>NC_134712.1:210843307-211468307 GCF_049634645.1 Pelodiscus sinensis | reverse complement strand
GGGGACAGGAGTAAGGTGGGCAGCAGCTGTGTGCTCCAGGATGCAGCTTGCTTTTCATCCCGTTCCCCGGGCTATTAGTAAGGGGAAAATGCTTGCAACCCATGCATGCTTCACAGCTGGCTGGTGAAGGGAGCTCACCAACCAGGTGTGAGAGGCATGAACGGATTGTAAGCACTTTCCCCTCACTCTGGCAGTCCAGGGAACGGGATGAAAAGCAAGCTGCATCCCGGAGTGCACAGCTGCTGCTGCCCATCCCCCAGAAATGGTGTCCTTGCAAGGCACTTGCAATCCCTCCCAGTTTGGTATCATCTGAAACTTAATAAGCATGCCCGCTACTCCATTATCTAAACCGTTGATAAAGATATTGAACATAACCGGTGCCAAAACTAATCCCTGGGAAACCCCACTTAATGCCGTTCCAGCATAACTGAACTATTGCTAACTACCCTCTGAGAAGTTATCCAGCCAGTTATACACCCACCTTATAGTAGTCCTGACTAGCTAGTATTTCCCTAGTTTATTTATATTACATTTTAGACATGTTTTCACTTTTATTTGCTTATAAAGCTTTCTAACTTTGCTCTTTTACTTGGTACTTAAATCCTATTGCAAATACATTTGTTTACTTTCACAATGTAGCAACTCTGTGCACAGTTTAGTCTGCCATGTGGTTTCTTTCTTTACAGATGCAACAAAAGATCACTTCTCAGAGTGATCCAGAAAAGGGCTGGACACCTAAGGACACACAATGTTGGGGAAATTCAGGAGTGGGGAGTGTATTAGAGTCATCTGGCTAGTTGTAACCAAGTCTGATGGAAGCTAAAGTAGGAGTATAGATAGGCTCCTGGGGCCAGAGCTGCTTAACCAGGGCTATATAAGCGCACAGATACTCAGAGCATGCCCCACATGCTTGAAAGCAGCCCAGATGGACAGCTATACTAACAGAGCATTGTGAGGTACCACGGGTTACGGGCCAAATGGTGTCATTAGGACTGCACTCTGAATCCCAATTAGACTATCACGATCACTTCCTACAGTGAGGAATACCAGAGAAATATTTACTATAAAGGTCATTTTATCCTTCTTCTGTCAGGATATAAAATTATGATGCAAGTACAAAAATACTACACTAGTAAAACCTCAAATTTGCCTGCCAATTTCAATTCAGGTGTGTAACTATGCCAATTTGAAAGACATTTTCTATTTTTAGAGAATAACCTTCTTTCACATCTTCCGCCCACCAAATTTAGTTTGACTTTTTTTTTTTTAAAGTTGGTATTTGAAAGCAAAGTGAACAAGAAGCTAAAAACACGAAGTGGGAAATTTTATGTGGAAAACACAAACAAAAGTGAACTAGATAGCAAACCTATGCCTGCTGTAACTTGAAAACTACTCCTGGGGGATGAAATTTAACATGACAATAGATGGGAACAGGGCTCCATTCTCCATGTGGAGTGGGGGGAGGGAGGAGAGAATAGTTTAAGATTAATTTATTCAGAGCCAAGACAGTCAATTAATCACATGCCTACTCAAGAGGCCAGGCTGATGAGTCTAGCTTTGCAGTTTAATACAGATATACGCATGCAAATAACATCCTTGTGTAATTACAAAGAGCCAGATCCTGCAGACACATGAGCAACCTTACACAGCTGAGTCCAACAGAAATACATGAGTCAATAATATTATTCAGATGGCAAAAAGTGTTTCAATTTCCTGGTTTCCTTAATGAACACAGTGGAAAAAACTGAGTTAACAGAGTTGAATAGCTTGGTGGTACTTCACTTCTTTGCAGAAAGCTGAGTTGAGCTCAACTCAAACTTCTGAGTTGAAATGTAGAGTTAAGGTTGCTCGTGCAACCTTAACTCTGCCCTTTTCAGAAATGCCCCAATATGCCCTATTAAAACAAACATTTTCCAATCCAAGCCTCACTATTGCTGAAATGTACAAGCTCTTCACTTTTTTTTTCAGCCCTTTCACACTCACCCACAGAATTCTATCCAACACTATTAAAGGGGAAAGAGAAAAGAAAATGTTCAAGGTATGTGTAGTGAATTTGAGTGATGTTTTTCATTTCAGAACATTATGCTGACTTTTTAATTCATAGCAACTTCCTGATGTTACTAGTTTGTGCTGTATTTATAGTGTCTTGTGCAATGGAATCCTCGTACAGGACCGTGGTTCCTAGGTGCTACAAAATTACTAACAATAACAGTCACCTACTGATATTTTGAAGCCACTGAATTGGTTTCGTTGCATTGGCTTTGGTTGGAGGATCAGCAGATGACAGGAATGCACTTGAGCAGTGTTCAGCTACGGTCGGGAATGTTATGACAAAGACTACGGAAAATAGTTGTAACACTATTTCTCAATCACAGTCTCCAGACAAAAGAGAGCAGTCAGCCTTCAGCTAGTCTTCAGATAAATATCAGGCCCAAATGTGTTTGTGAAGGGTAGTTAATTATCTTGTTCAGAAGTTAATCAAATTGTTCTTGCCATTTTGAGTTCTATTTTCCTGAACAAAATGAGCATTTTGCAAAAGGTTTTGTAAAGACCATTTGCTTTTCCCAAATGGGAGCAAACACATCAATTTAAAAGGGATCACTCAAGATAATTCATGTAAAAAGTATTCATCAAGGGAAGTGAATATTCTGCCTCTTCCTCTAACAAATATTTGTTCGACTCAAAAAGAACAAAATGTTTTTCCAATTTAAGTTCTATTGACCTACCCTCTTCACTAACTCTCACAAAAAATTCTACTTGTGTTTATCCAATTACCTGAGTTCAGAAAGACATGTGATTCCTGAAACATTCAGGAAGCGAGATTTGGAAAGTCAACAGTGTGACTTAGCTGGGTCAGAGGAAAAGCTGTAAGTTCCAGTGGGTCCAAAGAATTCCACAAAAAAATAGACAAGGGAGTTCAGACACACACAGATATTTATAAAATACAACTCTGGTAGATTTTGTTTCAGCAGGCAAAAGAAAAAACCTGTTAGTGAGACATAGGCCTAATTTCCCCCTCTCCTATCCCCGTAACAACATTCTTAAATTAGTAAATCCACTCATAAGGCTCTGAAACAGGAAGAAAACAAGTTAATAGCAACTTAAATGTTTAAAACAGCTAACCCTATTCTGACATGGCTGATTTCAATACACAAACATTTGTACAAAATAAAAAGGGGGCCACATCCTTAAGATGCTGAGCTCACTCCCTCAAATGAGAGATATTTTAACCAAAGAAATGTAGTTAAGTGGTTAATTGCCATAAGAATTTATAATTGCTGATTTAGCTGAAGAATGAATCCCAATTTTCCTTGTATGCAACAGAAATATTAAAAGACAAAATGACCACTTGATATATATTAAGATTTATAGACTTGCTAAGTTATACAAACATTGTACTTGATTCTATATTTAAAAAAAGAGAGATTAATATACATTTTAGTTTTCTTCATAAACAGGTCACCTATTAAAATTAATTTGTATGGGACAATGTTTAGGTCTGTATAAACAAACATGCAAAATAGCTTCAGTGTTTAGTATTTTCAGGTACGCTCTGTGTAAAAAGTAATGACAATCCCCTTTTCCTGACTAGGCCAGTCACAAGCATAGACACTCTGTCTTCTAAATATTTTAAGTCACATGCTTATTATGCAGTATATTGAACTTTGGGTTACTAAAACATGAGCATGGGGAGTGTGCTGTTGTATGCATCTCCTATACTGCACTCTTCTATTTTTCCATATTCACTTTGACTGGACTCTGATCTTAAAGTCACCAACTCCACCCAGCATTCTTGCCAGCTTGCTCGTTATCAACACTCCAGTTAACTTAGTGCCTCTTGCTATCTTTGAAAGCCTTCATACATTTCTTACAGGAGCTTCTGCAAGTATTACCAGCAGATAGGCATCTGACGGCAAGTCCCACAAGCATGGCTATTTGCATTTCAGATATGCAACAACTTTAATTGGTCTCAATCTTCTTGCTACTGTGTCAAAGGTTGTCAATTTGGTTTGTATTCTCACAATGTACTAGTATGGTCTCTCAGCCCAGTACTAAGTTTCCTTTGATTCTGAATATCTAGCTGTTCACAACAGAATTTCCTGTATGCGGTCTCTCTTCCCCCACCACTGGAATTCAGAGGATTTACAACAACAACAACAACAAAAGAGTACTTATAGGCCATCAATAAAGTAAAACTCCAGTTGTCCAGCATCCAGTGATCTGGCACTCCTGATAGTCCGGCACTACCTGGAACCCGGAAGTGCTCCAGGCAGCTGGACAATTGGAGCTGCTCTGCCCCGGGCTTCCCCGAGTCAGCCACTGGTCAGTTTCAGCAGCGGCTGACTTGGGGACGTCCGGGGCAGAGCAGCTGGGGTGCTGCCGGGTTGGTCCTGTAGCGCTGCCCCCCAACCGCACCCCATACCCCTCATAGCCCTCCCTTCCGATAGTCCCGCATATCTGATAATCTGGCACCCCCGGGTCCTAAAGGTGCCAGATTATCGGAAGTTTACTGTATTTTGTTTCCAAGGTTAGCATTTTAAAACTTGGCTTTAGTAGCTGACTTGAAAGCAAGGCTGACAATTCAAAGTCCTAGCACACACTAGGGATGTTAGCATATAGTTGAATAAACGATTAACCAATAAGCCCAGGCTTATCCTCTCAACTATACCCACTCTCTCCCCTCCCCTTCCTGCACAGACGCAGCAGAAAGGGGCACAGGCAGGATGCTGCAGCAGCTTCTGTCAGCACTGAGCTCTGCCCCCCACAGGGATTGAGGCTGTGGCCACCCTGCACTGTTGCTTCTGTATCATAGGCAGCAGAGTGGAGTGGCAGGGGGCTCCCTGGGAGAGGGGCCAGGGATATGGAATAATCATGTAACTGCTAAGATTTTGTGTGATTACATGATGAGTGAATTAATCGTTATCTTACATCCCTAGCACATACTTACCGATTCCCTTAATAAGGTGGCAGTTGGGAAGTTCCACTGGTTCCAGCTCTCTGGAGGCATTCAGTTTACGTCTGCAAGAGGAAAGAACAGTTTAGTATTAACAGATCAAAGAGAGTTTTACAAACTCAAACAGTGTTGACTTATATTCTGGAGTACATATAAACATATATCATGTTAGAGATAATATGGGCCCCATATACAAGTACAAATATTGTAATAGCGTAAGCGAAAAAGACTATGTTATAGATAGATTTTAAACTGAATACAGGCAGTCCCCGACTTACGCGGATCTGACTTACGTCGGATCCGCAGTTACGAACGGGGCTGCCCCAGAGTACACAGACTGCGGGACCTCGCGGTCCTGCCGCCCGTGTACTCTAGGGCTTTCTCTGCGTCTCCCTGGTCTGCAGACCACGGAGGGGCTCGGGCAGCGGGGCAGCCCAGGCGCGCCTGGGCTGCCCCGCTGCCCGAGCCCCCCCCCCGCCCCCTCCCCCCGTGGCTTTGCAAAGCTGCGCGTGGGCTCGGGCAGTGAGGCAGCCCAGGCGCGCCTGGACTGCTCCGCTGCCGGCTTCCCCGCGGCTTTGCAAAGCTGCGGGGGGGCTCGGGCAGCGAGGCAGCCCAGCCGCCCTGGGCTGCTCTGCTGCTGGCTTCCCCGAGGCTTTGCAAAGCCGCAGGGGAAACCGGCAGCGGAACAGCCCAGGCGCCCCGCGGCTGTCCCGCTGCCGGTGTCCTCAGAGGCTTTGCTCCCCGTCTCCCTAGTCTGGGGGTCTCCAGCAGACCAGGGAGACTGGGAGCAAAGCCGCGGAGGACCCAAGCGGCGGAACCGCGGTGCGTCTCGGTCCGCCGCCCATGTCTTCCTGGTCTGCTGGGGTGGGGGCGGGGGGCGCAGCTAGTACGCCCCCCCCCCCCCCGCAGACTAGGCTTTTCTCCGGACGCCTGTGGCAGAGCAGCTGGGGCACTGCCGGTTGGTCCCGCAGCGCCGCTCTGGGCGCTACTGGTCCAACCCAGCAGCACCCCAGCTGCTCTGGTCCTGATTCAGCCGCTGCTCGTCAGTTTCAGCAGCGGCTGAATCAGGACGCCTGGGGCAAAGCAGCTGGGGTGCTGCTGGGTTGGTCCAGTAGTGCTGAGGAGCGGCGCTACTGGAGCAACCCAGCAGCACCCCAGCTGCTCTGCCCCAGGCGTCCTGATTTAGCTGCTGCTGAAACTGACCAGCGCTGACTACAGGAAGCCCGAGGCAGAGTTGCTCTGCCCCGGGCTTCCTGGAATCAGCTGCTGATCAGTTTCAGCAGCAGCTGACTTGGGGACGCTTGGGGTTCTTAAGTTGATTCTGTATGTAAGTCAGAACTGGCGGTCAGTTTCAGCAGCGGCTGAATCTGGATGCCAGTTCCGACTTACATACAGATTCAACTTAAGAACAAACCTACAGTCCCTATCTTGTACGTAACCCGGGGACTGCCTGTAGCTAAGTATCCCATAACACCTTACACTTACTGAAGCAAAAATTTGGCCAGAGATAGGAAACTTGTCAAAAATCAAGATTCATTCAATGTCTTTGTACAAACTAGGGAGGTACCTTCACAGACCAATACCTGGAATGTGAGTTAGGGCAGTTTACTCGATTAGCTGATTAATCGAAATTTGTCAATGGAATTTCCATTAAGTACTCAATTAGTTCATAAGGGGAGCGCTTTCTTCCTGCTGTGGGCCCCACTGGCGTGGGTTCCCCTCTGTGCCTCTTCCTTCAAAATGTACAAGAGCTGCAGGTGTACATTTCAAAGGGAGAGGAGGAGGAGTCAGGACTAGCATGAGCAAAACTGTTTCAATCCATGCTCGGACAGTTTCCCCCTGCCCTCTGTCTCCCCTGCCACCTGTGGAGATAATGCTGGGGGTAACCAGCTTTTAAGCTTGCTCCCCCAAGCACTGGCTCCTGTCCCCTCCCCACCTTTGAAGCTTCTCTGATACAGGCAGCAAGAGGTGAGAAACAACTACTTGAGTTCTTACTTGACTACCCAACAAGCATTTCCTTACTGGGTAGTTGACTAGTCACTTACATCCCTAATGTGAGTATCCAAAGCAAAGATAAGGACAGAGTGAGAAGTTTGAAAACTGGGACAAACTGATGGTTTGGGTTTTAGTGATGTAACTGGTAAAATCATATCCATAACACCAGCTGAAATGTGTAATTTAATGCTTTCTGCATGAGTGTAGCACTGCTCCAGGAGACTGCTCTTTGAAAATTTGTTCCCTGCAGAACATTTTTCCTGTACCAGATCAATAAACCTGACTGACACTGATACTTAATCTCTTGGATATATTTATTAATGTAACCAAAACAAACAATTAACTATACTATTTAACAGGCTAATGCTCCCCACTTATCTTTACCTATAGACCCATTCATTTATCAGTAAACTACTAATGTTACAGTATAAAGCAAGCTTCAGAGTGATCTTCGTATATTTATCTGTATTACTGCAATACCACCAGATCCAAAAAAATCAAAAAATCACGAGTCAGACTTTTAAAAAAAATATTACCCACAAATATATATATGGGCTGCGTCTAGACTGGCATGATTTTGCGGAAATACTTTTAATGGAAAAGTATTCTTGTGCAAGAGGGCTTATCCCTGAGCGGGAACGTGAAAGTATTTGTGCAAGAAGCACTGATTTTGTACATTACAAAGTCAGTGCTCTTGTGCAAATTCAAGTGGCCAGTGTAGACAGCTGGCAAATTTTTGCGCAAAAGCATGTGCTTTTGCACAAAATCTTGCCAGTCTAGACGCACCCACGGAGTATTTATTGAGACAGAGACAGAGAGAAAATATATATATCAGGGCTCAACAAATTATGTAATCTACTCGCCAGTGGCAAGTAGATTACAACCCTGAAGAGCCGGGTTCAGGCGATCTGCGCAGAACGATCTGCGCATGCACAGATCACTGGACAGTGCGGCTGGTGAGCGGGGCTCGCCATGGTTTGACGAGCTTTGTGTGTATGTATGCATGTATGTATAGAAACTCAAATATATATTCAGTTCTGGAGCTTTTGTTAAATCTTCTATTTGTGAGCTTTTAGAGTTTACTCACATCATGTTTTCAAGCTTGACTCTTCAATGCTGACTAGACACTCCCATTAAAAGATGCTGAAATTGTCATGTAATGACTGCAGGAGCTGGGGCTTTAGAAAGTCATCCATTGTTGTGGCATAAAACAGCAAGCATTAACAACTTCTAGAAGACCAAATTGCTGTAAAGTTATCATTTTTAAGCTTCGATGCCCAGAAGTTAAGCAACTCCAGCTGTCTGAGCTTTGTAAAGTTACACTTTTGCCTAAATTGCAATACTCTGGTGTCTAGATACCAGGATCCAACACAGGACGGAACACATTTAGTATTTCAGAAAGAAGATATTTAAATCCCCGCTTCATTAGCAATTTCGGACAGCTACATTTGCATCCCTATTTCGAACTGTAGACATATCCTCCCATTCTTCCTTATTATTGCTATTGCTTTCCAATGCCCAACCATATTTAGGGGAAGCACTCCTTATTTGCAAGTGACAGGTAGTGCCATTCTTGGTACAGCACCTTTGGTATACAATTATTTGATTTCCTCTTGTGGTCTCTGCCATTCCCAGCATCACCTTTTTGCTACTCTTACCCCTCCCCAAATACTTTCGCATGGGATGCTGTGGGTCAAATGCCAATGGATGAAATGTCAAATTATACCAATAAAATAATGTATTCGAGTAATCGCATAAGCACAGAAAATCCCAGTGGTTATACAGTTACCTGCGCTGTAGGCTCTGCAGTTTAAAGCCGATAGGCTTTTGCTCATTGATTAATTGACAATTACATCCCTAGTCCTACCACTTGGTGTTCATTTTGCAAGTACAGGAGCACGTCTATATGGTTTGTAACTGATTGAAGCAACTGGGAACTGTCATTCTCATATTTTCTCTTGTATAACTAGTAGTGGTAGCTGTTCAAGTCCCACAAATATAGAAGAACCAATCACTCAGTCTTACTCTTTTCCTCAAAAAATAAGGGAGGGTTCGCCTTAAGAGCCGTGACCAAACTACGCGGAATTTGTATATCCTCTTTCGACACTTTAGCGTAGTCTAGATAAGCCCTCAGGAAACGTGATCCAAGCTGCCATAATTCCCCTAAGAGTGCAGGTATCCCTCATTGCAGCGCAAAAATGTTGCACAAGAAGTGTTCCAAAGAGTGGTGTGGTGGATGCTTATGTTCTAGTGACATTGTAATGTCAACATTTGTACCGAGAGTAAGTGCTGGCAAAACTTTAGTGTTCATATGCCATTTCAGGCTACATCAAGTTTGTCACCTGGGCTTCAAGGATATTATCATTTCTATCAGAGTCTCAAAATTTATAACCAAAAAACTGATCATCTCTCTAGGAAATTCACTTGGAATACTTTTCAAAAAATAACCTTAGTACACACTCTCAGCCAACCTCTACCCCACCACTGCAAGACAAAAATTGCAGCAGTGAACATCCTCATATGACTATCATACTGTTTCTTCTGGTTTTGAAAAGAGTTTCTTGCTTGAGACTGATTTCTTCTCCAAATAAATACAAAAGTGGATTAAAACCACCACCACATTTTCAAGCAAAAGAAGCTTTTGAAATGCACTCTATGTATCAAGTGTTTAGGAGAAGTCAATGGGAGCTTTATCATTTATTTCAGTGAACAAAAGCTCAGAACCTTATTGATTGGAAACAATAAGTAGCCTCACGGCACCCTAGAGACCAACAAAAATATATAGTATCATGAGTTTTCATGGACAAAACCCACTTCTTGCTTCCCCCCCCCCCCCAGCACATCTGAAGAAGTGGGGTTTGCCCACGAATACTCATGATTCTATATATTTGTTAGTCTAACGTGCCATGATGACAGGACTACTCATTGTTTTTAAAAAAATTACAAACTAACATGGCTACCCTCTGAGACTTAGTTTTAAAAAATCCTAATCAATAACACATAGTAAGAACAAGAGAAAAAAGTAGAGTGCCAATACCTTTAACAAATACATAAGTGAAAATACAGCTATTTAGTTATGTCAAGGAGTGTTCTTTTAAGAAGTGGAGGCAAAGACCATGAATAGTGGGAATTATTACTCCGACGCCACAGCAGATGAGAATAAGGTGCCTCTATTGCAGTAGATATTAATACTACAATATGAAGCATAACCCAATTTAATAAAAAATTAACAAGCATTAACCTTTTGGAATATTAGACATTGTTAAATGTGTTTGGGAAAAAAAAATAGGACTTTTTCAGTGTCATATCACCAGACCACAGTATGTCACAACTTGAGAAATTAAGAACAGCAGCAGCAAACAGATAAAGAACTTCTTAATTTTCATTTTCCTTTAGAGAGAGGGTGTGTGAGGAGGGGGGGGAAGAGAAGATATTTGGGATGGATGGGAGGGGAAGAACTTACTTTCCCATCTACTCTTTCCAGTACATATTAGTAGAAACTAGGCATGAGTCTTGACTCTTATCTGAAAGTTGTGCATGTGCATTTCCAATCACCAGTACTGTTATATCAGCACATTTGCAAAATAGCAGGCATAGGAGGCAACACATGCCCACACCAGACAAGAGTAAAAAAAGAATTAAACACAATATTCAGTGTGCTTTTCAAGCATATTATTTTATGAAACTAAATATATTTTACTAGTTTTCAATATTATTTTAATCTGGTTTATTCAGCTTTTGACAGGACCTGACCAGTTACTACCCTCTGAAACAGCTCACCCAGAAGACTAACTGGGAATGGTAGAATTTATAGATCCCTATATTGAGACATACAGTTACTCATTGCCAATAAAATTTCCTTGTTTACTCAGACTAATGGTAGCACCAGCAGTGAGTTGAATTTACTTCAAAACAACACTTCTCTGAATACACTTACACTGCACTCCACCCTTTGCAAAAAATAAGTAGTAAAAAGTTTGTGATTAGCAACATTGCTAGATCTAAAAATGTAATCATTTATACGTTGTCATTCTGATGTCTTGCAAATTGTTTTACATCACTACTCATGATGACAAAGAGGTCATGTAACAAAGTAACTCTGCACTTTTCTAGCCTCAAGCTATATGGTTATGTTCTGTAATATTGTATTGACTAGCCTTTGCTATATGAACTCTCTTCTTTCAGGGTTTAATAGCTTTGATTCTGTTTAGTATTCATCTGACTACTCCTAACTCCACAGGAAGTTGATAACGGACCTGTTCCCTGCTAGTATAAAAAACTAGCTTGCTAGTGAACACAAGTATGGCTATAGTGAGTCAGAGCAAAAGTCCATCTAATCCAATAGCCTGTCTTCTGATAGTGGCCAGTGTCAGGTGCCTCAAAAGGAGTGAGCATAACAGGGAAACCTCAACTGACCCCTCCCTATCACCGATTCCTATCATCCTGGTTAATAAACATAAATGGACATACATCCCTGGATGCATTCTTTTTTGAAGCATGTTAGAATGGCTGTTTATTCAGAAGTTCTGGCTTTAAAAACAAATTAAACTTTTTTTTTTTGGCAATGGAAGCCAGTTATTTCGCAAGTCAGATTTGTTTTAAAGCGAGTGATTGGTTTAATCGTGTTTACCCTCCGGACGGCGTGTCAACATACCCCATGTCATTACGACCTCTTCTGGCAGGGTAAACAGCCCTCCCCTTAAGGCTCACCCTTCAGAGCTTATTTGCATTTTTTGGCTGATCGAAGAGCGCACAGCCCAGCTAGGACAGCACCCTCCTGTAAATCTGACTGATCTGGAACGAATATTTTTGAAGCGCGTTTCAAGCCTGGTTTAGAGCAACCAAACGCAAGCGCTGCGATTTCACCTGGAAGACCCCAGGGCAGTTTATATCGCCCCCTCCCTTGCTCCCGACAAACTCAGTGGCATTTCTGTGCTAGCCGCAAGCAAGACAACGAGAAAAACTTCAACTGCAGCGCGGCCCCCCTGAACTCCGGGAGGCCGGGCTGTGTGTCCAACTCCGCGCTGGCTGCCCAGCGAGGCTCTGCCAGGCCAGGCCCGCCAGCTCGGCACTGGGCGGGCAAGCCCTGCTCGGGAACGCCGGGCTAGTGAAACACGCCTCCCCCCGCGGGAAGGGGAGCAAATGGCCGCCCCGGCTCTCACAGGAGCTCGCCGACGTGCTCCCTGGGGAGCCGGAGCCACTTACCGCAACTCCATGAACCGCTCCCCCAAAAAGGCCGCGAGTATCCCGGCCAGGGCGAACCCCAGCAGCTTCCCCATGGCTCCGCGCTGCGGGACAAGCGCGCCGCCCCGCAGCTAGCCCGGTAGAGCAGCCACGGGCCCCGCCTCCCGCCCCTGATTGGCGCCGCCCAGCTGGGAGCGTCCGGGGCCGCCTATGGGACAAAGCTCCGCCGAGGCTCCCGAGTGGGAGCCAATGGGCCCCCGGCCAGAAACCCCCCGAGGCAGGAGAAAGATACGGGGCGAGCAGAGTTAATTGCACCTGGGTCCCGGCAGCCCGCGGAGCAACAGGCCCGGTTTCCCCGGGCGCGCTGCTCCCGGCGTGAGCAATGCCCTGCCTCGCCCAGAGCTCGCGCCCATTTAACTCAGCGGGGCTGCTGGGGGATGGCCTCTGACGGACAGTACCGTTGGTGTAAGGAGCACCGCGTCCACACCAAGCCCAAGATCACTTGTTGAATGTGAGGACAACTCAGGATCTAGCCTGCCCCATCCCCTACGCTCCAGCCTGCTCACTTTCCCCCAGGGCTGGATTACCCAATAGGCAGACTAAGCACGTGCTTAGGGCACCAGCAAAGCCACACACACACACACACACCCACACACACACACACAAGATTTTACAGTATAGTATTGTTTTTATTTTGAATTACATGGGGGAGGCACCATAATCTTTTCAGTGCTTAGGGCCTCTAAAGGTCTTAATCCGGCCCTGTGTCTCCCCCTCTCACTCACTTTCACCAGGCTGGGCAGAGGTTGAGGTTCAGGAGGGGGGTTGGCGTGCTGGCTCTGGGAGGGAGGTCAGGGCTGGGCGTCGGGTGAGAGAAAGGATTCAGGGCACAAGAAGAAGCATAGTGTAAGGGAGAGGGTTGGGGTACAGTGCCACTGCAGGTGGCTCCTGGTTGGCAGCACAATGAGGCTTCCTGCCTGCCCCAGCCCCATACTTCTCCCGGAAGGGGCCAACGCTCCCATGGCTCAGGGGGGTGAGGGGCACGTGGCTCTGTGCACTTCCCCTCTCTGCCCGCACCAGCCCTCAGCTCCCAACGGCCACATTTCCCTGTTCCCAACCACTGGGAGCTGCAGAGGTAGTGTTTGCAGACAAGCAAGGGGACTGACGGGCCCCTGGGCAAGGGGTGGGAGTAGCTTTGTACTCCCAGAAGGGGCAAAGCTGGGGACAGCCAGCCCTCAGCATTGCTCAGACCATGCCATGCTGGGCCCCTCCTCCTCCATTAGCCCTTAGCTCTGCCTGGAGTGTGTTGCCTGGGGCTCCAGTGGTGATTTAAAGAGCCCAGTGCTCTGGCTGTCACTGCTGCCAGAGTAGCAGCTGCAGTGGCCGGGAGCTTATTGAGTCGCCAGGCCCTGAAACTCTTGCCCTATCCCCCCCTCCCAGGTGGCAGGCCACAGAGCATCTCCCAACAAGGCTGAAAAGCTACACCAAGTGCTTCCGGGAGCAGCATGGTGCCAGGGCAGGCAGGGAGCAAGCCTGCCTTAGCAGGAGTCATGCTTCACCACCAGAGATTGCAATCTCAAGAGTGGGCAAGTCCCCAGGGTAGACCGGTTGATTGCAGTCCAATAGTTGGTGACCACTGTGAGATGGGTTCAGTCAAAGAGATTCCCTTGGGACTGTGATACCACTGAGCCTGACCCCCCCAACCCTGTCCTGCTGAACCAGATGGTCTGGTCTTCTCCAGCATTGACACAGTGTTGAGGTCACAGCTCTATGCAACATAACACAGGCATTGAGATCAGCTCAGACTTGGGAAGACACAGTCAAAGGGACTTGCCACAATACCCAGGTGCACAACCCCAATGGGACCAGAACCCCAGATAAATCCATCTTACTGTGTATAAAGTCTTATATGGAGCAAACTCATAAAATGTTTGCTCTCATTATTCATGAAAGAGATATACACAAGTTTCCCACAGTAACATTCATTTACATTGCATTTATTAGTAAGTGATTGTATTAAGTATAAAAAGATAGGATTTTGGTGATCATAAGAGGTAGCAGACAGAACAATGTAGGTTACTAAACAAAATAAAACAAAACACAACAGCTAAGCCTAATATACTAAGAAACTTGTTTCAAACAATACCTTATCCTAATAGTAGTTATAATCATCTTCTTTCACAGGCTGGAAAGCTTCCCAGCCTGGGCCCAATCCTTTTCTTTCTCCAGTCTTACATGTTTCCAGCAATCATCTTGGTAGAAAGCAGGAGTGTCATGGCATAAGGCAGCAGCCCCTCTTGTTTGGTTTCCCACTTGTATATAGATTTTTGGCTAAGTCAGGAATCTTTTGTGTTCAGCTTAAATGGAGAGTGGGCAATAAAAGAGTGTCTGTTCACCAGGATTAGCACTTGACAGGCCACTGTTTCTATATTTAACTGCATGGCCATTAGTACCAGCAATCACAGCTCCCATTGACCGTGGATTGCCATTCCCAGCCAACGGGAACAATGGAAGCAGCATAGACCAAGATACCATTTTCTACAGCTCCCATTGTTCAGGAGTGGTGATCTGTGGCTGACAGGAGCTGCAATCGCTGATACCAGTGGCCGTGCAGGTAAATATAGCTGTGGGGGCCCACCAGGAGCTAACTCTGATGGACTTGATTTGGCCCACAGGCCAGTATATGCCTACCATTAGCTTAGGCAGAACTAGACTGAAGCTCCAGTCTGTATGAACACAGCCACCTAAGGAATGTCTATTGCAACAATTTAGGCACTGGGGAAGTTTAAGCACCTACAAGATTTGGTGGCCTCCAAGTGTGGAATTTGTGAATTCCTGATTCTGGAATTTAGGCATATAAAGTGGCAGTTAGGTGTCTAAGTCTTTTTTGGGACTCTTAGCTCTGTGTCTCCAAAGATAAGACATGGATAAAGATTTTCCATTAAAAAGCAATGAAAGAAAACTGCATATCAAGGGAAACAGACACAACCAACATTACTACCCTACTAGTATAAAAAAGTTATCCATCAGGCCTCCCTCCAATCAAGAGACTAGTTTAAAAATCATGAGATTTTAAAATAATACTACAATTAGGATCTTTTTTTTAAATTTCAAGCCTTTTATGTTCATTCTATGTTTGCCACCTTTCTTCAGAAACCATGGGAGCTAGACTTTTATTTTTTAAAAAAAACAGAAGCCGAGATTCCCCTACAGTCACTTCATTTCAGCATCTAAGGCTTGAAGAACCACCTCCAAGAGCTGGTCACAGATAGTAGATGTGTTCCCCTCCACCCCTTTGGATCATCCTTTTATGTTCCCCTCAGCATGTATGTGGGACTACATTTTTATTCTTGGTTCCACATAGTGCTTTTCACATGTAGGGGACCACATCAACATCAAGTGGTTTAACAAAAATCACTCAAGAAGACTACAGGCAGTCCCCGAGTTACGTGGATCCGACTTATGTCGGACCCGCAGTTACGAACGGGGCCCTCTCCCTGGTCTCCAGCAGACCAGGGAGAGGAAGCAAAGCAGCGGAGCACGCGGGCAGCGGACAGCCCAGACGCGTCTGGGCTGTCCGCTGCCCGCGTGTTCCGCCGCTTTGCTCCCCGTCCTTCTGGTCTGCAGACCAGGGGGACGGGGAGCAAAGCAGAGCAAAGTGGCGGAGTCCGAGGGCAGCAGGACACCCACGGTGCGTCTGGGCTGTCCCGCTGCCCCCGTGCTCTGCGGCTTTGCTCCAGACGCCTGTGGTACAGCAGCTGGGGCGCTGCTGGTTGGTCCTGTAGCGCCGCTCTGGGCGCTACTGGACCAACCTGGCAGCACCCCAGCTGCTCTGCCCCTAGGCGTCCTGATTCAGCCACTGCTGGTCAGTTTCAGCAGCGGCTGAATCAGGACACCTGGGGCAGAGCAGGTTGGGTGCTGCTGGGTTGGTCCAGTAGCGCCGAGGAGCGGCGGCGCTACTGGACCAACCCAGCAGCACCCCAGCTGCTCTGCCCCAGGCGTCCCCAAGTCAGCCGCTGCTGAAACTGACCAGTGGCTGACTACAGGAAGCCCCTGCCCCGGGCTTCCTGGAATCAGCCCCTGATCAGTTTCAGCAGCAGCTGACTTGGGGATGCCTGGGGTTCTTAAGTTGAATCTGTATGTAAGTCAGAACTGGCATCCAGATTCAGCCACTGTTGAAACTGATCAGCTGAATCTGGACGCCAGTTCCGACTTACATACAGATTCAACTTAAGAACAAACCTACAGTCCCTATCTTGTATGTAACCCGGGGACTGCCTGTATTGTAGATCTTGGAATTGAACGAAGATCACTTGATTCCCACACCAGCATTTTAACAGAAAGATTAAGTCCCTCACCTCACTGTGCCAATAACATTTTGTAGGGATGCTTCATATAATAGCGACCTCACTACAGAATGGCACCTGCCCAGCTACCCCTCTTTCCAATTGCACAGTGTTTCCGGTCTGAATAGCTCTTCATGTTCCATGCTTTTTCTGGGAGCAGAGATGTTTGTCCTTTTGTGGAAACTTTCAGAAAGTGACTGGTCAGACCTGAAGGGTCTGCCCCCTATGCTTTCTTCCAGGCTGTTTACAAGAGTATGCAAAATATTATGTTACTAGTGCAATTTATTCCTGTGTAAATCTGCCTGAGATTTGCAAGTACTAAAGCCACATCTCAGAGTAAACTAAAAAATGTGAAGTATAGAGAACAACTATCACAGGGGTGAAAATGCTAAATCAGTGGTCACCAACCAGTAGGTCGGGATCTATTGGTAGATTTTAGAGCCTTTGATAGGTGATTCTGACAGGTTTGGCCGTGAGGCTGTCAAGTGCTGGCACTTCATCTGCCCCTCTCAGCACAGCAAAGCTGCTCCTGTCCTCTGACTGAGAGCTGCTCCACCAGCCCCAGGAACCTCTTGCTTCCTGTGCAGGGCACAGGAAGAAGAGGAGGGGGTGTTGATGTCAGGGTGCCCCTCCCTCCATCCTGTTCCCCCATCTCCACAGAGTGGGGGGGGGAGGTGAAATAGAGAGAGTTTGCTGGCTGCTTTTGAGAATGACTCATAGACTCATAGACTTTAAGGTCAGAAGGGACCATTATGATCATCTAGTCTGACCCCCTGCACAGTGCAGGCCACAGAATCTCGCCCACCCCTCTTAAAATAATCCTCTCACCTATGTCTCAGATATTGAAGCCTTCAAATACTTTGAAGGCCCCAACATGCAGAGAGTCCTTCAGCTGTGATCTGTGCCCAATGCTACAGAGGAAGGAGAAAAACCTCCAGGGCCTCTGCCAATCTACCCTGGAGGAAAATTCCTTCCTGACCCCAAATATGGCGATCAGCTAAACCCTGAGCATGTGGGCAAAACTCACGAGCCAGACACCCAGAAAGTTCCCTATAGCAACTCCTATCATCCCTCCATTGACCTATTTCCAACTGATAATGAATGGTCAATTAGTTACCACGATCATGTTATTTCATCCAACCATCCCCTTATCATAGTATCATAGAACTGGAAGAGACCTCAGAAGGTCGTCAAGTCCAGCCCCCCGCTCTAGGCAGGACCAATCCCATCTAAATCAACCCGGCCAGGGCTTTGTCAAGCCGAGACTTAGGGTACCTCTAGACTACATGCCTCTGGCGACAGAGGCATGT
The DNA here is from genome assembly GCF_049634645.1 of Pelodiscus sinensis. Classification (NCBI taxonomy): domain Eukaryota; kingdom Metazoa; phylum Chordata; order Testudines; family Trionychidae; genus Pelodiscus; species Pelodiscus sinensis. The sequence continues at coordinate 211,450,518 of NC_134712.1, read as the reverse complement.
AGATTAGGCTACCCGACAGAGTAAAATGAAGCGGCGATTTAAATAATCGCCGCTTCATTTACATTTACATGGCTGCCGCGTTGAGCCGACAAACAGCTGATCAGCTGTTTGTCGGCTCAGCGCGATAGTCTGGACGCTCCCCTGCCGACATCAAAGGGAGTTGTCGACAACCCAGGTATGCCTCCTGGGATGAGGCATACCTGGGTTGTTGACAACTCCCTTTGATGTCGGCAGGGGAGCGTCCAGACTATCGCGCTGAGCCGACAAACAGCTGATCAGCTGTTTGTCGGCTCAACGCGGCAGCCATGTAAATTTAAATGAAGCGGCGATTATTTAAATCGCCGCTTCATTTTACTCTGTCGGGTAGCCTAATCTACATGCCTCTGTCACCAGAGGCATGTAGTCTAGACGTACCCTTAAACACCTCTAGGGATGGAGACTCCACTACTTCCCTAGGTAACCCATTCCAATGCTTCACTACCCTCCTAGTAAAATAGTTTTTCCTAATATCCAATCTGGACCTCTCCCACCACAACGTGAGACCATTGCTCCTTGTTCTGCCATCTGTCACTACTGAGAACAGCCTCTCTCCATCCTCTTTGGAACCTCCCTTCAGGAAGTCTGCAGCCCCCTCCTCCACACCACAACCCTCTGTCCCTATCCTGATAAAAGTGAGTGAGAATGGGGGAGGGAGGCTGGAGCGAGCAGGGGTGGAGCCTTGGAGAAGGGGCAGGAAGGAGGCAGGGCAAAGGTATTTGGGTTTGAGGTGGATCCTGGCATGCATTTAAATTCAAAAAGTGATTTTATGCTTAAAAAGGTTGAAGACCACTGTGCTAAACAGATATTAGGTTTGGTCCATCTGACTTCTGTCAACTTTTAACTTTTTGACATTTCACAGTATCAGCATTTTCCATTTGACATTTTTTACATGTTTTGTAGTTGGCAGAAAAGCTGGGCAGAAATTGTAAATCTGCTTTTGAAAAATTTCCCTTTTCCTCTACAAAATTCAAATTGTTGAGAAAAAAATTTCACCAAAATCCAAATACATTTGAGCAGTTTTAATAGGCATTATTTTAAAATAGTTCTTATCAGCTGTAAACTGTAGCTCTGTTAACTTCAACAGAGCTTTGATAGGTACATCATTTGAGTTTCTGAACCAGTATTTAAATTGATATTGTCCCTTTAAGTTTTATTTTTATTATCTGACTAGGGCAAGACAGTGTTGCATTTTGCCAGAAGTGAGCCAAAACAAATATACAGGAATTGTATTTCATGTTTTTAACATTTTAGCAATAATTTGTGAGTGTTTACATTTGCTTAGGAAGTATTTCCTTAAAAACATGGCTGAAGAAGTAACAAGCAATAGATATCATCTCTTAAACTGCTCCAGATGTCTGAATTTGTGCAAGGCTACAGGTCAGTGGCTTTTAGGTGCATTCAGCTAAAACAGTAAATTTAGTTTAGAATCCACCTGAAGACATTTTCTCAGTCCTTCTATGCTGCCTGTTTCATTCCAATTTCCATCAATTTCTCACCACCCCCACAGTGTGCCTAAAAAAAAAAAAGAAATTGGTAATTTGGGACTCTTATCAGGCTACTGACAACATCTGTTTCCTCACAAGCTGATATAAAAATGAGAGGTCTGGAATTGTATTTGCTGATCTTTGCAATGCATTTTGAAATTCTCAGATGAAAGGCATAAAAAAACAAAGTGACATCATTATTATTTGATTGCTGTTTTATTTCTATAGTAAAAAATCTTAATAGGGAATTATTAATGAAGCACTGAGCATAAAAAGGAGCACTATGGGCCATTATTCTATAAAACGAATGCATGCTTTTCCTAACAGAAATGTTTGTTCTTTTCTTGACCATATGAAATTTTCCACACTAATCTATATTTTATAATGAAATATCCCATCAAATGAAAAGCAGATGGTCACCCTAATTAGAAAGGAGCATCAGTTATTTTTAAACTCCTGTGACAAAGAACACATCACTCCAACATCCCTAGGGTAGAGGAACACCTACCATATGGCCAGCTTCTTTGAAGCTGCTGAGTGACTTGGTTACTAATTTATGCCTTTGTTCATCCATGTCTAGTGGAGCCTATTTACTTAAGCATCTCCAAATGAAGGTGTTCTTGCCATGCATTGAAACTACTTTCATAGAGTGCAGAGTCAGAGTCCATTCCAGCTCCCACAAAAGTCCTATTGACTTAAAAGGGAAATGGATCAGACCAGACAGTAGAAAGCACCTCAAACAAAAAAATAATTCTTGCCTTCAGATTGAAATGTAAGACTTTTATCTAAATAATTCCAATTGTATCTCATACTCAAAGGAACTGAGTGTTGTGAACCCAGTTCCTGATCTCATTTTCTCAACTGTAAATCCTAAGTAAGTTCTCTGACTCTATTGACTTCAGTGAAATTACTCTATATTGATGTTTGTGTCTCAGAATAGAATCTAGCTCTTTTAACGCCGGGGTTGGTAGAACCCACTGTGATTGTCTGTTTGAGCAACACCACTTGCTGATGAAGGTTGAAATAATCTGTTGCTAAATCAATAGTCTATAACATCAATAATCTATATACAATATGTAGCGTCCTTCAGAAGTTATTTGATAACAAGAGGAAGACTACAACTTGAATACTGGGCTTCAAAGAAGTGGATGGAAAGGACACATTTAAAAAAGAAAATATGTCAGGCTTGCAGAGTTCTTATAACTCTTATTACAAATGTCAATTAAGAACAGACTAGTTCCCAAGTTACCCTGATTATTGGAACATTACAGCTAAATTATTTTTGCTTCAGATTATGGTCTGAGATATTTCCTTTCCAAAGCTTTTCCTTCATTATTTGTAAACAGGTCTCTAATGAGCACTCTCCTGACAGCTGATGGGGGGGAAAGACTTCAGGAGCAGAACTTGTTTGCATAGCTACGCCTACTCTTCCTCAATGCACAGTAAATGGATCTGCTTTGCCATAATGATCCATTTTGGCTGGATAGGGTGGCAAATCACTATAGTATTTTAATATAGGGGTAATGAATGTTGATCTTATTGTATGAGTAAAGGACAGAATTGTGCTTAGCATGCCCTGATTGAGAAGGGTCACCTCTAAGTAAGCCTCACTGCTAAGCAGAAGGAAGGGATGCCAAACCCCAGAGATGAGAAGAGTAGGGAAGGACAGAGGGGCTGTGTCTAGACTGTATCCCTTTTCCATAAAAGGGATGCAAATTAGACATATCACAATTGCAAATTAAGCGGGGATTTAAATCCCCCCTGCTTCATTAGCATAAAAATGGCTGCTGCTTTTTTCCGGCTCGGAGCTTTGCCGGAAAAAAGCGCCAGTCTAGACGGGGATCTTTTGGAAAATCAAGCCTTTTCTGAAAGATCCCTTATCCCTCATTTTAAAAGGGATAAGGGATTTTTCGAAAAAGGCTTTATTTTCCGAAAGTTCCACGTCTAGACTGGCGCTTTTTTCCGGCAAACCTCTGAGCCGGAAAAAGGCGGCAGCCATTTTTATGCTAATGAAGTGGGGGGATTTAAATCCCCACTTCATTTGCAATTGCGATATGTCTAATTTGCATCCCTTTTACGGAAAAGGGATGCAGTCTAGACACAGCCAGGGTGTTTTTCCTTGGGGGTATGGATGCTGACAAAAGAATCCTAGACATCATTTGACCAATTCTTCAGTGTCATTTAAAGGTAGAACTGGTTAGTCTTATTTGATTACTTATTTTCTGATTAGTGATTCCTGGCGCTGACATCACTAGCAGGTGGGTCCAAAGGCTAAGCCTTAGACATTGTGTGGGGACGGTGCTGCAGCATAGGACAAAACAGAAAACTGCAGTGACTACCTGCTGAAAACTAAAAACTGGGTTAAGTGGTGGAACTTTGGAACAGGATGTCACAGAAAGACCTTGGTTAGCAGCTGCAGCAAAGAATGGCCAAGGCAGCACAGAAACTCTGGCAGCAGCAGAACCATTGCTCGGTGCTCCCTCTGCAGGTAGGAGGAGAACTCACTTGAATGCACCTCAGCACTCTTGAGTCTTTGCTAACCAAGGACAGCATATTGTTAAGTGGCATGCATTGGAGGGAGAGAGGAATGGCATGTGATGAGATCTTCGTTATTCAGGTTTTCACATCACAAGGTGAGAAATTTAGGCAAAAGACACTGCAGTGAGGAGTGTGTATTTGCCTGTAGCCACATTCTTCTGAATTGTGCTTGAGGTGCTACTGTTGGGTCCCCTTTTCGCCTTTGAATATAGTTTTTAAATTTTGTTACACACCAAGGGTATGTCTACACTACTACCCCGCTAGTTCGAACTAGCGGGGGTAATGTAGTCATCCGCAGTTGCAAATGAAGCCCGGGATTTGAATTTCCCGGGCTTTATTTGCATGAAGCTGGCCGGCGCTATTTTTAAATGCCGGCTAGTTCGGACTCCGTGCCGCGCGGCTACATGCGGCACGGACTAGCTAGTTCGGATTAGGCTTCTAATCCGAACTAGCTGTATACCTCGTTCCACAAGGCGTACAGCTAGTTCGGATTAGAAGCCTAATCCGAACTAGCTAGACCGTGCCGCATGTAGCCGCGCGGCACGGAGTCCGAACTAGCCGGCATTTAAAAATAGCGCCAGCCAGCTTCATGCAAATAAAGCCCGGGAAATTCAAATCCCGGGCTTCATTTGCAACTGCGGATGACTACATTACCCCCGCTAGTTCGAACTAGCGGGGTAGTGTAGACATACCCTAAGTGCTTGTAAATGGGAAAGTATTGGCTGCTAGAGGTACCTGAGGTGCTGTGTTCCCCCCCTCTCCCTCAACACTGGCCAGGCACAGCTCCCCACCCTGCTGCCTGCCCACTGCCCCAGAGTCTCCCAGGTTCCTGGCAGGGATTTCTTGGCTGCTGCCAGCTCCGGTGCCATAGGGTGGTCCCCAGAGTTCCTAGCTGGGACCACCCAGCCAACACCGGCCCTGTTGCTGCCAGGGGTTCCTCAGCCGGAGTGGCTGGCTGCCCTGACCCACTGCTAGGGCCAGCCCAGCTGCCACTGGGGCTTCCAGCCACACGCCTCTGTCAGCCCCGCTTCAGCCGAGGTGGGTGGGGGTGTTCCCCAGCAGAGGCTGCCCAGTCATTCCAGCCCTGCTGCTACCAGGGGTTTGCCAGGATTCCTGGTTGGGGCCGCCCTGCTGCCAACAGCTCCTTTGCAACCAGGGGTTCCCCAGCTGAGGCTAGGACTCCCCAGTCCCCTGGCTCCCCTAATACCAGGGGTTCCCATGCCAGGGCTCCCCAAATGCTGCCTGGCCCCACTGACACAGGGGTTCCTCAGCCAGGGAGTTTCCCAAATGCCACTGGGCCCAGCTCCCCAGCCCCTGCGTTGCTCTTGCCTATGGAGCTCTTATTTCTAGCAACATCCGTGGTCCTGCCAAACCACAGATGTTGCCAGACCAGAAAGTCCCCGATTTGGAAGGTTCAACCTGTACATATATTTTAAGCAGTCCATGTGTGTGGAAGAAAATATATTAAAACAAGACACCTGAGAGGTACCCTTAGTGACTACAGAGGTACTGTACAAAAGTAGGGGATTAGCCTTTTTCCACTCAAGGAAGAGTAGAAGCCCCAGAAAATATTAAAACATGGCTTCAGGGTTTGTAGACAGATGCATGTTTCAAAGATATTGCAAATAAAGTTTCATCATACAAAACTAGCATCATAACTAATACTTACTACTTCTGACTTATAAGAGCCAGAACTGTACCACATAGTAAAGATCTGGGCTTAAGACAATAGAATATACCCTGTATTAATTAGTAACACAAGATTTTTTAAAAAATTATTAAGTTCAGAGTTTTAGATATCTGCAACACTCCAAAAAAATCTGTTAAAAGAATGTTTTTCTCTCTTACCTTAAGCCATTAACACCTATGTAAACTTTGTTTGAAATGTTATCATGCAAATGTCCTCCTGGCACACAACCCGCTCCCCTCTCTCTTCCTCCCGCCCATGCAGCCTGCTTCTCTCCCCCCTCCCAGCCAGACAGAGTGGACTGTAGCAAATCAGAACACCCCAAACAAACTGCCCCTTGCCTCTACCTCACTGCACAGATACCAGAACCCACCAACACCTTCTTTCCTCCATGCAGTCAGCCACTTACCTCATTCTTCCCAGCCCAGGAGGATTGAAGAGATTGCTGGGTTTCTCTCCCTCTCCCCTTGTGCAGATGGGACACAAGGCATACTTGTACAAATATAATTATTAAATAAAAGTAAAATGTAACTAATGCCCAACTTAACAGCTAGTGTGAATTCAAAGCAAGGTCTCTCTCACCACATTCCAGTAGTCCTACTGGTGGCACTTTTTTAATATAGGATGCCTCCCCCAGTCCAATGCGGCTTCCTTTGTTCTACAGGGTGGTGGGCTCAGAGAAAAGGAAGAATGACCTGGGGTGTCTGTCTTTCCTTCTTATACTTGTTCCCCTTCATTGACAAGCATCTCCTGCTGAGGTTCAGGAGACAAAAAGTGTATTTGGTCGGGAATCCCAAACTGTGTCTTTATAAGACATTGCTTTGTTTAATCTGGGCCCCTTTTCCTGTCAACAAATAGCTATTTAACAGATGATGGCCCATTTGACCTTGTTCACACTGGCTGAGGCATCAGCTTGCCCTTTGTCTCTGAGGAATTGATTTGGCTGCTCCCCAGACTTGGAATATGTTTTGGTAACACGATACACTAGAATCTTATAACTTTACCTTGCAATGTTTGCATGCATGTTTTGACAAACATATATTGACCAGCAAGTCTGAGTTTTCAAATGATAACTCACAAGGCACACTTGTACAAGCATTATTATTATAGCATGCAAGGGGTGAATATGGGGATGCAGGCAATCGCAGAAGGGTAATATAGTATTTGGGAAAACTCAAAGGATTTTGCATAAATCAGAAATAAATGTGCAGCATGATCATTCGATAGAAAAGGCTAAGCATTTCAAATTCCATGACTAGGAACATTCATTTCCTGAAAATATTGTTGTGAAAATCAGTGCAATGTATTTCTTTTTAATAATCTTATCTTGTGGTTTGGGTTTATTATTAATAATTCCTAGTCATTTTGTACATTTACAACACAATAATAACTATTTAGAAAGGTTTTTATTGTCTCATTTTACCAGTACAAAACAAAATCAAATAGAAGAACATTAAGAAAATAATTAGAATGGCATGCATCAGTAAAACATTGTTTATGAGATTTTTAAAAATAAACGTTATAATATTTTATTAACAGAAGTGACAGATGCAAAATTGTGCCTAGATTCACAAAGTTCTACAGTGAAAATGGGGTAAAATATTTAAGCAATACATGACATATGTCATGCCAAAAACATATATGCCGTGGCTCACAGTTTTAGATATACACAATTCATTTATTAAACTTTGGATTCTTAAATACAAAGGTTCACTAAGTTTGATTCCCAGCCTTCAACTGTCTAGGTAATGAGGACAGGTCACTGATATAAAGCAATGTGGGTCACTTGGTAGTTTAGGCACAAGCAAACAATATGCCTGTCAATATGGCTAAATGTAAATGTACCCAGTAGGAACAAAGAACGTAGGACATACTTCCATGATGGAGGATTCTAACCGGGGAAGTAGTGACTCTGAAAAAGGTATGAGAATCATCATGATAGATAATCAGATGAACGTGAGATCCCAGTGTGACACTGTGTCCAAAAGGGCTAATGCAATACTTGGAACTCAAACAAAGAAATCTTGAGTAGGAACAGAGAAGCTGTCAAGGCTGTTTTTCAGTCAAGCACTCTGAGTGCAGAAGGTAGGGGCCTCCAAGAGACTTTAAAATACACCACCACTAAGGCATGTGTTTAAAATCTCCCCTGATTCCACAGATTCCCTGGCCTTGGATTGGTATTGCTGCCACCACCCAAATGTAAAACCCCTTTGAGAACCCAGGAAGGAACACTTGGGAATTGCTTCCTGTGGTGCATCTTCAAATTATTTAACCCGCCCTCTGGAGAGAGCTTGAGAAACTAATTTCTCCTAGTTGTATGGTTTGCAATCTTAGGGAACATCTAAACTGTGGCTAAAGTCGAATTAAGATACACAACCTCAGCTACATTAAGGCATAACTAAAGTTGAAGTAGCTTAACTCAGATTTAGGCACTGTCTACACAGCGGAAAGTCTAAGGAAGAACATTTTTCCTTCGACTTTCCTTACTCTTCATAAAATGAGGGTTACAGAAATCAGATTAAGAAGCCCGTTATTTTAATATTATTTCAAAGTAACTGGTTTGCTGTGTAGATTCATACTCTGTTATTTCAAAATAACATGAGTTATTTTGAAATAATGCTGCAGTATAGACATGCCCAGAGGTACATGCACACAGAACCTTGTGACCTCTAGGGCACAGGAATCAAATCATGGTTTTGAAAAGGTGATTTTTATTAACAAAGCAAAGAAAAGATACTAGATGAGCATTATTTGGTTGCTAGGTATTACAGAGCAACTAAAAAAGGATTAAAACGCAGAGAATTACTTCTGAGGATTCTGTTTGGAAAGTTACAGTGTAGGGGGTAGCTACATGTGCTCAACATAGAGAAGTACAACAAACCTCAAAATAAAGAAAATAATCTGTTTGAATCTGACTAAGCATTCCTTGTTCTACTCACATATCTGTAGTTCCAAGATTTAGTCCTTACCTAGATGTTGCTGGATCCTCTATGCCTGTTTTCCTAGCTTAACTCATGTCTCCCAGGCTCTCCTCTGGTCACACAAAGACAGGAACAGGAGTGTCATTCCTTCCAATTCAAAAGCCCACACTCTATTTCCAGTGGCTCTCATGGCCTCCTGCCAACTCACTTCCTGCTTCCCTAGCACTCCTGGAGACTTTCTAGGACCTACAGGCAAGACAATTAGGATTAGATTTCAAGAGTTAACCACCTTGAAAATACTTTAGTTAATTGAATAGCTAGAATGTCCAGAAATTACCCCTCCCATTCATCACAGAAGCTATTTTAACTGAGCATTTGGCACTGATGTGACAACTGTTGGAATACTGTGTCCTGTTTCAGTGTCCACATATTAAGAAGGATGTTTATAAATTGAAGACAATTCAGAGAAGAGTCATGAAATTGATTAAAGAATCGGGAAACAGGCTTACACTGATAGACTCAAGGAGCTCCATCTATTTAGCTTCCAAAGAGAAGGTTAATGGGTTATTTGATTAAAGTCTCTAAGGGTACATCTACACTACAGAGTTAGTTCAAACTAACTTAGTTCGAATTAGTTAATTCGAATTAGTTAATTCGAACTAAGCTAATTCGAACTAACGCGTCTAGAACTAAAAACTAGTTCGAATTAGCATTTTGCTAATTCGAACTAGCATGTCCGCATTAAGTGGACTCTGAACAGGGCTTACGGATGGCCGGAAGCTGTGCCGGCAGGGCATCAGTGGAGAACTCAGAGCGTGGAGATGCTGTCTCAGGCTAGCCGAGGGCTGTGCTTAAAGGGACCCGACCCCCACCCCGGACAGACAGTTCTCAGGGGTGCCCCGCTTGAAAACCAGTCCTGGCTTGGAGTGCCCGGAGTGCCCACACTGGGCACATCACACCACTCGGCCATCAGACCGGCTGCACTTGCCGCAGGCTGCCATCTGGGGAGAGGGGACAATTGGGGGGCTGCAGGAGAGCTTCCACCCCCAGAAGCCCGCAGAGCTAGCCCAGTCCTCCCCATCGGGGGCTCGTACCCCATTCCTCCCTCACCTCCTTCCACTTACCCTTCCCTAGCCCCTTTTCTTGATGTACAAAATAAAGGACAATTGTGGTCAAAAATGGAATCTGTCTTTATTGAACAAAACTGGGGGAGACTGGGAAAAGGAAGTGGGAGAGGGGAAGAGAGAGGCTGGGAGAGGGGAGGGCAACTACAATGATCAGGGGTTGGGAACAGGTCCCATATCAAAAGAGGCTAACGAGACTGGGACTTCTCAGCTTAAAAAAGAGGAGACGGAGGGGGGACAGGATAGAGGTCTCTAAAAGCAGGAGTTGGGTGGAGAGGGTGCATTCAGAAAAGTTCTTCATTAGTTCCCATAAAGAAGTACTAGAGGACACCAAAGGAAAGGAATGGGTAGCAGGCTTCAAACTAGTAACAGAAAGTTGTTCTTCAGAAAGCAAAGAGTCAACCTGTGGAACTCCTTGCTGCAGGAGGCTGTGATGGCTACAACTAGAACAGAGTTTAAAGGGAAGTGAGATCAAGTCATGGAGGCTGGGTCCATGGAGTGGTATTAGCCAGGGGGTAGGAGTGGTATCCCTGCCCAAGGTTTGTGGAAGGCTGGAGAGGGATGGCACGAGACAAATGGCTTGGTCACTGTCTTCGGTCCATCCCCTCCAGGATCCCTAGGGTTGGCCGCTGTCGGCAGACAGGCTACTGGGCTAGATGGACCTTTGGTCTGACCCAGGACGGCCATTGTAAGCTCAGGGCTCAGGGTCGGGGGTCTCAGTGGACCCCCTTGATTTTCATGCACACCTGCTCCTGGGTGGCCAGGCTGGCAGCTCTCCTGCCCAAGCCAGCCACTTTCCTGTGCCTAGTGCGGAGATCGTGGACAAGGTCCACGATATCCACACTAGACCAGGCGGGTGCCCGCCTCTTGAGGTCCCGGGCAAGCTCCTGGGAGCCGCCAGCCTGGTCCCGGGAAGAGGGGGAGGGCTGGAGGGCATCGGGTGGCTGGCTCGAGCCGTGCCAGGTGCAGGGTCTGCTGGCTGGGTGCTGGCAGGCTTGCACCTGGCACGGGCACCGTAGCCAGCCCGTGCCCCTTTAAGGGGTCCGGGGCCGGGAGGGGGGCATAGAGTTTCCCTGGTGTTGGCCAGAATGGCCACCAGGGAAACCTGGGGAGGGCTAGCCTCCCACTAGTTCGAATTAAGGGTCTACACAGCCCTTAATTCGAACTAGCTAGTTCGAACTAGGCTTAATCCTCGTGAAATGAGGTTTACCTAGTTCGAACTAAGCGCTCCGCTAGTTCGAATTAAGTTCGAACTAGCGGATCGCTAGTGTAGCGCCTGTCAAAGTTAGTTCGAACTAACTCTGTAGTGTAGACATACCCTAAGTACTTACATAGGGAACAAAAACTTTTAATAACAGGTTTTTCAGTCTAGCAATAAAAGGAATAACACGATCCAGTGACTGGAAATTGAAACTAGACAAATTCAGGCTAGAAATAATGTGTACGTTTTAACATTGACAGCAATTACCCATTGGAATAATTTATCTACTGTCATTCTCCATCCTTAGCCATTATTAAATCAAGATGGGATGTTTTTCTAAAAGTTAGGGACTAGGTATTATTTTGAGACCTTTTTGCATGGAAAAAAGGGTGAATCCAAGAAGCAGAGAGTGACTTTGAAAGCCTCAGTCTGCATCCCACATGCTGTACAATATGCTGCCTTTTGCTTGGGCTTTCATGGCAAAGGCACAATTAGCCCTCTGCCAGCAATGTCTGCTATAGGATGTGTTTCCATCACTGCCCTTCCTCAGAATTATACTAGGGGGCTGTGTCTAGACTGGCCAGTTTTTCCGGAAAATCAGCCGCTTTTCCGAAAAAACTTGCCAGCTGTCTACACTGGCCACTTGAATTTCCGCAGAAGCACTGACTTCCTACTGTAAGAAATCAGTGCTTCTTGCGGAAATACTATTCTGCTCCCGTTGAGGCAAAAGTCCCTTTTGCGCAAAAGGGCCAGTGTAGACAGCTCAGATTTGTTTTCCGCAAAAAAGCCCCGATTGCAAAAATGGCAATTGGGGCTTTTTTGTGGAAAAGCGCGTCTAGATTGGCACAGACGCTTTTGTGGAAAAATGTCCGTGCCAATCTAGACGCTCTGTTCCGAAAATGCTTTTAAGAGAAAACTTTTCCGTTAAAAGCATTTCTGGAAAATCATGCCAGTCTAGACGCAGCCAAGGACAGCAGCTTTAGTTTCCACCAGGTGTTCAATAGAAGTTCCACTGGCATCCTCACCCTGCCCTACTTCATTCAGAGCCTCACACATTCAAGCAGTGCTTATCTTTCTTGGGCTATTGACGGAGATGAAATGACAACCATGGCATGCTGCTATAACCTTCCTCTCACAAGTTTACTACCTCTAAGGATCATATGCTTATGATGAACAGCAAGTCGGAGACAGAACTGGAAACAGAACTTCTGATTTACGAAGAGCAAAGAATGGGACTGGACCGCTTTCCTATGCAGCCAGTTAAGACATAGGTCTTTAATCACCATTTTATCCCTTATTGCTCCATTCAGAGGGCTCCCTTTAAAATATAATGGCCTCATTTGCTTGCAAGGTCTTTGACTAGGGCAGGGGTAGGCAATAAGATGACAATAGGTCACCAGGCTGCTGCTGCTATATTTACCTGCACCTCGGCCATGAATGGCCCATTGCAGCTCCCTGTGGCCACAAATCACCATTCCCAGCCAAAGGGGGCTGTAGGAAGCGGCATGGATACGCAGCTCCCATTGGCCGGGAATGGCAATCCACTACTAACAGGAGCTGCAATCGCCCATACCTGCAGAGGCGCAGGTAAATACAGTGGCCGTGGCCACCTGCCAGGGATTGACCCTGGTAAACTGGATCTAGTTTGCAGGCCTTTTTTTGCCCAGCACTGGACTAGGATCTCTTGCTTTGGACCTCACCCAGCTTCTGGCAATTACCAAGATGGAAATAATAAATAATCATTAGGCATAGGGCCTCAAATGATAATTAAATCGAGCAGAAAGTAAAACTTCTTTTAAAAATGTGCAGTGATTAAAATAAAGAAATACCCTTTACACTAAGGTAGCTGCAGTCATTGAAATGCTAGAGATGGCAGTTGTACAATTTCTTCTACTGATCCCCGCCCCAGGAATTAGCCACATTTGTAAGGCAATTAACTCTTTTTCAGTAGCAGATTTTGTTGGCTCAGTGATGGCAGATCAGATGGGAAGGCTGATCAGCAAAAGGTTTTCTAATGTTGATGGTGAAAGATTAAAAGGTATGTTTAGACTGGTACTATTGCAGTTGTAGGACAAATTATATTACTGCTTTCATCATGTGCTTGATTAAGTTGTTATAAAAATGAGGAATTCCAAGATAATTTCTCATGGCACTCTAAAATGGTTTGTAGCATTCAGTTTACTAGGTATTTAACTGTTTTTATTGTTGCATATACTCACTGAAACAAGCATTTTATAAAACAAATGGCCAGGTTAATGAATGATTCTGTAAGCTTTTTGATTGCTCGATTTTCTGCATTTTCAGAAATTCATGTCAGTAATTTATTTTAAAAAGACTGAGTGTAGATTCTTATTTTTACCATTTCTATGCAGGAAATACATAGGATCCCCAGTCATGACTCATTGTGCAGGTTGCTGAACATACACAGGGAAAAGATGGTCTCTATCCAAAATAACTTATAATCTCAGTAATCTGCTAAGAATTTCATATGTTGTACTGGGCAATCTTCATATCTATTATGCTGCTCATTGGAATCTATACAAGTTGTGCTACAAAAATTAGTATGTTCCAGCTTGTGCACTTAAATTTTTAAGAGGCAGAAAACTTCTCAGAAAGGAACATTTTCCAGTCATGAAATTTTGGCCCACATGTTCTATCCCTATATCAGCCAGCAGAATGCAAAGTCAGGTTCAAGCTCCTTGTCTATGTGACATGATTTAATCTCAGTCCCATTGTTCACATGACCAAGCCACTACCATAGCTGGCCTCTTGCTGGTATTCAAAGACAGAATAAACATAAGTTTTACTCTTACACCCTTTTCCCCCAACAGCAAGAGTGAATCTAGTCCCTTGTTTGAACTCTATAACATTTATCTCCTTCTTCCCAATTAAGTTCCCTTTTTGTTAATGGAATTGTGCACATATATTAAAAGAACTGAGATGCTTGATATATATGTATTATAAGCAGGGTTCTAGGGGAGCCAGCTAAGGTCACTCAATAAGAGGTGGACTGCAAGAAACGGGATGGCCAATCCCCAATGCTGCCTGTTACTCCAATATTTATATTTACTAAGTAAGCACAAAACAGCCTCTATATTACCTTATTGGTTAATAAATAAGTCTAAACAATGCAGTTCCAGCCTCAGGCATCCATGCAGACACCCCAGTCAGATAAAGGTCTACCAACCCCAAAGGATTAGTCACACTATCATCTAAGTCAAGAAATATTTCTGATTTTATCTCAGACACATGCTCACAGCCAATTCTTATTAATTAAACTAAAATGTATTAAAAAAGAAAAGAGAGAATATTGGTTAAAAGATCAGTATACACAGAGACATGAGTGCAGTCCTTGAGGTTAAGTTACATAATAGAATGGTGATCCTGAAATTGCAAAAAGTTCTTTTACTATTTAGTCCAGGGCTACTCAACACATGGCCCACAACCTGTTCATTTGCGGGCCGCGGTGCAGTTTGGGTTTGCAATGCGGTTTGGGTTGATCTGTGTTTTAGTAGTTAAATTCATGGACTGTTGTGAAGCCAAAACATAGAAGTAGTCAATATGACGGTCTTCTGTTGATATGCATTTTAGTAGTTAAATTCCTGGACTGTCATTGCTTGTGAAAAGTGCTGTTATATGGGTAGATATCAGGTAAATATTGCATTTTATTAGTATCAGCAGAACTGACTTAAATGGGGCCTGCATGTTGTGTAGTCTTGCCTTAATCTTTGTATTCATGCCTGTTAGTGTGAAAGAAGCTATTACAATATATATTTGCATGCATGTGAAACCACACTTGAGTTACAGCCCTCAGCATGTGCTGTATCATTGTGGCCCTCGGGGCTTCCAGAGTTGTAGCCCCGATTTAGTCCGTGGTTATAGTCCTAAATCCATATCCAGGGTAATTCCAAACAGTGTCGGGGACCTCAATCCTTGTGGTTTAGGTTTCCCCTGTATGAAACCTCAAGCAGATCTGAGACCAACAGGATCAAGACTCAGGTGTCTTTATACACTTGCAGCAGCCTCTTGGCCTGGGAGAATAGAATAGTCTTTTGATCTAACAAGAGACAAATAAACAATGATACTAGTTCAATCAAGTTTAATCATAAATGTTAATATTCCCTTCTGATCTTAAATCAAACTATAGTAACAGACAAGAATTGTTTGTTCATATTGTAAGACCTAAACAAACACCTACCTTTCTACTGATGTAACTATGCAAGTTTGCATTTCAAAGTTTGACTCTATCCTAATGTAACCCCACCTACTATCAGTTATGCACCTTCCCAACAAGACTTTAAAGGTTCACTCTGGGTCATTTGGCTTGGAATTGTTTAACCCTTTCTGGCCATGTGTCTTACTTAGTACAAAAATTGTTGCAGCTATGTAACAGTGGTTATAATAATGATCCATATGGCCACATTTTAATCAAATAACATCATAATTTGCAAAGAACAAGAGCAGATGGGACCAAAGTTGTCTATGAGAGGCAGAGATTAACAAATATTACATAATGTAGATGGTTTAAATTTACATTGTAGCGATTAGTATTTTCCATCCTGATAACCACCTGGAGCATGGGTCACTTTGGCATTCTATGGAATTGCAGAATTTCTCCAGTAGTTAAACCACATTGCTTTTGGAGGACTTTAGAGTGCAAAGTCTTTCCCTTCTAGCTGTATAGAAGAACTTTCACACGCGTACCAATCTGTCTGTTTACAGCCAACTCAGCTCAGCAATCAGAGTGTTGTTTTCATATTTTGTGAACATTTGGAAGTGTGCCACCCACTACTGTGATAGAATGTTGAAATGTTTGGTCCTGCCATTGTTACAGCGCTGTTGGGTTTCTCTAACCCTTCTTGGCTATTTTCCAGCCTCACTCCTTTCATTCAAAATGTTTATGCCTGGGTTTTAATCTAGATGACCGACTCCTCTTACATCTCTTCTGTATCAAGGGTTGCTATACTGGCTCATTGCAAACTATCATTCATTTGTTTTTAAAAATGAAAGCACATGATCAACTTTCTGTCCTTTGCTCTAGTACAAATCCCTACATTCTGATTAGCAACTAATAGGTCTCTGTCAAATAAAGTATAAGGCTCTGTATACTGCATGGTTGAGAAATCACCTGTTATGTGAATTAGAACTCCTCAGCAGTGTTCCCTCCAAGGTGCTGAGGCCGCATTGGCAGGCAGCTGGGGCCAAGACTGCAACCGTATTGGCAGGCGGGCGCGTGGCTGACATCAGGGCTAAGGCCGTGTTGGTGGGCGGCACAGGAACTAGTAGTAATCAAGCTGTTCAAATGCAAGTGGTAGTCCATACTTGGTATACAACTGCTTCATCTTAGTACTCCTTGAACTAAGACACTATTCCTCTGATACATAGTGCTCATTATTCTTTAAAAACTCTGTTTATAGAAATGTGATTTGTCTGGCTTAGTGTTATTTGGCTGTTACTGGCCCCATCTGAAGGAATAGGGGATGATATGAGCTAATGATATAATGCGGTATAAATTCTACAATATATCAACCCACTCATCATTTTACACTACTGGTGTGCTCAAAAATATGGTGGGTATGCAAGCCCCATACAATCCATTTTGTAGGAATCCTGACAGTCTACGCTCTTTCCACAGAGTTGCCTTCCTGGATCTTGTCAATAAGAGGAAACGATCCAAGTGGCTGTTTTAGAACTTTTAAAGGCTTCACTTCCACTTCAAACAGCTTTTTTTGAACACAGTGATAAAAAAACAGAAGCAAAAATGGAACTTTTGAAGCTGCTAAAGTGGTCATGGGGAAGAAGGGATGCATGCAGTTTGGTGTGTTGATTAGATTAACTTTGGTATGAGTTGAAATCTTCCTGAAAAGTTTTCATCATCTTCAGGTATGATTTTGACAGATGGACATTTTACATTTAATTTTCGGCTTCTTTTTAAATAGTGAAGTTAGTTAATTCTAATGAAAACAAAATAAATTTTCTTCACATATTTTGCAACTTTCACCCATTTTAAAAATCAATATCTCTACCTCTATAATTTTTAGTGTGCAGAAGGGAATATTATCAACCAAATTAAACACTGGTAATAACTTCACGGATATCAGTCGTATTACACCTGGGATGAATTTTCATTTATATTTCCAATTTAAAAAGCAGTGAAAGCCAATAAAGAGATAATCTGCAATTTAGGAGTCGGTATTACAGATTTTACCTTACCTGTCTTTAATTTGCTTGCATGGCTATTAGGCAGGAACATGGCAACTGAAAAAGAAATACTCCTGGAGCATTGAATCCTAAGGTCCCTGTTATGATGAGCAGGGAGAGACTAGACACATAAAAACAAAGCGGAAAATATTAAACAAATTTACATCTAATTTCTATCTCATTGGCTCTAAATAAGCAGTTTAGAGGGGTTTAGGATGATGTCTTTTTAAGAGAACATGGCCTTAAATGTATCTTGTGTAATGCAATGTGGATAATAAAACTATCATCATCCATTGGAGCTGGGCAAGAAATGGGTTTTGTGTTCCATGAAAACTTGAAGTAACTGAAAATATTCCTGTTCCAAATCAGGATGAAAATAGAAATCTCAAATTTCTCAAGCCAAAAATCTGGAGAAGAAAACCAGCCTGAGTCAATTGAAACTTTTGTTTTCATGATTTCCAAATGTTTTGTTTTGATCAATTATTCTTATCTTTAAACTGTTTTACTATACTTCCCTTATAAATTGAAATGTACAAGAGTCCTCAGTGGGGGCTCTTGTGCATTTCAAAACGGAAATGCCTGCATGGA
Source organism: Pelodiscus sinensis (assembly GCF_049634645.1). Taxonomy (NCBI): domain Eukaryota; kingdom Metazoa; phylum Chordata; order Testudines; family Trionychidae; genus Pelodiscus; species Pelodiscus sinensis. The sequence continues at coordinate 211,432,735 of NC_134712.1, read as the reverse complement.
GCCCGGGGTCAGCGGGAGACTCAGAGTCTCCTGGTGACCTCAAGGTCCATGCTGCAATGCCACTTCCAAATGCCATGTGGAGCCTGGGGTCAGCTGGGACTCCCCAGCTGATCCCAGACTCCGTGCGGCATTTCTGCAGAACTCAGGTTTAACTTGGGACTCCCCCGCTGACCCCGGGTTCAGTGCGGCATATCCCCAGAACCTGGGGTCAGCTGGGGAATCCCCAGCTGACCCCGGGCTCTGCATGGTTTGAAATGCCGTGCTGGACCCCATTTGCACATTGCATCCCCAGGAGCCACACGGCGCTGCCACTTTGAAACGCCATGGCAGCATTTACAAAGCAGTGCCGCACAGCTGATCCAGAGCTCACCTGTGTGGCACTGTCCCTTTGAAATGCCACCTCAGCGTTTCAAAGCAGCACCGCATAGAGCTGACCCTGGGCTCCATGCGGTGCTGGCTCTTTGAAACACCGCCACAGTGTTTCAAAGGGGAAGCATTGCACAGAGCCCAAGCTTAGCTGTGCAGCACTGCCGCTTTGAAGCACCAAGATGGGATTTCAAAGAAGCAGTGCTGCACAGCTGAGCTGGGGATCAGCTGTGTGGCACTGTCCCTTTGAAACACTGTCTTGGTGTTTCAAAGTGGTAGTGTCACAAGGAGCTGCCCCTGGGCTCCACGCAGTGCTGTTTTGAAACGCCGAGGTGGTGTTTCAAAGAGGTAGCGTCACATAGTTCAGGCTCTGTGCAGTGCTGCCACTTTGAAGTACTCCTGCTTCCCACCCCTTTGCTGCGTCTCTCTGATAGGGACAGCAAGCGGGGTGAGGGGAGGGAGGCGGGGGAATCAACTAGTCAAATAGTCCTTAACATCTTTAATGCTTACCCATATGCAGTATAGGACACACAAAAATTTGAGGCATAACTCGGTCTTAATGCCACCCACTAGCCCCTTCCTATTCCTGTTCAGTGTCTCTGCTTCTGCATGAGACGATCTAGTTAACTTAAAAGTGTAAAACCCTCCCAGACCTATTAGCAGACATTGAACCTGTCAAAGAGCCATTCAAATGGAAATTAAGCTATTTAACAGGCATTTGCCAACCTCTGCTATATACTGTCAGTTTCTGATTTTATTGTGTTAATCTATAAAACCTTAGCTTAAAATTTGCTTTTAAACAGTTTTAGTCTGTTGCTGAAGATTATAAAATCACATCCCTCCCTGCCCAGGCTGCCACTTTTAATGGTACTGTGTAAAACCCCATAAATCCTAAAGACATCCCTGTCCCCTGCCCACAAGAGGGGGAGAAAGAATTTGAATAGGGATCTTCCACCTTTCTAACCACTAAACTACGAAATATTCTGATGAGAGGAGAGACTCTTCCTCTGTGTTTTCTGATGACCCTGTTCTATGATGGATGAATAATAGGAACAGGGGGACTGGGTTTTCACATCCCAGATGGGTGCCCTTGCATAATAAAAGCACATGTGAAAACAAAAGAACTATATGTAATGAAAAAGAAAACTCAGTTCTAAATTGATAAAGCTATTTCTGTTGTGCCTAGCTGATCTCTAATAAAGTCAAAGAAAATTCAGACTGCACAGAATTGTGTTCTTCCAATTCCTGCATTATTGCTGCAGTGGAAGATCCAAGTCATGTGATCTTTTAAAATGTCATACTCATAACATAGTCAAAACTCCCCCTAATTTTTTCAGAATAAGCGTGAGTGTGGACAAAGATAAAACAGAGTGAAAACTGAGGAAAGGTCCTGAAGGATTTGGCCCTGGAATATAGGCAAAAACTAAAACAAAGCAGCAACAAAACCTACATCTAGTTCCTTATGTAAAGAATTTCTTATGCTTTTGAAAAAGCTGTGATTGGTCACTATGGCAACGGACATGAAATGGAAAAATGCTTTTAATACAACAAGCTGATTTATCTCTGCAAATTTAGAAACTATAATCAAAACACTGAAGAAAATGTGTCTTTTACAATATGTACTTTTTAATATATATATATATATATATATATATATATATATATATATACACACAAAGCAGGACCAGCATACACAGAGCTTTGAAATGTCATGGTATTTTATAATTTTAATGAGACAACATCCAAAAGGCAGAAGAGGCATTTTTAAAGGTATCTTTTTTAATCACGCTGATTTAAAATTTACAGTAATCTTAAGTGTCAGAGTGACAGCCCTAGACATTGAAATCCTCTCTGGAGAATCAAAGAATCAACTGAATCCAATGATTAATTGTAGTGTAGAGCATCAACTGGTTTGCATGCAATAGTTTACAGATAATACGTCTTACATTCAAGTTCTTGTGCAAAACTCCCATTTCTATCAGTTGTCATTTTTAATGAGCAAGGCAAGCAGGATTTGGCCTGCAGCATACCCTAGCCTATTGAAATAGTAGAGCACCTAATACTACAAACTCTTATTCAGTTCAGCATTTGTCACATCTTTTCTTCATAATATTTCTCACATGAGATAGCATTGGCTTGACTATATCCACAGAAAGTAGAACAGTAGTAATCAGTGATCTGAAAAGTGTCCATTCAGCTGCAGGCATAATCTAGGTAGCCAGATGGACTGTTCTCTGTTAGGCATAACATGTCTATTGATTGTTACCTCATTTTCCATCCTACAAAATGCATCTTTTGTATCTTGTCTTTAATCTAGACTGTGAGTTCTCTAGAGCAGTGAGTATCTTGTTTACATGTCTATGTAATGCCTTGCACAGTGTGCATTACATACCATTGACAAGGGCATGGTCAATGGGGTGTGGGGGGAGAGTTTGCCTTGGGGCCTCCCAAACTAAGTGGTGCTACAATCTGGGGCATTGGGTCACAGTGCTACTCACTGAAATTTGGTTTGACACAACAGAGGGGCCACTACGCCAAACTTGAGTGCTGCCCTGCTAAGTTAAAGTGAGTGGTTCAAATGTGTGTAGTATGTGAAAAAAGTCTGTGGATGTCCTGTTTCTTATATACATTTAATAGGAAAAGTCTCACAAAGTCTCAGTTTTTCATGCATGTAATTTGCATAGCTAAGACAAAAATTCCTAAGAACAGCATGTTATGAACTCCTCTTCTTCAGACAAACGTTAAGATTTGTGCTTAAACAACTTCTGTTGCAAAGTTTGGAATAGTGGCTATGTCTAGACTGCAAGCTTCTTTCGAAAGATGCTCTTTCGAAAGCATCTTTCGAAAGAGCATCTTTCGAAATATCGCGTCTAGACTGCAGGCGGATCTTTCGAAAGAAAAATCCGCTTTTTCGAAAGAGAGCACCCAGCGAGTCTGGCTGCTCTCTTTCGAAGATGGCCTCTTTACATTGAAGAACGCCTTCCTTCGAAAGAGGAACTTTCGAAGGAAGGCGTTCTTCCTCGTGAAACGAGGTTTACCGCCATCGAAAGAAAAGCCACGTTCTTTCGAAATAATTTCAAAAGAACGCGGCTTGAGTCTGGACGCAGGGGAAGTTTTTTCGGGAAAAGGCTACTTTTCCCGAAAAAACCCCTGAGTCTGGACACGGCCACTGAGGCCAGGCAGCTAGTAGCTGCACTTGGAATGGAGAGGATGATTGAGAAGTTCCTTGTTGCAGGGTCCTTTAACTATGCAAAGAATTCTGTTCATCCTGTTGCTATGAAATGACATTTGTTTATAAAGAATCACCTTTTAATGGCTTCTCTTGGAATGCAGCTCTTTGCCTCATGTAAGTAGAACAGGATGAAAGAGTTGCAAATGAAGTTCCAACTCAGGACTGTCACTGTAAAAGTTCAATTACAGAACTCCATGATATTTTAAATAGTGTAAAATGCAAAGCTGCAGAAAGGCGAGTCTTGTTAATACAGCTCTTCCATGGATAAGATTTTAATGGAGCCTTCCTGATACTGGAAAAAGTTTTTTGGTTCCGCATTTATAAATCCAACACTAAGTTACCTCTGGCACGTGGTAACTTCCATTCAAGCATTCATTCTCAACCAAGCTGAACCTAGGCTCCAGGGCTTCATTTCTATGGTATAGCATTGTTTATAACTGCTGTTCTACCAAAACAAACAAACAAACAAAAACCTCACAAGCCATTTTCTGCTCTGGACTTTAAGGAAAAGGTGCGGGTATTAAAGAATGAAAACAAACTGGCTGCTTTGAATTATGTTTGATCTTGTTCTATACATACCTCTAAGGGAAACAAAACTATTCACCATCCCAACTCCAGTTTTAAAAAAAGACACCTTACCTGTAAACTAATCCTAATTTTTCAACACTTCTTATATCCAATAGCCCCCGGCTATCTTAAAATAAATAGTGCACATACTAAAATTTAGAATAATATGGAGCAGCAGAAAGGAATTACTTCTCTGGTGCAGAAGTTATACAGAAACACACTGAAAATAAAATGAAAATGAAACAAGCTTTAACTGGGCCACTGCCAATCACTTCATAATTTGTCAGAGCTAGGATGCAGATGTCTTGGCACAGAACAAAGCAATAAACTTCCATTACATTATGGATCAGGGAAAGCAGTGCCAATGCTCTTGATTTTATAAAATACATGTGGCTGCATACTAAGCAGTTGCAATTTTTTAAAGCAGAGCTGAACACAGGCAGGTAGTATTTGCTGAATAGACACATCACTGCAGTTTGGCAACAGCTAGTCGCTGTATTTGATCCCAACACCAGTGTCGGATAAAAGAAGAAATGTTAAGAATGTGCATAAATGATTAAAGGATTGGGGCTCCAACTTCTTTACTACTTTATTAGAATGAAGGAGAAAAATTCCACAATGACAAAGGAAGTAAAGGCTAACTCATTATTAGGCAAATAAAGAGAACACAAGAAAATTGCTAATTTCAACTTTTCCATTCAGTTCTCTTCTGTAATGGCCGTAATTACAATAAAAGGTCTGATATCTGGCACTCTGTCAACTGAAAAGCTCTACTAACTGGCATTTTTCATATCTTCCAATACAAATCCTCAATTTAGTAACTAGTAACCAGGACTAGTATATTGCCCAGTGCATTATACAACTGCACATTCTGCAGTCTACTTTAATGCAATAGATGCAGAAGACAAGTAAGCAAGCTGATATCAGTAAACAAGCTGATATCAAAAAAGCAGCTCCCAGGGTTTGTCCTCAGGGTCATTACAGAGTCAGCCAAATCTACACATTCTACATCTACAACAATAATTGATGTTGATAATGATGACCCTGAGGCACTGTAGGATCCTGAAATGTCTTCTGAATCAAAGAAAGATTAAATTATGTTCAGAACAGTGTTAGTGTCAAGTGTATTTTTAGTCATCTGGGTATATGCCATGCGCTGCCTGTACTGATAAGTAGTGTCATAAAATAATCTGTATAGAAAACTTTACCAGCATATATCTAAATGCTTCCAGAAACCCACCACTCTGCAGTGCAGTACGACTATTGGATTGATGAGCATGCATATCCAATTTATACTTGATTCATTTTATTGTATTCTTTGAAAATTGGTACTCCATTGGTAAAGTATAACTCTCAGTCAACTAAAATATTCAATTAACTGGCATCCATCATGTTGGATAACAGCTTTTACTATACTTAACTCTGAAGTTTGCTTACTGCCAGAAACAAGTATATGTCAAGTGACAGCTTGTTAGTCAAGGAATCATCTCTGTACCAGTTTTACGTTACATCCATATCACAAGTTTCACAGCGATAGCCGTGTTAGTCTGTAACTGAAAAAAAACCTTAAAAAACAACAAATAGTCCTGCGGTACCTTAGAAGCTAACAAAAAATGTAGATGGACATGACGAAGTGGCTTGTGCCCAGCAAAGCTCATGATCCCATCTACATTTTTTCTTAATCTCTAAGGTGCTGCAGGACTATTCGTTGTTTGTAAAGTTTATCCATATCACAGATTCTCCTGGGCCAGCAAAGCATCTCACAATGCAGGCTGACCTTAATTTTACAGTACTAAATGGAACATTAATTCAAAATGGCTACTTGGGCTTTAAATCCCATAATATAAATGGTGAGCAGGCCAAACCAAAAAGCACAGTCAGGTTTCTTGGCTTCCATCCCCTCTCCCAGCTACACCCAACACTAACCTCTGGGAGTGGCAGCAATCCTTTCTGTTTTGCTTGCTAGGTTCTGATTGGCTTCCACCTTATCAGCCCTTCTATCCCCTGAGGACTAATTCTTATAGGTCATCCTGGGCTTAACTTGGACAGTGATAGAAATGTAGCCGTGTTAGTCTGGGGTAGCTGAAGCAAAATGCAGGACAATGTAGCACTTTAAAGACTAACAAGATGGTTTATTAGATGATGAGCTTTCGTGGGCCAGACCCACTTCCTCAGATCAAATAGTGGAAGAAAATAGTCACAACCATATATACCAAAGGATACAATTAAAAAAAATGAACACATATGAAAAGGACAAATCTTACCCATTACCAAGATAGCTTCCCCAATTATCATCTCTAATACCATTAGCTCACAAACATCCCACTCTCCCCACCTCTAATATCATCAATTCACAGACACTTACCTTCCCTCCTCCCCCCCCCCCCCGCATCCCCCTCCTGTTCTGAAATGTGATTTGTCCTTTTCATATGTGTTCATTTTTTTTAATTGTATCCTTTGGTATATATGGTTGTGACTATTTTCTTCCACTATTTGATCTGAGGAAGTGGGTCTGGCCCACGAAAGCTCATCATCTATTAAACCATCTTGTTAGTCTTTAAAGTGCTACATTGTCCTGCATTTTGCTTTAACTTGGACAGCATCTCTTCACAGCTCTTGGAGACCTGAACTGGCTGCTCTTCTTCTACCCTGAGCCCTGAGCTTACCTTCCCTCTTGTTTCCCCCTTCCAGCTCCCTCCTCCCAGGTTTTCCTCTCCCCTCTCCCACCCTCTCTTCTCCCCTCTCCTGCCTCCTTTCCCCAGTCTCACCAGAGTTTCGTCTCCCCCCTCCCCCAGTTGTATTAAATAAAGAGAGTTTGTGTTAATGAAAATACGTGTATTTTTTGACATCAGGAAGGGGAGTTAGGGAGGGGTAAGTGGAAGGATGTGAGGGAGGAATGAGGCACAAGCCCCCAGTGGGGCAGTCCAGGGAGGCTCTTAGTGTTCCTCAGGGTGGAAGCTCTCCCGCAGGGCCTTCTGGATACTGACAGCCCCCTGATGGACGTCCTGGATGGCAGCCTGCAGAAAGTGCAGCCAGGCTTGCAGCAACACATCCACAAGAAGCACCAGAGTGCCCAGGGGCAGCTCTGGCTCCATGTTGCAGAGTGCTGTGGTGTCCTGAGTGAGGGCAGCCAGAACACGCAGAGACAAAATGCTTCACTGTCCCTCATCGAGATAGGCAAGCAAGGAGGGAAAGCTGAGAACCGGCTGTCCAGAGGGGGTCCCTTTAAGCACAGGTCTCAGATAGCCTCAAGCAGCAGCCACACAAAGTAACTCCTGACCTGATGCCCTGCTGGACCTGGTTCTGGCCGGCCTTAAATGTGATTCAGCGTCCACTCAATGTAAACGTGCTATTTCAAAATAGCAGAACGCTATTTCGAAATGCATTTTGTGTGTAGACGAGTTATTTTGAAATAACTTATTTTGAATTAACTATTTTGAAGTAAGATATTTTGAAATAACACTGTTGTGTAGACATACCTTAAGTGACTTGCCCTAAGACACATTGGAATACTATGGACTGAGTTTTGATCTGCCGAGTCCCAAGATAGCACCATTGGGCCATCCTTCCTTATTCATGGACTGTTCATGTACAGTATGTATTGATTCATGTGTTCTTTTTGTCAGTTCAAAGACAGAAGACTGATATTTGGGACTGCTCCATTCTTACCTGGCAATAATTATAAAGTCTTTCTAAAAAGGACTGATGGCTTTGGATGGAAGTTACTGTATTGCATGTAGTAAAACATCTCTAGAATCTCCTCTGCTGGTGCAAATGGCACCACGCCATCTTAGCAAAGCCCACTTTTCCCCAATGTGCGAGGGAGTCAGAGCTAGAGAAGCACAGACAGTGTTTTAATCACTGCTTGCTGTTCGTGGTTATGCTGAGGAAAGACAGGTTTAGGAACTCTATCCATAACCCCTCTAGCAGAGGCTACAGGCAGAATGCACTCCATCTTTCACTACTTGTCCACACTCTTTCCCTGCTAGCACCAACCACCCATTGGACAGCATTGGTCCAAGGTGGATCCGTCAGCAGAGAGCAGCTACTGTGCCTTTCTGAAATCTGCTTTTAAGGACTTTCTTTGCCCTTTTATCAGAAAGAACAGTCACTTTAAATTATAAATATGATGAAATTGTACGCGAATATGCAGTGTTCGGGCAGGAGACAATTCATAGCTGTATTTACATTTCATGGGAACGTCTCTTTGTATGCAATCCCTAACCAGTTCGCAAAGACCATATCAGCTGTCCATCCATTCTTTGACTATTCCACCCCATCAGATTTTGCATGTATGAATAATCATAGCTGAAAGTAAAAGGCGCCATGTGCAAACAAAATCATACAAGAAAGCCAAGAATTGGAATGACATACGTGGAGATAACTCTTGGTTATGTAATCTATTACATTAAGTGTACTGATTGATGATCCTTTGTTCAGAACAACAAGATCATGTTAAGAATAGTCTATATAGAAGGCTACAGTTTAAAACACCTCCCACACAACTCTGATTATGTCACTCCCATTCTTTTGAGTTCTTTTACTGGCCTCCTGTCTGCTTCTGCATTAAGTAAAAACACTTCAGTGCTCTACACAACTGTGTATATGTCTCTTGCTTCCATTTCATTTTTAATTGGAGTGTAGACATACCCTAAGTGGACTCCCTTTTGTCTTTGAAATACCACTTTGCAACTCAGTACCTTCAGTTAACTTCTTTATTCCTACTAATTTCTATTCTTCTGCTCTCTACCCCTTCCTTCACTCTTGGTCAAAAATAGACAAGCAACAAAGACACAGCTTCAAAGGGTTTTGGATTAGGTCCAATAAAATCTTCTTACTTTGGAAAAAAATCCTCTAACATCTGACTCCTGTTCCTTTTGAAGTCAGTGACAAACTCCTAGTGACTTCAGTGGAAGTCAGATTGGGTTTAAAGGCTGTGCTCACTTTACCATACTTGCAGTTATCTTTTCTGTATATTCATTCACATCATGGTCTGTTGTGATCAGGTATTGTTAGATGATTAATTTACATCATAACTATTAAGGGTGGAGATCTTGTTTTCCTATAGAATACAGTGTATCTGTATTAGATCAGTCACATCTGTAGAGCTACCGATCCAATAAATACATCAATAAATAATGTTGGACTATTCTTTGATGTAAGCATTTTCAAAATATTTGCAGCATTTAGGCATCCATCAGTTTTGACTTTCAAAATCAAACTGCCACCTTGTGGTACAATCTGAGAGAGGTTGGTAGAAAATTAGATTTATACAGATTTGTGATTTTTAGCCTCTCCCAGTGGTTTCAGAGTTTCACCTTTTCTTTCCAAAATAAAAAGTCCAAGATACACCACTCCCTAATGGGATATAGAGTTTTATAATGATAAATCCAAAACATAGGGCCATTTCTAACAAAATTTCACTCATACAAATAAAAATTACATTGAATCAAACTGGATCACTCATAAAACTAACCGTTTATAGGATCAGGCATAAACACATACCATACTAATCCTAACTTTACACAGGTGAACCAACCCCTTGCAGGCCTGGATTGCACCCAGAACCTGAACTGTGACAGATATAAAGTCCAAATTTTCTAGTGGTTTTGTGTGCCTCAGTTCTTGAGACACTTGAATAGGGTTTGATTTTCAGAAAGTGCTAGGCTCTCAATTGAAACTAGCTTCCAGTGCCACCCTTACTCAAGATTATGCCCCACATTTTAAGGGAATTTAGGCATAGTTTTGCTCAGCTTTGCAATGCGCAAGTGGTTTGGGAATTTCTGAAAACAATATTTAGGCTCCTAAATCAGTTAGGCATTGCAACACTGAGTGCAGCAACACCTAAATACCTTTGAGAATTCAGGTCAGTGTCCAAGACACAATCAAACCCATGACAACATCCATAGCTTCATCCACTCATCAGCCAGTCTGGAACAGTGCAAAACAGGTCTCTTGGCATACTCTGTATTGCCCATTGTGTGGAAAATGTCATGGATTTACACTTACAATATCAAAATTAGCCACTTATCTTGAATGCTAATCTTAGGTTTGATTTTTAGAGCTGCTATACACCTGCAGCTCCCACTGAATATATCTGGATTGGTGGGTACCAGAGATCCTTGAATCGAAGCAGTGAGTGTTCAGCACCTATGAAAACCATGCCGAAAGTGTCTCAAATTTAGCAATCAAAGAGTACGTCACCCAAAATTAGTGGCTACATTTGAAACAGTGGCCCTGAACTTTGTGAATGGTAGACTGTACACTTCTAGGTCTTATGTGTGAAACTACAATGGGCAATGTTTTCCAATGCCATGCCATAAGGCTTTTGTACTGTATTTCTTTGAAAATGAAGGTTTAGCTGCCAAGGGCGGAGCTGGGCAGAAAATGGTAATGCTGTTTCACAGAGGATTTTGGAATCTGGTTTCATTCCAATTGGGACCCCCCCCCCCCCCCCCCCCCGCAAAAAAAAAAAAAAAGAAAAATGTTGAAATTCTACACAAAACACAGTTACAATTATTTTCATAGTGCTACGCAAGTCCTGGCACTGGGGAAGACCCGTTGGTAGGCTCCTCTGGATCTAGGTGGCCCAGGCTACTGAACAGCTGTGAGCCTAGCAGCTTGAGTTCTTAGATCTTCTGGGATCTTGGCTTCCCATCAGCCTGCCAGACAAACTGCCAAAAGCCTGGAGCCAGGACTGCCGAGGAGCTGTCTGGGGAACCCGGCAGGAAACCTGGCTGCTGGCCAGTGGAATTGTGTTGACGTCAACATGGTCCCATGAAACTTTAATTTTGACCCCAAAAAAGTCTTAATTGTTCCCATCCAGCTCAGGCAAAAGGGCTAATGTGGAAAGTGCTACGATGGGTTTCATTACTTGCAAGTGATAAGCCAGAGCAAACAAGTAGGCTGTGTCTAGACTACATGCCTCCGTCGACAGATAGCCACTGATCAGCTGTTTGTTGGCTCAGCGCGGCAGCCATGTAAATTTAAATGAAGCCGCGATTATTTTAATCGCGGCTTCATTTCCCTTATTCGAATACACAAATCTACATGCCTCCGTCGACAGAGGCATGTAGTTTAGACGTACCCGTAGAGTCCTGGCTAGAACCTTGCTTATTATGAAGGCCTACAGGCCTACAGGCCTTGGACTTGGGTCTGTTGTTGGCTTTCATGTCCTGGTCACTGTCCCGTGTCTTGCTAATCACCAGTGGGCTTAGTGGCTAATGGAAACCTGGCTGTAGTGAAGGCCCTGCTCACAGTGTCCTGATTGGAGGAGTGCCCAGTCCCACCCTTTGATCTGACTATGCTTTTTAAACTGAAAGGAGGCACAGGAAGTTGTCTGTGCAACTGAGCAAATTCCTGGCTGGCTGCTACATTAGACCCTGCCTTCTTCTTGCCTAACTCCTGAGCTGTCCTGATTTATCCCTAGTTCCTTCTTTCTTGATACTTAGCTCAACGCCTGACTTTGACTCAGTCTTAATCCTTGGCTTAATTTCTGAAGCTGATTCCTTCTCTCATGACTAGGGATGATTACCCAAGTTCTGGTTGTGACGCTTACTGCTTTCCCTGAGAAATGATACCAGAGTTAAACACCTTTTAATTTAATTTTAATATATTTACATAGGAAAAAGCCTGACTAATTAAACTTAACTTATTCGGGCTCCCTGATGATACTTCTTCACATTGGTCTCATAACCACGGCTGTCTGTGCTTGCTTTGACAGAACTCAGATTATGGTGACATCCAAGATAGGTATTTCAATGTCTGAAATGCTCCTTAAATAGAACAAACAGATCAGTATGACTTAGCGATAAAATTACCTTCTGGTTTACAAGATCTCCAGCATGCTACTGCACTAGAGGGAACTGAAGGCACCCCTCCATACATAATATAAACAAATACAGTTGAGAATAAACACAAGTGAAAAATACACAGAAGGAGAGAGCATGGAAGAAAGAATTACTCGGGCTGCGACTGCCAAGATAGTGAAAAAAGCTTTTCTTGAAGCTCTAAAATCAAATGACTACAAAACACTGGAAGATCTTTTGATACAAAAACAAATAGATGTGGATACAGTGTTTGAAGTGGAAGATGAGAACCTGATTTTGGCATCATACAAACAAGGTAAAAGTAGAAACTGCTGCTGCTGCATTTGTAACCCTAAACAAACTGGTCTTAGTAACTTACTTTTGCAGTAGTAATTGTGTTTTATCCCTTCAAAATGTTACAACTTTAATTGATTAGGGAGATATAACCTACCTAACTAGTCAAAGGTAGCTCGGCCTTATGCTACTTAGAATAGCCTTTGATGACTCCTAATATATTTACAAGGAGATTAAAACTAATGGGTTAATACCACTCTGTGGCCATGTAAGTCACCAGGAGCTAAAAACACTGGTGTAATACCAATGAATTGTGCATCCTTTTTCAGAAGCTCCTTACATCTGGTCTGGTGGGTTAGGTTGAGATGGGGGACGCCTGCCCCATCTTCAGAGCTGTAGGTTCAGGAATGCCTGGAAAAGGGATTCCTTTGCTCATTTCACTTGCAAAGAACCGTACAGCACAGCCAGAATGTGTAAATATACTGGTATATACCAATCAATTCCCTATATAGACCCAAGCAACCCACATGAAAAAGCTCACCCAGAAACCTATATTGTTTCACCCTTCCCATTTTCAGCTTCTAGTAAAAATACAATGTGTTCCTCTTAGATCAATCCCTGAGAAATGACCTGGGCTTTGAATGTTATTTGATGGGAGAAGATTTCTTTTTCAAAAGTGAGATGCCTCAGTACATTGTCAAATCAGAATAAGTAATCTATTGGCACCTTGGGAAAACTGTCCAAACAAACACTTCAGCCAGAGAATCCTCATCACAGGATGAAAAAATAAACAAGTTCATAGCTAGATACTGACCAATTTCCAACAAATGTATGTCTTAAAGCAATAAAGCATGTTTTATGTTCAGCTAGCATTACAACACCCCAATATTTACTTTCTACAAATGAAAGTAAGCAGCAGCAGTAATCTAAAAGAAAAGAGTAAAATAACCGTTTTCTGTTATTAAATTCAAATGGAAAAAAACTCCTTTAGTTCAATCTCTCAGCTAGCACCATAAACGACCTTTTCTATCTGTGTTTGAAGAAAGGCTAATAATCTCACCTTTGCTTATTTCCTGTGTATCTGGCACATGGTTTTTGCTTTCTGGTTTCAAAGAGACAATGCTGGTACACAATGTTTGTTTTATTTGAATGGGATCTGAACAATGATGAATATATTGTTCAGATCCCATCCAAGGAAATGAATATAACACCTTAAAAGATTGTCTCTTGTATTGCTGCCAGAGAAAAGGCTAAAGAAAGTCTGTGTGTTCCTAAAAAATGTAACCCACCTTATTTAAAATGTGTAAATCAAATGAAGATGGCCATAAATCTATTTCATTTGGAGAGGTCATTCCACTCTCATGAGGCACATGCACCTGTCACCCCAAATCATGACAATGTATTTAGTCTCTCTTTTTGGGTTTAGAACACTCCACAGACTAGGGAAAATCCTGTCATTGTTGAACAGTCCGAATAACTAGGTTTTGATAAAAGGAGATCTATGAGGGCAGAAAGAAACCATTCTCATGAAGGCCCTGACCCTACACCATTCAACTCAATGGGAGATTTCCCATTGACTTCAATGACTGTAGGGTAAGAACAGACTGATATTATATCCCCATGGCTGCTCTGTTTCCTCCCTTCAGGGGAATGGCTGGTGGATTCAGATAGGACTAATCTGCTCTGCCCAAACTCCTTCACTTTTCTGATCCTGCATCACTCCTGGAAATATCCCACGCACTGGAACACAAGCAGCCTCCAGGAAGTAAAATTGTAAAAATGGCATAGTGGTGTTTCATGCTTACACTCATCTATTTAACAAGAGTGTCCATTTCAAATTTGTACATTTAGAGTTTTCAAAGAAGAATTTTCTAGTTCCCAGCCCACAGGTTCGGTTTGGTATCTGAAAAATCAAAACTTGGCTCTGGACTCTGAATCTAGCTGGCTGACTTTGTGGTTGACGTATGAGTCAGGCAGCTTGCTATTCTGCAGCTAAATAAAGCTGTGTTACACTGACCATAGTAAAGCTTGTCTTTCTCAACAAAATAGATAGATACATCTCAGAAGTAGATGGGCACAGTATTTGGATGCTGCATTCACAGCTACTTTTATGACTATAGCATTTAAAGTAAAATCAAGTATTTTAGAGAGTTTTTTTGTAAACTACATTACCAAACAAAGCATATTCTAGATACATATTTGCCAATTTAATTATGAGAGCAAATTACACCCACTGTAAGAGGAAAAGAACATTACAAGTTATATACTATACTTTCCTATTTTTTCTCTCTAATACAGTATATATACTTCATGCAACTATGTTTATGTGACATTAAAGAATACATGCTAGGAAGTGCAGAAATTAAGGTTCCAATTAACTTGATCCCAATATACATCCTGAATATTTTGGGTATACATTTTATTCCATAGCAGTATTAAGCCTATAGATTTATCTGGAGTGTAGAATAGGAGAATGACTGTATGGGGTGTGGTGGGGCTGTCAGTGAGGAAGACACATAGAAAATTACATTTATGTGCAATGCAATCTTATATAGAGCATTTCCTGAATTTTAACTGAAAACTTTGTCTTAATGTATGATTTTATACTTGAAATATTGGTTAGGGAACAGAACACAAGGTCTTAACCCTGCTGTTCCTGCACCAGATTATTTCATTTTACTTTTATACGGATTATTTTAAAAAAATCTTAAAATAATCACTTTTGAGACTATGTGCAATCATCAAGAACCAGACATGTTTGGGTAAAGTATGGGGATGCTGGAAGGAAACACTCTAAGCTCACTACAGACACTGCACTGTGTGGCGATGATAAAATAGTGGTGCTGTTGTGTGCTGCTAAGTACTGGCCAGTAGGTTTGGCCTATATGCCACCAGACATTGCTTCGTGAACCTCTCACTTAATTCTGGGCTGGCAAAAATGACATGACATTTGAGTTAGAGAGGTAGTAGTGTAGTTGATTAACCAATAAGCAAAAGCTTATAGGTTAATGCTATAGATTGCACGCCAGTAAATTTTTTAGCAGGCTGGCCAGCGGCCCAGCTCAGTCCTGGATCACACTGGGTTCAGAATCTACCCCCGCTGAGGCTCTGCATTTAAAATGTATTACGAGCCAGGGGACAGGCTGTGTGGCTCAGTTCGGCTTGTGCCGGGCCCAAGAGCTCAGCCCCTCCTCTGGACAGGGGCTGCTGGTTGCCATCCTGCGCTGATACAGAGGCAGCAGCACAGAGTGTCCAGGGGCTCCTCAGAAGTGGGGCCAGACTGCACTGGCTGCCGGCCCTGTCCCCGGGGACTATAGAATAGTTAACTAACTGATAAGAGTTCATGAGGTTAATCGACTATTCAATTAACCGATATTTAACATCCCTAATTTGAGTTAGCCCCATTCTAATTTTGAGGAAGAGCAGCTTTTTGAAAAAGGGGGAGGGTTGCTGAAAAACCCACGTCCTGACTACTTTCGGGGAGCTTTCAAAAGTGAGATCGGAAGAAGATATGCAAATTCCTGTGGAATTTGCATATCCTCTTTTGAAACTTCAGCGTAGCCTAGAGAGAACCTTAGTGGCTATACATGTTAGCCACTAAGGGTAGGAATAAATGGTTAGTTTTCAGAATGGAGAGAGGTAGCTAGTGGTGTCCCCTAAGGGTTTGTACTGAGACCAATCCTATTCAACACTTTCACAAATGATCTGGAGAAAGGGGGCAAACAGTGAGGTGGCAAAATTTGCAGATGATACCAAACTGCCCAAGATAGTTAAAAACAAAGCATACTGTGAAGAGCTTCAAAGGGATCTCACAAAACTAGATGATTGGGAAACAAGATGGCAAATGAATTTTAATGTTGATAAATACAAAGTAGTGCACATTGGAAAAAATAATCCCAGCTACACATAAAAAGTGATGGGAACTAATTTAACTATAACCACTCAAGAGAGATCTTGGAGTCATTGTAGATAGTTCTCTGAAAACATCCATTCAATGTGTAGTAGTTTGGGATGTTAGGGATGTTAAATATCGGTTAATTGAATAGTCGATTAACCTCATGAACTCTTATCGGTTAGTCAAAAAAGCAAACAATTTTAGGAATCATTAAAAAGGGGATAGAGAATAAGACAGAAAATATTTATTGCCTCTATATAAATCCATGGTATACTTATACCTTGAATACTGTATACAGTTGTGGTGACCTCATCTCAAAAAGATATATTGGCATAAAAAAAGTTCAGAAACAAAATCAACAAAAATGATTAGGGGTTTGAAATACGTGCCATATGAAGAGAGAGAAACAAGTTTGGGATTTTTCCACTTAGAAAAGAGGAGTCTAAGGGGATATAGGTCTATAAAATCATGACCAGTATGGAGAAAGTGAATAAGAAAAAGTTATGTACTTGTTCCCATAAGAACTAGGGGTCACCAAATGAAATTAATAGGTAGCACATTTAAAATAAACAAAAGGAAGCACTTCCTCAGACAATGCAATGTCAGCCTGTGGAACTCCTTCCCAGAGGAGGTTGTGAATATCAGGACTTTAACAGGGTTCAGAAAAAGAACTAGATACATTCATAGAGGTTAGGTCTATCGATACTTATTAGCTAGGATGGGTAGGAATAGTGTCTGTACCCTCTGTTTGTCAGCGGCTGGAAAAGGATGACAATAGAAGGATCACTTGATGACTACCTGTTCTGTTCACTCCCTCTGGGGCATCTGGCATTGGCCACTGTTGGAAGGCAGGATACTGGTCTAGATGGACCTTTGGTCTGACCCAATATGGCTGTTCTTATGTTCTCTAGGGTGCCACAGGGCTACTCATTGCTTTTAAAAGTTACAGACAAATGCAGCTACCCCTCTGAGAATTTTAGGCCTTTTTATTCAGTCTTGGAGGCTGCAGGGGAAAAAAACCTACCCTCAGACTACAGCTATCTGCTCAAAAAAGTCAATCCATTCAGCCTGTATGCTGACAGTGCTTAATGACAGTAAGGTTATGACTCCAGAGCACTTTGCATACCCCAGACCCTAAGTGATTAAATTACATTCAAATAAATTAAAACTGAACACCAATACCATTCCACCTCTCTCCAATTGTTCTAGTTTAGTGGTTTATCAGAAAGATTTTTATTCAAGCCTGGTAACCTATCTTCACTTTTTAACAGGCTATTGGCTGCCTAGTTATAAGTTAAAATTATCTTGGGCAACTGGACTGCATATATCAGCCATGTATGGACATCTGGAGAGTCTCATGGTACTGTTAGATCACAAAGCTGCCATCAACTACAGGCCAAATGGGAAAGCTGCTATCCATGTGGCATGTGAGGTAGCAAACGTTGAGTGTCTCACGATCCTTTGTAACCACGGAGCGAAAATTAACTGCTTTTCACTGAGTGGCCATGCACCCTTACACTTCTGTGCAACGAAGGCCTCTGTTCCCTGTGCCCAGCTGCTCATCTGGAGAGGTAAGTCAGACTATAACTTAGTCAAGGACTTCTGAGGTATCCCTAAGGTGTTACAGTTTCATGACAGTAGCAGGATTTTAACATTCTGTATTATTTCATCAAGACACAAATAATCATATTTCATGTTTTTATAACCTCTTTGTCCCCTAGTGCTTCGCTAATGGTGCGTATAGAGTCCCACTGAAACAAAGCCAACTCAGAGGAGGGCAGCAGTTCAGCTGCAGAACAGAGAACAGAAATTTCAGTCCAGGGCACCAGAGCATACCCTTCCTCATGCCAGAAGTGGTCTTTATGCCCACAGAGTAGGCAGGCCTCTGCAGTAAAAGTAAATGCACACAGCTACAATGCGTGCTGGCATTTGTATATTTGATAGATAAACTGAGAGTATTTTTCATTTGAGTTCACCCACCCTGAAAGCCTTTGTCTTTGTCCTGAAGTTACAGGTGTGTGTGTGTGTTTACTTTATTTAAAAAACACGCACAAGCTATCTTTGAAAAGCATTATTAAGGTTGCTAAGTCAAATACTCAAAAGTAAGGAAATATC
Source organism: Pelodiscus sinensis (assembly GCF_049634645.1). Lineage (NCBI taxonomy): Eukaryota > Metazoa > Chordata > Testudines > Trionychidae > Pelodiscus > Pelodiscus sinensis. The sequence continues at coordinate 211,414,458 of NC_134712.1, read as the reverse complement.
AGAATTAATGTTGCCTGAGCAACGTTATTCTGGTCGCTTTGTACATATGCATTATGATACAATCTATCATTACACAAAAAAACCAAAGAATAGTCTGGTAACACTTTAAAGAATAACTAAACATGTAGATGGCATCGTGAGCTTTTCTGTGGGCAAAACGCACTTCTTCTGATGACTGGAGTATTAAAACTCCAGATCCAAGAATAAATAAGGGAAAGGTGACGGGAGCAGGGAAAAAAAGGAGAAAAAAGACAGCGAATAAATTGTTCAGCTGTGTCTACACTGGCAAGTTTTTCCGCAAAATCATCTGCTTTTGCGGAAAAACTTGCCAGCTGTCTACACTGGCCGCTTGAATTTCCACAAAAGCACTGACGATCTCATGTAAGATTGTCAGTGCTTTTGCGGGAATACTATGCTGCTCCCATTAGAGCAAAAGTCTTTTTCCGAAAAACTTTTGTGCAAAAGGGCCAGTGTAGACAGCAGAGATTTGTTTTTTGCAAAAAAGCCCCGATCACGAAAATGGCGATCAGGGCTTTATTGCTGAAAAGTGCGTCTAGATTGGCCATGGATGCTTTTCCGCAAAAAGTGCTTTTGCGGAAAAGTGTCCTGCCAATCTAGATGCGCTTTTCCGAAAATGCTTTTAACGGAAAACTTTTCCGTTAAAAGCATTTCCGGAAAATCATGCCAGTGTAGACGTAGCCTTCAAGTTATAAGAGGCTGATAAGAACAGTTACCATCTCCATTGTTTGTTTGGTTCAGTCATTAGGTAGTGTGCCAGCCAGCAGATGTCTCTGTCCAACCAACCAAGCAATGGAGGTGCTAATTGTTCTTATCAGCCCCTAGTTAGTCTTTAAGGTGCTACTAGACTATTGGTTGTTTTTAAAGCTTTTCCAGTTACAGACTAACTCAGCTACCTCTCTGAAGCTTTTTATCATTTCACAATCACAGGTTCTCTGTCTCCTTAAGCAACTTTTTGGGCTTGAGTTTGAGACCCCGTGATGATAGTGTCTTTTGCAACAAATGACATTAGCGTACTGCCAACAACACTTCCTTCATTTCCCACCTCTGACGTATCCTCTAGAGCAGTGGTCCCCAACCGTTTGGGGTTGCCGGGCGCCAGGAGGCATGGCCGTTCGCCCGCCGGGCGCCCGGAGGGGCGGGGCCCCCCCATAGCCGCATTCCGGGGCTAGCGCTCTCCCCTCAAGCGCCGCGCGCCCGGGGCCGGCGCTCTCCCCCCCTCCCCCAAGCGCCGCGCACCCGGGGCCGGCGCTGGCGCTCTCTCTCCCCTCCCCTCCCCCAAGCGCCGCGCGCCCGGGGCCGGCGCTGGCGCTCTCTCTCCCCTCCCCTCCCCCAAGCGCCGCGCGCCCGGGGCCGGCGCTAGCGCTTTCTCCCCCCCCCCCCATGCGCCGCGGGGGGTGAATCCATGGCGCCCCCGGGGCCGGCGCTCACAGTGCGCCACGCGCCCGGGGCGGCTCCGGCACCACGTATGCGCCACGTGCCCGGGGCCAGGCCAGCCCTGAGCACTTGGCGGGCGCCGAGAAATGCCCCCGCGGGCGCCATGGCGCCCGCGGGCACCGTGTTGGGGACCACGGCTCTAGAGAAAGCTGATCCTGTGCACTGAATGTAGCAGGGATCCTGTTAACAAAAAGTGATAATGCAATTCAAGTCTGTATTATAATGCATATACACAGACAATCTGAACTCTGCCATTTCCTAATTGGCTATGCCCACAAAAGCTCATGATAGTATCTATATTTTGGTTAGTTTCTCAAGTGAAACAGGATCATTAATTGTTTTTCAAGTTTTTCTAACTTTTGCGTGTTTGACATTGCAACTTTAAAAATGGATTTAATGTAGTTTTATGTGTGTAAAGTTATTTTTTTAAAGCAACTGGAAAGAACAAACATGACATCATACTAACACCTACATGGGGTTATTAGCAGGGCTGAAACCTTTAGATCCCTTACGTAGAACTCTGCACTTGGGTTAACAAAGTACGGAGAGCAGTAGTAGGTTGTTATCTTTCTTGTGGACCAGCACTAAAGGGAAACGAGACACCTTGCCAAAGAGTTTCACAGATATTTTCTGCCAGCAGAGACATTGAGATTTAGGTTTTTGTTCCAGGCTCTGGAGGCGAGAATGCTCTACAGGCTAACACAGGCTGTTATAACCAGGGCTCGCCGAACCGCAGCGAGCTCCACTCACCAGCTGCGCTGTCCAGCGATCTGCACATGTGCAGATGGTTCTGCGCATGCACAGATCACCCTAACTTGGCTCTTCCGGGTTGCAATCTACTCACCATGGGCGAGTAGATTGCATTATTTGTCGAGCCCTGGTTATAATCATTCCCCCAAACGTGGTCCTTTCTACACTTTCCTCTCCAAACTATTCCTATCCCAGTCCTGTCTCATCCCCATGCTTGAATTCTCATCCCACTCATCTTCTCCTCTCTTAGCCACCCCATTTTCTATTCTCAGATGTCTCACCTTAGTTCCAGTTTGCAAAGCAAATTCTAATTTTGCCTCCCTTTGCACCCCCTTCCCCCCAAATTCCCATCCCAGTTTTAACCCATCCCCACCCAATCCTGGTAACCTTACTTAGCCTTTTCCAGTTTCTCCCATCTGTCATCTACATGCACCCAGTATCTTTACCCAGCCAGTTTTCCTCCTCCTCCCATCCCATCTTGGTTTGCCCTCACAGCCTCCACTGTCCCTCACTAGGCTCCTCATCCAATCTCAATTCCTGCACTGACACCTTGTCCCCTTCTCTTTGCAGAGGCAGTCCCACTTCTCCCTTCACACCCTGCTTCCTCCTCAGACCAGTCTTCCCTTCTCTCCCACCTCCTTCCCACTGCCCCACTCATGCCTAATCCCTGCTTCCTTACCCAGCCAGTCAGTCTGCCCCCTTCATCCTCAACTAGTCTCAATCTACAGCAGTGTTTCTTAAATTGTGTTCCATGCCGTGAGGCAGTCAGAGGTGTGCCACAGAGCACAACAGAATTCAAATTGGCCACCCTTAAAGGGGCAGACGACTTTTTTTTGCTCAGTAACTTTCCCCCTGAACCTTTTTTTCCCCTCAATAACTTCCCCCCGAACCTTCCTCCCCCTGACTTTTTTTTTTTTGGCTCAACCAAAAATCCTTGGTGTTCCTCATTAAAAAAAAATATTGTTTGGTGTTCCTTGGTCTTAAAAAGTTTAAGAAACACTGATCTATGGCACAGCCAGTGTCTCCCTGTTGTCTCCCTGCCCAACCTGTCTTCTACTCTGCCCTGGCTCCCAGACCTGAACTCCTGGTCCAGTCAGTCCCAATCTCCCCTCAGTTCCCAGTCTCTCTTCCTCCTTGGACTCCATGTCTTAATCTACGTCTCACTCCCTAGCACCCAGTCTGGCTCCTGTCTTCTCTGCATTTGATTTAGGCAAATTTTCTCTACCGTCTGGCACCCATGAAAGACAATGAGAGCACAGAAGAGAGACGGGCTCCCTTTCAGTTCTAGTATCTGGACCGAGACCCACAACGGCTTGGAGCAGCCAGAAACTGCAATATCAGAGAGAACCCTGCTCAGCTCCCTGCAGCTATAGGCTGGAGCATGCTCAGTGCTGGCAGAGTCTTCAGGAAACTAAGTTGCAAAGATCTAGTAGTAATTAGCTACTGAGCATGTGCAAACTGTGATTTTTTTAAAAAAATAAGCTTTGGCCAAAATTGGGACAGTTTTTACAAAGAGGGCAGAAGGCCCATCTTGACACAAAGCTCCCCCTTCCCCAAATCTAAAACCTTTACTGAAAAGCATGGGAATGCTACAGCTGCTACAATAAAAGGTCGGTGTGTTTTTTTTAACATGGGCCAAGCCACATATTTTCCCCTGGCTTTGTACTCAGAAATAACTAAACCCTCAGGCTGAAATTTTCCAAAAAAACATTCTGCTTGAGACAAACACTCAGCATGGGAAATTTCAACCCAAATGCTTAATGTGTGGCAAAGTTACAAGCAACTGAAAACAGGGTCTCATCATGAAAAGAATAGTGTAATCTGAACAACAGGCAGTGCTATCAGTCCCACCTACAAGCAGAATCATGGCAAATGCAAGCTCTTTGGTTTCATTTGCTACATATACCATTACTGCAGACCTTGCCTTACACTGACTTCTCAGAGCCAGCGTATGCCTTCTGGGCAAAGCAATTATGATCCCAAATAAATTACCGCACCACTTTCCTTCAGCCGGAAGATACCTATTATATTGTTTAGTAGAAAAGAAAATGAATGCCACCAACTTCATTCTGCCTGAAGCGAACAACCCTCACTGTAGACGTTAGATTCACTACCACAGGAAAGCATAAAAAGTCAAATGTGCTCTTGCAGATGCAGTGTAAGATTCATGTAAATGGAAGTATGTGGTATAAAGGCTTTCTCCTCCCATTTATCACTAACATCATAATACCTTAGAATTACAGACCCACCTTTCTTCCCAAAGCACTTTAGAAATGAAAACTCCTTTGCAAACTTAATATCGGGATCCCACACACAATGGAACCACCTCTGCAGTGAAACATGGCAGCTGATTAACAGTTATGGCAACAGTACATCTTCAGCTAACATGCCTGTACTAAAGGCTCACAGATGTGCCTCTCATTCCTGCTCTGCCCAGATTCACAACTCCAGTTGTGTGTCTGATTTCTCTGACTGCCTGTCCCAACAACTCAAGCTCAGTGTGACTAAAATGAAGCTCTTGTTTTTCTTTGTTTCCCCTTCTCTGTTCATGTTAGAAAACCTTCATCCTGCCCCTCAGCCTGATGAGCCAGACCCCTTTTTTCACACTACTTTTTCCTTCTCACCCATTCTTCATGCTGGCACAAAATCTTGCCTGGGCTAGTGAGGGTGGAAAATTAGAGGAATCAGCTCACCATAGACATAGCCATGTAGGGGATCCATAGGATTAAGACTAAGGGAAGCATGTTATGATGCCTATTCTGTGCTGCGGATTCTGCTGAGTTTGATTCTCCTCCATTCTAGAAAATGGAATCTGTCAGCTTATTTTATAAACAGAGTTTAATTTTGCTTCTGCAGGGGCTTGCAGTTATTGAGGGCCAATTGTTTGAAGCCAGGATGGAGTGAGACGGTCAGAGACTCAGTCACAGTAATCAGGAAAGAAATCTCCTGCCTCCTTTGAGTTTTGGTAGAAATAACACAGACATTACTCACCTTTCTTTTCCTTTGAGAAAAGAAGAAACAAGAAACTGATTGCCCAGTAGATGGTGCTGTTGTTTCAGCAGGAAATTTAATTTAGCATCAAATGCAGCAGTTTTATTAATCCTACTAGCAGATTTTCCCAGTGTTGCCTGGGTCCTTCAGGGCAGGGGGCTGGCGGTGTGTGTGTGGGGGTGGGGGGGGGGAGGTGCAGGAGTCAGGGCTGGAGTTTGGGGATGTGTTGAGAGGGAATGCAGGAGGCTGGGGGCATTTTCTCTCCTCCCAGCCTCCCTCCCCACTCTGGCTACCAGGGATGTTTTCTTTTCTCCCACCAGCTTCCCAGCTACCAGGAGTGTTTTTTCTCTCTCAGCTTCCCCGGCCATTGGGGGCAGAGGAAGAAGAATTTGGGGAAGGGGCGCTATTTACCCGTGTGCTGGCAGGCAAGATGGCGGAACTCTACTTGCCAGTCCCTTAGTGGTATGGCTGCCCCCAGTGATCACTCTCATATTCCGTCCCTCTGAACAGCAGCCCCTCCCTTTTTCCCTTTCTATGTTATGGAAAATAGTCTTTTTCCCAGGGCTTCCGGTTGTCCTGGCATAACCAAGCCTTGACCTTGTTTTCAGTTAGGCTTAAAGGAAGCAGCATACCAAATTTGGTTACCTTCGCTCTTACTTGGGTTGCCAGATGGTTTAACCCAAATTACCGAACACTCCCCTCCTTCCCCCCAAAAAAACAGGGAAAATATTCTGTTGAGAAAAAAAGGGGGAGACCAGAGATGTTGAAAAAAAAATTAAATTACAAAAAAAAAACCAGCATGGCCCCTTTAAGAACTGCCTTTGAGGCTTTTTGGCCCTAACAGGCTGCCGGCGGCCATCCACCATTTGTCTTCCTTCTCCCGTCCAGACAGCTCCCCTGCCAAAACAGATAAACACTCAGGATTTTTGCTCACGGCTGGGAAAAAAATCATAAAATACAGACAGTTTAGGTATCCGGTATTTTCTGATTTATTTTACCAGACAGGAGGTGAGAATACTGGACTGTCTGGGTCAATACCAGACACCTGGTAACCCTAGCTCTTACTGTTTAGGAGGGGTTCTTGAACAGACTCACAGACAGACACAGACACATTACATAAGAACATATGTGATCTCTCTCCTGCCCTCCATCTCCATCCTCTGACAAACAGAGGCTAATGACACCATTCCTTATCCATACTGGCTAATATCCATTTATGGACTTAACCTCCATGAATTTATCTATTTCTCTTTTAAACCCTGTTATAGTCCTAGCCTTCACAACCTCCTCAGGCAAGGAGTTCCACAGATTGACAATGCGCTGTGTGAAGAAGAACTTCCTTTTATTTGTTTTAAACCTACTTCCCATTAGTTTCATTTGGTGGCCCCTTGTATATATATATGTTGCCTCAAGTGGAGCTACACTGATTTACACTACTTAAAGGTGTGATTCAACATGCTTTTCCTTCTTGACTCCCTAGAAATGAGATGTCTGCAGCAACCAGTGTCAGGTATGTTGATTTGTGCTGGGCTTTCTATTGGCATTAGAAGTCAAAAGTATCCCCTTTTCTTTGCTGCCCAATCTATGCTAGAAAGAATTTCAAGCACATATTTGGAAGTGAAATTGAATGAACCCAAAAGGTAGAACTAGGGCTATGCTGGGAAGCTTCAGTCTTGATCCAAATACGAACTATTTCATGCTCACGGGCTTTTAGCTCTACAGTGGAATACAGGAAACTTGGAGGCCATTGCCATGGACCCTGGCTGTCCCCCCAGGGAACATGAAACTTTCCACACAACTTGGCAGCAATGTTCCTTTACTCTTTTCTACCCATGTTCAGATTTTTTCCATCAATGTGCAGAATAAATTTGTGTGTGCACTGAGACATGTGCAAACATGCACCACCAGTAGAAACAAAAACCTAGCTGTGGGCACTCTGATAATCAGTTGGGAGGCATTTTAATCTCTCTTGAGCAGCCACACAAACATGCAGTTTGCAAAGAACACTGCTTCCCAGTCTCTTGGAAAGGTTGGCTGCAAAGGGCACTACTGGCTGTGCTCCCTTTTCTGTACCCACCCTATATTCCACTTCAGGGAAAATTATGAGTTACCAGAGACTCTGCTAGGGGTAATTTCCTACAGATTTTTGGAAATCAACATGGCCTTGATTGGGGGGAGGAACCTTTTTGGGGTTGGGGGCTGCTGACCCACAGAAAAATCTGTCAGTGGCTGCACACAAGTGAGAAGCAAAGTGAGAAGCCCCTGACTGAGGAGAAAGACACTCCCCACATTCCCATTGCACACCAGAGCCTGCAGGGTCCAGGCTAGTAAATTTTATGTGCTCCAGCCCTGTGGGTGGGTAGTTAGGGAGCCAGCATGGGCTCTCCAATGGTGAGCCTTGGGGGGCTGGATCCAGAGAAGCCAAGGGCTGCATCTGACCCCTAGGCCTGAGGTTTCTCACCCTCCCCTGAGGTTCTTGAGTAGATCTGGTCAGGAACTTTTCTACCCAACCAAAACTTTTGGGGAAATGTACCAGCTTCAACTAAACTTTTGTTGGGCAAGTTTCTTAAATTCAGGATGGAATTTCTGGGCAGAGGAGGAAGTAAGAGATCCCAGAATAACAAATAGCCTGATGATGTAGGAAAGTGGTCACCAACCAGTAGATCAGGATCTCCCAGTAGATCTTGTAGCCTCTGACAGGTGATCCTGACTGGTTTGGCCAGGAAGCTATCAAGTGTTGGCACTTCAGTTACCCCTCTAACCACTGGATGCTGCTTCTGCCCCCTGCCTTGGAACTGGCCCTCCTGGAGCCTCCTGCTTGCTGTGCAGTTGTGGGAGGGAGAAGAGGGGGGCACTAATGTCAGGGTGTCCCTCCTCCCCCCACTCGTGTACCCCATCTCCACATAGGATTGGAGGGAGGTTGGCAATGCAAATCTCTGTCACTCTCACACACTGTAGCTACGTCTAGACTGGCATGATTTTCCGCAAATGCCTTTAACGGAAAAGTTTTCCGTGTTAAGCATTTGCGGAAAAGAGCGTCTAGATTGGCATGGACGCTTTTCCGCAAAAGCACTTTTTGCAGAAAAGCGTCCGTGCCAATCTAGATGCGCTTTTCCTCAAAAAAAGCCCCGATCGCCATTTTCGTGATCGGGGCTTTTTTGCAGAAAACAAATCGGAGCTGTCTACCCTGGCCCTTTTGCGCAAAAGCTTTGCGCAAAAGGGACTTTTGCCTGAATAGGAGCAGAATAGTATTTCCACAAGAAGCACTGATTTCTTACAGTAGGAAGTCAGTGCTTTTGCGCAAATTCAAGCGGCCAGTGTAGACAGCTGGCAAGTATTTCCGGAAAAGCGGCTGATTTTCTGGAAAAACTGGCCAGTCTAGACACAGCCACACTGTCCTTCACTCTCATCTCCTGACCCAACACATACGTGGGTTGTTGTTGTTCTTTTACTGCTTGCAAAGTGGGTAATTTTTGGTTTTCGACTGGTCTGTGCACTTCATAATTTCATTTCTCTCTTACACTTAAATGTAATTCATTGAGTAGCGAGTTCTAAAATGCCTAACCTGTCATGGCTGGAAGAATTATCCCTGTGGTAATTGCTGTTCCTGGAAGTGGCTGGCATGTCCCTGCAGCCCCTAACAGAGGCAGAGCAGAGAATCTCCACATGCTGTCCTTGCCTGCAGACACCACTCCTGCAGCTCTCATTGATCAGTAATGCGGAACTGTGCCCAGTAGAAGCTGTGGGCCCAGTGCCTGTAGATGAGGGGCAGCACATGGAGCCATGGAGCACTGCTGAACATGCCAGCTGCTTTCAGGAAGTGTGCAGGGCCAGGCAGGGGGAAGCCTGCCTTAACCCCACTGCTCCACCCCCAAGGAACTGTCTTAATTACGTGGTGCCCAGCCAGAGCCTGCATACTAAATCCCTGTCCCAGCCCTGAACCTCCTCCTGCACCCAGCCTCCTGTCCTAGACAGGAATCCCCCTGCACCCAAACTCCTTCCCAGAGCTTGCATCCTGAAACCTTTCCTGAACCCCAATCCCACACCCTGGGCTAAGCCCTGAGCCCCTCCCACACTCCAAACCCCTTGGCCCAAGACCAGAGCCTGCACCCCAATCCCCTACCCCAGCCTGATGAAAGTGGATGAGGTTCAGGAAGGAAGGGGGAGAGAGTGAGCAGGGTGAGGTCTTGGAGAAGGGGTAGAGCAGGGGGCAGGGCCTCTGAAAAGGGGTGGAAAAGAAGCGGGGCAAGGGTATTTGGGTTTGAGGTAGCTCTTACACTGCACTTAAATTGAAAAGCTGATCTTGTGGTTAAAAAGTTTGGAGATCACTAATTTAGGATATAGAAAACCACATTCAAGACCCTGCTTTCCCTGACTCAGACCAGATTTTGAATCTGAATCTCATGTAGCCCAGGTGGCTGCCTTAAATAATGGATCATTGGTTATTGTGGGACAGATGTCTCCCAACCTCTCTTTTTGGAGCTGGTCTTTGTATAAACAGTTAAATATTCATTGAACAGAAAAACAGAGTGCTGATAGCCCCGTCATTGGGTCACTCATCTTGGATGTGGGTGATCAAGTCACTGTTCTGCCTGATCCCCCTTACCACCAAGGTGAGTGCCCTAGCCATCCTTATTAGCTATTCCTCATAGGCGTTCTATGCTTGCTCGCTCTCTCTCGTCTCTGGTTTTTTTTGGGTTTTTTTAAAGAAAAACCGTGAAAGGTTGTGGTTTTGTCCCAATAAGGAAATGGAGAATGTATGTAATCTCCAAAAATTTCAGAGGATACAAGAACTATTTCTCACCTAACTCTGCTTCATAACCATCCTCTCCCTCCTGTACTTTCACAGTTGCAGTTGGCATAGATCGGACGGGCTGCCCTGGTGTCTGAGGTCATTTTAGTCTATTCCAATCCTATGGCTGGAGCCACCAGATTGCAATGTCATTTAGTATTATGATTTTTTTTATCGTACTTGTAGTGACCAGTCTTTGAAGAAATACTGTATTGTTGTTAGTTGTGCTTTGAAATTTCTTTTGGGGAGACCTGTGACAAGAAGGCAGCTTGTTCTGTGCTTTCATTCTTCTAAGAGGAGTCAATTCTTGGAGCCAGGGTTGCTCTCTGAGAACTGGGCAAGGTTCTTATGCTTAAGTTCCTGAAAGGGGAGCTTGCCTGCATACTGTTTGTGACCATCTCTGTTCAAGAACGTATGTAGACAGTGTATAATGAACAAGCTGCACTAAGAATATACCCAGATTCTGATTTCTCTTGCAATGGGAAGCCAATCTTCAAGGTCTATGCAACTTGACTGAGAGGTCACATCATAGAATCATAGGACTGGAGGGACTCTCAAGAGGTCATCTAGTCCAGTTTCCTGCACTCATGGCAGATCTAAGAATTATATAGGCCAACCCTGGCAAGTGTTTGTCTAATTACTCTTAAAAATCTCCAGTGATGGAGATTTCACAACCTCCATATGCAGTTTATTCCAGTGCTTAACCATCTTGACAGGTGGAAAAGTTTTTCCTAATGTCCTATCATGTTCTGATCCTGTACCAGTTAACATGGTATTTGAGCAGGAGAGCCACCGTTCTCTTGACACATTTTTCTCCTTCCTATAGTGTGCTGTGGAGATCAGGTGGCCCTTTGGGAGGAACGTCTGAGCCAGACAGGCAAGCAAGATGATATGTGTGCTATAAATACTTTGAGAGACACCCCAAATGAGATGTATGCATATCTAGAAAGCAAGAGATGTTGAGGTTTGCTTTTTTGATTGGTGACCTTATAAAACCTTAGGTAGAGATGAATGCATAGAAAGAGGAGACTAAGAGGTGAAGAAAGAAGATAAAATAAGTGACACATAGGTTACAGAACAGGGCCATCATGTGAAGCATCTTTGTGAAACTGGCTTAGAAAGTCAACGTGTGTTTTAGCAATTGTCTCCCTTGATTCTTCTTAACAGGAGCAAATGTGAACATCAAAACAAATAATCAGGATAAAGAGACTCCCCTGCACACAGTGGCACGTTTTGGCATCCCTGAACTGGTGGCATTTTATATGGACCAAGGAGCAGATGTTGATGCTGTCAATAACCACATGGAAACTCCACTGGCCTGTGCAGTTTACTGGGCCCTTCGGTTTAAAGAGCAGGAGTATAGTACAGATCACCACCTAATCTGTAGGATGCTGTTAGACTATAAAGCTGAAGTTAATTCTCGTGATGAAGATTTCAAATCGCCACTCCACAAGGCTGCCTGGAACTGTGACCATGTGCTGATGCACCTGTTGCTCGAGGCTGGGGCTGAAGCAAACCTGATGGACATCAACGGCTGTGCCCCCATACAATATGTTCTGAAAGTGACATCTGTGAGGCCAGCTGCCCAGCCTGAAATCTGCTACCAACTTTTACTGAATCATGGAGCAGCTAGAATATATCCTCCACAGTTCCACAAGGTGAAGGCTGTATATGGTGCAATGGTTGGGCTTCATTTACACAACACAGCTATGTGGCTTTTTCTGGCGCTTTTGCAGACAAAATACTTACAGTTCCCAGGAGCAATAGCACTTGCTGTGGCAAAGCTTTTGTTATGGGCAGGGAGAGGGTTCAGCACCCGTGAATGATGAAAGCTTTGTTGCTGGATTGCCAGTGTAGACAAAGCATTAGAGTGAAGAGATGATATTTTGATCTGGATTAGCATAGGGGCCTGATCCAAATTTCATATTTGAGTTCAAATAAGATTAGGGTTTGAATCTGGATTTGATGTGCCAAAACCTTGTGATCTGTTCGTATGAGACTGTTGCCCAAAAAGACAAAAATCTTGCAAGATCAGATGTTTTCATGAGATTTGCACCTTCTCATTCCTCCAAGAGAGCAGAAATAGATGCTAGATATAGACCCTTATTTGGATTTGGAGACAACTAGGAACTGTAAGTGTTGATTCTAAGGATCCAGATCTAACCCACTTTCCTCATTTCAGATATACTGATATGCCTTGGTCTAACTAACCCAACTTATTGGGCTCAGGATAGGAGGAACCAGGCAATATTTAATAGTTTGTGATATATAAAGGAGGCTAGACAGTGTGATCTACCACTCCCTTCTCACCTTGAAATCTATAAATTTATGATGAATCACTTATCCCTGAAATTCGAAGGTATCACATTTGAGTTTTAGTCCTATGATAATATGCCGTATAAATGGGTAAAGTCAAATAGAGGTAACTACTGGGAGATAGTGGGAAGGAAGATCAAACTATTTGCAAGACTCCCGCCAGAGAATTTCTAAAGGTCTGCAAATTCAAGGCACTCATCAAGATGTGATAGATAGATGTAGTTATCATTACTCCAAATGAGGAGAGAGCTTTCTGTACTGAGTGTGGAATACAGTATGAATTTGTCTATGCTAGCACCCACCCTGTTTGAGGAAGTCCCTATGTCAAGACCATCTTGTTTTCATAGTACAGACTGGTCCTTCCCTTGAGAGAGTATTGCCTAGAACTTACTGGCCTCCTGTGTTTTATTTTTGTCTCTGCCACTGACCACTTGTATGACGGAGTGTCAAGTCTCCATGCCATCATTTAGCCATCTGTAAAATATGTAATGTGATATTTTATCTCATAATGGTGTTCTGAGACGTACATGATAAATGCCTCCACAAGTCTTTGCTGAAAGGTAAGCACACAATAAATGCAAAGTTGCATGAATATGAGCAAGGGCAGTATTTGGTCCACTCTCAATTAACAAACCATATTAGAGTCAAAACAGTGCCCAGGGCTCTTCCATGATTTTAAAGCTAGCTAGCTAGCTACCTTCCTTCCTACTTTTGTTCGTATTCAGGGACCTCTGCATGAGGTGTGCATGAAACTCCTGTGATTAACATTGGTCAAAGTTATGCCCTGTGTGGGGGAAGGACAGTGGGAGAATTGTTAGTACATGTGTGACTGACAGCCTTGAGAAACCAGGGAGAAGGTTGCTTCCATTCATGAAGATACACATATGTGGCCTAATGGATAAAGGCAGTGTGGTAAGAACTGTGAGAACTCTTTCCTGTTCCTGACTGTGGCACTGATCTGCTATCTGGCCTGAGACAAGCAATTCATCTCTTTTCCCTCTCCCATCCTTGGTCTGTCCATTTAGATTGTAAACAGCCATCTTTTCATGCAGCTGGTAGGTGCTACTGAAATTTAAAGACTTATGTCTGCTTCCCTCCTGCAGGTGCTGCAGGCCTGTCATTCCCACCCAAAAGCCATTGAGGTTGTCATTAATTCATACGAACATGTCAAGTCAACATCAAAGTGGAGAGCAGCTATACCTGATGACGTCTTTGAGGTAAGCTTTTAATGAACTTCCACTTACGTCTGCAGTGTTTGCCTCCCTAACATTTCCACGCAGGCACAGAAAAGTGATTGTAATTACAGATAATGCTTTTGAAAGCCTAACTCAAGAGGAAAGAACAAGTGCTATAAAATGTCTTGCACACAGAAACAGGACATGGAGAATGTAGTGCAGGTTATAAGCAGCAGCACTGAGAATTTCACAGCAATGTGGAATATTCAGGATATCTGAGGGAGCACACAGCAGGATAAACAGAGATATTTGACACTTTTTAATGTGAAAAGTTTCCCCACAGAAAAATATTGTATAGTCAACAATGATTTTTTTTCTTGTCAGAAAATACAAGTTCTGAACACAAAACATTGATTTTTCTAGAAAAATGTATTTAAAAATCCATTTTCATTTCAAACCAGCATTTTTTAAATGAATGACAAGTTTTGTTTTGTTTGGTCTTAAAAAGTCATTACGTTTCTGTTTTCAGTTTAAGGACAATGATTGCCCACATCAACATATCACTTTGAAATGATGAATTTTCAGTTTTGACATTTCCGAGTCAGAACTCTTCAGAATTTTCATTCTATTCATTCTTTTTCTTTTTATATTTTACCTTTCCATTTGAATTTTTGGAACAGAAAATAATTTCAAAATGTCAACATTTCCTGTGGGATGGAAATTCCATTTTTGGAACTGTTCCAATTCTCTCAATGCCACTCACACTGGGGCCCTCTGCCTTCCCCAGCTCCTCAGCACTGTGCAGAGTGCACCGCCTAGGGGTCTGTAGCACCCCACAGGGCTCTGCCCAGTGCTCTTTGAATCCTTGGGTCCTAGGGCAGTTGCCCTCTTTGCCTTCCCTGTCAGTGGGCCTGAGCTGGAATCATATCCCCATCACAGATGCCACTGCTCCATAGTTTGATTATGTCATTGCTGCAAAATATATCATTGACCTATGAGATGGGTATTATAAACATTTTTCTCCAGATTTTTCCAGCTGTCTGGGAGAGCTGGATTTCTGAAAAATACATTTGTTTTGTCTTTGCAGCGGCACAGAGATTTCTATGATTCTCTCTTCACCATGTGCAGTAATTCACCACGGTCTCTCCTGCATTTATCAAGATGTGCTATTAGACAAGTATTGTACAAAAGGTGCCACAAAGGAGTCCCTTCACTTTCCATTCCACCTCTATTGAAGAAGTACTTGCTGTTAGAACCAGAAGGAATAATTTATTAAGACTTACCAGAGAAGATTTGGAGTTCTGATTGTACCTGAAATCTCTGGGTCTGAACACATGTGGAGGAAATTACCATCATAGAGTTTCACTAGGAAAAGTTGAAGTTCTTGGCAAAATTCTAATGCAAAGGATCTGGTTTCATAATTAGCCAATGCAGAACTGCTTTCTCCATTTTATACACTGATCTTTTGTTCAGTTTAGTTTTAAATTAACTGAACCAAATGTGACTTCCACCATTTCACTTTGATAACTATTCCATTAGATATCACTGTTGAGTATTTGTTCCAGATATCCAACACTAACTGCCCTTGATATTGTTTCAATTTAATTTTCTTCAGCCATCATCTTGTGAAGAAGAAAACAGGACAGTATCAGATATGTGTCTAAGAGTCAGCTACATCTTTTCCCAGAAAAAAAAAATCAAAGAGCTTTGAATGAGGCCCATAGACTGAATTACTGTATTTTAAGAGGTTTTCCTATGGATTACCTGGAATCAGATGGTAGTTGATTGTATGTTCTATTGCATCTGTAAGCAGGGTCTGAATTGATGCTTCCATTATAGCCAGCTGGAATGGGAAAGATATCCTGAGTGTATTTATGTAAATACAGTTCACTCAGTTTGCTTTGGTCTGCTAGATATTCAATTGTTACAATGGTGTTTTGCCCATTATACCCAATCTGGCTGTTGTGGGGGTCACAAACTTTGTTAACATTAAATGCAGAAATTGTGAGATGATCTCACAATTGTGAGGTGATCTCAATTCAGATGATCACCAATGCTTGCAGTTATTGTAGGAATGCAGAAAAGTCAGACTGTGTTTAACTCAGTTCAAAAGGTGAGAGACTGTCAGTGTAAAGAACCTTGGATGTACAAGGGCCCTTCTGCCAAAGCTCTGTGAAGTTAACCATGTGGAGAGCAGGACTCTGAATCAGCAGGTTGCATGCCCTCTAGGCTATAAGACTGTTCAACCTGTTTTTCTCTCTTCCCCTCCCCATTCTAATGATAGCACTAGAACAGACTCCATAAGAAATCTCTCTTTTATTATTTTGAATATATTGCAGTAGATGCTGGCATTTTGGGTGTGGGTGTGTCTAGATTTTGCTTTGGACCAAGAGCTGAAATCACCGAGAGCTAAAATCACTAGATTTGGCTCAGAGCCAAATCCACCACAAAGTTGGCAGGTGGCTGGTGGGAGTGGGCGGCAGGAGCAGCAGGCAGCCAACAGGAGCAATGAGCAGATGGCTTTGCCCCATGCTCAACAAGGGGAGACTTCATGATGATGTACCTATAAACTCTGGGTCTGCACTGACTGGACAGAGCCATGAGTGGGGTGTTTGAAGTAGAGGGAAGGCAAACTATATGGCTACGTCTAGACTGGCATGATTTTCCGCAAATGCTTTTAATGGAAAAGTTTTCCGTTAAAAGCATTTGCGGAAAAGAGTGTCTAGATTGGGACGGACGCTTTTCCGCAAAAGCACTTTTTGCGGACAAGTGTCCGTGCCAATCTAGACGCGCTTTTCCACAAAAATGCCCCGATCGCCATTTTCGCGATCGGGGCTTTTTTGTTCAAAACAAATATGAGCTGTCTACACTGGCCCTTTTGCGCAAAAGCTTTGTGCAAAAGGACTTTTGCCCGAACGGGAGCAGCATAGTATTTCCGCAAGAAGCATTGATTTCAGACAATAGAAAGTCAGTGTTCTTGCAGAAATTCAAGCAGCCAGTGTAGACAGCTGGCAAGTTTTTCCGCAAAAGCAAGTGCTTTTGCGGAAAAACTTGCCAGTCTAGACACAGCCTATGAGTTGAGGGTTGGACTAAAGATCTTGAAGGAAAGGACTCCATCTAGCAGACTCTGGGGATGATTGTCCTGTTTATGGATATTCTTTGTTTATGTGTGTTTCTTTAGATTAATTCTAGATTACTATTATTAAACAGATTGCTTCTATCTCCGACTCAGTGGTTTGTGAGAGGGAAAGAATGGCCTCTGAAGGCCTCCAGTGGGTAGGTTGAAATTTTCCCAGTTTACTGGGTGAGGAATCAAGCCAGTTTGGTTGCATTAATGAAAGACTCCCCCTAGATACTGAATCCAGCCCTTCTGTCTACCAACTGCTACCGGCACAAGGGTTACATATCATTGAATGGTTTGCCATTCTCTGTAATTGCACTGTCATGGAAGTACAGCAAAGAAGAGATGAGCAGTGTTTAAGTTCATATCTGTGCATAACGCGCATCCTTCACTAAACTTGCACGCGACTGAAGAGTTCACCAACACTGCTGCACTGCATCATATAGAAACTGCTGCAGGTCTCCAGTTTAGCTCAGCCTATAGCTCATAAGTTCAGATCCTAGAGCGGAATCTGGAGCAATTGCAGAGCTGAGGTTATTATAGATATTTTTTACTAGTTGTATCTCTTATTTGTCTATAAGGCCAGATCCTGCATGGTCCTGAAGAAGATGTTACTAGCAAAGGCACACTAGGAAACTAAGTTTAGTGCGGGGCCAATAGATGGAAAATGCCTTTGTCCCAGAAGGTGGTCCGACCTGGAAATAACCGTATCTATCACCAGCAGATTTCTCCAGTCCGAAATAAGCACAGACACGAGTGTCAAATTTAAAAGATATATTGAATATAACAGGTAACAACACAAAGAATAACCCCAGAATTCAACACTGCATAAACCAACCCCTCACCCCAGAAGTAATAGAAGATAGCACAGTATAACTAAACAAAAAAGCACTATACTCAGTCTGTTCTAAAGTCAGATGACAGCCGAGGCTCAGGACCTTCAACCCATTGGCATAGGCAGCCTCAGAGGGGAACACTGAGGAGTCCAATTGATGATTCGTCGATGGTATGATGGTAGGTATGCTACACAGGCACCCGATGGTAATCAGTTCTCAGCTTCAAAATAGGGCCTTCGCCACAATAGTTGGACTGGAACTGGGTGATAGGCAGCTGCTCTCGGTCCGGAGCTACAGGTAGCTATAACCCACAATGCTGGGCAATTGCCACAGTAGTGAGCTAATGCATCCTATAGGTAGCTGTGGAATTGAGTCTGGTCTGGTCTGTTGGGAAGCACGTCCCAGCCTTCACCACGGCTCTTCTTCAACAGCGATCCAAACTGTCAGCTACTGGAAGATGAGAAAGAAGCAGGAGCCAGGAGCAGGAGGAGGAGCCCGATCCCTTCAGGGAACTGAGCTTATAATGATCCCAAGGCGGGAAAACAGCAGGAGCGTCTCTAGTGCACAAGGTGTAGTGTTGGGTGCAGATTAGCGTTCCTGGTACAGATTTTAGTGCCATGTGCAGAGCAACAGTGTTGTGTGCACAGCCACGTGCTGTGTGCAGACGATGGTTTTTGGCAGCAAAAGTCTTTTAGTCCTTTGGGTTCCATTTTTATTTCTGTGTAAAACTCAAGACTCCATTTTGATTTTAGTGTCCTTTTGGTTGTAATGTCCTTGATCTTAATATTCTAACTTACAGTCAACAAAGAGTACGTGGTAAAAAATGAACAGTGGGTCTGGGGCCCAGAGAACCTCATTGTGAGGGAGGGAGAATGATGATGAATCCTGCCTAATAGCAGTGGAAAGGCCTAAGTGGGGAATGCATAGCAAAGAGTCTTTTTAGTACAATGAGAATCATGCATAAGCCCATGGCTACCCAGAGAATGCTGAGAAGTAGCAGCCATGTAGGGGGCTTGAGTTTTAGTACCACATAGGGTGGCAGTTGACTTGGGCTCATGGGGACACCTCAGGCTTGAACCCAGGTATAGGGCCTTATGAGGGGGAAGGCCCCAGAGCACAGACTGCAGCCCAAGCTGAACGTCTAGACCTCAGCTAAACAGCCCGACAGCCTGAGACCCCACAAGCTTGAGTTTCTATCATGGGCCAGCTGTGGGTGTTTAATTGCAGTACAGACCTACCTCAATGAGCACAACTGTGCCTGCTGCTTCAGTTCAGATGCACTCATGTGTAGCCTATAGTTGCACCTGTTGCACAGTAACGGCTCACTACAGGCTGCTGTGCACTGAAGAGCTTAATGGATCAAATGTGAAAAAGCAAAGGCAAATGACTACAGCATGCTTGGCTCCTTATTTATCCTCAGCAATAGGAGCTGCATTTCAGCCAGAGAGGTGGTTTGGAAGGTGAGACGCCTCCATTTTATTCTTGGCTCTGATACTGAGGTTTTGTCTAACCCTCAGCTTGTCACTAATCTCCCCTGTGCTTCAGTTTCTCTGCCTGTATAAATGGGGCAACAATCCCTCCCTCACTAGAGTATTGTGAGGCTAAATTAATTTGTGTGTATGTACGTATGTGTTGCTCTGCAACAAGGGCTCCATTTATGGGGAGTTAAGAGCGGCGATAGTCCCCCCTCCTGACTTTGAACCTCTAGATTTCATACTTGAGGTCTGCTTAAAGCCCATGCCCTGACTCCAGAGGCAGTTCTTAAATGCAATAGAGTTTGAGCTGCTTGCAGTTTTGTCTTTGGGGCAGGGAGTTTGTTATAAAAAGAGGGTGGAGGTGTGATTTAAAAGAACAAACGCTGGGCATTCAAGCAATTGAAATATTGCTGGGTCATCATGAAAACAAAAATGATAGCTGTTGCCACTCAAGAAAGAGATCTTGGAATCATTGTGGGTAGTTCCCTGAAAATATCTCCTCAAGGTGCAGTGGCACTCTAAAAATTAAAAAGCTAACAGAATATTGGGAGTCACTAATAAGGAAAGGAATAGCTAATAAGACAAAATACCATGTAGCTTCTATATAAAGTCATTGTATGCACACATCTTGAATACTGGGACTTTTCAGCTTGGAGAAGAAATGACTGAAGAATGGGGGAAATGTGTAAGAGGTCTAGAAAATCATGAATGGGGTGGAAAAATAGAATAAGGAAATGTTATTCATTCCTTCGCTAACATAACACAAGAAGCCAACCCAATTAAATGTATAGGCAGATTTAAAACAAAACAAAATTGGCAACAGGGGATGGATCATGATGATTGCCTCTTCTGTTTATTCCTTCTGAAGCATCTGGGCATTGGGCACAGTGGGAAGACAGGGTACTAGGCTAGAAGGACCATTGCACTGACCCAGTATTGCCATTCCAATGTTCTTACATAGAGCTGAAATGTATCTGCACCCTGATGTAGCCCACTAAAACCGATTCCTCTTCCAGAGCTGAGATAGAACCCAGAGCTATGTCTACACTGGTGCGATCTTGCACCAGAGCTATGCAAATGAAGCTAAGCATGGAATACCGCCGAGCCTCATTTGCATATCTAATGAGCCGCCATTTTTGCGGAAGGGGGTTTTGCGCAAGAAGGCACTGTCTACACTGCCCCTTCTTGCGCAAAAAAAACCCTCTTGCACAATGCTGTTACGCTGATTATTTTCAGGAATAATGGCACTGCGCAAGAGGGTAGGTATTCCATGCTTAGCCTCATTTGCATAGCTCTGGCGCAAGATCGCGCCAGTGTAGACATAGCCCAGGAGGACTGACGGGGCCTCTCCCTCCCTCCCCACAAAGTTAGTTACAAAGTAAGAATATATATTAAAATTTTAAGACTAACCAGTCTCCCTTAAGTGACTTTCCATAAGATATCAGAATATGTTACTGTTAAAGCTGAGTGGCTCTAATATTTAATTTTCTGTCTTTTAGGGTGTGTCTAGACTATGTGGCTCCGTCAACGGAGCCATGTAGATTAGGCAGGATGGCAAAGGGAAATGAAGCTGCAATTTAAATTATCGCCACTTCATTTAAATCAAAATGGCTGCCGCGCTGTGCCGATCAGCTGATTGTCCGCACAGCGCGGCAGTCTAGATGGTGATCTGCCGACCCCAGAACCCTTCGTTGGCAGATCCTTTATGACTCATGAAATGAGGCTTACAGGATCTGCCAATGAAGGGTTCTGGGGTCAGCAGATCACCATCTAGACTGCCGCGCTGTGCGGACAATCAGCTGATCGACATAGCGTGGTGGCCATTTTGATTTAAATGAAGCAATGATTATTTAAATCGCAGCTTCATTTCCCTTTTTCGTGCAAACTAATCTGTATGGCTCTGTCGACAGAGCCATGTAGTTTAGACGTACCCTTACATAGGAATTAGATACGGTGCTCCTGTCAGCTAACAGCTAAGTTGTTTTCCAGCACCTTAGTAATTTACCCCAAATGTTTAATTTACCTCTAAATATTGTTTAAGAGCCCAGTAAGCAGTGGAAGTGTTGGTATTGCTGCGAAACAATATTGACTTCAGCACCAGTCAGATCCTGAGGGTGCTGCACTAGAGAAGTTCAATCTGTATTACCATTGTATTTTTTGACAGAGCTACTGACCTATCTTGAAAGTTTTCCTACAGTACAGTTCACACCTTACAGATGCCTGAATTATATTTTAAATCAATCTTTACTGTAGTACAAATTTAAAAATTAAGCAATAATCATCATCTCTAGGTGGTACAAAACATGTTTTTTTAGTAGATGTCAAAGTGCTATACACAAGGGAGGAAGTGTCACTATCCCCATTTTGCAGATGGGTAAACTGAGGCACAGGTCAGTGATGTGATTTGCTTAGGCTCACCCAGTAGGCCACTGACAAAGCTGAGACTTAATGTCAGTCCAGTGCTTTAGCCACTAGATTTACCTGATTCACTTTTGATTCATCTTGCTGTGAATTAAACCAGAGATTGTGCATTGTGATTGGAGAGTACATGGGTTAGTTTAGCTAGCCAATAATTCCGCATTTTATCAAACCTTGTATGGTTCAGGCAGATGCTTTTAAAGAACAACACAGACCATTACAAATAAAATATTGAGGCCCACCGACAAGGGGGACAAAGAGGGCAATTGCCCCAGGGCCCAGTGATGCAAAGGAGCCTGGAGCTTCTGGCGGCAGCCTTTTAAATTGCCACCCAGAGCACTTCATCTCACTCTCCAGACAGCTCTGAGGGCTGGAGGGGGACGGCGCCGCACTCTGGGCGGAATTGAGAGCTATCTGCCCCTAGCCCTGCCCCTTCCACCTAAGGCTCCGCCCCTTGCAGGAGTGTGGAACCCCCTCTACATTGCCCCTCCCCCCGCAGAGGCTGTTGGCATCTCTTAAAACATTTCCCTTTGTGAATAAAATAGGGTATGCAGCAGAGACAACGCAAGCTGGAAGAGGGGGCAGAGTGAGGGCACCTAACTTCAGCAATTAAAATCAAGGAGGGTATGTGAGCCATCTAGGGAAGCATGTGACCCTCATATCCCCCTCCCCCCCACACACACACACATGTCACCTATGGCATGTAGTGTAGCGAGTGTTTAAAGAGCTCCCTATTTGCTGAAACTAAGCAAGAATTTTTGAAAGGTCTCAGGGATATTGAACTGTATTAATGTTTTCCTAAACATGGCATTAAGGCCTAGTCTGCACTAGCACTCTAAGTCAATGTAAAATAGTGATAGAAATGTAGCCGTGTTAGTCTGGTGTAGCTGAAACAAAATACAGGACTATGTAGCACTTTTGTATATATGGTTGCGACTATTTTCTTCCACTATTTGATCTGAGGAAGTGGGTCTGGCCCACGAAAGCTCATCATCTAATAAACCATCTTGTTAGTCTTTAAAGTGCTACATAGTCCTGTATTTTGTTTGTCAATGTAAGTCATGCTAGTAAAGTTAGATAAGCAATATTACGTAATTCGAGGTAGCTTACACTGACTTAAAGCAGTGTCTACAGCGCATTGAAGTGGAGTATTTATATCAGTGGGAAAGTCGATTTATTTACATCTTTATTAGACTTGCTAAATCAATGCCACTATCAATCATAGTTCTGATTAAGCCCATAGCATAGACAAGATGTGCAATTTTTTGTCAGTCGCCGGTTCTGTTTATTTGGCATAAGAATAATCCACTTGATGTGGTCCCAGTTTGAAGCAATCAGCTGAGATTTACACAAAGGAGTTTGGCAGAAGCCCTGGAAAAGGTTAGGCAGTCTAAAAATAATATCCTTTATGGGAAACGTATCTGTGTCAAAAGGAATCAGAGAAAGGGTCTGGAAGAAGAGCAAGAGAAGGCATTTAAATGAATGAGTTTATAAATCTGATGGCTATATGAGCCTTTGTAGTCAGCAGAGACAGAATGCGATCACTGATTTTATCTGGATTACATTGGTAAAGTTAAGGAAGTGGGATTCTGCATCTGGTAGAGGGAGGTCTAAGAGTGAACAATAGGGTTTTTTATGACCTGTCATAGTTAGGACTCCCTTGCTGAGAGAGAAGAAAAAGACTGTCACCACTGTTCCTAAATTCCCTCCTTCCTTCCCCCTTCGCAGTGCGCACACTTGTTTTTTATTCCGTGGGCACCCAGCCTCACTTCTAAGCTTTGTACCAAGCAGGTGCCAGATTATAGCCATTGTGAGATCTGACAGGGAGCGCAGCGGGATCAGGCTGATAATAATGATAGGAATTTGCAAGCTGCTAAAAACACTGAAGAACATCAGTATCCCAGGATAGCTGATTGATACACTTGGACTGTATTTTTTGTTTTAAAGGAGACTAAGAGGAAACGAACCTTGTTATTTGTTAACTTGAGAAATTCAGCATTTCTTCCTGCTGTCTCATTCTCTCCTCCCACATGCTTAATGGAAACCCACAAGTGAGACACATTGTGGGTACCTGCAACTAGTTTATTGTTTGTTTAGTTTTGAACAGTGGGATCCAGGGCTGTCTGCCCACAGAGTCTAGGGTCATGGTCAGCCCTGCAAAGTCCAGGGTCTGGGGTTGCCAGCCAGTCCGACAGGGTCTGGGGTCCGGGGCGGACAGCTGACCTCGTGAGGTCTGGGCCTGCTGCCCAGCCCTGCAAAATCTGGGATCTGGGACTGCTGTGTGACATCACAGATCCAGGTTCACCAGTCAGGCCTGCAGGAGTCCAGGGCTGCTGCCCGGCCCTGACACCCAGCCTTACAAGATCTAGGAGTGCTGTCCAGCCCCACAGGGTCTGGGGTTTCCACCTTTTTGCCTGGCACTGCAGGAGTTCAGGGCTGCAACCTAGCCCTGTAGCATGGTTCCACAGGATCTGGAGTCAAGGGGCTGCCAACCACCCTGCCACTCAGTGGGCATCAAGGTCTCTGTGTGGGGAGCTGCTGTGGTTCTCAATCTATGGCCCAGGCCATGTATGCAGCCCATAACAAGAAACAGATTGAGCACAACTGGTTTAGAAGAGAGATTTCTGGTTTATTCTGATTGTAAATTCCTGGCACTTGCAAACTATAAAAACAACTCGAGGCTTTTAAAAATACTTTTAATAATTGGATGGCTTTTGATTGGTGGCACTAGGAGACAAACCCTGACCCATGGAGGTTGTCAGTTCAAATCCGGTCATGGCCAATAATGATAAAAAAGATATTTTCAGGGCTGTTTGGGGCTTATGTAAAATCAGTTGATTTTTTTTCCTGTTTGGTTCCAGTAGAGAGAAATCTGCATTACAATAGTCTCCACTACATAAACCAACTCTACTATCTAAAGATCGAATGGGCATGGAGATAGAACTAGCCCATGCATTTTTAGGTTGTGGACGCATGCACTAGGATTTGGATGTCGTCATGAATGCATTTGCGAGAGGCCACTGGGCAAGGATCAGAAGGTAACAGTTTTCTGTTATCATTATTAGTGAGAGCTGCATGTTACGATTTGCAATCTGGAAATCATTTGCTGTGTGAAATAACAGCAACTCCATTGAATGTGCTAACATATAGACAATGTTGCATGTTCCTATGGGCCGACAGCCTAATTATCTACTTAACTACAGAGATTTCCTTTGCAGGACATTTTAATACTATCTAATGAACCAGGTCCTGCTTTTCTACTGACTGTGAGAAGGCAGCTGCACCCACACGGAGCCATGTTGACCAGGGCCCAAGCATATTTTTGGGGGGCTCAGTACAAACTTGTAACACAAACCCCTTCCCCTCTACACCCCATAATCTGTAGCCTGGGCCAGGCCCCTGTAAAGTGTACCCCCCGCTCCATGTGGGAACCCTGCCATTGACCTAACTCCCTGATACTTGTCAGCAGAGCACGGGAGGTCTCTTAGGGCACAGTAGTGTTTGTGTTTCTCTGCAGTCTTATCTCATCGGCACTTGGATCCTATGGAGATGAACTTGAGCTATACAGCTGGGTCAGCCCTACACCACCTTGAAGCAGCATAACTGATAGCATTCCTGGCCTAGCACCTGCTGGGTCACCTTCCCATGACCAGAAGCCAGGGATTGCAAAGCAGCAGCTGGAATCCTAGAAAAGGCTCCTTTAGGCTGTGAAATAGAAATCTTTGGTAAATCTCAGCTAATTCTCTGGACTATTCAGCCACAAATTTCTTCAAAGCCTTTGCAGTTCATCCTTGCAGCATTTGTCCAGCACTGCCTCCTCCTCACGACATTCACCAATACACCATTGGGCTGACAGGAGCATAGAAGATGGAATTCTCAGCTGATTCCCGGGGTAAACAGCTTTATGGACTTCAGTGGGGTTGCTCAGAGTCTCTACAAGCAGAGGGTTTAGCCACAACTGAGCAGATTTCCCCTCTTCACATAGAATTCCTTTTTGTTAGAATGGAGGAAGGATGCTTGCAAGCATTTGGTCTTTGCTGCCGCCCAGGAAGACGGTTGGGCTGGGGCAAATTTTGTAAATAAACAATTCACATAATGAAAATATCCTGACTCCATATCACTGATTTCTCATCTAGAGGGAAACCACCCGGCAAGACCCCCAACTTAGCTGCTTCATGGCCCATGGAGGAGTGTTATATAGAGTGCGCCAGAAGATAAAAGATCCAGTGACTTTGTTTAACTCTCAGCTTTTTAGCTTCAGATTTTGATTTTTTTTTTTTTTGCCATCATCTATTTTGTTCTTGGTCATTTGAGAAGTCAGTTGGTGGTTAAGCATCTTCTGGAAGAATTGTATT
Organism: Pelodiscus sinensis; assembly: GCF_049634645.1. NCBI lineage: Eukaryota > Metazoa > Chordata > Testudines > Trionychidae > Pelodiscus > Pelodiscus sinensis. The sequence continues at coordinate 211,388,774 of NC_134712.1, read as the reverse complement.
TAAGGAGGGAGTTGGAAGAAAGGGTAAAGCCATGGGCTACGTCTACACTGGCCCCTTTTCCGGAAGGGGCATGTAAATTTCACCAGTCGTCGTAGGGAAATCCGCGGGGGATTTAAATATCCCCCGCGGCATTTAAATAAAAATGTCCCCCGCGGATTTCCCTACGACGACTGGTGAAATTTACATGCCCCTTCCGGAAAAGGGGCCAGTGTAGACGTAGCCATGGTGTTCCAAATAAGGGAACAGGTCTCAAATACAGAGTCTTGTCCCCATACTTCTACTCACGTTTCGGCATGGGCAACTAGAGACTTGAGTAAGAAACTAATTTTCTTTCTGCCTCCAACAGCAATGCTGGGGCAACCAACTTCACCCTTCCACACTTGCTTATATAACATCATCAGTTCTCCTATTTTCCTGTGCTAGAATGCTATAGCCAGCCACAGGTTGTCTCAAAACCTCAAGGTAACTCATCTGAGGAGGAAGTCATGTTGATCTCAAAAGACAGTAACATTTAACTTTTCTGGAATTGAGTGCCTGGTGCACACATAGAACATGAGCTCTTTGGCTCTTCTGTGGTAGGAAAGCTGGGAAAGGCTTGGCTTTCAGATGTATTACAGAGTTAGCTCCTAGCAGCCCAGCGCAATTATATTTTGAGCATTTGCTCTACCACCATAATTTCAAATCATGTTAAGACTTTGACAAGAGATTTTGCTTGTGGGACCTGGTGTTTGTAAATTAAAAAGCTACTACGGCAGCCTGTAGAATGGGCTGAGAAACTGAAACAGCCCTGATGGCTTTGGATGGCATACACGATTTCTAGAAATGTGCAAACTCAGAGAGACACTAGCTTTTCAACTTGGTTCAGAGTCTGCATGGCACATGGTAGCACACTGCTGCTTTTTTGAAGTGTTGCAAAGTGCAAAAAGCCTGGGCCCAGCAGTACTTCCATTTACTTTTCAAGCTATGGAAGTAGATTCTCCCTGCACCCACCAGAGTTTGCTCTACAGCTAAATAACAGAACAAAAAGTGCTATTAGCAGAGCTGCTTAAACCTGGCTAGAGTCTGACACTTTAACCTCTCTGCAAATTATATTAAGGTACAGGCTAGATCTACTGCCGTCTCTATTTGTAGAACGGCAGGGATTTCTGGTACATACAAGTGGGTCATAAAAGATTGCTGTGCACAGCAAATGTCAGACTAAATTGGCTAGCTGCTCAGAAATTTGCTTGTAACTATTTTCAAGATGCAACTCAAGTGCTATATCTACTAGAGTGGGGGTGGAGGGTGGGGGGGGGAAGCTTTTTTGTGTCTGGGGCTGCTTTTTGGGGGGCTGCACACAAGTGAAAAGTTAAGTGAGAAGCCTCTGACTGAGAAGAAGAAAGACAGTTCCCACTTCCCCCTTGCACACCAGAGCCTGGGGCGGGCTAGTAGATTTTGTATGCTCCAGCCCTGCAGTTGGGGGGCTGGAAAGCTAGCCAATGCTGAGCCCTGGGGGCTGCATCTGGCCTCCGGGCCTGAGGTTCCCCACGACTGATCTAGAGGGTTCCAACCATCAGTTTGATTTTAATACATTGTTAGCGTTTGTAATAACATACAGCATTTTTGTGTGTCTCTGTCAGTGCTTATACTATGTGGACAGTGTATTCAGTCCTGCTAAATTAGAATTACAGATTTAAAAACAAGAACAGGAGTGTATGTTATGGTGTTGATACCACTGATGAACTTCCATGTGCTGCTACTTAAAGCAGGACTAACTGTGAGTGTTGATATGAGCCCTCTGCTAAGTGCTTGAATACTGATACAGTTGAGGTAATGTAACTGATATGGGTTTAGCCTTTTTGCATTGATACATTTAGATCACTTGAGATGATTTTGATTACATTGATAACTTTATTTCAACAGGAAGCTACATTGTCTGAAAATGTCAGTAAAGAAAATCTCATTGTTTTTTAAGTTAATTTGACTCCAGATGTATTTGACCAAGAAAGGTTTTCTGTGCCATATCCATCAGATCTCACACACAGTGAAATCAGAGAAACAGTGGGAAAAGGCAAAACTGTAAATATGCAGCTCATAGCCTGTATGATTTTAAGAGCAACAAACAGGGACAGAAGAAAAGCGACATTCAGAAGTTTATTTTAGTATAAAATTATACATCCCATCGCACCTTTCCTGCCAGAAGAGTGCTATAGCGCTTCATAGCCTGTATGCAATGAGGTAGCACTTCTAACATTACAGAAATCCATCCTCTGTATGTGCAGGACAGCATACAGGCAGACAACAGGACAGCCATTGGGAAAGATGAAATAGTGGCCAACAATAGCAGGACAAATTCCTTTTCTAACAAAAAGTACCATGAGTCTTTCAGCCTCCATGCAGAGCAGAACTGACCTTGATTTTTAAGGGATCATCTGCAAGACACACTTGCACTAAACTGTATTGAGTTAAATATATCTACCAGGGATGAGCCAACCTACGCATGTTTCAAACCTGTTGTTTCCTGGAGTCTTAGGGCCAAGATGACCACTGTAGTAAATGTGTAGAACCCCAATGAAGTCAAGGGAGTGATGCCGTTTGTGTCAGGTATTTGGCCCTAGGTATTTTAAATCTAGCTCAAGCATAACTGTGGTTCCCAGCAACTTTGAACTGTGAATTGTTTGAAATCTGGACTCTAATTTGTGGTTTGGACCTAATATCTATCTCTGTATCACCTCAGTCTTACCATTCTTTCCTGCCATGCTTTAACACAGAACGTCTTCCTTCCTTTGTTCCTTCCTACCTGGTCTAAAACTCTTTTCTCTTGATGCACTAGTGGGAATTTATTCCAGTTTAAAATCATCTTCCATTTAAATTTCCTTCAATAAATTATGCAACCACGTGCATGCGCGCACACGGGCACACACTCAATATGCAAACATAATCCAAAACAATCCCCTATAAACTAGTAAAACTACTGCTAGGCTCAGAAGGAAGTAGGCAATACATATTATATTTATTTCTGTTTTTAAATATATGGGAGGTGCTCAAATACATTTGCGGTGGCCATATAAGTGCATAGTTGGATACAAAGGATTAGATCTATTAGATTAGATTAACAAAAGATGGAGTACTGTATGTAGTGTAATATCCTTTGAAGCTTATAGGTTTAAGTGCAATCAGGCTTCTAGCATTAGTGATATGGCAGATGTACAGCAGTCTATTCTGCTAGGTAGCTATATACATAATCCAGTTGCCTTCATTATTACTTTTTTCTGTCTATTTTAGATTCAGAATTAAAGTGGGATTTACAAATCAGTATTTACTGATGCACAATCATGTGTTATGTAACAGAATAGTGTTTTACCTATTCACACATTCATTATAACACAGTCCCAGAGGGGTAGCCGTGTTAGTCTGTAACTTAAAAAAGTGCTGTGGCACCTCAAAGACTAACAAAAATATATAGTATCATGATCTCTAGTGGGTAAAGCTCATGATACAATATATTTTTGTTAGTCTCTAAGGTGACACGGGACTACTTGTTTTTATAACAACACAGGTTTTCCATAAAAAAGCGCCTAGACTAAGGGTAAAATTTTACCCTGAAACATACACATACCATTTACACTGAAATCAATAGGCCATGGTCTCACCACTAATACACTGGTGTATTTGATAGCAGCCTTTAACTTATTGAAGGGAGGTTCCAAAGAGCATGGAGAAAGGCTGTTCTCAGCAGAGACAGATGGCAGAATAAGGAGCAATGGTCTCATATTACAGTGGGGAAAGTCTAGGTTGGATATTAGGAAAAACTATTTCAGCAGGAGGGTGGTGAAGTACTGGAATAGGTTACCTAGGGAGGTGGTGGAATCTCTATCCCTAGAGATTTTCAAGTCTCGGCTTGACAAAGCCCAGGCTGGGATGATTTAGTTGGGGTTGTTCCTGCTTTGGGCAGGGGGTTGGATTCGATGACCTCCTGAGGTCTGTTCTAGCCCTATGATTCTATGAAATATGGCATTGCACAAGATTCACACTTATATAGTTGAGAACTAAATATGACCCACTAATCATCATTGACAGCTGCACATGAGAAAACAGAGAAAGAATTTGGCTCTTTTTCTGGAAGGGGAAAAAAATATTTAGTTTATGTAAGGAGCCACCATGAAGTTTGGGGAAGGATTCCTCTATGAAGATCCCATAAGTCAGGTCGAAGTTAATTCTTGAATTAATGAAGAAAATGAAGGATTGATTCATGCATTATTTCCTATTCCTATTTATTGTTGGAAGTCAACTAAAATATTTGTAAAGAATTTCAGTTTTCTTTCAAGCAGTGTGGTATCCCAGACAACCTAAGTAACTAGATATCACTCAGCAGGTCCTTTTGTTTTCTGTTCTTAATATTATTAGTGTCTTAGATCTTTTAATTGTATTAAAAGACAGCAAATGAACAAAGCCCTACATGGCTGCCAGGCTGTATTAGTTTCCATGCATTATCACATACTATTTGAAATATAAAAGCTTCAGAGGGATAGCCGAGTTAGTCTGTAACAGGAAAAACTTAAAAACCAACTAAGACTGTGTCTAGACTACACCTCTCTGTCGACAGAGAGATTTAGATTAGGCACGTTGAAATTGCTAATGAAGCAGGGATTTAAATATCCGGTTCTTCATTAGCATAAACATGGCTGCCGCTTTTTTTCAAAATACAGCTTTTTTGAAAAAAACGGCAGTCTAAACGCGGATCTGTCGAAAAATAAACCCTTTTTCAAGAGATCCTGTATTCCTCAAAAAATGAGGTTTGCAGGATCTTTTGAAAAAGGGTTTATTTTTCGACAGATCCATGTCTAGACTGCCGTTTTTTTTTAAAAAGCTCCGTTTTGAAAAAAAGTGGCAGCCATGTTTATGCTAATGAAGAGCCGGATATTTAAATCCCTGCTTCATTAGAAATTTCAACGTGCCTAATCTACATCTCTCTGTCGACAGAGAGGTGTAGTCTAGACGTACTCTAATAGTCTAGTAGTACCTTAAAGACTAACAAAACATGTAGATGGTATCATGAGCTTATGTGGGCAAAACCCACGTCTTCTATATTTCTATATTTGTTAGTGAGCATTTGGACAGCAGAGGGCAACACACACCAACTCCTAAGTGATGCATGGGATTCTGCTAGTGTTTGGCGTTCTATAGTTGTAGACTCCTTTAACAATATATAAACACTCTGTAATGGGAATGGGCAGAGATGTAATTATTGTAAAATGCTATTTCTGTAGCCTTTTAAAATCTGAATGCTCTGAGCATTAAATAAATAAATCAAGTAAATCCTTTTTTTAGACAAAAGGAAATACATGGATGTGGAACCCTTCTGCCAGGTGGCATTGGCAGCAACAAAAGCCAGAATCAATATTTAGGGTTTACTTTTAACAATGCAAAAAAAGAACAGGCTTGGTTCTTGCCTTGGATTCCTCAGACAATCCTTGCCCACTTACAAGCACTGAGTCTGTGTATAACAAAAGAAAATTTTAATTAAGAGACAAAAATACCCAAACATTAATTTGGGAAAACACCTCAACCATGAGTCAAAAGCATGTAACTATAAGAAAACATCCTGCATTACACTGGGCAATGTCCGTTGCCTCAGTTTCCCACCTTATGGTGTGAAAGTGCGACAAAGACATGTCAGAAGGACATTTCACTCACCTTTCCCTGTGCTGCACTCCTCTCAGAGTTGGTTGTGTCTAGTCGTTCAGAGGTGCATTCACATGGGTGGAGCTTCTAGCACAGGTGCTGCCAACTAGATTACTACTACTGCTGCTGGTGGTGGTGGTGGTACGTCTTTTCTCTAACCATACACTGCCACTGTCCTCTCAGCCACTCTCTACCACTTCAGTGATCCCATACTTTGATGTTCTCAGCTGGCTTTGAACACACTGTACTTTGTTCCCATGTTCCTAGCTGTTAGCAATTTCAATGAGTAGCAGAGAACCTCTGTGCTACCAGTTCTTTGTTGTGTTTCACTATGACACTCTCTCTATACTAGACCTAAGGCATAGTCTCTAGCCCTGCTTACCAGTGACCTCCAATTCTAGCAATCAGGTGACAGAAACAAGGCACCTCAAGAGCACGTAAAAACCTCTGTCCTCAAATGTCACTAAGAAAACCTCAAAGAGCATTTAGTGCACATTAAACAGAGATCACAGCACTTGCTCAGAGAGTGAGGTTCAGTTTAGGATGACACCATCAGTAAGGGCATACTGAACAGTTCTGCTGACTCATACAACAAGGACAGCAACATTTCATTATCCCTGCACTTAATACAAAAGAAAATTGCAACCCCACACCAGCCAAAACTGATCAGATTGGCAAAGCAGGTCTGTGAGCTGAACACCTAGGCAGAGAGGTGTGTCTATGCTAAAACAGCCTGCTCCTGAAGTCTTCCCCTCTCTCCCCAGTTCACCACTGGATGTCAGCGGAGAGCTCATTCAGATTTTGCTTATAGATGTTTTCCATTACGTACTGATCTGCGTATCAGCAATAATCAGAGAAAATAGCTCCTGGAAGCAGCAAGCTGGAGAAGGCACATTTGAGTTCATTGTGAGCTGAATTTAACTTTGAAGCAGTTCCTCAAACAAGCTCTGAGTGGCCAGTACTGACTCGGTATGACTAATCTTTCCAGCCTCTGACTTGTTTCACATAAACATGTTTTCAAGTCCTCGCTACAGCTGGCTTTGGAACACGCTGTACTTTGTTTCAACCCAGTAAGTCAGGGGAATGTAAGAACAATGCCAAGAAAAATGCTGCTGTTTTCCAGCTGGGTGTCTAACCTCTTCTGGAGGAGGACACATGGTACATTTATCAAGCACTATTCCACAAAAGAGGATGGAATCCTATAAGCAAAAGACAACATCAAAGAATACAGCAGCTAGCAATAGAACACCAGCCCTGTGTTGTGGGAAGGTTATTTTTATGCTGGTGATCATCTACACCTCATTTACAGCTTTGTTTTGTTTCTTTTTAGCCAGTGCTGACTGCAGATCTGCCCTTTCCTAAAACAAGTCCATTTATTTCAAATTGTCTGGAGATAAACAGGCTATAGGAGGCAGACTTAGCTTTCTAGGCTCACAGCCCCAAACAGCTGGAATCATCTTCCTGCTTCATTGAAACAGACTTGTGCATGGTTAGGTTTTTAGCAAACACATAATCCCTTATTTTAAAAAAAAATAGCCTTGACTGTCTGAAATTAACGTAAGCTGTGACTGATCACTTGTTAGGCCCAATCCTCTTGTCTCTACATGCAAACAAAATTCATATTGCATTCAATGGGAGCTCTGCCTGCTTCTGGACAGAAGAGCCAGATTGGTGGGTAGAAGTGTGCTGCACCGAGGCTTGCTTACCCCACAGACTTGGGCTCAAGAGCTGAGCTGAAACTTTCCCAAAGAGGATCATTTAACTTATTATAGAACTAAAGGCTAGCCATGAAGTTCAGTCTCACATCTGAACTCTCCTGCTTCAGATTTCTCATAACCCACTTCTGTCACAAGGCCTGTAAAACACGAGCCTGTTATTAGTGATTAGGTTAAGGCAGGGGTGGGCAATAATTTTTTGCTGGGGGCCACTTAAGAAATTTTTGAAATGGCCCGGGGCTGCACTGGAGCAGGTGGGGCCTCAAGCGGAAGAATGAGGCCAGGATACTTCCCTGCTTCTCCTCCTACAGACTGTGATTGGTCTGAGGGTTGGAGAGCACGCAAAGTCTTTGCTCCCCCCCCCACAGTGGTTCCTCCTAGGTACCCATGCCCCTGGGGTGGGAGGAGACTTTGCATGCTCCCCCTCTTGCCCCCAGGCCAATCTGGGCTGTGGGGGAGGGGTAGCACATGAACTTTCCTCTGATAATGCAAGACCCTTGAAAAGCCATTAGAAGCTTGGAATGGTGTGATGTACCTCAGATGTCATGCTCCTACCACTCAGGTACATAGGGTATGATGCTCTTAATGTAAATAGGACTGTACCAGTCGTGGGACAAGGAAAGAGGAGAGGGACAAGGAGGAAAGACAGAGTGTATGGAATGAACTGGACCCAATATGGGATTTTTGTGCATCTTCAGTGTATGATGTGGAATTTCAGAGTGCAAAGCCCCAGATATACTAGGTCAACTAGTCACAAATAAGCACACATAATTGCATATGTCTAGGGCCTGATGCTAAGCTTCTTGAAATCCAAACCCCCAATGACTTCAGTAGACTTTGAATCAGGCCTCTGTTGAATACATGCAAATCTCCAGAATGTGTATCACTCAGCTATTGTTAGGGGGCCAACAACGTCTGCGGGTCCCCAGGCAAGGAATATGGAGGCCTGCCTCTGCAGCCCAGAAGGGGAATGGGCAGGGCTTCGGACAGAAGGGGTGGGAGTGAGGCAGCCACCCTGAGTACCTCCCAGACTCAGGCAGTGTCTCCCCCCAGCCCTGAGAAGCATACGGAGCTGTGCTCCAACTGTAATTTAAGGAGGCCTGGGTCTCCAGCCACCGCAACTGCCGCAGTGCCAGTGGTGGCAGCCGGGAGCCCTGAGCCTTTTTAAAATTGCCAGGACCAGGGCAACTGTCCCTTTTCCCTCCCTTTCCTGACCGCCCTTCCAATTGGTGAGCCTGGGTATAGTGCATGTGCCTGGCTAATCATGTTCCTAGCTAGAAAAGTACGTGGACACATACCTGCTAGTGCCTGCAGTGGTACAAGCCTCCCTAAAACAGGGGAGGGAGGCTGGGCCATGGTCTGCCCTTATGTGTGAACCTGCAGAGTTGGCCAGTGGTGCAGGGTAGTACATGCTGCACCATGCCAGTGAACTCTTTTAAGTTCCTGTGAAGGGGCTCACCCTCTCGTGAGCACCCCGCATGGCCAAGCGCATGTCTGCAACTTCTCCGCCCAGCTGTTTCCAGGAGGTGTCCAGATGTCTTTTCTGGTCAGTTGCCTGAGACCAGGCTTCTTCTTACCACCTTGTTGTAGCTGCTGGGGGTTGGTTGGGGGTACCCAGGCCCACCCACTCCTCTGGGTCCCAGCTCAGGGACCCTGTAAGTAGCAGTTGCCTGCTAACTGTCTCTGCTGTCCACTACTACCTTGCTCCCCGGGCCAATTCCCCAAGAAGCCACTCCATGCAGTCCTCTTTGTCAGGGCCCTGAGGTCAGTTCTCAGTGCACCCTGTCCAGGGGTTCTATAGCCTGTAATGGCAAGTCTTCAGCCACTGGGTCTGAAGTTCACCTACTCAGAGCTATCCAGAGTGATGCTGTCTCCCAGTTAGTCCCTAGATCTGACTGGGTCAAGTCCTCTGAGGAACTGCCAGATCCTGCCACAACAGTTTCTTTTATAGCAGCTTGCTGGGCCTTTACTGGCTGTCATAGAAGCAGCCACTCTAGTCTGCTTGGAGTACCTGTTTTCTATTCTTCTCCCTCGGGCAGGGTGTGGCAAGGCCTCCCTCCTCCAGTAGGGGGTGTTGGGCCTAGTTCACTCCCTCAAAGCTCCCCAGAGGACAATGAGGCTCTTAACCACCCCCAAAGTAAACCAATGCATTCAACAAGATGATGTGTGCCAGAATTCTTTCCTTAAGCCTGGGATTGTCTTTCAATTAAAAATTACCTTCTCAGAGCACATTGCTGGCTGTGCTGCTTGTTACGTGCCCTTGCTGATTGATCTGGACAAAGGCCCTTACTTTTATTACTCTGTTTATTGGTACAGGTTTAACAAAAATAAACAGCCAGCAGTACTGGGGGGCTGTAACTCTGGTAAGAAAGGAATAATAAACATTCCCTTTGACCTTCAACTGGGTCTCAGATGGCCAAGGGCTTAATTTCTGATTCTGCAGCTGGACTGCTGGTTGACCTTCAGCAAATCACTGATGTCACTCTGTGCCTCAGTTTTCCTGTCTGTGTATTGGGGGATGATGATACTTCCTTCCATGGTAAAGCATTTTAAGATTTATGGTTGAAAAGGGCTAAAGACAAGCTTGGGATTATTATCATTAATTAAAATCCCAAAACAGTTTGTCACCCCGATTTCCCTGCAGGGGAATGCCATTACACATAATTGTAAATGGTTTGTTATGGATGTTCTCAAGCACTCTGCTCTCCCTGCATTACTCACCTGTCCCAGTGGTTCCTGAAGATATAAAGCCAGGTTCTTGGGTTCAGTAGATTGCTCTGTACAGAGACACAGCACAGAAAGTGCAATTTAGAATAAGGGATAGAAGCCAAGGTGTCTCATGTCTCTAGCAACCTTCATGCTTCCCAAATGCTGGGCTGTTCTGGGGGCACAATTATGGCATAAATTAAAGCAGCCCCTGAGCTACTCTAATTTATTAACCTTCCTGCCAGCTACCCAGCGGATGTCTTGCAGCCCAGTGTAGTGGGAGTGCAAGATGCTTCTAGTCACTTCTCCCCCAACCCCTCCATTTCTAATAAGCTTCCATTCACTTCTCTGCACCAAAGATTATAGGTTGAGGAAGGGCCATGCATGCCAGCCCTGCACTGGAACAAGTGTTTGGGCAGTTTTGGTTCCCACTGTAAGCCACCAGAAGGCACAAAGAGACCTGAGTGAGTGATGGATTTCACCCCATTGTGGAGATTTTTTCCTGTAAAAGGCATAGGTTTGCAGAAATAAACAGCTCTGTCAGGGAATCTCGAATATTATTTCAAAGACATTAAAAAGTGCACTGAATTTCAGGGCATTTCAGAAAGTAAAAGGCAAATACAAAGGGGCTAACACAGAAAAGTAGTTTTTCTTTGTTACATTTTTAAAAAAGGAACCCGTGGAGACTGGGAATCACACACCCTTAACGACTTCTTTTGCTGTGATCAAACTGACTGAGAGTTTTATTGAAAACAGACTAGGGCCGCACTTGGAGAATTATAAGATAATGTCAAACCATCGTTGCGGCTGTAAGCAAATCTTGCCTCTGGTAGGGATTCTAAAGTTATAGCTTTTGATAAGGCTCTTTGTAAGACTCTTATGGAAAATATAATTGTCACAGGGCAAGGGTCAAAGTCTCGTGTACTAAATGCTGTTTAAGCAAAAGGAAAGAGAATGATAATGAAGCAGACTCAAGGAGGTTAATAGAAAGGAGTGGCTCAGACAATAGTAATGGGACCAATGTTCAGATTTTTATTCATGATTTGAAGAATGAGTTGGCATGGTTTGCTGATGGCATCAAAATGCTGACTGAGCCAAGCCCTTACGTGAGTGCAAAGGGAGGGAATGGCCTTGAGGGTGCAGAAGGTGCTCTGGCAAAGCCCATGATTATCGCTAAGCATGTGCGTAATCCCTTTGGCTTCAATGGAGCAGGTGACACAATGCTGAATCCAGAGCTTGGTGCTTTCCAAAGGGAATGGGGAAGAAGAGAAGCCAGTGCTCTCATTCATAAAGACATCATGAGACACTGCATTTTTAAATTACTGTTCTCAGCATCCCTCTACCTGTGTTCCAGAGGGATTAATAGAAAAGTAATTGCAAAACACTGATAGACTCACATTGTTTAAAACGTGTTAATAACATTTACAGCAGCGCGATGGGGAACGGAGTTTATTTCCAACCATCCTGATTTTGGACAGTTTGTGTTACCACTTAAATCTAATGTATAGGTTTTTACATGTACTTGGGGTTATTTGTAAGGGAAACGGAAGAACATTCTTGGAAAACTAAGTCTAGTCTGTTTATTAAAATACGCATCTATGCGAGCTGTTAACATAGATCATTTGGCTCAGAACTAAAAAAGGATAGTGCTGCGTAGCAGGTAAAAATGTACAGTTGTTAAGAGCTAAATCCTGCCTCAAACCTAAGCAGTTGAGTTTGGTATGTGTGTGTGTGGCAGGAGTCCTATCCCAAACGGGAGAGTGGCAGCAAAGTTGCTCTCTTACCAGTAGAATAGCCAGGAAATTACACAACTTAATGCTGCTGCAGACTTAGTTCTGCAGAGGGTAAGGGAGGAAGCTCCACCATCCTCTCCTCCAAAACCAGGGGTTCTGGGGCTAGCTCACTGAATATTGCTTTATAATGCATGGGATGTTCATTTGGATCTCTCTCCAAAGACTCCAGAAAACCTGCCTCCCTCTGCTGCCCAGAAAAAATGACACCATTTGTGATACATCTAAGGCCTTTGAGAATTGGAATAGGATTTAGAGTTCACATTGTATTATACTACCTTGTGGCTTACAATCCAGATGCGAACACAATATTATTCACACCATCACCTATATAAAGTGGCTTAGAAAAGCAGTCTTGAACATGCACAAACTTTCATCTCCACTCTTTCCAATTTCTTTTCTTGCTGTGGGGATTGTTAATTAGAACCTTACCTAGCAAGGCTCTGGGTGCCCATTTTTAATGTAAATTCAGCAGTTTGGAAGCATATAGGCTTACATAATAATATAGTTCCAAAGGTTCTTGCAGATGAAGACTGGGATTTTCAGAGGCACAAAGGGCAGCTAGTTGCCAGCTCCCATTTGTGCCTTTGAATATCTCCCTTTAAATACTTACCTCAAGCATAAGAACATTCATACTGGGTCAGACCAAAGGTCCATTTAGCCCAGTATCCTGTCTTCCAACAGTGGCCAATGCCACATGCCCCAGGGGGAGTGAACAGACCAGGTGATCCCTCTACTAACATCCATTTCCAGCCTCTGACAAAAAAGCAAGAGACACCATTCCTACTCATTCTAGCTAAGAAGTATTGATGAACCTAATGTCCATGAATTTATCTAGTTGTTTTTTGAACCCTATTAAAGTCCTGTTCTTCACAACCTCCTATGGCAAGGAGTTCCACAGGTTGACTGTGTACTGCATGAAGAAAAACTTCCTTTTGTTTGTTTCAAACCTGCTACCTCTTAATTTCATTTGGTGACCCCTAGTTCTTACATTATGGGAACAAGTAAATAACTTTTTCTTATTAACTTTCTCCATACCTGTCATGATTGTATAGACCTCTATCATACCCCCTTTGTCTCCTTGTTTCTAAGCTGAAAATTCCCAATTTTTTAAATCTCTCTTCATATGGCACCCATTCTAAACCCCTAATCATTTTGTTGCCCTTTTCTGAATCTTTTCTAATGCCAATATATCTTTTTGGAGATGAGATGACCACATCTGTGCACCATGTTCAAGATGTGGGTGTACCATGGATTTATAAAGAGGCAATAAGATATTCTCTATCCCTTTTTTAATTATTCCTAACATTCTGTTTGCTTTTTTGACCTCTACTCCATACTAAGTGGCTGCGTCTAGACTGGCAAGTTTTTCCACAAAAGCAGCTGCTTTTGCGGAAAAACTTGCCAGCTGTCTACACTGGCCGCTTGAATTTCCGCAAGAACACTGACTTCCTACTGTCTGAAATCAGTGCTTCTTGCGGAAATACTATGCTGCTCCCGTTTGGGCAAAAGGGCCAATGTAGATAGCTCACATTTGTTTTGCGCAAAAAAGCCCCAATTGCAAAAATGGCGATCGGGGCTTTTTTGCGGAAAAGCATATCTAGACGCTTTTCCGCAAAAAGTGCTTTTTTGCCAAGTCCGTGCCAATCTAGACGCTCTTTTCTGCAAATGCTTTTAATGGAAAACTTTTCCGTTAAAAGCATTTGTGGAAAATCATGCCAGTCTAGACGTAGCCAGTGGGTATTTTCAGAGAACTATCTTTAATGATTCCAAGATCTCTTATTTGAGTAGTTATAGCTAATTTAGTCCCCATCATAGAGTATGTATAGTTGGGATTATTTATTCCAATATGCACTATTTTGCATTTACCAGCATTAAATTTCATTTGCCATTTTGTTGTCCAATCATCTAGTTTGTTAGTAGTGCCAGTAAAACTGTCTCATGGTCTCTTATCTGTTTTATACTTGGATTACAAGGCCTTTGTAGTCCTAGTCCATAGGTTTTTATGTTTACTCAAGAAACACTTCACACCGTGAGAGTTGCATCACTATTCTTTATTCACAACTGATCCATTACCTAAAAAACTCCCAAAACTATATTAGAGGCAAGGTGGGTGAGGTAATATCTTTTATTGGACCAGCTTCTAATTGTGAGAGATGAGCTTTGAAGCTTACACAGAGCTGTTCTTCAGATCTGCGTAATGCACTCAGAGTGGCAGAGTTAAATGTAGGCTAAAACACATTCCTACTTGAAGTAGGAATAAGAGATCCTCCGGAAAAGGGCTTTTTCCCGGAGGATCAGGGCCAGTGTAGACGCTCTCTTCCGGCTTTTCTACAAGCCAGAAAAAAGCGGCAGACATTTTTATTTAAATGCCGCGGGGGATATTTAAATCCCCTGCGGATTTCCCTATTACGACCTGGAAAATTAGCATGCCCCTTTCGGAAAAGGGGCCAGTGTAGACGTAGCTACAGTGTGTAGATTAGATCATAAGGAAAACTTTTAAAACCTGTGATTGTGTAAACAATGCACAAATTAGAGAGTTACCTTGTCAATGCAAGTGCCTGTACAGTTCCAGTGCTGATTAAAAAGCAAGCACTGTATTGTTTCACTAAATTTAGTCCTTCCTACCCAGCTTGCTCAAATAACATAAGTAGTGCTGACAGAGCTAGATATTTTTACACAGAAATAACAGTTATTGGATATTTGGGATGATGCTCTGCACAGCAAAATTTACAACTTCTGACAAAATAGAAGCTGTACAACCCTCATAAACAAAGATATACCCTGAGCAGACCCACTGCAATAATGAAGTGAAAGTCAGTTTACAAAAAAAAATCACTAAGTTAAAACATTATGTACAGTAAAAGACTAACATTAGAAACCTGAGCCCCCAAACAAATTCAACAGCTAAAAAAGTCTAGAGCAAAGTAGTTATACAAAAAAGTCCCCCCTGTGGAGTGTGGATATGGTAGGCATGTTGACTGAAAACATTCAAAACACAGTGCAATAAATTGGAATATAAAAGATTTGGTATTGAAGACTCACTTCAGATTAGGAAGTTGCCCTATCATTTAATATAGGCTTCAAGATAATACTTCCATCTACAAGTACAGGTTGAACCTCTAGTCTGGTACCCTTGGGATTAGACTGGTGCAGAACCATGGGAGATCAATATTGTAGTGAATAAATGGGACAATGCTTGCAATGTTGCTGAATGTATGACTATACTGATATACCCTATAAAAGCATATATCTAGCCAAGACTCACCAACTCTCTTTATAACAAAGATACACAATTTTATTGTATTGGCACAAGGAAATAAGTAGCATAAAAACCATGCTTACATTTAGAAGCATTACCAACACTTCCACTACTTGCTGGCCTCTTAGAAGATATTAGGGGTAAATTAGATCTAAAAAGCACTGAATAGAGCCATCTGTAAACAAACTTTATGGGACAGTGGGGAACTTGACCACATCCATAATAAGTGGGCATCCAGCTAACTAAAATTATGCCAGACCACAGAGAGACAGATTAGAAAGGTTCAACCTGTATTAACATTGTTCAATGGCCTAGAAGCATGCATAAGAATAAAGGCACTGTCCCTCTCCTGGAGGAGATGTGGTTATACATTACAAAAACACTGAAGAGCATGAGAGCACAGATCGTGCTCAGGCATTAATAAGCCTAGAGAAAACCAAAATTTATGTTTATTTGGCCTGAGAGATTATGTTGAGGTGCACTTCATGACCTTCTCTAGCATATAAAGACCTAAAAGCTACTGAAGCACTGTGTGACAGTGAAGGTGACCTATTACATCCTTATATTTAAGATATACTTGATTCGGTAAGACGGAAATTTCTGTCAGCCCATTTTATAATTTGTTTAGGCTATCCAATCATCTTTGGCAATTCCAGATCACACGTGGATAAACTAAGTTTACCAACTTATGCATTGTATTAAGTTTTAGCTACTGGGCAGAATTACTTAAGTAGTTTCAGTGATATGTTTTTCAACACACTATGAAAAAGAATGAAAAACATTTGTAAGAACCTAAAGGTTCTCTCAAGGTCAACAAGAGTCTTGGGAGGGAATCTGGGTGGGGAAGGGGGTCTGGGTGCAGCCTCTGGGCTGGGGCAGTGGTATAGCCTCTAGGAGTGGGGCACTGAGGGGAAGAGGATGTGGGGTGCAGTGCTTTCCTGGAGCAACTGGGGAGGGCTGGGGGACTCTGCATGCTGCTTCTGCCTGTAGGCACAGCCCCCACAACTTCCCACTTGCCACAGGGCTGCTTGGGGCAGGGACAGTATGCAGACACACATGCTGCAGGGCAGCAGAAAAATGCTCGGCCCTGCTGAGTTGGCGGGGGCCCCAGACTGTTTTATAGCATCCAGTGTCAGCAAGCAGGCCAGGGGACACATGAAAGAATAGCATGTAGGGGCAGCAGGCAGGGCCATGGCAAAGACCCAGTCCTAAAAGCTTTGGCGGAGCATAGCCCCGAGCCAGGAATATTCCTGGTGCCTGAGAGCATCATGGGCCCATATAACTTGCTGCTTATATCAAGCAGCAAAGCTCTGTAACAGCTTATACAGTGACGGCACACACCCCCATTGCCGACCATAGTGCCCTGGGCAGTTGTCCGCCTTGTAGGCCAGTCCTGGGACTCTGGACTATGAGCTCCAGATCTGCAGCATGATCTTTTCTTCTTCTAAACAGACTGACCGTCCTCCTGTTCCAGGACCTATAGAGTAATGCCCATAAGTAATGTTCCTGATTGACGAAACAGGCAGATTCCTTTCTAAACACTGACATTTTTTCATACTGTTGCACTTTGCCTCACTGAGTGGTTTGGTTTACTTGGGATGCACCAGTCATCTGCCTCTGTTGCTGTTTGATAACGCTTGAAGGCAGACTTGTTGAACACAGGGAGCTTTTCTATTGATTCAGTTGAAAGAGCCTAAAAACAAAAAACAAAAATATCCTCAAAAGACAAGAATTACTTATTCAATTATCTCTTTCAAGTCACTTTTCGAGAACAGTAAGAGTTCTAATAGATCATTTAAAAATCATAAAGCAATATACACATAACAGTAAGTTTTAAAGACCTGAACCACTGACATTCATTAAATAACTAATCTAAGTATTGATTAATAGTTCCACATTATTCTTTTGCATCTGCAATAGACCATAGTAGTATGTGGTCTTGTGCTTATGTTTGCCATGGAGAGTTTGGACAGGAGAAAGATGTCCTCTAATGTCAAGAGATGTTGCCACCAGATTTTACAGGCTAAGACCAGTGTTCTCTGTAAGCTGTGCGCTTGGGTGGCCATGCAGAAGAGATTCAAATCCACCCAACTGATTAGCAGAGCACACACAGCTTGGTTTTTTGTTTCTACTCATGGTGTACATATACATGCTTCAGTGCACATTTTTAAAAAAAGTGTTTCTGTACATGGATGGAAAAGATTAGAGGGAACATTGGCCATGACCCCTGTCTGTTCTACATGATAGGATTTCTTTGGGGCAATTAAAAAAAATGAAGATAACCCTGGATTTAGCAGGATATCTTTCTCACAGGGACCAAAGATACATCTCACCCCATTTTATAGATACAGCACTATTCTATGAAGAACAGACAGGTTGGGATGATATTAATAGAAAGTTACTATAATATGGGACACTTTATATACACACCATTTCATAGGTTGTACTTAGATACTTAAATATATTTAAGTTTTGTAATGCAGTCAGTGCAAAGTACCTCTCAGAAGTAGATGCAGACTAACAAAAACCATTTCTTTTCAGTTACCTGCAGAAACTTAGTATATACCTGCAGAAATTCGGTGAAAGACTGGACTCTTATCTAATGTAGTATCAGAGGGGTAGCCATGTTAGTCTGAATCTGCAAAAGCGGCAAGGAGTCTTGTGGCACCTTATAGACTAACCGAAGTGTTGGAGCATAAGCTTTCGTGGGAAAAGACCCACTTCGTCAGATGCACGTCCGATGACGTGCATCTGACGAGGTGGGTCTTTGCCCATGAAAGTTTATGCTCCAACACTTCGGTTAGTCTATAAGGTGCCACAGGACTCCTCGCCGCTTTTATCTAATGAAGAATCTGCCATAATTTAAGTCTTTAAATTTACTGAGAATTCAGCACGTATACATTAGCTGCTGAATAAAAAAAAGTTATTGGTAACAGCTATTTATATTTCCTTTAAGACTCGATGTCTCACTGAGGACTCAGATCTGCTGCTTGAATGTTTGTACCTTTGGTGCTTCAATTCTAGCAAGCACCCCGATTCATACAAAATGAATTTGTGTGTGTACATGGGGGGAGGGGGGGGGCAAATACTAATGTAAGTTGGACCGGTTGAAGACTAATGCAATTTCTATTTACCCTACAAATTTACCCTTAGTTCTGACAGTCCAGCTGAGTAATTTCTAGCTCAACAGGAACACAGGATCTATAGCTGAAGTTAGGCCTGCAGTCACTTTTGTGAAGAACCACACTTCAGTGTCAATTAAGTTTACCTATCAGTAATCAGCAATTTTAACAAAAATACATACCTTCAGATAGATAATGGCATCTGTTCCATAACCTGGTACAGAATATAGATTCAAATCTCCTTGAAAGTATTTAGCATATAGACGAGAAATTGGCAAGCCATATCCAAAACCAGCCTAGAAATAAAGTTAAGTACAACACATCAGCATTATACCTGTTTGAAGGGGACAGTTTTGATTCCTGAACATCTGTTACTGCAGAGGTTCTCCCTCACCACCCTCTGTCCTCAAAATTTTAACAAAGAAGCCTAATTTTAGAACACTGGAATGTTATGAAAAGAGTCAGTCTCATCCTCAATCATTAAATACATCAAAAGATCTTTCAGTTCAAGTCTTCAGTTGGGCCATGTCTACATTAGGAGATTTTCAGTTTACTAAATTTGACTTTTGGACTCCCGATTTAACAGATTCAAAGTTCCATGTCCTTACTATGGGGAAGCATCAAAATTAGTCTGAGGCAGGCTTCATTGATTTGGACATGCTACCTCAGACTCAGAGCC
The DNA here is from genome assembly GCF_049634645.1 of Pelodiscus sinensis. Classification (NCBI taxonomy): domain Eukaryota; kingdom Metazoa; phylum Chordata; order Testudines; family Trionychidae; genus Pelodiscus; species Pelodiscus sinensis. The sequence goes on along the minus strand of NC_134712.1, from coordinate 211,369,836 downwards.
CCAGGAAGCACTCTATGGAGCTATGGGAGGCTTTCCGGACGCCAAGAAGTTCAAATTAGTGACACCGAAGCATCTATACTAACATTATTTTGGACTTACAAATTTGGAATTAGTTATTCCTCATGAAAAGCAGAAATAAAAAATTTGAATTCTGTGGTCCCTTATTCCAGAAGGAGGAGCTTGGTAGTGTGGACACACTGCTTACTAATTCAAAGTTGGAGGGTGTTATTTCAGACTAAGGGGTTAGTCTAGACCAGGCCCTGGAGAATTATATATTTTTACACCTCTCACGTCACATAGTGTACTTAAGTTTACCCAGCCCTGCTTTCTCTTTGTAACCAGATGTGGCAGAAGTAGAGAGCTGGAAAGATGGCAAATTACTTGTTTTTTAAGTTTGTCTCCTCAAAGGCCCCAATTTGGAACAAGGATATGCAGAGTGCAAGTGAGAGAAGAGAGCTGAGATGCAGAGGGGCTGGCTACATAGCTTCAGAAAAAAAGCAATGGCTCCTATTCTATTCTTCCTAGCAGCAAAAAGTTGCCTCACTCCCTGCTGACAAAACCCAGCAGCACATAAATTATAGGGTCAAGTGAGGATAGGGAGCAGAGATCACTGATCAGGTTGCAGCCCAGGTGGATAAAAATACATTTTAAAATGTCTTTAAAATTAAAATACTAAGTTTCTCATTGTAAGACTCTACAATTAAATTTCATCACAGACATGCTACCCCTACACTTGCAATTTAAAAAATGAATTAATGGTTTTAGTCTAACTCATCAGCTCTTGCTTCTTGAAAGTTCTGGACTTTCAATTTGTAAGCAGATTAAAATCACATGTGAAAAGACAAAATGCAGGACGGACACTTTCGGCACATGATAGCATAGATTATATTTCTGGATGCGCAGGAATATGTGTTCTTGATCTTATAACTCACTTGGTTAGGTCCAATAATGGTATCAGCAGAATGAATATGTGGACAAAGCTGGCAACGGGGTTTGTTGCAAGGGAAGGTACCAGGGTTGGTATTAGTGTGGTATATGTGAAAAGACAGACATACTGACAATTTTTTTTGTATATGCTTATGTCGTAGTGGACCTTAATGAAGTATAACAGAGGAGTGACTTAAGACATGGTGTAAAGACATGTAAGTAGAGCAAGTACATAATGATCCAGTAATACTGAAGACAGGGTTGCATCTCTTTTAGAAACAATACATCAGGAAATGCCCACACAGAATATTTAAGAGTGACAGTGAAAGCTGTAGTAAACTGAACAAAAGTTTACCTGTCACATGTGCAGTTTTATCATAGACAATACTGCAAACATGGCAAAGATGAGAAAATACTATTAAGGAGCAGCCTTCAGTTTCTTATAAACATACAGCTGCAGTGCCAATTTTTAATAAAATACTTCCTTAACCTGTGATAGGACATCTGCCTCGCACTGGTCCTTTAAGGATTAAAACCCAGCTATGGGAGAGGACTGGAGGGATGGAGCCAGCAGCTGTGGCAGGAATTTGCCAATTAGAACCCAGCTGAAGGCAGTATAAATAAAGGCTCCTGGTGGGGTAGAGACAGAGACTGACTTATGCTTTAGCTGGGAAGCAGGACAGACTTAGCTGCCAGGGAAGGCAGAGACATCCTGACTTGAAGCAGGGCTGGGGAAAGGCAGGGATAGCTCTGGCCAGGCAAGCCCCCAGTCTGTAGGGCCTGAGACTACAAGAGCTGCAGGGAGACAGCCAGAGATAGGAAAAGGCAGCAGGTCTGCATCCCCTTTCCAAATGATGAGTGGCCATTTCAGATTGTAGTTTGCCCCTGTGGCAGGAGCTAGATGAAGACTGGCAGTAGGTCACTGAGGCAAGGTAGGCATAGGGGGTTGGGGTTCTCAAAGGGGGAAGACCCAGAGAGTGGGGACACTGCAGTAGGGCAGTACTCAAAAGAGAAGGATGCTACACTGTCTGGCAGGAACATGGGTCCTAACCCTAGGTGGTTGATGACAATAGGCTAACAGTGGGTGAAACACCAGCTGAAAGGGGGTGCTTGAGAATAGAAAAGCTAATTCCCAGACTGTCCAGCAAGAGGTACCTATGGTAGTGAGTACTTGTCCTGTTACACAACCATTTTGCGTCAGTTTCATGGAAGAAAGGAGGATCCAAATTAATTCCCCCTCAAAATGTTCAATGGAATTCTGTTGATTGTTTTGAACTGTTTATTAAAAATTTGCCTAATCTCAAAACTTTATGAAGAAAACTGTAAACAGATGGAAGTATCTCATCCAAAATATCTAAAAATTAGATTGAAGAATGTAGAGGATATACTCTATATATTGAAACTTATTATCCATAGCCTTAAAACAGACTTCAGAGAAATTGCTGTTGCATTGCCAATGCTGACATTTGGAAGGCACCTAGAGACACTGAAGAATTATACCTCACCAGAAAGTTAAACTGCATGGAATAAAGAAGCGGATGTATCAAACACTAACACACTTCATTTTCTTGAAAATTTCTTTTAAAGATGTATTTTATAAAGGTAGATGCCTAACTTCTGAAGATGCTGCTGCTATGCCATGGGCATTAAAAAAAAACCCATACAACACCAATCCTCAGTTATGCCAGTCATAATAAATTTCATGGCTAGAGGAAAACCATACAATTAGTACATGTTTATGAATGATGTTTTGAACAAAATTACTCCCTCTGAATTGGTGGGAATCATTAGCCAGGCACCTTAATACAGAGTTTGAGTTGCTAAGCCAACTTTTCACAGCAGTGGCTTCCTCTGGCACAGAGAGAGTATTTTCATCCTTTAGTATTATTCACACAAATAAGAAATAGATTGCAAGTTGAAAAAAAATTTGTTTTAGACTATGAATGAAAAACAGTGGAAGATAATAGCTAGATGTAGAAGTTAAGGATATTATACATTCAGGCTGTGTCTAGACTGGCCAGTTTTTCCAGAAAATCAGCCACTTTTCTGGAAAAACTTGACAGCTGTCTACAGTGACCGCTTGAATTTCTGCAAAAGCACTGACTTCCTACTGTAAGAAATCAGTGCTTCTTGTGAAAATACTATTCTGCTCCCATTTGGGCAAAAGTCCCTTTTGTGCAAAACTTTTGCGCAAAAGGGCCAGTGTAGACAGCTGAGATTTTTTTTGCGCAAAAAAGCCCCGATCGCGAAAATGGCGATCGAGGCTTTTTTGCGCAAAAGCGCGTCTAGATTGGCCACGGACGCTTTTCCGCAACAAGTGCTTTTGCAGAAAAGCATCTGTGCCAATCTAGATGCTCTTTTCCGAAAATGCTTTTAACAGAAAACTTTTCCGTTAAAGCATTTCTGGAAAATCATGTCAGTCTAGACGTAGCCTCAGTGTTCTGAGGACTTATCTGTTAGAGTTAGTAACATTTGAAAAAAAATTGAAAGAGTTTAAGGACAATCATCATCTGGCAACTCAGGAGGACTGCTGCAATTGCAAAAGCTAAACTTAACCTTAAATATTACATAAATAAGATTCAAGCGCTACTGAGTCTGTGAGATTTAGTTACCATTTCTAATGTGCTGCTGCTGCATCTGCAGCATGACACAGGTAATTTACTAGATGAATTTTTTCAGAACTTGATTTGACAAAGAATATTCTCTTCAATGTTGTAAAATGCTGTAGTAAGCTGTAAATTAATATGTTTTAGTGATAAAATTTGCACCACTGTTTAAGACATGTGAAGAAATTAGTGGGAAACTTGATTTAAATTTGATTTTTTTTGGGGGGAGGGGCGATTAAAAAAAGTCTACCCTAGCTACAGCTGTTCAGAAGAGAGAGATTCCAGCATACAGATGTCCAGAGGTTAAGAAAACCAGACAGTCATTAGAAATGCATCTCAGCTAGCACCAACCATTGCTGGGGGAATCTCACTTATTCTTCAAATATATAGCCCAATTTGGATTGTACATCTGAAGACAAACGTAGGACGGGCACACAAGCCATTGAGAGACTGCCCCCCTTAACACGCTTTGTCCATTTCTGCACTAAACATTCTTTGCTTTAAGATTTGTTTTTCTACAGGAAAGATTTTTTTTTTAAATGGAAAGGGTATGAGACATTAACAAGCTGCCTTAAGTGGAGATGGGAGAGATTTCAAGGTACAGCGAAGAAAGCCTTAGAATGCCACTGGTCCCATTACAATAAAGTGTATATTTTTTTATTGTGAAGTTCAATTTGCCTTAACTACCTTACAAGCAGTGTGACTGAGGAGATTTCAGGTACTTTACTGTCTTGCATGGAGTGTTTCTTTACAAGTTACAGTAGATTTCAGATCTTACCAAAGGTGCATTACGAGTGTCATCTAGCGCTGGTCTTGGTGCCGTAGAATACATGTAGCTAAACAGGAGATTGATTTTCCTCAACGGAACGCCACCTCCTCTGTCAGATATCTAATTAAAAATTTAGTCAATTGTAAGTTTAATAGAAATAGCAAGTCTGTAGTAGAAATAGCATAGCGCATTAGCAGCTGAAACCATCCACCAATAACCCATCAGTTATTCCTGATTAGATACACAAAAACTTATATTTCTGAAACAATCTGTGTCAGTTATCTTAAAGAGAAAACTCTTTACTAGACATTAACTTTGTCTTGGTTGAGTCAGCAAGCTGTTAGACTGAATGTTACAACAAATGGCAGAAGATTTCATTTATGGGTATAACAATACGTTGCACTCTGTTCAGAGATATGATGCTATGAATATGACATTAAAATATTATGCAAAGTGAATCATGTGAGATTGTAAAGGCCGATTTACTAAATTGGATTATCCTACTTGTGTATATGCAGGATTTTGGTATCTGAAGTTAGGATTACTGTAAACGTATTTGTAATAAATGCATAGATAACTAGGAACAAGTGGGTTGTGCCCACAAAAGCTCATGGTACTAGCTATTTTTTTTTAGTTAGTCTCTAAAGATATGTCTAGACTACAAAGCTCCGTCGACAGAGCCATGTAGATGAGGTTTCTAGACATAGGGAAATGAAGCGGCAATTTAAATAATCACCGCTTCATTTACATCAAAGTGGCTGCCATGCTGTGCCAGTCAGCTGTTCGGCGACACAGCGCGGTAGTCTGGACGCTCTGGGAAGCCCTTGTTGACCGCGGAGCATCCAGACTACTGTGCTGTGCTGCCAAACAGCTGATTGGCACAGCGTGGCAGCCATTTTAATGTAAATGAAGCGGTGATTATTTAAATTGCCGCTTCATTTCCCTTTTTCGAGTACACTAATCTACATGGCTCCATTGACGGAGCCATGTAGTTTAGACGTACCTTTAAGTACTGCAGGACCACTCATTTAAAAAAAAAAGCTTAAGACAATGTAATCAGTCTAGTTGACCGACTGAAAAGGACACTAGTATCTTCTAAGACCTATTATTCTTCCTAATCTCTCACAAGGGAACCTTTCTGAGGACATTATAGGCAACTTCTCTCCCATGATGCCATAGCCCTACATGTCTGAATCACTTGCTACTGCAGTCCATGAGAACACTAGTATTTTTCCACTGACTGATGGGGTGGGAATCAGACTGGAAGACAAAGGATTCCTGCCATATGCAAAAAACTATTTAAGGCAAGAAAGTGACATCAAGGTTCTCTTTCAGAATCCCTGCCCAAGAGAGCAGCTGTGAAAACCTAAGGAATGAAAGACTGGACTAGGAGAGAAGGACCAACCCCAGGCTAAAGCTGTCTGGCCTGCAAAAGGAATATCTGGAGTTTTAAGCTCTAGCGTTCAAGAATCTTCAAAATCTACATAGAACAGCTACATTTAGGATGAGAATTTGCTACTTATAACTAGTTAATTCAGTATATGGGGCTTAGATTGTGTGGCTGTGCTAGGTAACATGTTTTGATCTTTCCTGTCCCGTAGTCACTTTTTAAAAAATCATTAATGAACTTGTTTGTCTAAACCCAATGTGTAGGGAGACCATAACAGAGTGTTGTTGCAGGTCTTCCTCCACACTGAGGGAGGGGCAACTCTGAATTTATGCTGTATAGGTCTTTATGCAGTGCAAGACTGTACAATTTTGGGTTTATCTTCCAGAGGGTACTCTAGAGGCTACTCGAATACTGGGCAATTCCTTAGCTAAGCCTTCCCATGCAATGCTGATCACAGCAATTTAAGGTCATGTCTCCACTTGCTGTGCCGAAGATCAATCTTCTGGCATTTGATTTAGCAGGTCTAGTTAAATGAAATAGTTAAGTCCTGCTAAATTGAATGCTGACGGTGACTCCAGTACTCCTCACTAGGGACGTAAGGGATAGTCAGATACCTGACCAGCATATGCTTATCTGGTAGTTGATTAGTGACTCGACTAGTTGCTTCCCATCCCTCCCCCTAATCAGAGAGGCAACGGGGGGGGGGGGAACGCGAAGAGCAGGAGCTGGTGCTTCCATCAACTACTTGAAATTTAACATCCCTACCCTTCATAGTTGCAAGGAATAAGGTAAGCTGACAGGGGAGTTTGCCCCTCTCGGCTTCTCTCTGAAGACTGCACCAAATCATCAAGGTAAGATGACTTCAGTTATGTTGCATACCTTAATCTAATTTTCCAGGTCTAATGTAGACCTGGCTTAAGTTCTGCAGGAGGGTGTGTGCTGTCAAAAGTGAGGGTATGTCTACACTACAGTGCTAATTCGAACTAACTTAGTTCGAATTAGTTAATTCGAACTAAGCTAATTCGAACTAACGCATCCAGACTAAAAAACTAGTTCGAATTAGCGTTTTGCTAATTCGAACTAGCATGTCCACCTTAAGGGGACCCTGAAGCGGGGTTAAGGATGGCCGGAAGCAGTGCCGGCAGGGCATCAGATGAGGACTTAGAGCATGGAGCTGCTGCCTCAGGCTAGCCGAGGGCTGTGCTTAAAGGGACCTGACCCCCACCCCGGACAGACAGTTCTCAGGGGTGCCCCACTTGCAAAGCAGTCCTGTCTTAGAGTGCCCTGAGTGCCCACACTGGGCACATCACAGCACTCGGCCATCAGACCAGCTGCACTTGCCGCAGGCTGCCATCTGGGGAGAGGGAGCAATTGGGGGGCTGCAGGAGAGCTTCCACCCCCAGAAGCCCACAGAGCCAGCCCAGTCCTCCCCATCGGGGGCTCGTACCCCATTCCTCCCTCACCTCCTTCCACTTACCCTTCCCTAGCCCCCCTTCCTGATGTACAAAATAAAGTAAACGTGTGGTCAAAAATGGAATCTGTCTTTATTGAACAAAACTGGGGGAGACTGGGAAAAGGAGGTGGGAGAGGGGAAGAGAGAGGGTAGGAGAGGGGAGGGCAACTACAATGATCAGAGGTTTGGAACAGGTCCCATATGAAGAGAGGCTAAAGAGACTGGGACTTTTCAGCTTAGAAAAGAGGAGACGGAGGGGGGACAGGATAGAGGTCTATAAAAGCATGAGTGGGATGGAGAGGGTGCATCAAGAAAAGTTCTTCATTAGTTCCCATAACAGAAGGACTAGAGGACACCAAAGGAAAGGAATGGGTAGCAGGCTTCAAACTAGTAAGAGAAAGTTGTTCTTCACAAAGCAAAGAGTCAACCTGTGGAACTCCTTGCTGCAGGAGGCTGTGAAGGCTACAACTAGAACAGAGTTTAAAGAGAAGTGAGAAAGTCATGGAGGTTGGGTCCATGGAGTGCTATTAGCCAGGGGGTAGGAGTGGTGTCCCTGCCCAAAGTTTGTGGAAGGCTGGAGAGGGATAGCACGAGACAAATGGCTTGGTCACGGTCTTTGGTCCATCCCCTCCAGGGTCCCTAGGGTTGGCCGCTGTCGGCAGACAGGCTACTGGGCTAGATGGACCTTTGGTTTGACCCAGTACGGCCATTGAAGCTCAGGGTCTCAGTGGACCACCTTGATTTTCATGCACACCTGCTCCTGGGTGGCCAGGCTGGCAGCTCTCCTGCCCTAGATGGCCACTTTCCTGTGCCTAGTGCGGAGGTCGTGGACGAGGTCCACGATATCCGCACTAGTCCAGGCGGGTGCCTGCCTCTTGCGGTCACGGGCAAGCTCGCGGGAGCCGCCAGCCCGGTCCCGGGAAGAGGGAGAGGGCTGGGGGGGGCATCGGGTGGCTGGCTCGAGCCGTGCCAGTTGCAGGGTCTGCTGGCTGGGTGCTGGCAGGCTTGCACCTGGCACGGGCACCGTAGCCAGCCCGTGCCCCTTTAAGGGGTCCGGGGCCGGGAGGGGGGCAATAGAGTTTCCCTGGTGTTGAACAGAGTGGCCACCAGGGAAAGCTGGAGAGGGCTAGCCTCCCACTAGTTCGAATTAAGGGGCTACACACCCCTTAATTCGAACTAGTAAGTTCGAACTAGGCTTAGTCCTTGTAGAATGAGGTTTACCTAGTTCAAACTAAGCGCTCCGCTAGTTCTAATTAAGTTCGAACTAGCGGAGCGCTAGTGTAGCGCCTATCAAAGTTAATTCGAACTAACGTCCGTTAGTTCAAATTAACTTTGTAGTATAGACATATCCTGAGATACCTAGAGTGTTTGCACCTTGTCACAGCATTACAGAGTGAAAGGGAGCCCAGGCTCGTGGGTCAGGCAGGTTCAGCAGTAAGCCAGCCCCAGATGGCACCCTGAAGGGAGAAGAACTTATCATAATGGGCTACTGGAGTTGAGTAACAGATTACCTTAATTGTCAGGTCTTCGCTTCCTAGAACAACCGTCACTTTAACTGGAGAAAGGGAAGAACTGTTCTCCTGATGTTCAACTGTTGCCCTCATTGCATTCTATGGAAATTAAAGTCATCAGAAGATTTTGGTTCAGTTAACTATATAACACTATTGCAGCACCAGATAGTAGGTTCTTGTGTGGTTCCTTCCTCTTCAACTGCATATCAGGTCTTTATTAGAAAGACCTGACTGTACTTCTCCCCCACCCCCATCCCAACTGTCTCTGGGGAATGTTCTTAGTAATTTATTATAGTATAGACGGAAGGAAAAAATTGTATCTAGAAAGGATTCCAAAAGCAGACCTTTTATTTGGGACTGCATTATTGGAAAGGGCACATCAACATTATGTTGATGTAACATTAAATTGTACCTGCCCAACATGAAGATTAGAGGTTATGCAATTTGAAAAAGAAAAGCTGTAGTCAGATTCCAACACAATAGCCATGCTTTATGGTCATTAAAAAGTTCTAACTGCTTTACTCTCAAACAAGCCAAGCTCTCTTGAATTCCACTAGCTCTTGGTCTTTCTCCCCCTCCCTCCCAAGAGCACACAGATGCTACATTCCCTACCAAACAAATATTGAGATTTAAATTTTTCGCTCACTAAGACTGAAATACGTTAGGTCATGGTCATAGAACTGGGCATTGGCATGCTCATAACAGAAACATGGGTTTACAAACCTTGAACAGCTCAAACAGCATGTGAAAGAGGTGGGAAGGAACATAAACAATGTGAATGGGTAGTCCCGGCATTTTTCCTATAGGGAGAAAAAGAAAACAAGTTTTCCCCCCATTAAGGCTTCTTTTCTGTTAGCTTGGCTTCCCAAACTATTTTAAACAAATGTCATGCTCTAGTATATAAAGTAGTGAGTGAAAGAGTATTTTCCCCAAAAGCACATTGTATCCCAGTTTGTGCACAATGCATTAATTTTATGAACACCAGAATTATTCTCAAGTGATTGTTTGTATCATTCAATTTTTAGCATTCCTAATAGAGTGGGCAAGAACTAATGAATGGTATTTCTACACTGCAAAGTTAATTTGAAACAACAGCCATTATTTTGAATTAACTTTAATAGCATCTATATGTGCAAACAGTTATTTTGAAATTAATTTGAAATAGCGGATTGCTTAATTCAAATTTGGTAAACCTCATTCTACAAGGAGTAATGCCAAATTCGAAATAGCTATTTTGAATTAAGTGCTCTATATACACATAATTCAAAATAGGGGGCCTCCAGCTCTTCCCAGGGAGCCCTGGTGGCCACTCTGAGCACAACCAGGAAAACTTACTCTCCTCTCCCCTAGCCCCAGAGCCATTAAAGGGGTAGACCCTGGCCACAGTGCCTCTGCCAGCTCCAAGCCTGCCAGCCCAGAGGCAGCAGTAGCCACCGGGTCCCAACCCAGTGGCCCCAGAACATGAGCCAGCAAGCCACTGGCAGCCAGCCCTCCACCACTCGGGGTGGACGCTCTCTTGCAGGGCCTCCTGGATCCTGACAGCCCCCTGATGAACCCCCCGGCCTGCAACCTGCAGCAAGTGCAGCCGGGATGATGGCAACGACCCCATGAGATGCACCAGCGTGCCCAGGGGCAACTCTGGCTCCATGTGGCCAAGTGCTGTGGTGTCCCAAGGGCGGGCACTCCAAGGGTATGTCTACACTAGCCACCCTAGTTTGAACTAGGGTGGCTAATGTAGGCATTCGAACTTGCAAATGAAGCCCGGGATTTAAATATCCCGGGCTTCATTTGCATGTTCCCGGGCGCTGCCATTTTTAAATGCCCTGTAGTCCGGACTAACTGCCCGCGGCTACACGCAGCACGGATTAGGTAGTTCGAATTAAAGCTCCTAATTTAAAGCTCCGAAGGGCACTCTAAGAGTATGTCTACGCTAGCCACCCTAGTTTGAACGAGATAGTTCTCAGGGTTCCCCACTTGCTTGTTTGTCTGGGGTGGGGATAGGGTCCCTTTAAGCATGGAGCTCAGTTAGCCTCAGGCAGCAGCCCCACACACTAAGTCCTAACCTGATGCCCTGCTGGCACTGGTTCTGGCCAGCCTTAACTTCGGTTCGGGGTCCACTCAGTATGAACGTGCTATTTCAAAATAGCAAAACGCTATTCAAAATAGTTTGTGTGCAGATGCGTTAATTCGAATTAGCTTAATTCAAATTAACTATTTCGAATTAACTTAATTCGAATTAACGTGATCGTGTAGACATATCCTAACTGTACAGAATCAGACATATGCAGAGTATGTGGATTAGAACGCAGTAGTTGCTGGAGTCTAGTGCTGCATCCAGTTTCTGTGTGAAGAAGTTTATTTCTTGCCATCATATGACAGTGCTTGCTGATTTTTTTTTACATAAATACAGCCGCTCTCCGAGTTACGAATGAGTTACGGACCAAACACGCTGTTCGTAAGCGCGTGTCGCGTTCGTAACTTGGGGACCGCTTTTACGACCGCTCCATGGGAGCTTTGGTCGCAAGTGCGAATGGTTGTAACTCGACCGTTCGCAATTCGGGGGGCAGCTGTATATAAACAGATCAATTTGTCCTCCGCAGCATTTATGAGAACCACACCTCAAAAAGTTCATATTTGAGAGTCAAAAAGTTATACCAATGTACTACCTTCTGGAAGCAAAATGCAGAGAAGGCTTGGATTGCAACAACTTAAGGTGAAAAAACAAAATTTGAGATGCTTAAAGAAGTGGAAGGAGAAAACATGAGATTAGCTGACTGGTAAACCAGATTCAGAGCCATGTATAGACTACTCTGACAAAAGCACTAAGGAGAGGCTGAATGAAAGGATCTACTTCCTAGAAGAGTCAGTTTGGCTATCGATAAGAATTATTAGTCTGCAAATAAGACATTAAGCCATTATCTTACCATTCACTTGAATAAGCCTTAATTCTGGAGAATCTAAGTAATACTGGTCACAGAGTCGCCGGGAACTTTCAAAAGCATCTGCAATATTTTTTTAATTTTATAAAAATAAGAGTATGCAGTAGTAAAATGAAGTGTTATAATACAAGCAATTTAATCTCTTTGGCAACATCTCTTCATATGACATTCACGTATTATTGCAAGATGTAAACATGCAGGTTTTTAACATGAAATATTTATAAACTATTACTATGAATTGTGATGAACAGCGTTAAGATTAATATGCAAATTTACGCTGCAGAACCTAAATGCTAATTTGAGAGTTTTGTAGAATAAAAAGAATGAAAAATAGAAGAAGTTTTTCCACCACACACAGCTAATATTGATTTGCCGTGGACTACTCACACCTCCCATCTGATTTAGCATTCATTAATACTAGATCAATAATGTCCTAAATTATTTCTGGATAAATTTCTCTTCTTCTATCTTGCATCCTCCTTAAAAGTCAGGAGATCAGCTACTCTACAATGGTCGGGCACTTAGAGGTTGTTTTCAGCACCCCACAAAAGGACATCTTTTATCTGCATGTCAAGCTACTGGCAGCCAGTCAGTACTAAGCAGGAGGACAGACTAGAGACCTTACAGGATTTAAGAATGTACATACCATTCACCACTCCCACCACATCACAGCATGGATCAATGCTCCCAATGTGCCGTGGGTGACCCGAGTTGGTATTGTCATCAAAAAGAAGTGCTGTTAAGATTAAATAAAAATGCTGATTTATTTCAGGTAAGCAACAAAACTTGAGTCAGTTCACTTTCACACACACACACTGATTAGGAAAATATTCCTTTTATATTTTGCAATTAATAATTTCAGATACTGGAGATTTTTTCCAATCCAATGGGAAAAAGTATTATAGATTTGAAGAGTCAAGCACAGGGGTTGGGCGCAGAGAGAAACACTATTTACTGGAAAGACAAACTATGCTAATTTTTTTACTAGTAGACCAACATCTAAAGTCTATTCATAGGTGAGGATGGTATCACTACATTCCACACAACCTCCTTTTCATTAGTTTAGAGTTAACACTGAAGTTTCAAATTAAGGTAGTTTTCATAGATATTCTTCTAACTCATATATACACTTAAAAGCACTAAACACTAATGATACAAAGTCACCTGTAATACAGGCAGTCCCCGAGTTACGCGGATCCGACTTATGCCGCAGTTACGAACGGGGCTTTTCTCGCCCCGGAGGACGGGAGCGGCGGGACGCCCAAATGCGCCGTGGTCCCGCCGCCCGCCTCCTCCGGGGCGAGAAGAGCAACTCTGCCTCGGGCTTCCTGTAGTCAGCCGCTGGTCAGTTTCAGCAGCGGCTGAATCTGGACTCCAGTTCCTACTTACATACAGATTCAACTTAAGAACAAACCTACAGTCCCTATCTTGTACGTAACCCGGGGACTGCCTGTACTCCTCTAACAGAGATAAAAATGTACTTGACTATGTTCCACAATACTTAAAATGATTTTTTCAAGGAAAAAGACTTACTGTGTTGGTTTATTAGCATCCGGATGGATATACGATTCATGTAAAATCTATCTAAGAAATATTGAATATTTTGATTGGTGACTGGGTCCACACTAGAGGAATCTTGGTATTCAATTACTCCTTGCGCCATTGTAGGAACAACATCGTGGTGTCTATTTCGGACTGTAACAAGAGTATCTATAAAGCTAAATAATCACAAGACAAGTTCAGATAAATATTTAAGATGGAACAATGGCACGTGTCAAATTCTCTATAGCAGGATGTTAAGTTATGGCACAAAGAAACCCTAATTTAGTGAAAGTGTCTTATTTTAGATACAATTGCATGCGTGTGTGTGTCTTAAGGCCTCATAGAATAATTTTCAAATGAAGGACGTCATCGCTATCTTACATAGAAGAGCTTACCCTTTAAAAATATAGGGCTTGATTCACCAGTGCATTATTTCTGTTTTACATCAGAATAATTGAATGGTAAATTGGCTTCATAAGATGTCTGCACCTTTCTGATGATTTACACTTCGAAGGCCTTGTTACAGATGAAGTGCTAGAGCAGCAGTTGTGCCACCGCAGTGCTTCAGTGCAGATGATACTTAAACCAATAGGAGAGTGTCTCCCACAGTGCATATAATCCACCTTCCCAAGAGGTGGTAGGTAGGTTGACAGAAGAATTCTTCTACTGACAAAGTGCTGCCTACATGAAGTGTATATCTGGAAAAATCTGTTGCCAGAGAGGCACAATGTACCAATGTAGTATATCAATGTACAATTCAGAGTGTAAGTCAGGCCCAAGTCATTCTCTTCCCCTGGACCAGAAAAACTTCTGGCTAAAGTAGAATAGCAAGAATTTGCCGGACTTTGCCAAAAGCACATAATGGGACACTCTCTCCCCACACCTGTCCTTAAGTTTTCCCATGTCTAGTCACTTCCTGGGTCTTACTCAGATATACAATATTTTCTTTTTTTGGGGGGGGGGCTTTTGACCCATAGGTAAAATGAAAGAATACACTGGAATATTAGTAGTGTCTAGCTCAAGTTGTTCATAAAAACCTGAGTTAAACAAAAAACCAGAACCAATGCTCCAACCTATAATAGAACTTTAACTTGAATGGGATAACCCAGAGTATTTTTGTTTAATTATTATTTTCCCCTTCTCATGCCAGTTAACATATTATTAGACTTGTTGCCCCTTAAAACAAGATCTGTTGACATAGCAACATTTACCAGCTTTATTGCATTGTCTTGGTCAGTTTCAACAGGTCACATTACAAAACTACGGGAAGTCAATGCAGTTGCAACTAGGGATGTAAGCAATTAATCAAATAGCAGCAAGAGGGAGAGGCTCACGCTGCCCCCAGGAGCTAACCCCACTGCAGCGCTGCACTTTAAATGTAGTAAGAGTCTGCAAGGCTCTTAATATGTTTAATGTGCAGAGCTGCAGTGGGATTCCCCCCCCCCCCCCCCGTTATCGACTAATTGATTAGTCAATGGAAATTTCATCAACTAGTCGATTAGTTAATTAACTGATATTTAATATCCCTAGTTGCAACAGTTAGCAGGTCTTTTAACCCAGTATAATCAGTCATTGTAAGATGAATGCATTATGGAAAAATGGGAAGGTAGATGAAAAGTGACTTGCTTACTCAGATAAAACCCTGTGGTCCTCTGGGTTTTTCTGAAGGAAATCAACAAGGTCCATTAGACTCTGAATGTACCTATGAAAAGAATGTAAAAAAACAAAACAAGACCACACAAACACAAAACAAAAAGGCTGGTTATTTAACTGTCTGTTAAACAATACTGTAGTAGCAGAAAAAGTTCCCACCCAAATTAGGATTTAATAAGTTAATAAATTGCCCTAGCTCTATGATCCCACTCAAAATCAACTTGTGTAGTTCCATGTGAAAGACTTTCTCCTCTTCCTCTGACATCAGCCAGCCCTCCAAATGCTACATAAAATTGGAAAGCAAAGTAGTGTTTGTGCTGGCCCATCCACTGCCTACAATAATAGAGATTATGATGGCTGAATTCCACTGGTGACAAGAAGTAGAATTTAATAGCTGCAATTGAAACTCTGGTAATGATTTAGTTGATGTGAGAACCAGAATAGAATACATTTCACTTTCCTAGGGTGCATCTACACAGCCGCACTAGCTCGAAATAAGCTACACAATTTGAGTTACGCATTATTTCAAGATTGTAGATAGCACCAGATTTCGAAAGAGACTGCAATTCTGACAAATCCCTTAATCCATGTGGAATGAGGTTTACCGGGACGTCAGAATAGAAGCCTATTATTTGGTGGCATTTTGAAATAATGGGTAGGCTGTGAAGATATGGAAAATGCTGTTTCGAGATTTAATTTTGTTGTGTGACGTAAGTGTTCACATGCTATTTTTCTAGACTTCTTATTCGGTGTTGTAAAAACATGTTATAGCTGCTTATAATTCTGTTAACTGGAATGGGCCAGCACTTCTCAGGATGTTTAAGGGATCATGAAGGTGCACAAATGGGTGAAGTCATATTTGAAGTCCCTTTCTACTTGCTTCCTTGCCCTCTGACCATATACTTTGCTATTGTCTTTTCTTATGCCAAGAATATCCAGTATCCTAGAGTTGTCACCTTTATCATAGTTCGTACTGATTACTAAACAGAATTCTTACTTACCATTTCTTTACCAGCTGTACTGATGGAGTGCTCAGTAACTGTTTAGGAAGCAGGTCAATTTCTCTTAGGATATTTGCTAGCCTCACAGGAAGTTCCTGACGTAGAAATGCGAAAGAGGTTCTTTCACATCCATTACTTGAACCTATGAAGTGAGAACAGTGAAGTATTATTTTTAAAAATGGATTTTAACATGCAAGTGCGAGCATGTTTCTTGCAGACTCCCTCAGATGCTAGGATTACATTATAGCAACTGCACAAGAGCAAACTACCGATGTAAGCGACTAATCCCTTGACTAGTCACTTCCCCTCCCCCCCCCCACTTTGTCTCTATCAGAGGCAGCGGGGGAAGGAGGGGAACCAGGAGCCGGTGCTGGGGGGAGCTGGCTTGAAAGATGGTTCCCCCATCACTATCTTCATGGAGGGCAGGGAAGGCAGAGGGGTAGCAGGGACTGGGTGCAAGCCAAGAATCAGCTAATTCCAGGCTTGCACCCAGTCTCAGATGCTGCGCTTCTGCTTTTGAAATGTACTAAGAGCCTGCCAGCTCTTAATACATTTAAAAGGCTGGTGTACAGCAGGGGGACCCAGCACAAGCTGGGAATCAGAGGTCATGGCTTGCGCAGGGTCCCCAATGCTGCACTTCAGCCTTTTAAGTATAGTAAGAGCCTGCTGGGAGCCAGGAGCTAACCCCACTGTGGCTCCTCTGTTTATTAAATAATCAACTAGTTGATGGAAATTCCATCAATTAATTGATTAAACTAAATTTAACATCCCTAATGCAAACCACCTACAATATAGCCAGAATGCTATATTGACTATTTCTTCTATACATGTACCAAGATTTCTTTACTTTACATGTTCTGTATTGGGTATCACATAGAAATGCAAAGGCATTTGTGCATGTCAAGCTCAAGCAGAGGGGATTCCCTCCTCATCACCTACAAGAGCCAAAATCCTACATAAACAGAGCCTCTTAAGGATTGTCTGCCAACCTGTCCCACCCTTCCCTATAAAGCTCAAAGGATCAACTTTTCCCAGCTGCTAAAGCAGATAGTCAGGCCTGCAGCACAAAGTACTCCTTTAAAAAAAACCACCCTATTTTTCTTGACAGATGCCCCACAGTTGGTGACATACAGAGAACTGAGCTCTGGCACTGCTTGCACAGCAGCAGTACTAACGCACAAGATGATTTTTGGCCTATTTTTAGATTCAGCTTCAATAGCTACAACGGGCGGATCTTTCCGCTCCAGGCAGACTTGCCAGCAGCGCGGGCCCCCGTTTCCAAGGACACCTTTCAGGGGAGTCGCGCTGGCGGGGCGCTGGGCAACGTCCAGCACCAATACACACAACACCACGCTCCTGATCCGGCTGCAAACCTTGGGGCGCATGAAGGTAGCGGCCCCGGGGATCAGCTCCTCTGCCCACCAGCAGCCGCTTCGCTTCCAGGACACCAGGGCAGGGGCTTTCAGCAGCGACGTGGCGCGGCACGGGGAACGGGGGGGGGGGGGGGGGGCTGAGACCCCCGAGGAAGGAGCCGACCCGGCGGCGGCAGCGGCTGGTTGCTAGGGCCCATCCCCGGTAGCTGCCCCCCGACCTGCCCGCAGCCCAGCGCCCGCCGCGTACCGAAGTCCAGGAACTGTTTGATGGAGAGCGGAGACGGCGAGTAGCGGGAGAAACGCTCCACCTCGCGCGGCACCCGGCTGCCCACCCCGCCGCCCGCCGCCAGGGGGCCGGCGCTGCGCAGGGCGACCCGCGCGGCCTTCATCGCCTCGACACGGGACTGGCTCGCGCCGGGGTAGCTCTCCGACTGCTGAAGCTGCCCCTCACTTGCCGCGCTATTTACCGCGCGGAGACCAGCCTCCCATGGGGCGGGGCGCCAGATAAGCCACGCCCCAACGGAGCCTTCCCTCGGCGAGGACTAGACAGGCTTGGGGTTCCCGCCAGTACCATTATCCGGTGGAGGGGGGGGGCACTTGTTCTGTTCTTCACCCCAAAGAGGAGCCCAACGGGCGCTGAGAACAGCGCGGAACAGGGTGGTGGTTGCCTGTGGGGTGGAAGAGGCGTGGTCTCTGCCTTGCCTAGTTGCTGATCCCGTGTCCTTGTTTTTCAGGCAAATCGATGACACTCTCCCTCCCCTCCCGCGGAGTGAGCCCTTCCAAGGAGCCAGCTCACGGTTCCCCTAATGGGCCACTCCGGCCGAGGTTGGCCTTCTAGAGCCAGCCAATCAGCGAGGCTGGTGCCACACCCCTATAGGGCCAGGCTCGGAGTAAACAGCTCGACTCCGCCCCCATTTCCGAGGGCGGGGCTGGGGCTGCTCTTCCTAGAATTCTGAGAACAAGGAGCAGGAACAAGGAGCAGGGGTGGGGCGGGGTCGTTGCCAGCTCCGGAGGGTGGAGTTATTAGAAACAATTGCTGCCCCTTGTGGCTGAGAAACAGAGTGTGGGTTGGGAAAAGTGACTCCTACAGACTCACCTGACTGATGGCAAAGACCCCAAATTATTAGTTCTTTAAAAACAGCAAGCAGTCCTGTGGCACCTTAGAGACTAACAAAAATATATGTATAGTATCATGAGCAGGCACTAAAATATATGTATAGTATCGTGAGCCTTTCTAGTCACGCAACTACTAGCAGCTGCCTAATGCCGGTAGGAGTATCCATACTCTGAGGCTGCGTCTAAACTGGCATGATTTTGCGGACATACTTTTAACGGAAAAGTTTTTCAGATAAAAGTATTTCTGCAAAAGTGCGTCTAGATTGGCACAGATGCTTTTAAGCAAAAAGTGCTTTTGTGCAAAAGCATCCGTGGCCAGTCTAGACACGATTTTGCGCAAGAAAGCCCCGATCGCCATTTTAGCCATCGGGGCTTTTTTGCACAAAACAGTTCTTTCCTGTCTACACTGGCCCTCTTGCACAAGTATTCTTGCGCAAGAGGGCTTTTTCCTGAGGGGGAAAGTATTTGCGCAAGAAGCACTTATTTTGTACATTACAAAGTCAGTGCTCTTGCGCAAATTCAAGCGGCCAGTGTAGACAGCTGGCAAGTTTTTGCGCAAAAGCAACTGCTTTTGCACAAAATCTTGCCAGTCTAGATGCACCCTGAGTGTTTGCTTAGTAGGTCTGAATGGACACCATCAGATATCCTTTTCCACAGGAATTTCCAGTTGAAAACTGGCCATCTGGCTACACTGTTTCTGAAACATTACTGCAACCCTGCTCCAAGTAGATGTTCTGAAAGGAAGCTATAAGGCTTCCAACTGTTCAATCACAATTATGTTTTATTAGTTTCCTCATGGTATTCTTAGCTTTGCTTCAGTTTTGGTCTTTCACATATAATTGAAAATACCTTTACTCTCTACCACAAGTTCACAATACAGTAAAAAGTGCTTTCTGCTCTCCTTCATCAATTCCTGTCATAAAGTAGGATAGCCCCTTTCTACACAAACACCAAGAAGTACTGAATCCAAGTAGAAGGAATGGCCTTGTGCATAAAGCACAGGTTTGGGAGTCAGGAGAGTTCTATTTGTGACTCTCTCAAAGACTTCTTATAGAAATACAGGGAAATTAATTAAGCACCAGTGTTCCCTCTAAGATTTTCCAGTATGTGCAGAAGTGAATTTTGGCTTGTGCACCAATATTGAGGTCGTGTGCGCTGGTTTGGATATGTGCCATTGTGGCACTCTATTTATTAACACGCACATGTTTCTGGCCACCGGAGCATAAACCCCCTTCCTCCACTGCATGTTCCCAGCAGCCAGATCAGACCCCACCCCACCCCCCCACCCATGTGGTATGTCTCATTCCTAGCCGCTAGAGCAGACCATCTCCCACCATGGGGCAGGTCCTGTTCTCATCCGCCACATCAGGCCCCACCCCCTGCCACGTGGCAACCCCTGCCACCAGAACAGGGCTCTGCCTCAGCCATGTGGCTGCAGCAGGTCTCGGCCCCCTGTCTAAGCAGCTCCCTCACCATGCTGTCTCAGCCGGCTCTACCCACTGGAGCAATCATCTGCCACGCGAGTTCTGCTGCGCAGCTCTCCAGAGGAGGTGGTCAGAGGAAGAATTATTGTGCGAGGCCATGCAGATGCACACCTTAGTAGGAACTATGTTAAGCACTGAGACAGTATTCCCATTTGTTGACCTCATAAGGGTAACAAGAGACTTAATTTCTGAATGTTTTTGAAGCACTTTGATATTCTCTAATAGAATGTAAAATGTGAGGAGAAAGTATCATCAATGAGGGACATATCTTTCTAGTCTCTTCTTTCTGTCTCAGGATGAAGTTAAAGTACTGGCATCGTACAATAGCAAGAACTTTGTGAGATTGCTAGGATACTCCACAGTTCAGCTAAATTAAGTTTAGTAGGCAAAAGGTTGCACAGAGCTACATAGACTTTCCATTGCTGCATTTTAATGAAGTTTAGTAGAGGAAAGGTCATCCATAACTGCAAAACATATTGCACAACATCCTTCTCACTTCTCATATTTCACAGAAGTCAGACTACAGTAGCTGGATCATTTTACTGCTGCATGAATACATGAGACTGCAAGCCAGATGGAAAAAATCTGTCTAGTGCTATAATAATCCTTCAGTAATTTAGATGCCAAATGTCCAGTCATAAACAGGAGACTCCCTTTCTTTTGCTTCTCTGCCCCCAGTATTCTGATCTAATGTTTTGGGTCTCCTGTTTTAACTCTTTTAAAAAAAATCACATTTAAAAAAGATGAAAAGGATGGACAATGAAATACTGCATTTAAAATGTGTCTACTAGCCAGGCAGTAGCTAAGCAATAAATGTCTCAAGGTGGGGTTTGGAGATAAGGGGAGGAGGGGAAAATCAACCAGGCATTTATCAATACCTTGAAGAAAAATCATAGGAACCCAACAGTGAAGAAAAGTGCCTTTGACAAGTATTCTTGGTGGAGGAGCCTGTCACTATAGGATGGATCTTCAGCTCTGGGGACAGTTTACTGTGCATAGGAGGACAGTCATCTTCAGTTTCAGAAATTCCAATGTGGTCAAGAATGCTGCTCTAGAGAAAGTGATGTGTGATGAGGTCATCCTAAAGCAGCTTGATGGGAAGACCTCACTCCGAGCCCCCACACAGGGCCCTAAGGACTGGGGTCAGCAACCCCATCAGGTTGGTGGGGAAAGCCTCCCGCAGCTCAGCAACCCATGGGCCTATCCATTGGCTGTGCCCTGGGCCGCTTCCTACCACTTCTCCAAGTTACTGCTTCCTCCCTGCTTCTGTGTCCTCGCTTCCGCCTTCTTTTCTCGGTCATGGCAGCACCTTTTAAGCATCTCGCTGTGCCTGTGCTGATGCTGCTGGGGCTGACGTCTGGTCCACATCGGCCCCGGCCCCGCCCTCTTTGGCCACTGAGCGCAGGCGCTGGGGCCTGCCGGCGGCTGCTGAGCAAGCACCACAGAATCACCCCTGCGCCGACGGCGGCTTTTCTCCCCAGCATGCTGGGGACGGCGCTGCGGAAGTGCGGGCTCCGCTGGCGGCCTCGTCATACACACCTCTTTCTAAATGTCCTCCTTCCTCTCTCCGTATCTCTCCTCCAGGCCTCAAAAAAAAAAAAATTAAAAAAAATCGGCATTACCATGCGACTTGCCAGGCTGGTGGAATACTTTAAACCGGTATGGCTGTAACGAGAGATACCATCTCATGATCCGTGGATTGATGCTCTTCATAGAATTCATCCAATTCAGTGGGGTGTGATCAGTTATGAGCCAGAAGGGATTTCCTAAGAGATCATTTCTTAACGAGTCAATGGCCCACTTAACCCCGAACGGTTCCTTCTCAATTGTCATGTAATTTTGTTCTCACAGGCATAATTTCCTACTTAAATAAAGGATGGGGTGTTCATCCCCCCCAACTCCTGGGATAATACTGCCCCCAACCCTACTTCTTATGCATCTGTTTGTAAGAGGAAGGGTTGGGAAAAGTCTGGCTGGATTAATATGGGCGGTTGTGTTAAACACTCTTTCAGCACTCAGAATGCCTCCTCGCACTGCGGGGTCCACAGGACCTTATTCGGTTTGGTATTTTTAGTCAAATCTGTCAGGAGTATGGCTAGCGTTGCAAAACCTGAGACGAATCTCCAGTAGTAACCGCTAGGTCCAGAAATTGGTGCACTTGTTTCTTGGTCTTTGGGTGGGGATAGTCTTTTAGGGCCTCTACTTTGTCTACCAATGGCCTCAGGGTTCCTCCTTCTGCCATGTAGCCCAGGTATGAGACCTCTTCCTGTCTAAATTGACATTTTTCCAGATTGGCAGCCAGCCCGGCCTTCTGTAAGGCTAGCAGGACCACTTCTATGTGTTTGAGATGGTCCTCCCATGAGCCGCTATATACTATAATATCATCTATATAAGCAGCTGCATAGGGTTGATGATCTTTTAGGACCTTATCCATTAGTCTTTAGAATGTGGCCACTGCCCCATGGAGTCTGAACTGCATAGTCATGAATTGGTACAACCCCCATGGTGTGGAAAAGGCCATTTTCTTTTTAAAGGCCGGTGTCAAGGGGATTTGCCAATACCCCTTAGTTAGGTCCAAGGTAGAAATGAACCGGGCCTGCCCTAAAAAGTCGAGGAGTTCTTCGATCCAGGGCATCGGATAAGCGTCAAACCAAGAGATGGTGTTTACCTTCCAAAAGTCTATACAAAACCTCACGTCCCCATTGGGTTTGGGCATTAGTATGATTGGACTGCGCCATTCGCTATGGGACTCCTCAATCACCCCTAGTTATAGCATGGCTTGTACCTTGGTTCTCACCATATCCCATACTTTCCTAGGGAGGGGCTGCATCATGTCTCGCATCTTCTTACCTTGTGGTGTCGTGATGTGGTGGCTCGCTTGGGACATCTGCCCCGGGTTGGTTGACAATACCAAGGAGTACCTCTGTAGCAGTGTTTGCAGCTCATCCCATTGCTCAGGGCTTAGCTTGGTTCCTAGCTGTGCTGCCGCCGCTTGTTCCAAGCTGCCTGCCCCAGGCCCTAGCTCTGGTTGGGGGGGTGGGGGGGGGGCTGGGCATGATGAGCAGTTGTTCCCGGATGTTCCACCTTTTTAACAAATTCACATGATAAATTTGCTTCCCTCTTCATTTTCCTGTTAGCTGGATTTCATAATCTACCTCCCCGACCTGGCACAGCACCTTATACGGCCCTTGCTACTTGGCGAGCGACTTACACTCCCTGGACGGCAATAACAGTAATACGCTGTCCGAGCTCAAAAGTGCGGAGCTCAGCGTCCTGGTTATAATACCGGGCCTGCCTCTCTTGTGCCTTCAAGAGGTTTGCTTTGGCATACTTGCCCACAGCCTTGAGCCTCTCCCTCAATTGAATTATATACTGCTGTGGGGCTTTTGTTCTTCCCAAGTTTTTTAATAAGTCCAATATCTCCCGAGGTTGGCGCCCATAAAGCAGTTCAAATGGGGAGAACACTGTGGAGGATTGGGGTACCTCTCTTATGGCAAACAGCAGGGTGGGGAGCAACCTGTCCCACTCCCAGGGGTCATCTGCTACCAGCCGGTGGAGCATTGATTTTAGCATCCGGTTAAACTGCATCACCAAGCCATCGGTTTGGGGGTGGTATACGGATGTTTTCAGGATTCTAATCTGCAACCACCGGCATAGCTCGGCCATTAAATGAGATGTCACGTTTGTGCCTTGGTTGGTTAAAATTTCTTTGGGTAGCCCCATTCACAAGAATATTTTCATTAATTCGGTCGTGAGGGTTGGGGCCGTGGCATTTCACAGTGGCACGGCCTCCAGATAGCGGGTGGCACAGTTGACGACAATGAGGACGTACTGATGCCCCCCTCACGACCATTCCAAGGGCCCCACCAAATCGAGGGCTATTCGCTCAATAGGGGTGTCCACTACTGGGAGGATGACCGGGGGGCTTTAGGCACTGACCCCGGTCCAGTGCGCTGACATGCTGGGTACGACCTACAAAAGTCTTTAACCTCCCAATAAATCCCCAGCCAGTAGAACCTCTGGCCCACCCGTTGAAATGTTTTCTTATGTCCCAAACTTCCGGCCCAGGGGTTCTCGTGAACCAGCTCTAGCACGGCCTGGCGATAGCAAGCAGGCACCAATAGTTGCCGTAGCTCCCCCATCCCCCGGGTTTATCCATGACTCAATAGAGCCTCTCGGAGTGTACCTCAAATCATGGCCCTCATGCACGCAATTCCGTTTGATCCCTCACACCATCTGTCGCGAAGTCCCACACACATTGGAGGGACTGGTCTGTCCTCTGGTCGTCTATGAAAGTTTTACCATCCCACCAATCTTTGCTAGTTCTCACCGAGCTGGGTCTGCTGCCCCTATTGCCCGATTTGGGTACTAGTCTCATTCCCATACCGGAGGTCCCAGGTGTCTCCCCTTGGCTCTCGGAGGGGGGTTCCTGGCGGAGGAGGGCCTGAGCCTGGCCGGGGGCGGGGTGCTGATTGCAAGCCTTTTACAAGGCCAGCTCTCACTAGTGTTTGGCTACTTCCGTATCCACTAAGGCATCCACCGGTACCCCTTCCAGCACCACCCTGGCCATGATCCTGGCCGCCTTCCCTTCCTGCTTCTCGGGGTCCAGTGTCAGCACCTGCCCAAAGGAGCAATCCATGAAGGGACAGTCCCTCTTAAAATGCCCTTCCTGGCCACACTTGAAGCAAACATTCTTCGGCACCGCCTTCACTCCTATAGGCAGGCTTTCTTCTCGGTTTCCGGCGGAGGTATCCGTGCCGCCTCACTTCACAGTCCTGGTCCATACTGGGGCCAATCACTGCCTGTTGCCCCTCTTCGCGGGCCTGTCCCCCGGCTTACTGGGCCCACTCCTTTGTTCCCGGGGAGGTTCCTCCCTCGAAGGTTCACTGACCCTTTCCTCTCCCCTGGCCTTCAATCTTCCACTCCTTCGGCAGTCATATTGTCCTCTGTGAGGGCCACGGCCTCATTTAGAGAGAATGGCTGGTGGCGGTGGACCCATCTTTGACCCTTGCCCCGTAGGATTTTCAGAAACTGTTCTAAAATAATCATGTCTGCTACCTGGGCCCCTGTTTTCTGATTGGGTTCCATCCAGCGCCACCCAGCCTCATGAAGTTTCTGGGCCATGGCCCTAGGGCAGGTCCCCTGAGGGTACTTCTCCCACCTGAAGCACTGTTGGTATATCTCTGGTGTGACTTCCAGCTGGTCCAAAATTGCCTCTTTTGCCTTAAAATAATGCAGCGCGTTGCAGGTGGACATGCTGCGGTAGGCCAATTCGGCAGGTCCCATGAGGTAGGGAGCCAGAAGGGTGGCCCCATGGTCGTCCTGCCACTGTGCGGCTGTCGTGACTTGCTCAAATGTTACCAGATATGCCTCCGGATTGTCGTTTGGTCCCACGTTAGTCAGTCTTATTGGCAGCTGTGGTCCGCCATCTGCGCTCCCCTCTGGCCCCCTGGGTGGGTTGGGCACCTGCCACTGCATCCAGCATTCCTGCTAGGCCTGTTGATGCTTGACTAATTTGCGCATCAGCTGACTTTGCTGCTCTTGATTTTGCATCAATTGGTGCAGCAGCTGGGCTTGTTGCTGTTGTTGCTGCCTATGACTTTCGGCCATCCACTCCAAAAGTTCAGGGGTCTCCATCTTGGTCACAGTTTTCCTCCCCTCCCAAGGACAGGGACCTCCTGGAGTAATCCCCTAGACAAAAGAGCCACAATCGCATGGGCCTTTGCACAGCCCTCCCTACCTTTATCTACCTTCTACTCCCCCGAGTGGGATGTGCCCACATTCTCCACCACGTGTAAAGGCTAGGACTCCACTTGGGTCACATCCTGCCTTTATTAGTCAACCGGTACCGCCAGTGTCGCCCAAATCCCCCAATCTCTGTACTCCATGACTGCCTGGGTGGGGGAAAGGGGTAGTGTACTCTTGCTCTATCGAGGCAGGTAGGGGGGCTCAGGGCCACCCTCACTCCGAGCCCTGACCCAGGGCGCTAAGGACTGGAGACAGCAACCTCGTTCGGTTGGTGGGGAAAGCCTCCCGCAGCTCACCAACCCATGATCCTATCCATTGGCCATGCCCTGGGCCACTTCCTACTGCCTCTCCAAGTTCCTGCTTCCATGTCCCTGCTTCCACCTCAATTCCACCTCCTTTTCTTGGCCGTGGCGGCACCTTTTAAGCGTCCCACCGCGCCTGCGCCGATGCTGCCGGGGCTGACATCTGGTCCATATCGGCCCCGCCCCCGCCCTCTTCGGCCGCTGAGTGCAGGTCCTGGGGCCCACTGGCAGCTGCCGAGCAAGTGCTGCAAAACCACCCCCGCGCCAGTGCCGGCTTTTCTCCCCAGCACGCCAGGGACAGTGCCGCAGGAGTGCGGGCTCCCTTGGGGGCCTCATCACACTGCCCTTCAATTCTTTCTTACCATCAGTGATGATTTTGGAGCCCTTCCACTCCTGTGATCTCAAGTTTATCTCCCTTTAATATGTTCTTTCTCTTTTAGCATTTAGTGCTGGCCAGAGTTAATACATAATTGGCATTAGGCTTTTAATTAAGTTTGTATCTGTTACATCTGTTTTGACATTTGATTTTTGGTACTTGTAGTGAAGCAGTGCGGCTTCCCTCTGAGCCCAAGATGGAGGGACCACTACACTTTTCCTGGTGGCTGGAGCCTGGTTGGTCCTGCCCTCATGCTGGAATCCGAGGGGAAGTAAAAGAGGCAAGCCCTTTAGTTCAGCTGAGCTGGACCAGCGAAGGTGACAGATGTCTTTAACCTGCAGCAGGATTCTGGACCAAACCCTGAGCTGTGCGGTACCTTGCACCTGGCAGAGACCAAGAGTCGAAAGGGCTAGTGGGACTGCTGACTTATTCTGAGGAAACTGAGAACCTGGAGACTACCAAGCCACATCAATTGACCATGGTGGAAAATAGCCCAAGCGAACTGGACATTTAGTCAGGCTATGCTGTCATTGCCCAAGTCAATATATGTCAACTGGATCACTGCTGACCCAATGGCAGGATCTCCTGCTACTGTTAGAGCCCAGGGATGGAACCCAGCATAGTAGGGTGGGCCTGCGTCCCCTGACCCTCCTCTGCTGCCAGTCCCAACCCTCAGGTTGCCAGTTTACAATGGCAATAATCTCTCACACATAGGGGCCAACACAGTCCCCACATGGCCTCGCTCCTGGCTCAGTCTCTCCCTGCCACTCACTCTTCTCCACACTCTTCCCTTCACCATTTGCCCTTAAGGCAGAAAAAAAATGAAGGGGCATAGCTCTTCCACTTTTAAAAATGATGGAGCCATGGCCCCTTCCTCCCTGTGCTGGTGCACCTGTTGCTAGGTGTCCGGTTTTTTACCTGAAAGTCCAGTTACAGCAGAGAGGTTACTCTCCTAGGGTATGTCTACACTACCCCACTAGTTCGAACTAGCAGGGTAATGTATGCATACCGCACTTGCTAATGAAGCCTGGGATTTGAATTTCCCGGGCTTCATTAGCATAAAGCCTGCTCCGCCATTTTTAAAAGCCGGCTAGTGCGAACCCCGTGCCGCGCTGCTACATGCGGCACGGGCTAGATAGTTCGAACTACGTAGCCATTCCGATCTATCTGTACGCCTCGTTCCACGAGGCATACAGATAGTTCGGAATAACTACGTAGTTCGAACTATCTAGCCCGTGCCGCGTGTAGCCGCGCGGCACGGGGTTCGCACTAGCCGGCTTTTAAAAATGGAGGAGCCGTCTTTATGCTAATGAAGCCCGGGAAATTCAAATCCCGGGCTTCATTAGCAAGTTCGGTATGCATACATTACCCCGCTAGTTCGAACTAGCAGGGTAGTGTAGACATACCCCTAGACAGATCTTTCTTAACAATGCTTTGAATTATGTGTTGCACCTAACATATAAAGGCCAGACAGTTTCATTAAAATACATTTCAGCATTCCACTCTCCACTGGGTAATAGATAATTTTTTTCAAATTCCTTAACTGTCAAGATTTTTTAAAATGGTTACACGGATCATACCCTCCATTTTAGCATTCAGTTCTCCCATGAGATCTCAATCTTATGCTTACGAAGTAAATGGGGCCTCACTTTGAACCTCTTACATTTTGCTCCCTGTCCCAAAGTGGTGTTTTTGATTGCAGTAACCTCCACAAGGCAAGTGGGCAAGTAAGAGAACTCGGCCTCAGCATCTCCATAGGGATAAAATTTGCCTGTGCCCACAGCCAAAGGTGGCAAAGGTGGTCTCTAATTTCCACATAAACCAGACAATTTATTTGCCAGCATTCTTCCCAACACCTCATATGCACACAGATGAGCAAAAGCTCCATGGACGGATGTGAGGAGAGCATTGGCCTTGTACTTCACCAAACCATTTTGATCCTCCACACAATTATATGTTGCAGTGGTGGACAGGGCAAAGAGCACACTGAATTCCACTCAGATAATTTCCTCTTGCATAATTTCCTCTTGCTGTTAATTAGTTAATGGCATGCCAGTCCCAAGATTACTGAATCATTCAACCAGGGAGAAAGAGATGCCAGCAGCAAGTCCCTATTCAACACATTTGAGAGACAACAACCTGGTCATCAGTTCACACTCCTGATGTCATTATGCAATTTCTAGTCAGTCCAGGGATTATGCCAGTTTTGGATGGATCATTCTTCAATCACAGTTGACAGAGACTCCAAGCCCTGCCTCCTCCACATTAATCTGTTCATGAGTCACCTATAGTTAAGGCTACGAGTTTGTGACAGAGATCATAGAAGTCATGGACTCAATGACTTTACAGGATCTCTGTCATTCCTATGGCAGTGCGGCTGGCCCAGCAGCCATGTGAGCAGCTCAGGCAGCCCCTGGAACAGTCTTGGGCCACCGTGCCTGCCATGCAAGCATTTAGGTGTGGGAGGGGGCTTAGGGCATAGGAGGGAATGAAGGCTCTGGGCGGTGCCTGCATTAGGGGGTTCTCCCGGAAGCAGTGACATGTCCCTCCCATAGCACCTAGGTGGAGGCACAAGAAGGTGGCTCTGCACACTGCCTCCATCTGCAGGTGCCACCGTATCACCTGCTCTGGTTCCCAGCCCATGGGCGTTGCAGAGCCTGCACTCAGGGCGGAGGCAGCAAGCAGAGCCCTGTGATTGTGCCTCTGCCTAGGAGCTAAGTTGCCACTTCCAGGGAGCCACACAGAACGAGGAAGAAAGTTTGCTTGCCCCACCAGTCCTCCTTTCCCCAGCACCAGTGGGGATCTTGGTCTGTTTCCCAAAATACCCAGGGTGCCTCTGGGCCACCCTCCCCACAAGCAGCCACAGCAGCGGAAGGCTGCCCCTTCCCCCCAGGCACCCAAGATTTAATCAGGTGTATATAGTACAAGTCATGGACAGGTTACAAGCTGTGAATTTTTGTTATGGCCTGTGACCTGTCCGTGACTTTTAATAAAAATATCACAATGTAGTCTTATAGCCTTACAGATTATAGCAGAATCACAATGGGGCATAAGTGGACAGTTGGCCTGGTCACTGGAATATGAAGCCAGTAGGAGTTTGATCATTCAATGCAGTGCACTAAGCCCACCCATAGTATCTGCAGTTATATATTGATATTAAGCGTTTTGTTCATTAAAAAGCCTGATTAAAAACCAGCACAAGAAAACTGTTGTTTTCATAACAATTATTTGCCATCGCATCGGTGTGCTGACACTTACATACCAGTACTTTGTAACAGATATCTAATTATGAGTAAATCATCAACAACACTGTTGACAGAACATTCTCAGATCGTGAGACCTGCACATATGTAAAGGAGCGGCTGCATTAATTCTTTCTTGGTATGTACTGCATTCAGTTATAGCAAGATACACAAAGTCTTATCGAAAATTGGAAAATTGCCTTTTGTGCAATTTTCTTGAGATTCGTTGTTGTTTTCTACATCTATACTGGGGTAGGCAAGATTTGACCGGTCAAGCTGTTTGATGTGACCTGTTGTTCGCCCTGCCATGCCCCTACCTCCAGGCCAATCAAGACCCGGGAGTGGGGGAGTGCATAAAATCTCCATCCCCCACTAGGAGCATGCAGCACCAGTGGGAACTGCCAGCTGTTCAAAAGGGCTGGTGGTTCCCTCTGGGCACTGCACACCTCTGGAGGGGCAGGAGGAGAAGGAGAAACCTCCCATGCTTCCCTATCCCACGAGGAAGCACGTGAAGTCTCCCCTCGGGCACACGGTATCTAAAGGGAGCCACCCCTTGCGCATGAGGCCCCGCCTCTTCCAGGGCCAGTCTGTGACCACTATCAATATTGGTGAAGTGGCCCCTCTACAAAAATGATTGCCCACCCCTGATCTATACAGTCTGGATGGCTTACCGTATTGGTATTTTCAAAAAGAAAATTTCAATATGCTGACAAATGACACAGATCAATGTAGCCAACACCAAATAACTTTCCTTTCTGAAGACTATATGAAATTATTCATATTATGGTTGTATTTAGCATACAAGATTTTAGTCCAAAAGCAATGTTCTTTAAAAAAAAACACTGACTTTTTTCTAATTTATTGTAAGTTACACATAATCAGTATTTGAGATATATAGGTATACTGTAGTGTGTGTACATATATTTCACAGACATACAATGGTCATTTTGTATTTGGAAAGAAGATTTAAAAAGCACAAAGGGAGTGAGATATTTTGCACTAAAATGTCTGTATGAGGGGAAGGCGAAAGGCAACGTATGTGAAAATACATTGTGAAAAAAATTGTGGTAATTTTTAGTTGCTTACTATTTGGAAAGAAATACAAATGTAGAAATAATCAATCATATTCATTAAAAAAGTTAGCATTGCACTTAGTAAACTTTCTTAAAACAAAACACATTAATGCTATATATTTACTGAAAATAGAACACAGTTTACAAAAATAGACTGATACTTTCCTCTCTGTGTGCCACCAGATCGGATGTATTATAGGTGTAGAAGACTGATGTAATTCAGAGCCTTCAGGCTTACGCTGCTTACTTCCAGCCTCACAATAAACAAACTCCATTTTAAAACAATAAGGCTCAGTTTGCCTCTTAAGTGAGAAATAATATTTCTGCTCATATATTCTCCCATTCACGGGGCTATTGTCTGAAAATTATCACTTGCCAACCCTTAAACTTTAGTGCTAACAATGAAAAATATAGCGTGAGCTCGAAGGCCTGAGCATTTCTCATTCACTGAAAGAGAAATAAAAGAGTTGCTTGCTGTTAATTCTGTAGTACAGGTCGAACCTCTCTAGTCCATACTCTCTGGTCCAGAAACATCCATCATCCTGAATAATTTTAGTTAGCCAGATGTCCACTTCTCTTGGATGTGGCTAAGTTTCCTGTGGTTCCATAACATTTTTTTACAGCCACCAGTCCTAGCAGCCAGTGTTCTGTGCTGTTATTTAGCTGTAATTTACCCCTAAATGTCCTCTAACAGCCCAGTAAGCAGTGGAAGCATTGGTAATGTTGCTAGACAATATTGACCTCCCGTGATCAGGAAAATTCTCTGGTTTGGAACCAGTTAGGTCCCGAGGGTGCCGGACTAGAGAGATTCAACTTGTATTTTGGACAATATGATATTCTAATGGTCAACAGAAATAGCAATGGAACTCTGAGGTTTGCTTGTACTGGAGACAGATGAGTAGATATACCAGTCAAGGAGGGTAAAACAAAGCCCAGGCACAAGAGAAAAGCAACTGAGAACATTTAGCAACTACCACCAAAAGGTCTTTCCAACTTTCAGCAAAATAGGAGAGGAGACCACCGTCCTTTGAGGTAGCTGCTACTGTAGCAATCTTTCCTTTTCTTTTAATATCTCCATTCCAGACCACTTTTGTGATGGAACCCAGATTCCCACACTACTTGTAATCCCTTACATGCAGGAACAACCTGGGGTGGCTACTCACACGTTCCTGGGGTGCAAGGAATTCCGATACTTCTGTGAATGGTGTGGACCTTGCCCCCCCACATGGGTTTGCATGCCTGATATGCATAAGTTCATACCACAAAGGAGTGGGGTCATATTTAAGGGTATGTCTAGACTACCTGGCTCCGTCGACGGAACCATGTAAACTAGTTTACCCGGCATAGGCAAAGAAGCAGGGATTTAAATAATCCCCGCTTCATTAAAATAAACATGGCCACTGCGCTGTGCCGACGATCAACTGATCCAGCACAGCGCGGCAGACTAGACGCGGATCTGTCGGCTGAGGAAGCCTTTGCCAACCGATCCCTTATGCCTTGTGAAATGAGGTTTACAGGATCAGTCGGCAAAGGCTTCCCCAGCCGACAGATCCGTGTCTAGACCACCATGCTGTGCTGGATCAGCTGATTGTTGGCACAGCGCGATGGTCATGTTTATTTTAATAAAGTGGGAATTATTTAAATTGCCACTTCTTTGCCTATGCTGGGTAAACTAGTTTACATGGCTCCGTCGACGGAACCATGTAGTCTAGACGTACCCTAAGAGCCCTCAGTGGCATGCCTTTGCATGAACAGTGCAGCATGTTCAAAAAATGATATCTTCTGTCTTATCTTGAATGAAACCATATTTGATTTTTGTCCCAGTTTCAGATGGGGAACAACCACCCCAAAAATGACTGCGGAGTCCAAATGTGGACGATTGGCCTCAGGACCTATGCCGTCTAGTGCCTACAAGGCCTACCTGCGGAAGCACCAGTGTTCGCCTCTGAGATACAGTACACTGAGAACACTACTGGCACTCTAGGGGTTTGAGGTACAGAGTAACCTCAATAATTACATACATCTTGTGCCAAATATCTAAAAGCCTTAGAGTAGCGAAGACTCACAGAGAACATATAAATTATACTGGAAAGGGACCAATTCACTCTTGCCAAGCAATAATTTGATTTGATTTAGTAAGCTGTAAAGTGGTTCACTAAAATGATGAACTTTAAGGGAGCTATAAAGAGTATGATTATTGATACCTACTGTAGCTGACCTTTATGTGCTGAAAAGACCATGAGATAGTCAAGGCAGAAAAATTACAACCTCTTTTTCTTATTGTCTTTGATGGCTTGCAGTTTAAAAAAAAATTAGATCTATTGAACTCCAGTTAAAAGTTAAGGCATCCGGATAAAGTAAGTTTACCACCTGCAAGTTAAAGCTTTTCAAACATGTTATTTATCAACCATAAAAGCTAAACCTTTTAACTCAAGGGAAGCCTGACTCATCCTTAGCTGAACCTGAATCCCCGCCCTCCATTCTTTCCCACCCATTGATTACGCCTTCCATTAACTTTTTCTGTTTTGTTTATGGCTGTTTTGTAAAAATGCTGAACTATGGCTGAAACCTTCTGTTTGCAAAGGCACAAATGGGACTCAGGTGATCATCCTTCATTAATTTGCAATGAGAATAGGTAGGTAGCTATTTTATCCTTATCCACTGTGCCACTGGAGGAGCCTCCCCCCCCCACCTTCCTACAGTCTGGGCCCCCCCCTTACCCTTCGTTTGTTTCAAGGGTGCCTTTGAATTCCTCCCCAATATCTAGTGCAGCAGTTCTCAAACTTTTTGGGCTCCGGAGCCCATTACATACATAAAAATGTATGCGGAGCCCCAGCAGTGCACTGATTGTACGTGTTGTACCTAACGATGTTTCCAGTTTGTCAACCTCGCGGAGCCCCTGGAGATGTCTCATGAAGCCCTGGGGCTCTGCAGAGCACAGTTTGAGAAACACTGATCTAGTGCAACTAGACGATATGCATTGGCAGAACAACATATGCTCCTTTCTACAGCATTGTCTAATTCTCACTTGATGGCTTACAAGACATTGTTAACTTTGCAGCACGCACAGTTCTGGGCATTGCATCCGCGTATAGTAGTTAACATTCTGAACCCATCAGCTTTGCAAATAGTCCTTTTAACTTTCTTGAAAACCTCATCACTCTAGTCCCACAGACGTCAGCACGTTGATTACCACACTGTTTGGGAATTGACATTAGAACTCTGTTACTTATCAGCTTGACTAGGGACCAACAATGTCAAAGCATGCAATGGAGTATATCCCTTCAGCCCTGTTTACAGCCTGCTCATATTAGTTCTATGACTACAGAGGAGAAGGGGCACAGCCAGGAAAAAAACAACATTATTTTCATTATTTCAATAGTACCCTAGAAAATTTCTACCAATCATGGTTGTTAAGTTACAATTTTCTACACCAATTGAAAACTTGCATAATTCTATTCTGTTTTATTTAGATTCTTACATCACCTTCTTCACTACAGTAAATAAGACCCTTCCAGGAGTCCATTAATAAACATGACTAACATTTGGCACATTCAATACTCTTTCTCCTTAATGGAAAAAAATCTGAATGTCTTTATTTATCTATCTATCTGTTTTATGTCTGCTATTTGTGTGTTATTGAAGATCTGATCAAAAAGTTGCACCTTGCACTTAGAAGCAAATGGTGCGGCGTTTGTGATGATCTTTAGTTGCTATGGGAATTCATTCCCTAGCCTTGGGCTGATGCCAGAAAAAGCTCCATGTCCTACACAAATGAGCTTTGCCTTGCCATGACGAGCTCACTTTTGTCTGAGGAGCAGATTTGTTGACCCTGACTCTCATCTTGGAGTCACATGACCTTCACCAAGGTTGGTAGTGGTCACAGGACAACCCTGGAAGGGGCGGGGCCTTAGGCAGAAGGGACAGTCCCCTCTAGACATCATGTGTGAGGAGGGAGTCTTTGTGTGCTTCCCCATGGGGAGGGGAAGCACAGGAGATCTCTCTACCCCCTCCCACTCTGCCTGGGGTGCACGGCGCCCAGAGGGAACTGCCAGCCTTTTTGAACAGCTGGCTGTTCCTGTTCTCTTTGGTGCTGTGCACTTCTGGTGGGAGGAGACATGCTCTTCTGCCTCTGGGTCTTGATTGGCCTGGGGACGGGCGCAGCAAGGTGGGTCCTAGGCCAGATCAATTGGGTGCCTTAAAGATAAGGATGGAAACCTTGGAATTGACTAAATATTCTATGGGAAGACAACGTGGAGATGTAGTCTAAAAGAGAGATGATGACAATGTGAATAATTGAGCTCACCAAGATGGGATGGTCTCCTTGCCAAATGAACATGGTATAAAGTGTCACTTGTAGATATTATGCTATGTGAGAGCTTAGTATTAGTGAGGAATCTTAGAGCATTCCTACACTGAAAATTGACTTTGAATCAAGGAGGGAGTTTTATTTACAAATAGAAGACAATGTGCAGAGCTTGGCATATGTCTTGAAGCTGAGGCTTGATCCAAAATCCATTGATGGGCTGTGCATGAGGGCATGAGTCAGACAGGCAAGGGGAGAATGCCCGTCAGGACCGTGAGGGGGGGGAGGGGAGACAGGATACGTACTGCACTGGCCCCGGACAGGGCCCCACTCATACAGAGTGTTAGTGAAAAGATACAGAAGAAAAGTGCAGCTAGAGCTGCATATGGAGGCTCTTGAAAAGCTGAAAGACACGCTGCAATGTGGTGCATTCCACATAGAAGTGAACCAAGATCCCTCTGTTGCCTCAGAAAGTCTGGCATTGGGGACAACTGTGAACCCTTCTAGCTATGCTCATGGCTTTGTGAAAGAGTTGCCAGTTAAAATCTTTGGCAGGCTGTGCAACTAGCATGGAGTAAGAGACTGGTCTCCCGGGGTCCTTAGTCTCCTGGGTAGCTGGTGAAAGGTTATGACAGACAGCTTTAATAAAGTCCTCTCTTTGGGCCAGATTCTGCAATCCTTGCTCATGCCGAGTTTAATATATGAATAACCTTATTGCCTAGTATGAACAAAAGATGGCAGAATCACTACCGCATGGCCACTGATAGAGCAAGTTTCCTCAGATAGTCCCAACTTGTAAGGGTCACATCCAGGGGGTGACAGTAATTTCATTTCTGTGCCCATTCAATCAATCTGATAAATTTGCCCACAAGGGTAAAATGAGTCTCTCTTGTATTGGTGGTTGATGAGCTGTGGATACAAAACCACCTGTTTACTGCAATCTGAACTAAGAATATTCTCTTGACATTGAACAGCTGTCAGATCGTAACTTTAGATCACAACAATTCTGGGTTGGATTTCAAGCAATGACATCCCACAATTGCGCATCTCTAACTATTTTCCTGAGCCCTCCAGTACCTATTCTGTTTATACAATGTACTGAAAATAAAATTCTAAAACCAAGTAATTTGTTTCAATGTATTTTAATAACAAATGGCTTCCATTAAGAATTGGTGATGGAAAATATTAATGGAATTGCAATCTGAACAGTTCAATAGGATAGTCAAGATACTTCCTGTGAGGATAATTATATCTTATCCATGGGGAATAAATTAGTTTAAGCAAATAGTTGATATTTAAGGTTTGCACATGAGCTACTGTTGGAGAGGAAAGCCATAAGGTTAATTTAATTTTCTTTCATTTTGAACATTTTACTTAAACAGCACAGCAAGCCCGTGAAAAGGGGAGCCTCTCTCTGCCAGCTCATCTTCAGTCAAGCAGTATACATCTCCACTAAGGGTATGCCTACACTAGCCCCCTAGTTCGAACTAGGGAGGCTAATGAAGGCTACCGAAATTGCAAATGAAGCGCAGGATTTAAATATCCCATGCTTCATTAGCATGTTCCTGGACTGTCGCCATTTTGGAAATTGACTATCCTGGAATAACTGCCCACATCTACGCACAGCAGTGAAATGGGAGCTCAAAGTAAAGCCCTTAATTCGAATTAGCTGTTAAACCTCAGTCCAGGAAGAATAACAGCTAATTTGAGTTAGGGCCAAACCTGCTGATGGGGGAGCTGGAAGTGGGCGAAAGGGACAATTGCCCTGAGGCCCGGAGATTCAGAGGTGCCCAGGGCTCTCAGATGTGGCAGCCCATGGCAGTGGCAGCCAGAGTCCCAGGCCCTTAAATTGTCACTGGAGTGCTGCTCTGCACACTCCAGGTGGCTCTGAGGGCTGGGGGGGGAGGGGAGGCATACCTCACTCTGGTTGGTGCTGAGAGCTGGCTGCCTCTGCCCCCGTCCCTTCCACCCGAGCCCCCACCCCTTGCTGTAAAACGGGATTGGGGCACAGGAGGCAGGTGGAACAAGGCAAATTCTCATGCTCCAACACTTTTCCCTGACAGGATTGCCAGGTGGGCAGGAGGCGTGGGGTTGAGGAACTGTCCCAGACTGAGATATCAATAGAGAAGATTTCAGAACATACAGATAAATTAAACAGTAATGAGTTACCCATGCTGTATTCATCCAGGAGTTCTGAAGGAACTAGACTATGAAATCATTAACTGTGATATGTAATTTATCACTTAAAATAAAACTTTGTAACAGATGACTGGAGAGTAGCTATTTAAAAAAAAAAAAGGCTCCAGAGGCAGTCATGGAAATTACAGACGAGTATCCTAACGTAAGTACCAGGCAAACTGGGTAAAACTGTAGCAAAAACCCAAAATTATCGGACCATAGCCAAATACAGTATGTTGGGGAAGAGTCAACATAGTTTTCTGTAAACGTAACTCAAGCCTAACCAATATATTAGAATTCTTTGAGGAGGTCAAATATGTGGACAAACATGATCCAGCAGATATATAGCATACTTGGATTTTCAGAAAGCCTTTAACAAGGTACTCTTTCAAAAGGCTCTTAAGCAACATAAACAATCATGGGATAAGAAGGAAGGTCTCATGGACGAATAGCTGATTAAAAAGACAGGCAACAAAGAGCAGGAATAATTGGCCAGTTTTCACAATGGAGATAGGCAAATAGCATCCCCAAGGAGTTGTTATGGGGACCTGTGGTGTTCCACATATTGATGAATGATCTGGAGAAAAGGGAGTGGACAATGGGGTGGCAAAATTTTTAAGTGATACAAATCACTCATGACAGTTGAGTACACAGTTGACTAGGAAGAACTATGAAAGGATTTCCCCAAACTGGGGGTATGTCTACACTACCCCCCTAGTTCGAACTAGGGGGTAATGTATGCATACCGAACTTGCTAATGAAGCCCGGGATTTGAATTTCCCGGGTTTCATTAGCATAAAGCCGGCGCCGCCATTTTTAAAAGCCTGCTAGTGCGAACCCCGTGCCGCGCGGCTACACGCGGCACGGACTAGATAGTTCGGATTAGGCTTCTAATCCGAACTATCTGTACGCCTCGTGACAAAACAGCCGATGAAATTAAACGTTGAAAAATGCAAACTAATTCCACATTAGAAAAGCATAATCCCAACCATACATGCAAAATGAGTCTAAATCAGATGTTACCAAACAAGAAAGATCTTGGGGTCATTGTGGATAGCCCTAACTATTTTTGTTATTCTTCTCTGTACCTTTTCCAATCTATGTGGTCCCTTCCTTGGACCGGCCCTGGGGAGAAGCTGGCAGGCAGGCCACGCAGCCCATGCTGCTTCAAACCAGCCCAGGACCTCGGCAATGCAGGGTAAGTCTTCTAGTTCTAATATATGTAATATTTTAGGTGGGGTGAACAGAGTTTAGGGATGTAAAAAATTGTTTAAAATGTAACCGTGTAACTGCTAAAAATCCTAGTGGTTACACACTTTGCAGGCTCTGCAGTATAAAGCTTAAGTATGCTTTATATTGCAGAGCCCTCAGCAAAACCTCCCTGGGAGTAGGGTTGACTGATGGCCCTGCTCCGGAGGAGGCTTTGCTGCAGGCTATCAGGGAGCCAGAATGTAACCTGTGGTGGGGGGCAGAGGAGGGGGAGGAGAAAAGGGTTGGGCCAGAGCAGCCCCTAGTGTAGTGGGCCCCATGGAGCTGAAGCAGCCCCTGCCCCTACCAGGGACCTCCAGACAATGTGGAGTAACGTTAGTTCAAACCAAGGGGTTTGATTTGAGCTAACGCGTCCCGGAGCGCACTTCCTGGTTTGAATCAGCTGCCAAGCAGACTAGCGTGCGGGCAAGATTATGCTAAAGAAGTGCGGGATATTTAAATCCCGCTTCATTAGCAATTTCGGTTGCCTACATTTGCATCCCTCATTCAAACTAGGGAGCAAGTATAGACGTTTTCTTGTATCCCTACGAGAACTGCATTCAGTATGCAAGGTATGTGCCTTCTTTGGATTTGTACAGTGGCATCACGATAGTTTCTGTTTTATTATCTATCCCTTTCTTAATGAGTCTTAACAATGTTAGTTTTTTGTTTGTTTGTTTTGTCTTGTCTTTTCTTTTTTTTTTTAAATTGTGGCTGCACAATGAGCAAATGCTTTTAGATATATAATGGTCTTCCTGCTTAGAGGATGGACTCACAGACAGATGGATGCACACAAAGAGAGACTCACAACATCTCTAAAATATATAGTAGATTGGAAAAGGCCCAGAGAAGAAGAATAAAAATGGTTAGGAATATAGAACAGAGTTCATATGAGAAGACAATAAAAAGACTGGCACTATTTGGTTTAGAAAATAAGAGCATAAGAACATAAGACCCATACTGGGTCAGACCAAAGGTCCATCTAGCCCAGTATCCTGTCTTCCAACAGTGGCCAATGTCAGATGCCCCAAAGGGAGTGTTCAGAACAGGGAATCATCAAATGATCCCTCTCCTGTCATCTATTTCCAGTCTCTGACAAACAGAGGCAAGGGACACCATTCCTATCCATTCTGGCTGATAGCCGTTGATTGACCTAACTTAGATAGCCTCTTAAATAACTAAGAGGAGAATATGACAGATGTACAAAACCATGAATAAATGGAGAAAGTGAATAGGGAAATATTATTTACACCCTCAGATAACACAAGAATGAGGGGTCACTCAATGACCTTAGTAGGCAGCAGGTTTAAAACGTACATAAAGTACTTAACACGATGCATAGTCAACCTGTAGAACTTGTTGCTAGGGGAAGCTGTGAGACACAAATTATAACTGAGATAAAAGAAGATATATGAATTTGTGGAAGGTAGGATCATCAATGGGTATTAACTAAGATGGTCAAGGGTAAATTTCCAGCTGCTAGAAACAAGGAGTGAGAAACAGGAGATGGATTGCTCAAAATTGCTGTTCATTCCCTGTGGAACCTCTGGTACTGGTCCATGGGGCTATGTCTACACTACCAGGTTATTTAGAATTAAGTTATTTTGAAATAACTCCTGAAATGACTATTTCAAAATAAACATATTCCTTCTCACAAGCAGGAGTTATTTTGAAAAAACAAACACATTATTTTGAAATAACAGGCTTGGTAGTGTGGATGCTTGCCTTGTTATTTTAAAATAACTCCCCAGTAGAGACATGCCGGTGAGAAGACAGGTTAGGGTATGTCTACACTACAGTGTTATTTCGAAATAAAGCATCTACACACAAAATTCATCTCGAAATAGCATTTTGCTATTTCGAAATAGCATGTCCACACTGAGTGGACTCTGAATTGCATTTAAGGCTGGCTGGAGCCAGTTCTAGCAGGGCTCCAGGTGAGGACTTACTGCGTGGGGCTGCTGCCTGAAGTCTGTGCTTAAAGGGATCCCCTCTTACCCCCCGGACAGCCAGTTCTCAGGTTTCTCTGCTTGCCTGTCTACCTCGATGACGAACATCAAAGCATTTTGTCTCTGTATGCTCTGATTGCCCTCACTCGGGACACCACAGCAGTCTGCAACATGGAGCCAGAGCTGCCCCTGGGCACTATGGTGTTTCTCTTGGATGTGTTGCTGCGAGCCTGGCTGTGCTTTCTGCAGGCTGCCATCTGGGAGGTCCATCGGGGGGCTGTCAGTATCCAGGAGGCCCTGGGGGAGAGCTTCCACCCTAAGGGGCACTAAGAGCCTCCCTGGTCTGCCCCACTGGGGGCTTGTGCCTCCCTCCTCCCTCATGTCCTTTCTCTTACCCCTCCCTAACCGCCCTCCTGATGTCAAATAAAATACATGTATTTTCATGAACACAAACTCTCTTTATTTAACAAAACTGCGGGCGCGGAATGAAAATCTGGTGAGACTGGGGAAACGAGGTAGGAGACGGGAGAAGAGAAGGTGAGAGAGGGGAGGGGGAAACCTGGGAGGAGGGAGCTGGAAGGGGGAAGCAAGGGGAAGAAGGGGGAGGGGAAGCTCAGGGCTCAGGGTTGGGGGTCTCACCAGACCAACTTGATTTTCATGCAAACCTGCTCTTGGGTTCGTATGTGGCTTTTGATGGCCAGGCTGGCAGCTTTCCTGCAATAGACGGCTGCATTCCTCCATCTAGGGCGGAGATCATGGACGTTGGGGGAATCCCACCCAAACCTGAATAAGGTCCATGATCTCCACCCTGGATCAAGAAAGTGCCCACCTTCTCTGGGCCCTGCCAGGCTCCTGGGAGCTGACAGACTGCTCCTGGGGAGTGGTGAAGGGCTGGCTTTCTGGCTCATGTTTTGGGGCCTCTGACTGCTGGCTCTGGGCTGGCAGGCTTGGAGCTGACACAGGCACTGTGGCCAGAGTCTACCCCTTTAAGGGCTTCGGGGCGGGGAGGCGGGAGGGAGAGAAGTGTTCTTGGTTGAGGCTGGAGTGGCCACCAGGGCATCCTGGGAAGGATGGAGGCCACCTATTTCGAAATAAGTGTCTACACAGCACTTATTTAGAAATAGCTATTTCGAATTTGGCATTATTACTCATAGAATGATGTTTACCAAATTCAAAATAAGCACTCCACTTATTTTGAATTTATTATTTGAAATAGTGGTTTGGCTGTGTAGACGCTAGGAAAGTTATTTCGAAATAAGGGTTGTTATTTCGAAATAACTTTGCTGTGTAGACATACCTGTATTGGATAAATGGACCACTGATCTGATTTAGTTTGGCCATGTTTTCGTTCTTAAGGAAGCCTCTAGTAGCAACATTTTTTAAAATTTTTGTCCTAATTTCTGCTAGTAGGTTTTATCTGGTGAAATGAATAGGGGCAAATGGTACATAAGTGTGGATCACTTTGGTTTAGATATGGGGTGTTTTGTTGGGAGAGGGTGAAAGGTTAGAAACGGTAATGAAAAAGTCGTGAGGAGGAGAAAAAAATAGGAAAAAGCACAGTGAAAATGGATAATTTCTATCCATTTACTTGTCCCCATTTCCCTTCTCTTGCATCTTTTTCTATAATCTGACATCCACTTTTGCCTAATCTCCTTTTACTGCTCTTCCCTCTCTATTTTCTGGTATTTTAGAGTTCCAGTATTACAGTCACTTTTATAACTGGGAGAAATCTGATCCTGTGATTTAGCCCTTTATGGAAGTTTCTGAATTCTATAATTTAAACATGCTTTTTCTGCTTTAAAAGGTTTTGTGCTCTTTGAGAATGAGCTCAGGAAAGAGTGAGGTGGAAAAGGACTTGTTATTTTTGCCTTTAAGCTGATAACTGTCGTCCTTCCCAATATGACCAAAAGAGTTTTCCAGAACAGAATTCTGAGGTTTTTTACAAAATCTTTAAAAAAAGTTAGAGTCCTGAATATATGAATCTTTTAGGTCTAATCTGAATGCAGAATTGTGGCAATTGCATAAGTAGTAGTTAGCTGGATGGTGTAATCAATGGGACGTGCAAGTAATGAGAATGAGCAGGTTAAATGTGAAAGTTGTGCCCGCAATTAGGCTCAAATATGTAGGCAGATCTTAAAACCTGGGTTTAGTTTCTAAATCTCACGTTCCTGTTCTTGGGGTCGGTGTACATAGAGGGAATTTGACATCAGAAACTGTGGGACTGTTGCTAGGACAATTTTTTTATGCAACTTTATCTGTGAAGATGTATTGGACTTGACCTCTACTAAGGATCCAGATCATTTATCACCAGCCAGATCTCTCCCTTTTAAAACGTTGGTTTCCTAAATGCATTTGTTTAACATTACTCTACCAAGAATGGTTGCTTGTCTCAGTGTTCACATGGTATTTAGTATTTTACATTGTTCCTCCTGTTTTCCTCTGTTGGCAAATAACACATTTATGTGAAAGGTCATATGCATAGTTAATACTACAGATAAGCTGATGGACGATGTCAGTTGACTGAAGCAACCAATGCTATTCCTGTTGATTTTAAAATACATCAGTTGTTCACCTTCCAACAATGCAAGGCTTCTTTTCAGTCTTGGATCAGACAGAAGATCCTACCATTTGGCTCCTTCAGTATAAGCAGAGAAGCATTCAGTTCAAGGCATGCCTGCCCTGTGCATCAAGCCTCAGCCTTGGTATACAATCATGGGATGCCACAATAGAACTTTTCAGGAAGCACTCCAGCTGGGGCAGAGCTTGGCATTCATTTTCTAAAACAATCTAGATCCAACCTCATCTGTGATGGGCAGTGCCACTTTATTGTTTTAGGCTCTGGCAATGCAATTCTCCATTTTCCTTTCAAGTTTTATTTGCTTTGTTCCTAAATGGTAATGTTATATTGTAGCCTTCTGAAAAAACACCAAGCATTTTATTTGTAATTTGATGCTGACTGTTCTGGTATATTTATATTCAATCCATGGACAAAGACTGGCAGTGACATTCTAGCTTCGGATGAAGAAGGATTTCAGATTGAGATCTGGATGACTGGCAATGAGACAGACTCATCTATAGGCACTAGGTCTAGTCTGGTTGAGATAGATGTAAAGATCAAAAGTCATTATTTGAGGGCGACTAGCACAAAATAAATAGATCGGCATCATTACAAAACAAAACAAAACAAAACAAAACAAACAAAAAAAACCACCCTCCAAAAACAAAACACAAAAAAACAGCCTTGGACTGCAGTTTCAAAGAAATTAAGAATTTAAGGATTGGACTAGTACAGAGAGGAACAACCCTATGGCCTACAGATAAGGCCTATTCTCTAATCTCCGCTTTGTTTTTTCTAATCTTTATTCTGAAAAAGTAAAAACCTCTGTACCCTTAGATGAATGATGTGGACTCTGAGCATGCTCAGCTGAAAACCTAGAATTTCTAAAATGATCCCCTAGCCAAGAGTCAGTTTTGTGCATATGTGGATCAGCAGAATCACATCTCTGAGCCAAAGAGGAGCTTCTGGAAAGAAGTTAGAAAAGCTGCTGCAGAGTTAAAAAAAGAAAACTGGAGCAGAACAAAAGATTGCTGACCAGGAACTAAGCAGCAACAGCAAACTAAAGACAAATACCAACAAATTTAGAAAGCAGCATCAGGGATTTTATAAATTCGTTGGCATCCCTTTAGAGTAAGCTTGCCAATTTTTAATTTTTACTGTAGTATAGTATTTAATGTGTATTTTAATTTGTATTTTACTTGTTGCTGTCAGCGATTTGTTACAAACTGGCCACTGGTAACAAAGCACTTTTCTTAGAATCAGTTAGTCTGTATACTATTGTAGTTTGAATGCTCTTTAATTTGCAACAAAGGATTAGGTCTCAGCAATTTTTAAAGTACACTCTATTAGGGTT
Organism: Pelodiscus sinensis; assembly: GCF_049634645.1. Classification (NCBI taxonomy): domain Eukaryota; kingdom Metazoa; phylum Chordata; order Testudines; family Trionychidae; genus Pelodiscus; species Pelodiscus sinensis. The sequence goes on along the minus strand of NC_134712.1, from coordinate 211,325,739 downwards.
ATTAGGGATTGCTAATTATATTAGTAAAAAAATACAGGCAGTATTCTTTCCAAAATAAAGTGTCAATTACTTTATCAGAAGGTTGTATCTTCCTGTGTCCTTCAGTGTTTCCTTAAAACTGCCAGAAACTTTTATCTCAGGAAGGACAGACTAAGGGGCTGATAGGAAGCTTACTATAGTAGCATCCCCAAATTAATTTTTGGAATAACAGTCTCTTCAGTTCAGGGTGAGCCAGATGTACTACTACTGCATAGGGTTGCTAGGTGTTTGGGTTTTGACCATAGTTGAAAGGGGAACCTGGTAGCTCTGGTCAACACCACTGTTCAGGCTGTTAAAATCTGATTGGTGGAGCTAAGGCAGGCTGGTCCCCACCTATCCTGGGTCTGTTCTGTGACCTGGACGCAGCCAGCATGTCTGACTCCTAGGGGGGAGGGCCAGAGGGCTCTATGTGCTGCCCCTGCTCAGAGCACTGGCTCTGCACTCCCATTCCTCAAGGAACTGCAGACAAACTGCCTGTGAGCGAAACCAGTGCAAGGAGCCTCGTAGCTCCGCTTCCTAGGAATAAGACCTGCCAAATGCTTCCACGAGGAGCCAGGGCTAGCAGGGAGCCTGCCTTAGCCCTGCTGATCAGGGGCCACCTGAGCTAAGCCCATGCCCCAATCCTGCGCCCCAGCCTTTTGCCACAGCCTGGAACCCCCTTCTGCACTCTGAATCCCTCATTTCTGGCCCCATTCTGAAGCACACACTCCCAGTTAGAGTCCTTACCAACTCTTCCACCCCAGTGACAGTGAGTGATGGTGGAGGAAATGTGCAACAAAGGGAGAGGGAACATGAGTGGGGATATGGCCTTGGGGAGGAGATTAGGACTAGGGTGTTTGGTTTTGTGCAAATAGGAAGTTGCAACCCTACTACAGCATGTCCGCTCTGTGGATAATGTTGACAGTTTTCAAGGCTACCAATTTGGCACTTTTCATAAATACTAAATTCACATGGCTCTTTCTTTCTTCCTTGCCCACCCCCTCAAAACCCTGCAACAAAACAAAAAAACCAAACATTGGTGATGATACACCCACAGTTCTTCCAGATTGCTAGATATGCAATGCCCATAGAACAATGAACAAGATACTGTGTCATTATCTATTCTCCAAACAAACAAGCTGTGACTAGCTGCACTCAATATAGACATAATTAGAGTCTGGATCCCATCTGCTGGTAGACACAAAGGCAAAAAAAATACCCTCATGCAAATAGAAAATACTTAGAATCACAAAGAAATGGACATCACATAACACAGATCTGGCAAACAAATCCATTTACACCGTATGCATGAAGGTTATTGTTTACCATACTCTTTTTTAAAGCTATCAACAACAGAACTATGTGGTTTTCATTTTTCCAGGCTCTAAGGAACAATGCTAAGCCTCCATTCTGCAGCTGATTGGAGTGTAAGAAAGTAAAAAGCTATTTGTAGTTCCATGGTTTTGTAGATTCATGAGGAATGTTCATTTTTTGAATTCAGTGAAAGATCTAAGTTCTAATGAAAGTAATGACATTTCCATTCATGCACAATGGCACCACAATCCATAACCCATAATGACTCTCCTGCAATTACATGAGGTCACTGGGATTCTCTGTGTTGGTTTCAGTCATAGGGTGTGTCTAGACTACAGAGTTTTGTCGACAAAAGTGGACTTTTGTCGACAAAACTATACCTGCGTCTACACTACCGCCAAGTTCTGTCGACATAACGTTGACAGAACTCAGCAGTTTTGTTGACGCTGGTAAACCTCATTTTACGAGGCATAACGCCTTTTGTCGACAGAGTTCTGTCGACAGAAGGTGTTATTGCATGTAGGGTTGTGTCTAGACTACAGGGTTTTGTCGACAAAGCAGCTTGCTTTGTCGTCAGAACTGAATGTAGTCTAGACACTCTTTGTCGACAGAAGCTTTGTCGACAGTATCTGTCGACAAAACATCTGTCGACAAAACCCTGTAGTTTAGACGTACCCATAGTCTGTATGTGCATGTGACAAAGTGTGCACATGAAGAGCTAGTTGTGTTTTGGTATCCAATCAGAAATACGGTAAGGGAAAAACCTATACATTTCCATACTTGGAATGTAGACCTATGGATCCATGATGATATTTATGGTCTAATTCAATCCTTCTGGGTTTGTCAAAGTCCCTTTAATGCAGTGTTTCTCAAAGTGGGAAAGCCGCTAGTGGGCTCATGCCACTTTGTTTACCTAAAGGGTCTGTAGCCATGGAGCCTCACATACCCCATTGGCTCCCGTTCACCGTTTCCAGTGAGTATGGACTCTTTAAATAAACAGAGCGGCGTGGGCCCACTAGCGGCTTGCCCAAAGCAGGCTTGCAGCCCACTTTGAGAAACGCTGCTTTCATGAATATTGGTGAACATTTTGTTTCTCTTTAATATAGAAAAAAATTCTACACTCTTAAATTATATAGGGTTTTTTTCATTAGATACTGGAAATGAATAGGTTTAATATGGTTCTATAGAAATTACTCTACAAATCTATCAGTCAACATTTTCATCTTGCGTAAATCAGCATCACTCCATTGAAATTAGGGGGATCTAACCAATTTAGCATATTAATATGGAATTTTAATATATCTGAATTTGTATACAGGATCCTCAAAGTTCAAAGGACAATATTTTCAAAAGCATTTAATAATCTCTCATGCCTCAGTTTTTGAATGGACAACTTGGAAAAAGATCTTAAGAGTGCTTTAGTTTTTCCTCAGTACTTTTAGAAAATCAGGACCCAGGCTCAAATTGGATACCCAAACATTTAGGCAACACAAATCACTACACACTTTTGAAAATCTTGGCCAGAGAAACTGCTACAATAGACAGATTTCTGTTCCCCACTTTATCCTCCCTCCAAAAAAGCCAAGTCTTGCTTCTCCTAGCTCAGAGTTATTCTTGCAATGGGAAAGGACAATGTGCATTCAACAAGTGTTGTTTACATGGTCGTTAAGCCTTGGTCTACACTAGGACTTTATTTTGAAATAAACTCCCTTCCCCCACAGTTGAATTTATAAGCGGATCATCCACAGTACCAAGCCTGTTATTTTGAAAAAAAAGGGCCGTGGAATTCGAAATCTGTACTCCTGCTTTTCATCAAGAGTTACATTAATTCTTAAATAGTTAATTCAAAATAGCGGTAGTGTGAACGCTCTAGTGCTGCTATTTTGAAATAATTAATCCCTAAAGTAATTTGAACTAATTACTCCCCAGTGATTTCTGGGGCTCTAAGTCTGAGATAGCTCATCCACAGTGACAGAGCCTGCCTTGGAGTAATTTCGAGGCTTCCCTGTAGTATGGACACTCTAGTTCGAATTTGTTAAATTGGGAGTTATTAAGTTGAATTAATTAATTTCAGAATAGTGGCCTAGTGTAGACAGGACCTCAGAGGTATGTATATTGTAGCTGACCTCTGAAACTAGTGAATACTGGATTTTTTTAAATAAAGAGACAATTTGAAATTCTATATTCAATTATTTAATTTCTCAGGCATTCATTGTGTTTGAAATGAATGGGCACAAAGATAGATTTAGTACAATCGGAGTTATTTTGTTAAGTTAGAGATTTTGAAATGGGATTATGCATCATTACAAAATATCCATAGTGACCAAAATCTTGCATCTTTTTCCAGTGGGCAGACTACTGGGTCTTTATGCTGCATTGGTATCCATGCATGTGAGCAGCCTCTAATCTGCTGTAGAGGCCAGGTTTATAAACCAGTTAGGGTATGTCTACACTACCACCCTAGTTCGAACTAGGGTGGTTAATGTAGGCAACCGAAGTTGCATCTTGCCGGGCGCCGCCATTTTTAAAGCCCCGGTAGTTCGGATTAGGCTCTCATTCCGGTAGCCTAATCCGAACTACCTACTCCGTGCCGCATGTAGCCGCGGGCACGGAGTCCGAACTACTGGGCTTTAAAAATGGCGGTGCCCGGCAAGATGCAAATGAAGTCCGGGATATTTAAATCCCGGGCTTCATTTGCAACTTCGGTTGCCTACATTAACCACCCTAGTTCGAACTAGGATGGTAGTGTAAACATACTCTTAGGGGTTGTGGCAACTATCAGTTCCAAGGCAATGCAGCTGGCTACATTGTTGCCTAGAAGCAAAGGTATTCAGGGAATAGGCTAGCAGCTAGTCCAACCTGGTTTGGTTCCTGACATTATTAATTTCTATAAGATGCCTGAATATAATTCTTTCTTACTGTAAAGACAGAATCATTGACATATAGTGATGGCAGGAACTGCAAGAGGTCATTTAGTCCATCTGCCCATGCTACTGCACAATTAAGTATATCAAGAGCATTATAACATGAATCATAATGCAGGCAATATTAAACTTGACCTTTAGCAAGTTGAAAAAATGCACAGATATCAATGGAACCAAGACAAAAATAATTGCATCATACTATAATTATATGTTTCTGTGCTATCTGCTCTTGCACCACAACATAAACAGAATAGGCTCCAAAGCCACTGCTTCAAGACTGAACACAAAGATCTGACATATTCTCAAACAGAAGCCAAGCACTGATGCAGCTTTGCCACAACGCAATGGGGCTGGGGGGTGGGGGAAACCCTACAGGGATATCAAAGCAAAGGTGGGTCCGGAACACTCTTTCATGAGACCATTACAGGGGGAAGCACAGGTAAACACAAGGAAAATGTGCCATACTGATTTATGCATTTTTTCACCAAAATTACAATATGGTAGTTCTGCTTAAATGCCTGCAGTCGCATTCTGGTGATCTCCAGTTTATTTTAATTATTGTCAGGATGAGAGACTTGGCAATAAACATTACCTATTGTAGTGATATGGAAGGGAATTTTTTTTACAAAAGTACATTGTACTGAAAAAAGAATTACTTAATTCACTTTTTATTAACACAGGGTATCTTTATTAACACTGTGTATCTTTTCTCCTTTTTCTTGTTTACATCTTCAGTTCCTTCTATTCTACAACTTTTCTTGCTTTTTCTTCTGTTTTTTTTCTTTTCCCTTTTTTATTCCCTTCATGTGTCTTTCCCCGTATTTCACTGACATGTTAATTTGCTGATTGTTTTCCATCACTGGAATCGAAAACAAAATTTGCCTCAAGATTTTTATATGTCAGAACAAGGGCTCCTTTCTTTTGAGGTTTTCCTTTCCCTCATTTAATATCTGTTGTGTTTTATGTCTACGCTACCCGGTTATTTCAAACTAAGTTATTTCGAAATAATAACTCCCAAAATAACTATTTTGAAATAAGCTTATTCTTCTTGGGCATGTCTACACAGCAAGGCTAAAACTGAAATAAGCTATACAACTTGAGCTACATCAATTGAGTAGCTTAAGTCAAAATAACTTATTTCGGCTTTTGGCACTGTCTACAGAGCAGGAAGTCCAAAAAAGAGCACTCTTCCTCCGACTTCTCTTACTCCTCATAAAATGAGGGTTACAGGAGTTGGAGTGAGAAGTCCTCCAGCTTGCCATTATGTCTAAATAACTGCTTGTAGTGTAGACGCGGACAATGTTATTTCAGAACAATGTTGGTTATTCCAAAATAACACTGCCATGTAGACGTACCCCTTCACAAGCAGGTGTTATTATTTTTAAACAACAAGGCCGTTATTTTGAAACAACAGGATTGGTAGGGTGCATCTACACAGCAGGGCTTACCTTGAAATAAGCTATGCAAATTGAGTTACATCAATTGTGTAACTTATTTTGAAATAGCTTATTTTGAAATTGGGAGCATCTACACAGCACTTATTTTAAACAGAGCACTCTTCTTCTGACTTCTCTTATTCCTCATACAATGAGGGTTACAGGATCCAAAGTAAGAAGTCCTCCAGCTTGACACTGTTTTGACACTATTTCAAAATAACTTCCTCCTATGTAGATGCAGACTAAGTTATTTTGAAAATGTTTCTGTGTAGACATACTTGTAGTGTGGACGTTTGCCTTGTTATTTCAAAATAAGGGAAGTTATTTCGAAATAACTCCTTATTGTAGACATGTCCTTATATGTTAGCCCTCATTTCCTCCAGTGATTCTTTCTCCTTGTTTACCTCTTTTTCTCCTTGTCTGAATGGCAGAGCTAAGTCAGCCTCTAAGCAGGTGTGTTAAGAAGAGATGACCAGGACAGAGTACCTGACCTGGGACACCTGCAGTACTGTTTAGGCCAGGGGTGTCCAAACTTTTTTCAAAGAGGGCCAGATTTGATGAAGTGGACATGCGTGAGGGCCGACCATTTTGCCTGACATTCTTTGAACCATTAAAATTAAATGCAAATTAACTATTTTATGCAAAGTTTATTGCAAACAGCATACTTTTCATTTCGTCACATGGATGACAAATCTAAACAGGTGTTAAATCACTCTGCCTTTCATATCTGAAGGCTAGATGAAAAAAAAAATCCAGGAAGCTGAAATATATGTCAGGAACATTGTAAAGTACATTACATATTATTGGTAATAAAGGTTGTCTGTCAACTTTTAAGTTAAAAAAATATGAACAGGAACATAACACCAAGTATACATGTTGTGTCCAAATATATTTATAACTGATTTAGACCAACTGACATTAACTGAGATTTTACAATGTATTCATCTCAATACATATGGATTCGTTGGGGGCCATAAAAGATAGATATTGCCAAATTACCTGGGGGGCCGTATTAAACGAGAACACAGGCCGCAATTGGCCCGCGGGCCGGACTTTGGACATGCCTGGTTTAGGCATTCTAAGCACCCAATATTGAAATTCATAGATTTTATAGTTACTTGACAAATTCTCAACACTTCCATAGCTGTTTTTAAAATATGAATAGTATTTCAGTGGTAGTAACACACGAAATATTATGGTACTAAATATTTGGAAATATTTAATAAGGTTTGGAGTGCAAGCAGTTTCCATAATATAGTGAATTATTGCACTGCCATCTAGTGGTAGTATTCCACAATAACTAGGCAATTTTATTTTACCATATTTATTGTTGTGAGCGCACAAATGAAGGTATTCAGTGCGCAGGAGAGGGCTGCCAGGGAGCGGTATGGAGCTGGGGGCAGGATCTGGATGGGAGGTGGGGTGCAGGCAGGTTGGGGTGCAGGCTCTGGGAGGTGGGATGCAGTTTATAATTGAGAATAAAACTGTCCTGCTGTCTTTCCTGTCAAATCTATAGCTCAAGGTAATTATTTAACCAGGTAAACTGTATTTTGTCCTTTATTAAATCAATTACTTTATATTAATAAAAGCTACTCCATTCCTTGTAAATACCAGAGATAACAAAGATTATATGCAACTTTTCATGTGAAATGAGATGGCTGATTAAATATGAGGAGCTAAAAAATTGGACAGCTATTTTCTGCTACCAGAGTATCTAACTGGACAGCACAACAATACATGGAATAAGACAAATATGAACACACTTATTTTAGTGAACTATCAAGTAAGGATTTTTTTTCTACCAACCAACCAACCAACCAACCAACCAGGAATTTCAATGCATGAATGCGTATGTAATTGTATAAATGTTAAGAAATTAAAAATGATTGTTCCTACTGCATCTAATACTCAGCCACATTGCACATGTGGACTGTATTAAAGCAATAACATAACCATAAATGTAGCTCAGTATCACTAAATATCACAGATATAATAGGCAAATTATGGTTATTGTGGGAGAATTTCTGAATTTTCTAATAATTTACATTTTAATCCTCAAACTCAACATAGCAACGACATACTTGTAGCAGTATATATTAAATTGGTTTGAAGGTGTTTACAGGGTGCACTATATAGCTTCTGAGCAAAATACTGTTCCCAGTGAAAAAGTAAATTTTGCCATTAACGTCAGTGTGATCAGTATCTGGCCTTATACACTGAAATAGGCCCCAATACTGCAATTCACTGTGCTCACGCAGACTGCTGTTGCCCACATATCCCATAACATTCGCTGTCGATCTGTGAAGGCACAAAAATCTATTAATATGCAAGAAGCTGCAGGGTCATGGCCACAGTCCTGTCCATATATAAAAAATAAAGTGAAATGTAGGTTGTAAAATAATTCCAAAATAAGCATGTACACAGTTTGTGGCAGTGAAAGTTTCCTGCCTTTTTAAAGAATGTTTTCTGAAAATAGGACAAACACTGAAAGAAGGTTAAGTAAAAAGTAGGACATTTCACTGTCTTATCTTAGGGTAGGCAGATTAGATGAATTTGCTATAAAATAGAACAATCCTATTGAAAGTGGAAGATCCAGTCACTCTAGTAATGAATCATATTTACTAGCGGAAAGAGATTTGTGCATATCCTTTATGCATTAATCAGGGTTACTATTAACTGTTTGTTATCTCTAGAAGAAAACACACAAGTAATTAGTGATGCAGACAAGAATATACTCAGCCTTCTTGTTTCCTGAAGCAACAAAGAGTGAGACCGTGCCCCAGCTTACGTGGTTTACTACTTTTCACCAGCTTTTCTCACCACCATTATCCTTAATTCTGCCTTATAGTTATGCCAGGAGGGGGATAAAAACAACCTAAAACCCCAAATGGGCCTTTCAAAGTCAGTGTACTCTAATTAGACATTGCAAATACTCAAAACATCTCTACATGTTAAAGTTATGTTCCCTGGGTGCTTTAACTGTGCATTTGCATACTTTAACATGTCTGGATTTCTTTTAAGTAATCTTAACTTTGAATACCTTGGGTTTGTAATGCTTGATTTGGGGATAATTATTTTTACCCTTAAATTACTGACACATACTCTCAATCTTAACTCTATTTAAATGTGCTTTTGTTTTGGAATAACAATAAAGCTGCTGCTGTTGGCTCGTAATTAAAATTTTTTACTGTTCATTCTGTGGCTGCGCAGCATGTCAACAATCAGTCTTATAATTATAACTCCTATTAATTAACAACGGTTCCTGTATGTTTTATCTTGGGCATTTTACACTATTTGCCTCCTCTGCCAGCTGCAGTGACAGGAAGTCAAGAAAGACACACAGAGCCTATGGGCTGCTTGGCAGGCAATTATACATAATAAGGTGCTACAGAAAGCACAACACAGCAGGTGCTGCCCAATGAGGAAGAGATAAAACATTAGTTTTGGCACAGAGATGGGAAGGAAATCTGGAATATGAACTGGTGGCACACAAAGCCTGACCCAGAAAAATAGGCAATGTCAAATCTTTACCTAACAAGAAGCTGCAACTGGAAGTGAATCCCAGATATCATCTGCTATAAATGGTATTAATCACAGTTAACACATGTGATTAACTCAAACAATTAATTGTGATTAATCACACTGTCAAATATAGAATAACAATTGAAATGTATTAAATATTTCTGGATGTTTTTCTGTATTTTCAAATATGTTGATTTCTATGGCAACACAGAATCCAAAGTATATAGTGCTCACTTTATATTACTTTTATTACAAATATTTGCACTGTAAAACAGTATTTTTCAATTCACGTGATACAAATAATGTAGTACAATCTCCTTATTGTGAAAGTGTAACTTAACAATGTAGTTTTTTGGGGTTACATCACGACACTAAAAAAAAAATTAAAACGTTAACACCTACAAGTCCACTCAGTCCTACTTAGCGATTGGCTGAACAAGACAGACAAGTTTGTTTATCTTTACAGGAGATACTGCTGCCCGCTTCTTGTTTACAGTGTCACGTGAAAGTGAGAACAGGCTTTTACATGGCATTTTTGTAGCTGGCTGTGATTTTATTGGATTGTGATCTGAGCATACAAATCATTGTTGCAACCAATATTATATGTTTGCAACAAATTATGTACAAAGTGAGATGTCTATAAAAAACTTATGATTCATTGATTGTGGTTATATTCTATTCTTATGCATGTATCATTTTTGTATTTGAAGATATAAGAATTGACTATGTACTTGTATTTCCAATACTTGCTTCTGGGAGATACCAACAGGTGGCTTGGCCAGCCTTTTGTGAAAGGATTGCTAGTCAAATGAATAGAAATACTTGACTAACAATGGACCCTGGGAGTTGCTAATTCACATCTGATGAACATTCAGACCAGCATGGGTGTAATGGCTGCTATCTGTAAAGGACTGAGTCATGCATGGACAGGTGACTCTTGTGACAAACTCCATTTTAGTAGCTGTATTTTTCCACAGAAGAACAATGGGTTTTCCTCCACATGGCCAAGGATACAAAAAGGGACTTGGAGGTTCCTCCATTTTGTGTTCTCACCTCTGGAGAATCTTTGCTATGAATGGAAGCTTGAAGTTACAACCCATCCTACCAGTGATGTATTCCAGAGACTTGATTTAAGCTAGCTGATTGTTCCACTTTGGCTACAAGCCTGAACCAAGAACTTTGCAAATGGTGTATGTATTTTATTCTTTTAACAATTTTAACTCTCACCTTTTCTTTCTTTTTATGAATAAGGGTGTGTCTACACTGCAGGGCTTAACTCGAAATAAGCTATGCAAATTGAGCTACGTCAACTGCGTATCTTATTTTGAAATAGGGAGCATCTACACAGCACTTATTTTGAAATAGAGCATTCTTCCTCCAACTTCCCGTATTCCTCCTACAATGAGGGTTACAGGAGTCGGAGTAAGAAGTCCTCCAGCTTGACAGTAGTTTGACATTATTTTAAAATAACTGCCTGCTGTGTAGACATGGACTAAGCTATTTTGGAATAGCGTTAGATATTTTTAAATAGTGTTGCTGTGCAGAAGTATCTTAAACCTTTAGATGCAAAACAATTGGCAAACAGCATACTTTTTGGATAAGATCTGAGTTACTCGGGAATGTGGCTGGTCCTTTGGGATCATAAGAACCTTTTCTGATTTGGTGAGGTTGGTTTTCAGAACCTCTCATCAGTATGAGGAGTAGAACTGCTGGTGGCACAGGGGAACTGAAGTGCCTATGGAATTGTTTGTATGGTGCCCTGCTAGATAGTGGGGTGAATAGAAATATTCTTTGGCTACATCTACAATGCAGGAATTTGTCGGCAGACGCAATGCAAATGAAGTGCTCATTAACATTTCTTGCACGCTCATTTGCATAGTCTCTTCTGATCCATTTTGTGGAAGAGGTTTTTGCAGAAAAAAACCACAATATAGACGGGCCAAAAAATCCTTTTGCACAAGATCCTGTATACCTGCTTTTTTGAGGAATAAGGGTTCTTGAGCAAAAGTTTTTTTTGTGCAAAATGGCCTCATCTACCATTGTGCAAAAACCTCTTCCGCCAAATGTATCGGAAGAGACTGTGCAAATGAGAGTGTGAAAAATGCTAATGAGTGTTTCATTTGCATTGTCTCTACCAACAAATTCTTGCAGTGTAGATGTAGCCTTTGTGACTGGTTTGGTGTGACTTGTAATCTTGGGCTGCAACTACCTCTGTCTCTATGTAATTCACTCTGAATTGACCATCTCAGCAGTGTCTCCAGAACCCCCTTTATTACACTGGCATTGCAAAGTATTTATGTGCCAGATATGCAAAAAATTCGTATGCCCCTTCATGCTTTGGCCATCATTTCAGAGCACATGTTTCCAGGCTAATGATACTTATTTCAAAAAATCAGGCATTAATTACATTTGCAACTGAACTCCTTGTGAGAGAATTGTGTATCTCCTCTTCTGTTTTACCTGTATTCTGCCATATATTTCAAGTTATAGCAGTGTTGGATGATGACTCAGCACATGTTAATTTTAAGAACACTTTCACAGCAAAGATGGCAAAATGCAAAGTAGGTATGTAAGCTGTCTCGCTCAATCCTGGGCACCTGGCTGGTGTTAAGGTCTATATTTATTAGTCCGGTGGCCCCTTTAAGACAGTGGGGTCTGTGGGCGGGGCAGGCTGCAATGCCTGCACCAGCCTAAATATCAACACAGCCCCAACTCTGATTCAGGGTGGGGCAGGCAAATGGGGAGGGAGAGACTGTCATCCCATAGGTGGGGTGGTATGGGGGACACAGGCCCTCCCTACTCCACTGCGTCTTGGCCCAGGATCCTTGCAGTGGCTGCCTTGGCAGCTACTGGGGTCAGCAGGGAATCCGATTTGAAACACGCTGACACACATCAAAGGGTTATCTGGTCCGCCTGATCATCATCCACTTCCCCTAGGCCACTTCCAAACTCCCCCTCATTCTGTACCTGGTTCTCAGTCAGCAATGGATTTGCATAGGGTTGCCAGGTGTCTGGTTTTGAACCAGGCAGTCCAGTATTTGAGCTTTCTGTCCAGGAAACAAATTGAGAAAATACCGGACATATAAATGTCCAGTGTTTTCTAATAAAGTAAGTTTTATTATTATCATGAGTATCAGTACATAGTTGCATACTGCCTGGCTGGTAGACATGCTCACACTGCGCTTTTATATTTCCTGGCCCACCCCTAGGTCTCTGTGAAATTAAAGGGATGGGATCTGGCTCGGCCCACTTGGGATCAGAGAGGGGTTCTTCCTCCTCGGGGTCAGTGCTCACTACAAGGTACTGTAGCCAGACATGAACCCCATCTTGTTTCCCCCCTCCCCCCCAGAGAGCAAGAGAAAGGCAGTCAACCTTTGATGCCCTTGGAACACAGGTGTGCTGCCTGTCCCTGACTCTACCATAAACAGAAACCAGACAGTAAATGGGCTAGCTGACGACCCGGGGCCTCCCGTCGCCCTGATGGCTAGTACCAGTAATTGACACGCCTGCACTGTCCCAGGCGAGGAATCTTCGCCCATCACATACCAGAGGTGCCCATTGTCTGCATTTTCCCAGGTGTGAATTATGCTTTGCACCCTTCATGGGAAACTTGGCATTCAAAGCCATTTTTGCTAATTGGCCACTTGAGACCAGGAAGAAGCCTACGTGACCCAAGGGGTATAAAGAGGGGTTTAGTAGCCCACCCCATTTGAGCTCCAATCATCCACACCTGCTGGCAGGTATTGATTGTCTCCCGAGGTCTGTGGGATGCCCAACCTCGCCCTACTTCTTTCCGAGGGATTGAGAGAAAGACGCTGGCCACGCCAAGTCTGGAATGCAGGGGTGAGAATTATACCTGCTAGGTGTCTATTTTGCATGCATTTAATAAGAGCTCAGAGAACCAAAAGGGTTTCATGGTACTTGTAAGTGACTTATTAGTGTAATTTCTGTCCTGTCCTTTGTAGTGGCTGTGTTGTCTGTAACACAGCAGTAGCATTTAACAACTAAGTTTACCCTGTAACAATAAAATAGTAACTGTTTAAGCTTTAACCTGACTCCTTCAGTTGCTGTAACAGAATCAAGTACAATTTAAAAGAACTTCAGCCGGTCATCAGGGACAGGTATAGGGAGAGCTTGGGCGTTTGGATTTGTGTCACTCCCAGGTGACAGGTCCGTTGGGGCACCTCTCAGCCTCCCCCAGGCTGCCTGCTGTGAAGGAATCACGGATTCTAGCAGCTAAAATCTGAGGTGTAATAAGCTCTCCCCGTAAACTTATTGGGGCGCCCATCAACCTCCTCCAGGTTGCCTGCTGCAAGGGACCCCGGTCTCAGAAGCTGAAGTCTCGGGTGTATAGCACACACACACACACCACTCACTGCCCTGACCGTCGGTTGGCAGAATTGGGGCGCCCGTCAAACTCTTCCAGGTTGCCTGCTGCAAGGGACCCTGGTCTCAGCAGTTGAAGTCTCGGGTGTATAACACACACACACACACACACACCACACCCTGTCCTGACCGTCGGCTGACAGGTACCAATGCGAAATTTTAAAAATACCTATAGCATTCTACCTGAGGTTAAAGAATCCGAGGTGCCTTCCAATAACTGAGAGGAAACGGGTGTGGAGCATGCTTTCAGAAGTCTTAAAGGAGCAAGACTCCAGTGTTGAAACTACAGAACCTGACCCACTGAAAATCAACCATCTGCTAGTGGCTTCTTACTCAGGTAATGAAATGAACATGCATTAGTCTATTCCAGTTTGTATCAAGCAGACTCAATCATTAGCATGAATGTATGTCCTCTGGCATGGTAGTTGAAGCAAAAAGGGACATATGAATCTATTTCATATCTGTTCTCACATTTCAGGAGGAGTAACAGTTAATCCGAACTAAGGACTTAGTTCGGATTAACTTCTGACTGCCGCGTATAGCCGCGGGCAGTCAGTTTGAACTAAGGGGATTTAAAAATGTCGCCCATGCAAATGATATTTAAATCCCAGGCTTCATTTGCAAGTTCGAATGCCTACATTAGCCACCCTACTTCGAACTAGGGGGCTAATGTAGACATACCCTAACAGTCTCCTCTGAGACTTTTAGTTTGAGAGGGTTGCATTGACATTGCATTTGTTTGGGTTCCTTTACAAATATGCTTACTGTATTTAGGACACTGTTACATAAGTGGCAATCTTTCCTGTTCTAGTTTAGTATTATTTTTTTAAATTTAATAGAAAAAGTTGCCTGTTCACAGCTCTACTTGCTGACAGTTATTTGGAATCTTTGGTTTTGCCTGCAGTACAGACCTTACCACTGCACAGCTGCACCACTGCAGGTGTACCACTGTAAGTCCTGTGAAGCTTCTCTATGCTGGCAGGAAAGAGCTGTTCTGCTGGCATAGTTAAGCCCCCTCTAGCGAGTGGCAGTAGCGAGGTCAGCAGGAGAGTGTCTTCCATTGACATAGTGCTGTCCAGGCCGGCACTTTTGTTGAACAGGGGGTCCTTTCTTCACATCCCTGACTGATAAAAGTTGTACTGACAAAAGTGCCAGTGTACACAGAGCCACAATCCATACAAAAATAACCACCTAACAGCATGAGTGCTCTCACACAACAAAATTCAGTTCACTTCACCAACCAATAATTCAAAGCAATAAAACAACTCCCACCCCATATCTTTAGTCTAGAGGATTATTTTATTTTCTCTCCCTTCTAAGAAGATTAAGCTGTCATATTTCTTTGCTATGTGCTTTCATCTTATTTGTATTAGTGTCATCCAGATAACCAGACCAAGCATTGCTGCTTAATCATATCCCATACATTGAACTAAGGGAAAAACAAACATTACAGGCAGTCCCCAGGTTACGTACAAGATAGGGACTGTAGGTTTGTTCTTAAGTTGAATTTGTATGTAAGTCGGAATTGGCGTCCAAATTCAGCCGCTGCTGAAACTGACCAGCGGCTGACTACAGGAAGCCCAAGGCAGAGTTGCTCTGCCCTGGGCTTCCTGGAATCAGCCGCTGATCAGTTTCAACAGCGGCTGAATCTGGACACCTGGGACAGAGCAGCTGGGGCGCTGCCGGGTAGGTCCCCACGGCGCCGCACCCCAGCTGCTCTGCCCCAGGCGTCCCCAAGTCAGCCGCTGCTGAAACTGATCAGCGGCTGATTCCAGGAAGCCCGGGGCAGAGCAACTCTGCCTCGGGATTCCTGTAGTCAGCCGTTGGTCAGTTTCAGCAGCGGCTGACTTGGGGATGCCTGGGGCAGAGCAGCTGGGGTGCTGCTGGGTTGGTCCAGTAGTGCTGCTCCTCGGCGCTACTGGACCAACCCAGCAGCACCCCAGCTGCTCTACCCCAGGTGTCAGTGAGAAAAGCCTGGTCTGCTGGGGGGGGCACACTAGCTGCGCACCCCCAGCAGACCAGAGCGACACGGGCGGCAGACCGCCAAGACGCACCGCGGTCCCGCCCGCATCCTCCGCGGCTTTGCTCCACGTCTCTCTGGTCTGCTGGGGGGGGGGCCGCGGAGGACACGGGCAGCGGGACCGTGGCGCATCTGGGCTGTCCCGCTGCCTGCGTCCTCCGAGGCTTTGCTCCGCATCTCCCTGGTCTGCTGCCCCCCCCCCAGCAGACCAGGGAGACGCGGGCAGCGGACCGGCGAGATGCGCCGCGGTCCCGCCCGCATCCTCCACGGATTTGCTCCGCTGCTCCCTGGTCTGCTGCCCCCCCCTCCCAGCAGACCAGGGAGATGCGGAGCAGCTTTTCTCACCCTGGAGGATGCGGGTGGCGGGACCGTGGCACGTCTGGGCGGTCCCGCCGCCCGCGTCCTCCAGGGCGAGAAAAGCCCCGTTCGTAACTGCGGATCTGACGTAAGTCAGATCCGCGTAAGTCGGGGAGTGCCTGTATTTTAACTTGAAAGAACTGGAGCCCAAACCATGGACAAGAACAAGGCTACAGAATGCTATTGCTGAAGGGGATTAGGTTGGGCTATCTACCCTGAGGTCACTGCTTCGAACCCCTTCCTCCTCCACTACTTGATACTGTTTAAAGTTGTTTCCCTTTGGTAGTCAGTCCCAGCAGACAAGCATCCACATCACAGAACTCACCACTGTAATTAGCGCTAGTTGGTAGTCTCAGAAGAAAGGGAATGGAGCAAATGGTCATGGGGAATGGAACAGTAGTCCACACCTAGGCTATGTCTACACTCGCGGCTTCTTGCGCGAGTAATATGCAAATGAGGCTAAGCGTGGAATATCGCCGAGCCTCATATGCATACCTAATGAGCCACCATTTTTTTCAGAAGAGGTTCTTGTGCAAGAAGGAGCGTCTACACTGCCGCTTCTTGCGTAAGAAATACCCTCTTGCGCAATGCCATAACACCTATTACTTTTCAGGAAGAACGGCATTGCGCAAGAGGGTTTTTCTTGTGCAAGAAGGGGCAGTGTAGGCGATATTCCATTTTTAGCCTCATTTGCATATTACTTGCGCAAGAAACTGTGAGTGTAGACATAGCCCTAGAGATGATCACTCCTGTTCAGAGCATAATGTGGGGAATTCATGTTCTTTACCTGCCCTAAAGATAAATCCATCACCTTCCATGAGTACTAAATTCAAGAGTTTTTAAGATATGATTAGGAAGGACATGGCATGTCAAATACAATCATTAGTGTTTGGAATACATTCCGACCCATAACATGGCCCCCTTGGCACCACTCTGGACCTGTTGGTACAGGCTGGGTATGGGTATTTAACTTGGATACTTGCCCTCTTTGGGATTATCTAAGTGGATCTCCTTTTACCACATGTGCTACCTTTTAAAAATCAGGCACTTTATTCATTCTGTTTGTCCAATAACACATAACAGGCTGTCTCTGAACTATTTTATTAAGTATGACTAAATAAATAAAAGGGATTTTTAACAATTTAGCTCTAATTTCAAGTAGCAGGAAATAATTTAACATTAATATTATAGTAGCATCAAGATTTTTCACTCACAGGTAGGTCCCTAATGTTCTAGTTAGATCAGCTACATCAGCTTGCTACTCAGCAGGGTTTGCAGCTTCAAATAGGGAATGCTAAATGCAATTAAATCACAGTCAAAATAAATGGTCAGAGTTGGGTTTGATAGGATTTAGTTTGCTGCCCTTTGAAAAGGCTATAAAAGTGGGTCCCAAGCCAAATCTCTTTGGGTATGTCTACACTACCCCGCTAGTTCGAACTAGGGTGGTAATGTAGGCATACCGCACTTGCAAATGAAGCCCGGGATTTGAATTTCCCGGGCTTCATTTGCATAAGCCGGCCGGCGCCATTTTTAAATGCCGGCTTGTTCGAACCCCGTGTGTAGCCAGACACAAAAACCCCATCTTGTTTTTCCACGAGCCCCATCTTGTTTCCCCCCCCCCCCCCCCCCCCAGAGAGCAAGAGAAAGGCAGTCAGCCTTTGATGCCCTGGGAACACAGGTTTGCTGCCTGTCCCTGACTCTACCATAAACAGAAACCAGACAGTAAATGGGCTAGCTGATGACCCGGGGCCTCCCGTCGCCCTGATGGCTAGTACCAGTAATTGACACGCCTGCACTGTCCCAGGAGAGGAATCTTCGCCCATCACATACCAGAGGTGCTGCATTTTCCCAGGTGTAAATTATGCTTTGCACCCTTCGTGGGAAACTTGGTGTTCAAAGCCATTTTTCCTAATTGGCCATTTGAGATCAGGAAGAAGCCTACATGACACAAGGGGTATAAAAGAGGTTCCGCTGCCCACCCCATTTGAGCTCCAATCATCTATACCTGCTGGCAGGTATTGATTGTCTCCCGAGGTCTGTGGGACGCCCAACCTCGCCCTACTTCTTCCCGAGGGATTGAGAGAAAGACGCTGGCCATGCCAAGTCTGGAACGCAGGGGTGAGAATATACCTGCAATGTGTCTATTTTGCATGCATTTAATAAGAGCTCAGAGAACCAAAAGGGTTTCATGGTACCTGTAAGTGACTTATTAGTGTAATTTCTGTCCTGTCCTTTGTAGTGGCTGTGTTATCTGTAACATAGCAGTAGCATTTAACAACTAAGTTTACCCTGTAACAATAAATAGTAACTGTTTAAGCTTTAACCTGACTCCTTCAGTTGCTGTAACAGAACCAAGCACAATTTAAAAGAACTTCAGCCGGTCTTAAGGGACTCACTGCCCTGACCGTCGGCTGACACCGTGCCGCGCTGCTACACGCGGCACGGGCTAGATAGTTCGAACTAGCAAGCATTCCGCACTATCTGTGGAACGAGGCGTACAGATAGTGCGGAATGGCTTGCTAGTTCGAACTATCTAGCCCATGCCGCATGTAGCCGCGCAGCACGGGGTTCGAACAAGCCGGCATTTAAAAATGGCGCCGGCCGGCTTATGCAAATGAAGCCCGGGAAATTCAAATCCCGGGCTTCATTTGCAAGTGCGGTATGCCTACATTACCCCGCTAGTTCGAACTAGCGGGGTAGTGTAGACATACCCTTTGATTCAGGACTGAGTCTCTCCCTCCTGGGAAACAAGCTTCATGTTATCCCTTCCCCCTGAATTGCCAGGCCTCTGAATAAGGTGGAGGGGCAGGCTCTGTGCTCCCAGAAGGGGTGGGGCCGCAGCCAGAACAAGTGGGGCTGGTACCAATATAAGATTTCTAAAGATGCTAACCACACTCAACCCAAGTTTTAAGAATCTGAAGTGCCTTCCAAAATTGGAGAGGGACAAGGCATTGAACATGCTGTCAGAAGTCTTAAAAGAGCAACAGTCCAATGTAGAAAGCATAGAACATGAACCACCAAAACCAATCAGCCTTCTGTTGGTAGCATCTGACTTAAATGATAAAAATGAACACGTGTCAGTCCACATTGCTTTGGATCGCTATTGAGCAGAACCCATCATCAGCATGGACATATGTCCTCTGCAATGGTGGTTGCAGCATGAATGGGCATATGAATGTTTAGAATATCTGTGTCATGGGGCCAGGCGTACCCAACGCCCCAGGATCACTATGACCCACAGGCCGAGTTGCTAATCTCTCCCTATCAGGGGTTCAATATGGCCCAGTGGCCGAGTCTCGAATCTCCCCTATTGGGGTTCAATATGGCCCAGTGGCCGAGTCTCTGATCACTCCTGTCGGGGTTCAATATGGTTTGGCGGGGTAGGGGGGTCCAGGCCTTCCCTCCCTCACAGGGCCCTATCAGTGGCTGGTAGTTTCCACCACTGGCTTGGCGGGGGATCCTCCCCGAATCGCGCCAAGCCCTCTGGGGCAGCTCCTGCTCCCTGCCCTGGGCTACTTCCTACCCCGCCAGTGGTGGCTGGTCCAGCGGCTGCACTTGCCGCAGGCTGCCATCTGGGGAGACAGGGCAATTGGGGGGCCGCAGGAGAGCTTCCACCCCCAGAAGCCCGCAGAGCCAGCCCAGTCCTCCCCATCCGGGGCTCGTGCCCCATTCCTCCCTCACCTCCTTCCACTTACCCCTCCCTACCCCCCTCCCTGAGGGTACGTCTACACTACAGCGCTAGTTCGAACTAACTTAGTTCGAATTAGTTAATTCGAACTAAGCTAGTTCGAACTAACGCATCTAGAACTAAAAACTAGTTCGAACTAGCGTTTTGCTAGTTCGAACTAGTAAGTCCACATTGAGTGGACTCTGAACAGGGCTTAATGATGGCCGGAAGCAGTGCCGGCAGGGCATAAAAGGAGGACTTAGAGCATGGAGATGCTGTCTCAGGCTAGCCGAGGGCTGCGCTTAAAGGGTCCCGACCCCCACCCCGGACACACAGTTCTAAGGGGTGCCCCGCTTGCAAAGAAGTTCTGGCTTGGAGTGCCCTGAGTGCCCACACTGGGCACATCACACCACTCGGCCATCAGCCCGGCTGCACTTCCCGCAGGCTGCCATCTGGGGAGAGGGAGTAATTGGGGGGCTGCAGGAGAGCTTCCACCCCCAGAAGCCTGCAGAGCCAGCCCAGTCCTCCCCATCGGGGGCTCGTACCCCATTCCTCCCTCACCTCCTTCCACTTGCCCTTCCCTAGCCCCCCTTCTTATTGATGTACAAAATAAAGATAACGTTTCTTCCAACATTGACTCTGTCTTTATTGAACAAAACTGGGGGAGACTGGGAAAAGGAGGTGGGAGAGGGGAAGAGAGAGGGTGGGAGAGGGGAGGGCAACTAAAATGATCAGGGGTTGGGAACAGGTCCCATATGAAGAGAGGCTAAAGAGACTGGGACTTTTCAGCTTAGAAAAGAGGAGACGGAGGAGGGACAGGATAGAGGTCTCTAAAAGCAGGAGTTGGGTGGAGACGGTGCATACAGAAAAGTTCTTCATTAGTTCCCATAAAGAAGGACTAGAGGATACCAAAGGAAAGGAATGGGTAGCAGGCTTCAAACTAGTAACAGAAAGTTGTTCTTCACAAAGCAAATAGTCAACCTGTGGAACTCCTTGCTGCAGGAGGCTGTTAAGGCTACAACTAGAACAGAGTTTAAAGGGACGTGAGATTAAGTCATGGAGGTTGGGTCCACGGAGTGCTATTAGCCAGGGGGTAGGAGTGGTGTCCCTGCCCAAGGTTTGTGGAAGGCTGGAGAGGGATGGCACGAGACAAATGGCTTGGTCACTGTCTTCGGTCCATCCCCTTCAGGGTCCCTAGGGTTGGCCGCTGTCGTCAGACAGGCTACTGGGCTAGATGGACCTTTGGTCTGACCCAGTACGGCCATTGTAAGCTCTGGGCTCAGGGTCGGGTGTCTCAGTGGACCACCTTGATTTTCATGCACACCTGCTCCTGGGTGGCCAGGCTGGCAGCTCTCCTGCCCTAAACGGCCACTTTCCTGTGCCTAGTGCGGAGATCGTGGACGAGGTCCATGATGTCTACACTAGCCCAGGCAGGTGCCTGCCTCTTGCTGTCCCGGGCAAGCTCCCGGGAGCTGCCAGCCTGGTCCCGGGAAGAGGGGGAGGGCTGGGGGGCATCGGGTGGGTGGCTCGATCCGTGCCAGGTGCAGGGTCTGCTGGCTGGGTGCTGGCAGGCTTGCACCTGGCACGGGCACTGTAGCCAGCCCGTGCCCCTTTAAGGGGTCCGGGGCCGGGAGGGGGGCAGACGAGTTTCCCTGGTGTTGGCCAGAGTGGCCACCAGGGAAACCTGGGGAGGGCTAGCCTCCCACTAGTTAGAATTAAGGGGCTACACACCCCTTAATTCGAACTAGCTAGTTCGAACTAGGCTTAATCCTCGTAAAATGAGGTTTTCCTAGTTCGAACTAAGCGCTCCGCTAGTTCGAATTAAATTCGAACTAGCGGAGCGCTAGTGTAGCGCCTATTAAAGTTAGTTCGAACTAACGTCCGTTAGTTTGAACTAACTTTGTAGTGTAGACATACCCAGAGTGTCTAGACTACATCCAGTTCTATCGACAAAGCAAGCTGCTTTGTCGACATAACAGTGTAGACGCAAAGGACAGTGTAGATGCAATAACGCCTTCTGTCGACAGAACTCTGTCATAGAATCATAGAATCATAGAGCTGGAAGAGACCTCAGAAGATCATCAAGTCCAGCCCCCTGCTCTAGGAAGGACCAATCCCAACTAAATCAACCCGGCCAGGGCTTTGTCAAGCTGAGACTTAAACACTTCTAGGGATGGAGATTCCACTACTTCCCTAGGTAACCCAGTCCAGTGCTTCACCACCCTCCTAGTGAAATAGTTTTTCCTAATATCCAACCTGGACCTCTCCCACCACAACTTGAGACCATTGCTCCTTGTTCTGCCTTCTGTCACTACTGAGAACAGCCTCTCTCCATCCTCTTTGGAACCTCCCTTCAGGAAGTTGAAGGGTGCTATCAAATCCCCCCTCACTTTTCACTTCTGCAGACTAAACAGACCCAACTCCCTCAGCCTCTCCTCATAAGTCATATGCTCCAGCCCCCTAATCATTTTGGTTGCCCTCCGCTGGACCCTCTCCAATGCGTCCACATCCTTTTTGAAGTGGGGGGCCCAGAACTGGACACAATGTGGCCTCAAAAGGCATTATTCCTCATAGAATGAGGTTTACAGCCATTGACAAAACTGCTGAGTTCTGTCAACGTTATGTTGACTAAACTCAGTGGCAGTGTAGACGCAGGTATAGTTTTTTTGACAAAACTCCACTTTTGTCGACAAAACCCTGTAGTCTAGACACACCCTGTGAGATAGACGTTATGGTTGCCTGAGAGGTGCTATGTACTACAACTTGTCTCTGTGCGATTTTCCCTGGGGGAATCTAGAGAGGAAGCTTTATGTGTCCCTACCAGGGATCCGCCCCCTCATGACCTCATTCCATAGGCAGCAAAAGTGCTCTCATCTAAGCCTAGCAAGTTCTCCTGTTCCCCTATGGGCAAGCAATAGGCACTCACCAAACCCTGATCCCCCTAAGCATCTCTCTGGAGTGTCCCGTCCCTAACTTACTGAACACTCACAGATACTATACTCACAAAGGAATAGTACATGCCAGCTTGCTAGTTCTATTCAGGATCACCACTGCACTGAACACACAGCACATAGATGTTTTTATAGTGAAAACAAGATCAAGTTAATTATCAAAGAAGAGAAAGTCAAATAATGGAAATAGTATTGGAAACTGATAACAAACAGAAAATAATAACATGCTTGCTAGAACTTAAACTTAACTCACAAGACATTCTGTTATCTCCCCCAGGATTGCTTGCCCCATGTCCTTTCCCCAGCATTTTCAAACAATGTGGCTGAGATCCCCACATTTCATAAGATCAAGTCTTCTGGCTTATTCTCCAAGACTGAAGAATTTCAGGGCATCTCTCTACCCCCTCCAGATACACCAGACTTTTGATCATCATCTGACAACAGCTTCCCCCCACCCATTTATACCTATGCCCATTAATTTTCATTCCCACAAGCTCTTCATTAGTATTTGAATTAGGCTATGTCTATATGTTGCCAGGGATGTGTGTGATGAAGTATGATACAATTTATGTGTGTATGGCTTGTCAATCTGACTAGAAGGTTCCAGGTTTGCCCTCCTTCCCCCAGGTCATGAAAGTTGAGGACTAAGAAGTTCTATTTCTGGAGGTGGATCTGGGGGCCCACAACAGCAGCCATGCTCACAATGAAGATAGTACCAAAGTAAAACAACTTTTATTATAACAGGTATTAAGATGGCAAACAAAACAAAGCATATAGCACTTATTGAACAGGTTGATTCAATCACCCCACAGGGTAGCATTAACAAAATCTAGTTATATAAATTGTGCTTATCTAAGTATACAGATAGGCTACGTCTACACTGCAAGCCTCTTTCAAAAAAGAGCTTCTAGGGTACATTTCACGAGGCATGCCGGAGCAGTCGACAAAGACTTCCCTTGTTGATCGTGCCACGTCTAGACTGCCACGCTGTGTCGGATCAGCTGATCGTCGGCACAGCGCGGTGGCCATTTTTATTTTAATTAGGCAGGGATTATTTAAATCCCCGCTTCATTGACTATGCCGAGTAAATTATTTTACATGGCTCCATCGATGGAGCCATCTAATCTAGATGTACCCCTAGACTACAACCAGTATTTTCAAAAAAGCAAGCCGCTTTTTCAAAAGAGAGCACCCAGGCAGTCTGTATGCTCTCTTTCGAAAAAGCACAGTTTGCATTACATAGGGTATGTCTACACATCAAAGTAAATTCAAAATAACAGCCGTTATTTCGAATTAACTTTCCTAGCGTCTACACAGGCAAACCGCTATTTTGAAATAAAATCGAAATAGCGGGGCGCTTATTTCGAATTTGGTAAACCTCATTCTACGAGGAATAATGCCAAATTCGAAATAGCTAATTTGAAATAAGCACTGTGTAGACACTTATTCCAAAATAGGGGGCCTCCATCCCTTCCCAGTTTCCCCAGGGCTATGTCTAGACTGCAAGCCTCTTTCGAAAGAGGCATTTTCGAAAGTATCTTTCGAAAAAGCCTCTTTCGAAAAAGCGCATCTAGACTACAATACGCGGATCGGAAAATCGATCCGCTTTTTTGAAAAAGAGTGTCCTGACTGCTGGACGCTCTTTCGAAATTAAAAGCCACCCGGAACTGCTTCTGCCAGGGTATGGGGGCAGCATTTCCTTCCAGGTGCTGCTGCCTGCCCTTTGCAGAGACACGTGGTTAAAGGGACGCCCCTGAACACTCGTTGCTCTGCTTCTGCAGCTGCCTTTGCTGTCCCTCTAGGAGGTAAGCAAGGCATTGCAGTGCTGGTTTGCAGCAGGTGATTTGTTTGGAGGTTTTTCTGTTTTAGACCCGTTTTTTCGGCATGGAGCCAGAGCTGCCCCTGGGCAGGCGATGGCCCCACGCCATCATATTGCAAGTGTTGCTGCATCTGCATGACACAGTCATGAGGCTACTTCCCCATCTGGACCCAGACCAGAGGTACGAAGGGATCGTCCGTCATGCAGCCCCACTGCCCTTGCCTCCAAACTTCTTTGTGGACAGGTGTGTTTGGAGGCTTGACACCAGCTCTGACTGGTGGGACCGGCTCGTTATGCAGCTCTGGGATGACCAAGAGTGGCTACGCAACTTCCGGATGCGAAAGACCACTTTCCAGGAGCTGTGTACCTGGCTTGCCCCTGCTCTGCAACGGCAAGACACCCACCTGCGGCCCGCTATCCCCGTGGAAAAGAGGGTCACCATTGCCCTCTGGAAGCTGGCAACCCCCGACAGATACCGCTCCGTGGGACACCAATTTGGAGTGGGCAGGTCTACTATTGGATACATCCTGATGGAGGTAAGTCATTGTCTAGGGACAGTCACAGTTTGGGGTGGGGTAAAGGGAGACTGCCAGGAAGGGCAAATGGAGTGTGAGTGGGGTGCTGCAGCCCTCTTGCATGGCTGGTCCGGCTGTGGAGGAAAAGAGGAAGATACAATCAGTCATAAAAAACTGGACTATGTAGCACTTAAAATACTAACAGGATGGTTTATTAGGGGATGAGCTTTCGTGGGCCAGACTCACTTCCTCAGATCAGAGTAACACGGCTACATTTCTATCACAATCAGTCATGTGTGCAACAGCTGTCCAAAAGGGCATGCCCTCTCCTTGAGACAGGGGAATCAGACATTCTGATTGTAACACCGTGTGTGACCTGGGCATCAGCCTGAGCATTACAGGTTTCCCTTGTGCATCACCCACTGTGCACCCACCTCCCCCCCCTCCCCCGGGTGTTACACAGCCTCACTGCACTCACCTGCTGCTTCATCTCCGGCGTCAGATGACACCTGGGAGGCCTCTGGGGTCTGTGTGACTGGCTCCAGGGTGAGGGTCGCCGTCTCCTCACTGTCCTCCTCTGGCACCATGTCCCCGTCTCCAGACTGCTCTGGGTCCTGCTCTGGCGCGTCCACCACAGGGTCCGCCAAGCCTGACTGCACGAGATGCCGTGGTGTGCGTGCTTCACCACCACCACCACCCAGGATCTGGTCCAGCTCAGTATAATACGGGCAGGAGTGGGGGGCTGCCCCAGAAAGGGAGCTATCCTCCCTGGCCTTCACATACCCTTGGCGCAGCTCCTTAACTTTGGAGCACACCTGGTCCTGGGTGCAGGGGTAGTGTCCTTTCTGGGCCAGGGCCTCTGCCATGAGGCCATAAATGTCCGCATTTCGCCGCCTGCTTTTTAGGGCTTGTAAGGCCTCCTCCTCTCCCCAGAGCTCGAGAAGGGTCTTGAGCTCTGGCCCAGACCATGACGGTGCCCGGCGTTTGGAGCCCCTGGTTGGGTCCCCAGAAGGCTCTCTAGAAGGTCCAGGAGGGTCTTGGGGCTGGGACATGCTGCACTTAACCGGCCGTGTGCTCCGGCTGCTTTGCTGCCACAAGTGGCTGTGAGGGTGCCTGTCCCTTTAAGAAATGGCTGCAGACAGGAACCAGAGACATGCAAGGCATGCCCCAGATTGTCCACCAGGGCTTCTTCCTGGAGGCCATTATTTTCGAAATTCCGCATCCACACTCACTTATTTTCGACGGATCTCCGTCGAAAAAGGCGTTCTTCCTCGTGCAATGAGGTTTACCGCCGTCGAAAGAAAAGCTGCGTTCTTTCGATTTAATTGAGAAAGAACGCGGCTGCAGTCTAGACGCAGGTGAAGTTTTTTCGAAAAAACCCCTGAGTCTGGACACAGCCCTGGTGGCCACTCTGGGCCAAACCAGGAAAACTCTTCTCCTTTCCCCCAGTCCCAGAGTCCTTAAAGGGGTAGACTCTGGCCACACTGTATGCCAGAGCCAGGCCTGCCAGTAGTCACTGCCCCTCACCCAGGGTATATCTAGACTTTACAACGTAAAGTAAAGGCTTGAATGTGAAAAGAGAAAAATGTCTAATGAGGAAGAATATTTTCCTGATAAGGAAGAAGAGAGCCCATAGCTTTTCATGAGTCTTTTTGCATCACTAACACCCAATCCTTATTGGCATAAACAGATTTCCACACCCTGAGATTTTGTGGCTCCACATACTTGATTAGATGGTGATATTGGGACATCTTTTGAATATTCATAAATAAAATAATCCGATGCACTTCTTGGACTCATTCCCTGGTCATGGGAAAAGTGGGAACTTATGGTTAATTGCAAGGTTTCTGTTTCCTTGATCCGAATGGCAGTTTAACTGAGCTTTACATTTTGGGACCTATTTTAGCTCTCATGAGGTGTTACGTCACCTCCTACCACTCTTATCTGGCCATTATATGTGTTCTGACCCATGAAGATTTTGTCACAAGCCTTTTACAATCACTAAAAAAGATCTGAAAAGATTTAAATTTAACTTCTAAAAGGTATTAACCCTTATTCACACTCTACTACTGCTAAAGCCAACCTCATGTAGGGTAGATCTTGCATGCCCTGTATTTCTGGCATTACTGTTAGAATACAGAAAAAGAATAGGATAGGATAGGAAACGATATAGCTTGTCAGGCTACATATACTAGCACTTCTGTTGGTATAACTTAGTTGCTTAAGAATATAAAGAAAACATGCCCTGAACAAGTTACTGAAGTTACACTAAGAGAAGCACTGGTGGGGACCAGCACTATGTCCGTGGGAGATGCTCTCTTGTCAATATAGCTAGTGCTGCTTCTGGGAGGGTAGTTTAGTTATGTTGATGGCAGAGCTCTCTTCTGTCAGCATAGAGTGGTTACACAGGAGATCATACAGAGGCACAGCTGAATCACTAGAGGGGTGCTTCTGTAAGGTCCGTGGTATCTTTAGCATGCTATTAGATTTATATTGTAAGCCGTACAATACACAGCTGTCTACACTGGCCGCTTGAATTTGCGCAAGAGCACTGACGTTCTAATGTAAGAATTCAGTGCTTCTTGCGCAAATACTTTGACACTCCCACTCAGGGATAAGCCCTCTTGCGCAAGAATACTTGCGCAAGCGGGCCAATGTAGACAAGCACCTTAATTTTTTGCGCAAGAAAGCCTGATGGCTAAAGTGGCCATCAGAGCTTTCTTGCGCAAAAGCGCGTCTATACTGGGTATGGATGCTTTTGCGCAAAAGCACTTTTTGCGCAAAAACATCCATGCCAATCTAGATGCTCTTTTGCAGAAATACTTTTAACGGAAAAACTTTTCCGTTAAAAGTATTTCCGCAAAATCATGCCAGTCTACACGCAGCCATCGGTTAGCTGATGAGATAAGTGTCTCCCACACCTCCTGTCTAGAAAAGTAGTGGTTCTCTAAGTGTGGTCCATGGACCACTAA
Source organism: Pelodiscus sinensis (assembly GCF_049634645.1). Classification (NCBI taxonomy): domain Eukaryota; kingdom Metazoa; phylum Chordata; order Testudines; family Trionychidae; genus Pelodiscus; species Pelodiscus sinensis. The sequence goes on along the minus strand of NC_134712.1, from coordinate 211,297,838 downwards.
TGGTCCACAACCAACTTGCAGGTGGGCTGTGGGCTCAGGGCTTGCCCCCCTGTAGTAGGGAGCCTGTGCTGGTATTCCAGCCCTGTCTTCTATGAGGATGAAACGCTAATGCCAGTTTCTTGCTGGGGGTGGAGGAGGGGAAGAGGGAGGAGCAGGGGGAAAGACTTGCAGGCTGGATCCAGCTTGTGGGGTAAGGAAGCGGCTCTACACATTGCCTCTTCACTTCCCCTCAGCTGGGGGAATGGCAGCACAGAAAACCACTCACCTGGAGGCTTTCACCACTGCTCCCATTGATCGAATCACAGCCAATGGGAACAGCGGGGGATGATGACTGGGAGCAGTGAGAGGCACAGAGCCAGGTAAGCATCCCCTTCAGGCCCAGACCCCACACCACCATCACCCTCCTGCACCCTTCTCCAGCTGTCATCCCACACCCTCACCATGCTCCTGTACCCTCCCTCCCAGACTCCCCCACCCTCAGCCCACTCCTGCACCCTACCTCCTGGCTGGACCCCACACTCCCATTCTCTCCTGCACCCATTTTATCATCATGGGTGATTGGTTGGTGGTCTGCGTAAAGGTCTGTGTTGAGTGGTGTGAGTCACAGGCCAAAAAGTTTGAGAACCACTGGTCTAAGGGCATGCTACCTTGGAATAATCAGCCTCAATCTCTAAGGGTATGTCTACACTACAAAGTTAGTTCGAACTAACGGACGTTAGTTCGAACTAACTTTAATAGGCGCTACACTAGCGCTCCGCTAGTTCGAATTTGAATCGAACTAGCGGAGCGCTTAGATCGAACTTGGTAAACCTCATTTTACGAGGATTAAGCCTAGTTCGAACTAGCTAGTTCGAATTAAGGGGTGTGTAGCCCCTTAATTCGAACTAGTGGGAGGCTAGCCCTTCCCAGGTTTCCCTGGTGGCCACTCTGGCCAACACCAGGGAAACTCTATGCCCCTTTCCTGGCCCCGGACCCCTTCAAGGGGCACGGGCTGGCTACGGTGCCCGTGCCAGGTGCAAGCCTACCAGCACCCAGCCAGCAGACCCTGCACCTGGCACGGATCGAGCCACCCACCCGATGTCCCCCAGCCTACCCCCTCTTCCCGGGACCAGGCTGGCGGCTCCCGGGAGCTTGCCCTGGACCGCAAGAGGCAGGCACCTGCCTGGCCTAGTGCGGACATCGTGGACCTCGTCCACGATCTCCGCACTAGGCACAGGAAAGTGGCCGTCTAGGGCAGGAGAGCTGCCAGCCTGGCCACCCAGGAGCAGGTGTGCATGAAAATCAAGGTGGTCCACTGAGACCCCCGACCCTGAGCCCTGAGCTTACAATGGCTGTCCTGGGTCAGACCACAGGTCCATCTAGCCCAGTAGCCTGTCTGACGACAGCGGCCAACCCTAGGGACCCTGGAGGGGATGGACCGAAGACAGTGACCAAGCCATTTGTCTCGTGCCATCCCTCTCCAGCCTTCCACAAACTTTGGGCAGGGACACCACTCCTACCCCTGGCTAAGACTACTCCATGGACCCAACCTCCATGACTTGATCTCACTTCCCTTTCAACTCTGTTCTAGTTGTAGCCTTCACAGCCTCCTGCAGCAAGGAGTTCCACAGGTTAACTATTTGCTTTGTGAAGAAGAACAACTTTCTCTTACTAGTTTGAAGCCTGCTACCCATTCCTTTCCTTTGGTGTCCTCTAGTCCTTCTTTATGGAAACTTATGAAGAACTTTTCTGAATGCACCCTCTCCACCCAACCCCTGCTTTTAAAGACCTCTATTCTGTCTCCGCTCCATCTCCTCTTTTCTAAGCTGAACAGTCCCAGTCTCTGTAGCCTCTCTTCATCTGGGACCTGTTCCCAACCCCTGATCATGTTAGTTGCCCTCCCCTCTCCCAGCCTTTCTCTTCCCCTTTCCCACCTCCTTTTCCCGGTCTCCCCCAGTTTTGTTCAATAAAGACAGAGTCAATGTTGGAAGAAATGTTATCTTTATTTTGTACATCAATAAGAAGGGGGGCTAGGGAAGGGTAAGTGGAAGGAGGTGAGGGAGGAATGGGGTACGAGCCCCCGATGGGGAGGACTGGGCTGGCTCTGCGGGCTTCTGGGGGTGGAAGCTCTCCTGCAGCCCCCCAATTGCCCCCTCTCCCCAGATGGCAGCCTGCGGCAAGTGCAGCCGGGCTGATGGCCGAGTGGTGTGATGTGCCCAGTGTGGGTACTCCGGGCACTCCAAGCCAGAACTTCTTTGCAAGTGGGGCACCCCTTAGAACTGTGTGTCCGGGGTGGGGGTCGGGACCCTTTAAGCGCAGCCCTCGGCTAGCCTGAGACAGCATCTCCATGCTCTAAGTCCTCCTCTTATGCCCTGCCGGCACTGCTTCCGGCCATCCTTAAGCCCTGTTCAGAGTCCACTCAATGTGGACTTGCTAGTTCGAATTAGCAAAACGCTAATTCGAACTAGTTTTTAGTTCTAGACGCGTTAGTTCGAATTAGCTTAGTTCGAACTAGCGCTGTAGTGTAGACGTACCCTAAGGGCTTAACATATAACTTAATGTGTAATATGTATATATGAAGTTATGATGTTAAGGCCTTGTAGACAGAGACTGATTATGTGTTATAATCTTACATATTATCCTCCCATGCATCCTGCAGTGATTATGGTGACCATTATATCACTGGCTTTTGTTAGAGATCTCACATGACACTTTTTGTAGCACTAATATATAAACACGAGACTCGAGGATCATTGTAACCTCGTGCCCTCTCCCATATAGCATAAAGAGGTTGTTGGGTCAACTGTTGCTGTGTATCACATTGTTTATCATAATAACCTAATGTGATTTTTTTTCATTAATATTTAGTATTTCAACAAACTACAGTAATAAACTGTAAAAAAGATTGTCAAATTATTATTCATTTTAAAATATAGTTGTATATGGACTTCATAAATATAAGAAACAATCAAATGTTGGACCTTCCACACATGACCGTATCATTTATATTTTACAAGTGTGCATGTGATAGAGAATGGGATATAGACAGACATTGGGGCTACGTCTACACTGGCCCCTTTTCCGGAAGGGGCATGTAAATTTCACTAGTCGTCGTAGGGAAATCCGCGGGGGATTTAAATATCCCCCGCGGCATTTAAATAAAAATGTCCGCCGCTTTTTTCCGGCTTTTAAAAAAGCCGGAAAAGAGCGTCTACACTGGCCCCGATCCTCCGGAAAAAGCGCCCTTTTCCGGAGGCTCTTATTCCTACTTTGAAGTAGGAATAAGAGCCTCCGGAAAAGGGCGCTTTTTCCGGAGGATCGGGGCCAGTGTAGACGCTCTTTTCCGGCTTTTTTAAAAGCGGGAAAAAAGCGGCGGACATTTTTATTTAAATGCCGCGGGGGATATTTAAATCCCCCGCGGATTTCCCTACGACGACTGCTGAAATTTACATGTCCCTTCCGGAAAAGGGGCCAGTGTAGACGTAGCCTGGAGGTTTAATCATTTTATTACAGTGCATTTTTTTACATTATATTTACATATGCTTTGGCCAAGCTTGTACCTAAATCTCAGATTTGTGTGACAAAGGGAATGAGAAGTGTTTTAATATACTGGCTATTATTCATATTTCTGTCATTGCCCTCTTTTGGATGGAGTACAACATCTCAGATCTCTCAAGTTGAGGTGGGAGAGGTCCAGGTTGGATATTAGGAAAAACTATTTTACTAGGAGAGTGGTGAAGCACTGGAATAGGTTACCTAGGGAAGTAGTGGAGTCTCCATCCCTAGAGATTTTTAAGTCTCAGCTTGACAAAGCCCTGGCTGGGTTGATTTAGTTGGGACTGGTCCTGCCTAGGGCAGGGGGCTGGACTTGATGACCTTCTGAGGTCTCTTCCAGCTCTATGGTTCTATGATTCATCCATTTCTGAAGATTCATTATCTTGCTTCAAAATGCTGACCTAAAAATACATTTAAAGGCCTAAAACCACTGCTGTTTGAACTCAGAAGTCGAGAAATTTAGAATTCAGGGAACTTTAAGAACCTGGCATCTCTCCTATTGCATAGTCACCTTAGACATCATTAATTATTTAGCTAAATGATTGTCTAATATCACATGGCTGAACATAACTACTTGCAAAATTTTACAGGTATTAATTAAAAGTGAAGATACAGAATTGGGACAGACTGTGGGTGATGATGAAAAATGTATTGTTTGTTATGAATTGATGCTGAAATAGATATTATTAATAATGTTTTCTTGACTCTCCTTTAGAGCTTGTAGTCTAAATTAGATCATGAATTCAACAAAAATGACAAGCCATATTGTGCAGAGGTAGAGAAGGTAAGAAATCAGAGAGCACAAGGAGTAGAGGGCTCACTGCGTTGATTAATTTTACAGGTTTCTGACTGGTTCCTAGGTTTGGTAATTCCCAGGAGCACCCCTAAAGTACCTTTGTAAAGATAGGCACAACAACAACATTTATTTCTCTCCATCCCTCAATATAATAGCTGTTTTATTATACATAAGCAATTTTATTCTTAAAGTTCCTTTCAAAATTTTGTATGATAGACTCCTATAGGGGTATGTCTACACTACCCTCCTATTTCGAAATAGGAGGGTAATGTAGGCATACCGCAATTGCAAATGAAGCCCGGGATTTGAATTTCCCGGGCTTCATTTGCATAAGCCGGGTGCTGCCATTTTTAAATCCCGGCTGGTTCGAACCCCGTGCCGCGCAGCTACACGCGGCACGAACTAGGTAGGCATTCCACGAGGAGTAACGGTAGTTCGTGCCGCGTGTAGCCGTGTGGCACGGGGTTCGAACCAGCCGGGATTTAAAAATGGCGGCACTCGGCGTATGCAAATTGCGGTATGCCTACATTACCCCGCTAATTTGAACTAGCGGGGTAGTGTAGACATACCCCTACTGACTTCACTGGCAACCTGTTGCTATTTATTAATTTGTTTTCTTCTGTACCTTCCCTTTTGACATTGAATTGTGGCATCGTTAGGATAGAGTAAGTGTCATCTAACAATGAAGCTATAGACTTGATGTAACCACTTCCTATTCCAAGGCTATGTCAACACAGCAGCATTATTTTGGAATAACTTATGCTATTCCAAAATAACATAGTCTGCATCTACACACAAGCAATTATTTAGACATAATGTAGAAATAATGTTGAGCTGGAGGACTTCTTACTCCGACTCCTGTAACCCTCATTGTATGAGGAGGAAGGGAAGTTGGGGGAAGAGTACTCTATTTTGAAATAACTGCTGTGTAGACGGCACCAAAAGTTGAAATAAATTATTTTGACTTAAGCTACACAATTAGCTAGTTTAGCTCTGCTGTGTAGATGTGCCCCAACTGACCTGGATGTAGCACATGTCCCTATGCTGAAGCACAGGGGTAGGACATATAAAAAAGTGCATCTCTATGGGGATTGAGGGGCTACGTCTAGACTACATCCCTTTTTCGTAAAAGGGATGTAAATTAGACGTATCACAATTGCTAATGAAGCGGGGATTTAAATCTCCCATGCTTCATTAGCATAAAAATGGCTGCTGCTTTTTTTCGGCAAGGAGCTTTGCCGGAGAAAAGCGCCAGTCTAAACGCTGATGTTTCGGGAAATAAAGCCTTTTCTGAAAGATCCCTTATCCCTCTTGAAATAAGGGATAAGAGATCTTTTGTAAAAGGCTTTATTTTCTGAAAGATCAGCATCTAGACTGGTGCTTTTCTCTGGCAAAGCTCCGTGCCAAAAAAAAAGCGGCAGCCATTTTTTTGCTAATGAAGCACTGGAGATTTAAATCCCCGCTTCATTAGCAATTGCGATACATCTAATTTACATCCCTTTTACGAAAATGGGATGTAGTCTATACGTAGCCAGGGTGTATTGTGGTTTTAAGGAAGTGTGGTGTGAGCAATTGCTGAAACATGGAATTGTATTAATTTGTAACAAATATAATGGCATTTCAAAAAAATATATAACAGCATTTAGGTTAATAATGTATCATGTATCTTTTGAAATGGCCAGTAAAGTGTCACTAAACACTACATCTTTGACCTGGAAGACCAAAGAGTGTGGACTTGGTTTTCCTGTTTTTGACAAATGCCTAATACATCTTCAGTGTTACCATAATAACAATAAAAGTAGACAGATATTTCTCTACTGCTATCATGATGAAATGGTCTGGCTTTGTCCATTCAGGAACATGGCATGACAGTAAAAGACCACTTTGACCCTATTCCTGGACAGCTTCTGAAGAAGGAAGCAGCAAAAAGGGTTCTGCTCTTCAGATGGTGTCTCAAGTTGAACACCCCAAAATTGAGGCACCTCAGCTTGGTACTTATATTTCATATCTTAACTAAAGCCTATTTCCAGGTCTTCCTGTCCAAGGCACAATAGCTTTTAGGAGAACTTAAAGGAAAGAGAGAATCTGTGGGGTGTGTGATATTTGCTACCTTGCTCCAATTGGGGACCACTGTGCCTTCAACAGCAACTGGCCTACCTCAGTCCCTCTGCAAAGCTTTGTTTTTGTAGGTGAGGTTTGTGATTTGGTGCAGCCCAGCTGAATGTGACTAACTAGTAGGGGGCACGGTGAGCCTCTGATGCCTTTGTGCTGGGGTCTGGATGTGGACATTCTTCAAGCTGTGTGCCAGATGCAGCAAATTCTTCTGCCCCATTTGCCCTTGTGCCTTTGTATTGTAGGGCAAACATATGTTCTTTTGAGTTTCCTGTAATATTTGGGGTCACTGACAGGATGTGCCCCTTCCCAATGACACAGGCTGGGTGTGGCCTAACTCTCCTGCTTTGAAATGGTGGGCAGCCCTGGTGCCTGTCATAGGCATGACTAATGGGGCCTTTCCACTCAAGTTGCAGACTAGGTGTCCCTGTGTCAGCCTGGATGTGACTTGTGCTACTGACTCGAGCAGCACAAATGACCCTGATGCTCCTGAATGTGACACTTTCCCCGGTCCCTTTTGCCCTCCGCCCCCCCCCCCCCCCCGAGTCCCTAGCGCCAGGGCCTGGCAGGGATAGCTACCGCCCCCTCCCGCCGCCCCCCGTGAGTGTGTCTCGGGGAGGGGCTGCCTCTCTCGCTGAAGATGCGCGGGGCTGGGCTGCAGGGAGGCGGGGAGATGTCAGTGCCAGGGGCGAGGAGGAGGAGGGAAGCGGCGGTGCCCGGGAGGAGCTTGGCCAGCGCGAGGCAGCGCATTTCCCCAGCCGCAGCAGCAGCGATCACGCTGCAGAGAGGGGCACCACCACACAGCGCAGCGGCAGCAGCCATTGGGGAGTCAACCTGCCGGGGAGCGCCGGGCTCTGTCCACCTCCTCCCAGCTGCCCTGGCCGGGGAGCGCTGCGCCGAACCGCTCCACAGCTGCCCGGGAGCCCAGCAAGGTAAAGCCTGTGGAGGGAGGCGCGTGTCTCTGGGGGTACCACCCGCAGCGTCACCTGCCCGAGCCTGGTGCTCTGAGGTGGGGAAGGACGCGCCCGGGATGCCGAGTGTAAAAGCTGGCAGGGGGCAGGGGGCCGAGAAACGCTCTCTCTTTGCTCGGCTTTTCTAGCACTGGAGAAAGCAGCCAGCCTGCATGGAAAAGGGCGGGGAAGACAGGCACTGAAAACGCCCCCCCCCCCATAGGAAACAGCTCGGGACCGCTCTGCGGTTGCTGACAGGATGCAAAGTGCTCTGGTGACCGCAGCTGAGTGACGCTCTCCTAAATCGGAGGGTCCTCGCTCCGTCTGGACAAAGCCCGGCACCTTTCAAACTAGAGAGACCAGACCTGCTAGCGGGGGGATGCACTAGCTGGCCTCCCAGAGCGTTTCACCAGCCCTCTCGCCTGTCTCCCTGGTCTCGTCCCAGTTTACAGCCATGCCCATTCCTATTAGTGCATCGTCAGAGCAGGTGCCTCCTACTAGGCGGGGTGGGGTGGAGAGGAGAGGAGAGGCTATGGTGCTTGGTTTTCGTGTCAGCTCTGAAGAGGTTAAATCAAAGCCGGTTCCTGTGTTTAATTTCCTGTTTAATAAAAGCAACCACGGACTTACTTAAATCCACCTCGGCCTGCAGAATTAATATTCAATCTTCCCTTATCGCTAGTTTCACAGCAGGGTTAATAAAGGATGGACTGAGAGGCCATTTTCCTATGATTAGTGAGTTTAAATCAATTTCTCAATAAAATGCTTTTATAGCTATGTCCATCCTCTGCCCGGAATTCCCTAAGATCAGCAGTGATAGAAATGTAGCCCTGTTAGTCTGGTGTAGCTGAAGATCAGTAGGCACCATATATATTATTGATTGGAAAAGCATAGATATAACAAATGTGCCATGCAGTAATACTCTATCCAGAACCCTCTCAAAAGACAAGAAACCCACACTTTTAAATTATCTCAGGCCTTGCCCTGGTATGAAAGCCATTTTTTCCCTGTGCCTTGGATTCATTTTCATTTACCAGTATCACTTTTAAGATCCAGTGTGGAAAACCAGACTGAAGTAGCATATGATTGGTTAATATTAATACAGAGTCAAGATCTTCTACCTTCAATACTTTATGGCCTATAGAATCTAAACAGATCAAAATATTGTAACCTAATGCATACTAGGGATGTAGTGGAAAGGCCTGACATGTGCTAGGCTTTGGACACTTGCACCTAGTAATTTATCTTGACGATCTTTTTCTTAGATTTCCTTTACATGTGAGGAAACAAAATGACCTAGAGAACAGGCTCAACTTTTCTATAGTGCAATTCACCCTTTGTCAGGGGTGAAAATGTTACCAATGCTACTGGATGGATTTCTGTCATTGTTATTCACCTGTTTCTAACATGCCACCTTTTTAAGAAAATGGGATATGCTCCTTCCAGAGGCGGCACCTTCCAAATCTTACTTACTCACTTTTAATTGCCCTTTCATGCTCAGAAGTCCAAACAGGAACACCTTTCACCCTGCCCCCAAAATCCTCAACGGGGAGCAATAAAGCTCAGTGCTGTTCCTCTGAGCCTGAGCAAGAGTGGGTTACTCAATCACAATTTGGAGTGTCAGCTCCCCCAAGGGCTGAAATTCTGCCTCGGGGAGCATCTGCTGTGCTCCCAAGGGAACAAGCTCATACCCAGATCCAGCATGTTACCCCTGGATCATGGGGGCTGTCCTCACTGCATACATTTTTCACCATTTAAAAAGCCAAACTTCTCAGTGGAGTTCTACCTCTGTGACACATTCCCTTCCACTTCCCTTCAACCCATAAAAGTGTCCCAGGAGGGCTCTGTGGAGTGTAGAGAGAAGCACACGGTGGGACCAGCTGCTTTCCTGTGGACTCTACTGCACATAAAGAGTAGTAGACACCAACACAAGTTAATATAGCCTGAATCTGAATTACCTTTCCTGCTTTCCTCCCCAAACTGTGAGAACCTGCTTTCTAAGGACAGCTGCAGTAGAGAGAGACCCAGGAAGAGGTGGGGTTACAATGGCTGTGGGAAAATGGTAGCTGGGTGGTAAAAGTGTAGGTGCACTCAAGCTTGTGTAGATCTTCATGATACGACTGACCTTAGAAGTAGATGCTGATATTTGAGGTATCAGCATTGAGTATGTTGAGGAAATACCCTCGACATGAATGGAGCAGGTCACACTTGTCAGATCTATTGTTTCAGGCTCTCTGCTAATGCAGTCAGGCTGGCACTTCTTTTACATTTTCAAGGGTTTCTTTGCAAACACCGAGAGATGGGACTGTGGAGGGAAACTTAGCCAAGGTCTGCACTAGGAGTCAGAGGTGACATGTGGGGTGAACAGATGGGGTCACTTGCCCCTCCAGATTTCTGCCTTCCATTTGGCCTTGCTACCTGAAGGGCTGTTGTAGCAGGGCAGATTCCACTCAGGCACCTGCCACTTCTAGGTGCAGGCGGGTTCAGCCCACTTGACTCCTAACAACTCAGTGCCTTCCCTTCTCTGTGTTCTCTAGTGGAACATGAAGCAGCTGGTCAAATGGGACTGTAGAATCATAGAATCATAGAATCATAGGACTGGAAGGGACCTCGAGAGGTCATCGAGTCCAGCCCCCTGCCCTCAAGGCAGGATCAAGCTCCGTCTACACCATCCCTGACAGATGTCTATCTAACCTGTTCTTAAATATCTCCAGAGAGGGAGATTCCACCACCTCCCTTGGCAATTTATTCCAATATTTGACCACCCTGACAGTTAGGAATTTTTTCCTAATGTCCAATCTAAACCTCCCCTGCTGCACTTTAAGCCCATTACTCCTTGTCCTGTCCTCAGAAACCAAGAGGAACAAATTTTCTCCTTCCTCCTTGTGACACCCTTTTAGATATTTGAAAACCGCTATCATGTCCCCCCTTAATCTTCTTTTTTCCAAACTAAACAAGCCCAGTTCATGAAGCCTGGCTTCATAGGTCATGTTCTCTAAACCTTTAATCATTCTTGTCGCTCTTCTCTGTACCCTTTCCAATTTCTCCACATCTTTCTTGAAATGTGGCGCCCAGAACTGGACACAGTACTCCAGCTGAGGCCTAACTAGTGCAGAGTAGAGCGGCAGAATGACTTCACGAGTTTTGCTTACAACACACCTGTTAATACAACCTAGAATCATATTTGCTTTTTTTGCAACAGCATCACACTGTTGACTCATATTCAACTTGTGGTCCACTATGACCCCTAGATCCCTTTCTGCCATGCTCCTTCCTAGACAGTCGCTTCCCATCTTGTATGTATGGAACTGATTGTTCCTTCCTAAGTGGAGCACTTTGCATTTCTCTCTATTAAACCTCATCCTGTTTACCTCCGACCATTTCTCTAACTTGCTAAGGTCATTCTGAATTATGTCCCTATCCTCCAAAGAAGTCGCAACCCCACCCAGTTTGGTATCATCTGCAAACTTAATAAGCGTACTCTCTATCCCAATATCTACATCATTGATGAAGATATTGAACAGTATGGGTCCCAAAACAGACCCTTGAGGAACTCCACTTGTTATCCCTTTCCAGCAGGATTTAGAACCGTTAACAACCACTCTCTGACTACGGTTATCCAGCCAATTATGCACCCACCTTATCGTGGCCCTATCTAAGTTATATTTGCCTAGTTTATCAATAAGAATATCATGCGAGACCGTATCAAATGCCTTACTAAAGTCTAGGTATATGACATCCACCGCTTCTCCCTTATCCACAAGGCTCGTTATCTTATCAAAGAAAGCTATCAGATTAGTTTGGCATGACTTGTTCTTCACAAGCCCATGCTGGCTATTCCCTATCACTTTATTACCTTCCAAGTGTTTGCATATGATTTCCTTAATTACCTGCTCCATTATCTTCCCTGGGACAGACGTTAAACTGACCGGTCTATAGTTTCCTGGGTTGTTCTTATTCCCCTTTTTATAGATGGGCACAATATTTGCCCTTTTCCAGTCTTCTGGAATCTCCCCTGTCTGCCACGATTTTTCAAAGATCATAGCTAAAGGCTCAGATACCTCCTCTATCAGCTCCTTGAGTATCCTGGGATGCATTTCATCAGGACCTGGTGACTTGCTGACATCTAACTTTCCTAAGTGATTTTTAACTTGTTCTTTGTGTATCCTATCTTCTAAACTTACCCTCTCTCTGCTTGTATTCACTACGTTAGGCACACCTCCAGACTTCTCGGTGAAGACCGAAACAAAGAAGTCATTGAGCATCTCCGCCATTTCCAAGTTTCCTGTTACTGCTTCTCCCTCCTCACTAAGCAGTGGGCCTACCCTGTCCTTGGTCTTCCTCTTGCTTCTAATGTATTTATAAAAGGTCTTCTTGTTTCCCTTTATGCCTGTAGCTAGTTTGATCTCATTTTGTGCCTTTGCCTTTCTAATCTTGCCCCTGCATTCCCGTGTTGCTTGCCTATATTCATCCTTTGTTATTTGTCCTAGTTTCCATTTTTTATATGACTCCTTTTTTATTTTGAGATTGTGCAAGATCTCCTTGTTAAGCCAAGCTGGTCTTTTGCCATATTTTCTATCTTTCCTACACAGCGGAATTGTTTGCTTTTGGGCCCTTAACAACGTCCCTTTGAAATACTTCCAACTCTCCTCAGTTGTTTTTCCCTTCAGTCTTGCTTCCCATGGGATCTTTCCTACAAGTTCTCTGAGCTTATCAAAATCTGCCTTCCTGAAATCCATTACCTCAATTGTGCTGGTCTCCCTTCTACCTTTCCTTAAGATCATGAACTCTATTATTTCGTGATCACTGTCCCCTATACTGTCTTCCACTTTCAAGTTCTCAACTAGTTCCTCCCTATTTGTTAAAACCAAATCCAGAACAGCTTCTCCTCTGGTAGCTTTTTCAACCTTCTGAAACAGAAAGTTGTCTCCAATGCAGTCCAGAAACTTATTGGATAGCCTGTGCCCCGCTGTGTTAGTTTCCCAACATATGTCTGGATAGTTGAAGTCCCCCATCACCACCAAATCTTGGGCTTTGGATAGTTTTGTTAATTGTTTAAAAAAGGCCTCATCCACCTCTTCCACCTGGCTAGGTGGCCTGTAGTAGACTCCTAGCATGATATCACCCTCGTTTTTTACCCCTTTTAGCTTAACCCAGAGACTCTCTACACAGCTATCTCCTACATTCATCTCCACTTCAGTCCAAGTGTGTACATTTTTAATATACAAGGCAACCCCTCCTCCCTTTTTTCCCTGTCTGTCCTTCCTGAGCAAGCCGTACCCTTCCATACCAACATTCCAATCATGCGTCCCATCCCACCAGGTTTCTGTAATACCAATGATATCATAGTTGTATTTATTGGTTAGCAATTCCAGTTCTTCCTGCTTATTACCCATACTTCTCGCATTTGTATATAGGCATCTAAGATACTGATTTGATCTTGCCTCCCTGTTGTGCCCTGACCCTCCTTTCTCCTTGCCATTATAGGCCGTAGTCCCCCCTATTTCCAACCCATCTCCCAGTCCCGCACATTCAGCACTTACCTGTGGGCTTTGCTCACCTGCCCCCGACAAACCTAGTTTAAAGCCCTCCTCACAAGGTTAGCCAGTCTGTGTCCAAACAAGGCCTTCCCGCTCCTGGAAAGGTGAACTCCATCTCCGCCAACCAGTCCTTCCTGGAAGAGCACCCCGTGATCAAGGAAGCCGAATCCCTCCTGGTGACACCATCGTCGCAGCCAGGCATTCACCTCCAGAATGCACCTCTCTCTGCCCGGGCCCCTACCTTTGACAGGAAGGATAGAAGAGAATACCACCTGCGCTCCAAACTCCTTCACCCGTACTCCCAAAGCCCTGTAGTCACACTTGATCCGCTCAGTGTCACACCTGGCAGTATCATTTGTGCCCACGTGGATGAGTAGCATGGGGTAGTAGTCAGAGGGCCGGATAATCCTCGACAATGCCTCCGTAACATCTCGGATACGGGCCCCTGGCAGACAGCATACCTCTCGAGATGAGCTGTCAGGGCGACAGATGGGTGCCTCCGTTCCCCTCAGAAGAGAGTCTCCAACCACCACTACCCTACGTTTCCTCCTCGCAGTGGTGGCAGGAGACTGCTCAACCTTGGTGGTGCAAGGCCTGGTCTCCTCCACTGTGGGGGATGACTCCTTTTCTCCTGCTGAAAGTAAAGTGAGCCCACACTGTAGCCCACACTGAGCTTCCCTCCTCCTCACCTTGTCCCCAGGCTGGGCACTCTTCTAACGATGCTCCCAGGCTCTCACTCTCAAGCAAAACAGCTTCCAATCACAGCCTCACTCTCCTCCCACAGTCAGCTCACATCCAGGCAGCCTGTGGCATGGGCCTTCTCATCTGTGAACGCTCTGCTCCAACTGCCAGCGACAGTCCAGCTGAAGTCAGCAGCCAAGTTCCCCATGTCTCCCTGCCTCCCAGAGATGACATATGAGATAGTTTTGTCATGCACCCCCACCCATGAAAAGGTACACATCATGTCTCTAGGAATGCTTTTTCTGTTATAGGTATGCTGGTAAGCAGTGTTAGTTTGAATGCAGCTTATACTGGCAAAGAGGGCTTTGGCCAGCTTAGCTTTTTCCAGTCTCCCCATCCATCCAAATCATGGTTTGGCTTGTATAAACTACATCTACACTAAGGGCTTTTGCTGGCTGTTGAGGGCCCACAGCTCTTCAACCACTTACTGGCTATGCTAACAGAGCTATGCTAACAGAAATTTGTACCATAGACATTCCCTTGCTTTAAAAACAAATACATACAAATAAAAACAAATCAAAGAGTCTGAAAAACAAGATGGCATCCCAAGGGAGGTGCTGATATGCCATTCTAGCCCTAAGTCCTGTATATGAGAAATATCTCCCTACTGCTATTTGAAATGTACCTCATTTTGCCATACATCAGCTCATGTTCATTCATTCTACCATGACTCCTGAATTCTTTTCAGTCATTGCTTTCCAGGTCATAGTTCCCCAGAGTGACCTATGAGCTTTATTCCTAGATGTATGAACTTGCATTTGGCTATATTAAAAACATATGTTGTGTGATTACCCAGAAATCCAGCAGTGTTATTTTGGAATAACTGACATTAATGTTAAATAATAATGTTTAAGTTACTGCAGTGACTAAGGATAGAGGACCAAGTCCTGCTCTTACTGATGACAATAAGAGATTCTCACTGACTTCAATGAGGGTACAGCCAGCTATGCAGAAGATTTGAAAACATAGGCCTGATCCAAACCTCATTGAAATTAATAGGACTCTTTCCACTGATTTAATGGGCTGTGGATCAGGCCCAGTGTAACAGCTGTGCTCTGCCCTACATACATATAATTGCATTATCTGATGAATAATCAATGTTCAGATGACTCTTGTGAGTCCCAGCCGTAAATCACAGTGCAAATGTACCTTTGCCCTCTTTCAATGTTTTATACTGTCCTGCTCCTGCATGTTGGCTCCAAGGGCCTGGAGAGAATCATCTGCTTCTTCCTGAAATATAATCCATCCCTGGAGTGGCTCCATGCCACTTCTTGCCTCTGTACTGTCTAAATGCCCCACTTTGACTTGTAGACTAATGAATGTGTAAGTTAATAGAGTGTGTGGTTCCATTCAGGATCACTCTCTAGTAAACAATTATCCAGGGAAATTTTTAGGAGCACTGCTTTGTATTTTTCAATCCTCCTTCCCAGGCCCGCCAACAATGGGACAGAGGCCCAGGAATGGGTGAATCAAAGGGTTCTGGGATGCCCAACCACTGCTGTTGTTATGGCAGCAGTGGTGGCAGCTGGAGGCCCGGGCACTCATCACGGCTCTAGGAGGAAAGGAGGACTCAGCACCGTAGCCTGGATAACACTGAGGGCTGGCTGCCTCAGCCCCTGCCCCTTACACCCAAGATCCCACCCCTTTTGGGGGAACTGCCCCCTCATCTTGTTCTGGGGTCCACATAAGCTGTTGGCCCCTGTTCCTCCCACACTTTTTCTCTCTCTCTGGCTTTTTTAAAGTCTCTCTCCTGATAGCCAGTTTAATTATTAACTGGGGCAAACATCACTGAAAGTATCCCACTTGTAAAATCTAATGAACACAGTAGGGTTATGTTGAAAAATTGGAACGACATATTCCTAAGTGCCATGCTTTGTGCTATAGTGATATACAAGGACTATGTGCTTCTGCCTCTTTAATCATAACAGCAATGTGCTGGAAAGGTTTTCCACTGCACTTCTCACAACACTAACAAAATAAAGTTAGCAGCTTATGTAAACTCCTGGGTCTAGTTTTACAATATGTGTGATGTGAACAGAAGTAATAGAATTGTAGGACTGGAAGAGTATGTCTCCATAGCATGGCAAAAGTCTAATTAAGATACGCAACTTCAGCTACATCAATTGCAAAGATGATGTTGAAATAACTTAATTCCGCTTTAGGTGCTGTCTACACAAAAGGAAGTTGAAGGAAGACCACTCTTCTTTCGACTTCCCTTGCTCCTTGTAAGGTGAGGATTACAAAAGTTGGAGTAAGAAGTCCTCCAGCTTGCCATTATTTCAAAATAATGAGTTGCTTTGTAGACACGTATTTGGTTATTTCGAAATAACATCAGTTATTCTGAACTAACGCTGTGTAGATGTACCCGAAGAGTCCTCAGTAAGTCATGTAGTCTAGTCCCTTGCACTCAAGGCAGGACGACCTAATAACTCGACTATTCTGATAGCTGTTTGTCTAATCTGCTCTTAAAAAACCTCCAGTGATGGAGCTTCTGCCATCTCCCTAGGCAGTTTGTGCCAATGCTTAACCACCCTAACGGGATATTTTTTTCCTGATGTCCAACCTAAGCTTCCATTGCTGCAATTTAAGCCCATTACTTCTTACCCTATCTTTGGAGATTAAGGAAAACAATTTTTCACACTCCTTCTTATTACAGCCTTTTATATACTAAAAACTGTTCTCTCTCAGGGTATGTCTACACTACCACCCTAGTTCGAACTAGGGTGGTTAATGTAGGCAACCGGAGTTGCAAATGAAGCCCGGGATTTGAATTTCCCGGGCTTCATTTGCATATTGCTGGGCGCCGCCATTTTTAAATGTCCGCTAGTTTGGACTCCGTGCCCGCGGCTACACGCGGCACGAAATAGGTAGTTCGGATTAGGCTTCCTATTCCGAACTACCGGTACTCCTCGTAGAACGAGGTGTACCAGTAGTTCGGAATAGGAAGCCTAATCCGAACTACCTAGTTCATGCCGCGTGTAGCCGTGGGCACAGAGTCCGAACTAGCAGATATTTAAACATGGCAGCGCCCGGCAATATGCAAATGAAGCCTGGGAAATTCAAATCCCAGGCTTCATTTGCAACTCCAGTTGCTTACATTAACCACCCTAGGTCTAACTAGGGTGCTAGTGTAGACATACCCTCAGTTTTCTCCAGACTAAACAAGCTAATTTTTTAATTTTTCTTTGTGGCTCATGCTTTCTAGACCTTTAATCTTTTTTTGTTGCTCTTCTCTAGACTTTCCCCAGTTTCTCCACATCTTTCCTGAATCTTGGTGCCCAGAACTGGATACAATGCTCCAGCTGAGGCTTAATCAGTGCAGAGTGGAGCAGAAGAATTATTTCTTGTATCTTACTTACAATACTCCTTCTAATACATCTCAGAGTAATGTTCGCTTTTTGTTTCATTATTGACTCTTAGGGTGCATCTAGGCAGCATCCAAAACTCAAAATAAGCTATGCAATTTCGAGTCTATTTCAAAATAACTTATTTCATCATTTTGCGCTGTCTACACAGCCCCAAATTTTGAAATAAAGTGCTATTTTGAGCCATCCCTTACTCAATGAGGGACGGCGAAATAGCACATCTGCTATATTTCGAAATAGCAGATGTATTCAAAAGATGCTGTGTAGACACATCCTTATTTAGCTTGTGATTCACTATACAAGAATTCTTAGCTCCCTTTCTATAGCACTCCATCGTAGGCAGTCATTTCTCACATTGCATATGTGCAACTGATTGTTCCTTCCTAAGCAGATTACTTTGCATTTGTCCATATTGAATAGCATCCAATTTACTTCAGAATTTTTCTCCAGTTTGTCCATATCATTTTGATTTTTAAATGTATCCCCCAAAGTATGTACAACCCTTCTCATCTTGGTACTGTCTGCACACTTTATAAATGTTCACTCTAAACCATTATGTAAATAATTTATGAAGATATTGAACAGAACTGGACTCAGAACTGATCCTTGTGGGATTCCATTCAATATGTCCTTCCAGCTTGACTGTGAACCATTGATAACTACTCTATGGGAATAGTTTTCCAACCAGCCGTGCTCTTACCTTATAGTAGCTCCATCTAGGGCAGGCTGTATTTCACTAGTTTGTTTATGAAAAGATAATTCAAGCCAATATCAAAAGATTTACTAAAGCTATACCACATCTATCTCTTCTCCCGTCCACTCTGCTTGTTACCCTATCTAAGAAAGATATCAGGTTGGTTTGACATGATTTGTTCTTGCCAGATCCATGTTGACTATTACTTATCACCTTATTGTCTTCCTGGTGTTTGCAAATTGATTGTGTGATTATTTGTTCTGTTATCTTTTTGGGTACTGAAGATGACTGGTCTGTGATTCACCAAGTTGTCCTTATTCTACTTTTCATAGATTTGGCATTATATTTGTCTTCTTTCAGTCCTTTGGAATCTTTCCTGGCTTCCAAGGGTTTTCAAAGATAATTGTTAATAGTCCAGATATCTCCTCAGTCTGCTCCTTGAGTATTCTAGGATGTATTTCATCAGGCACTGATGACTTGAAAACATCTAACTTTTCTAAGTAATTTTTCACTTGTTCTTCACTTAGTTTAGCCTCAGATTATAATTTATTTTCACTGGTGTTCATTGGATTAGATGCTCAAATTGCTTCTAATCTTTTTAGTGAAAATAAATTTTAAAACCATTTAGCGCTTTTGCCATTTCCACGTTTTCTGGTATTTTCTTTCCTTCTTCATTGAGTAATGGGCCTACTCTGTCGTTGGTCTCTCTCTAGCTTCTAATGTATTTGAAGAATGTTTTCTTGTTACTTTTTATGCCTTGATCTGGTTTAATCTCATTTTATGCCTTGGCATTTCTAATTTTGTTACTTAATGCTTGGGTTTATTTTCATTCATTGTAATTTGACCTAGATTTCAACTTTTTATGGGACTCTTTTTGCGTTCAGATAATTGAAGATCTCTGGGTTAAGCCATGCTGTTCTCTTCTCATACTTCATATCTTTCCTATGCAGTGGCATCGTTTGCTCTTGTGCTCTTAATAATGTCTCATTGGAAAAACTGCCAACTCTCTCAATTAGAGTTGCCAGGTGTCTGGTTTTGAACTGGACAGCCCAGTATTTGAGCTTTCTGATCGGGAAACAAAATGAGAAAATATAAATGAGAAAATATAAATGTCCGGTATTTTCTAAATAAGATGTAATGTAGATTGTGATGTAATATCAAGTGTGTCTGGTATTTTTGTTGAAACCATCTGGCAACCCTACTCTCAACTGTTTTTCCCCTTGGATTTGTTTTGCATGGGAGTGCTACCTATCAGCTCCCTGAGTTTGTTAAAGTCTGTTTTCTAGAAATCCATTATCCTTTTGTTCTTCTCTTTTTCTCTCCTGCCATTCATTAGAATAATTAACTCTTAGCATTTCACTTTTACTCAAATTGCCTTTCACTTCCAAATTTTCAACCAATTCCTCCCTGTTTGTCAAAATTGAATCTAGAACAACCTTCCTCCTGCTTGTTTTCTACATCTTTGGAAATAAAAACATTGTCTCAAATTAATTCCAGGAACTTGCTGTATTAGTTTAGTTTGTGCATAAGCACTATAAAAGAGCCATCATTTTCATTAGTTGAAATATTCAAAATAATATGTGATTTTGATTTTTTCTGAAAATTTGGTTTCAGTTGTACATTTTACTGTTGCTACTGCTGAACCAAAAACTGTTTTAAATATAAACCTTAAATTAAGGATTTAGATGAAAAATTGTGTTCATTTTTTTCATCCAACTAAATTTAGAGATAGGCAGTTGAAACATTCCAAATGTTGGAAAGAGAAGAAAAGTTTCTGGATGCTTTAATGTTCAAAATCTATGTGATTTGGACATTTAAAATGCATATAGATCCAATTAAAATATGCATACGGGAGCTTAAAAATTATTGTAACTTTGTAAACCCAAAGTAACTCTCTCAAATCTTTAAAAAATATTACATATTAAGATAATTTACTGCAAAATTTACACTTACATTTTAAGGCTCTGATCCTGCAAACACTGATCCATGCATCGCTGTTTCATTTAGTTCTTTGGAAAAACTTTTATGAATAAATTACTCATGTGCTTAGATCTTTGGAGTATTGGGACTTGAATATGTGGGTTTCAGTTTTGCAAAATGTTGTTATATTATTCTGATCATAAAAAATATAGCTTTCTAAAGACAGGATATTAGAATTACTACTAAAGGCCAGAGTGTGATGTCCTGAGTCATGTGTAATACCACTTACCAGGATTAGTTCCACTAAAGTCAAATGGAGTGGAGTAAGGAACTACTTGGTGTAATTTGCATGTTGTGATTTGGATTTAAATAAATATTATATATAAAAGTTAACTGTGAGTACTAATGATTTGTTCACAGACTGTCAACCCCCCTTAGCCCGTACTGCACATGAGGAAAAACACCCGGAACAGCCAACATAAAGAAAAGGTAGTTAGGTTATATGTGATGGTTGGAGTATTAACAAAGAGCAGCTTAATTTTTTTAACCTTTTGGAACTGAGAAATTTGACCTAAATCATGTCCTAAGCGTGCATCTATTCAAGTGCATAATCTGCTGCACTTGGCAAAGCTTGTGAATGATGTATCCCTGCCTTTCACTATCCACAGATTAATAATAAAAAAATGTGCTGATGGGATCAGAAGGTATTGTGATGAAGACAAAAAACAGTGATGCCATTCTGCATTTGTGCTGAGAAAGCCCATGGGAATACTGCCCCATTATTTCCTACAGTATTTTCTTCTTTGGGGAAAGCTGATTATTTTAACAGTGAGAAAACTGAAGAAAGTCTTTTATTTACCCTTATTAGGCTTGTTAAAATGCCTTAAAACATGGTATGTAAATTCTGTAATATTTTATATTTCCCTTTTTGCCTGATAATTATAAATTAAAGACCATTTAGTCCAAGTACTGAAGAACTGAAAGAGGAAGGATAATTGTATCTCCTGTCACTGATAGGGACTACAATGGTAGACACATTGGAGTCTTTCAGATAATGCACTTTGAGACTTGGGAGATGTCTACATTAGTGAGCTTACAGAGGCATGGCTGTACTGATTATATTGCTCATGTAGCTCCTCTGTGCTGATGGGAGCTCTCCCATTGACATAATAAAACCATCTCCACACGTGGCAACTGCTATGTCGACGGGAGAAGCTCTCCTGCCAGCATAGCGCAGTCCATGCTGGCAAATCTGCTGGCGTAATTTATGTTACTCAGGGGATTTTTCCTCCCACATCCCTGAGTGACATAAGTTACACAGAAAAATGTGGTGGTGTAGACATGGCTTATAGTGATTCTTTCTTTAAAGTTTACTGTAATGGTGCAATTATTTTTATTTAAAATATTTGTATGATATCAAATGCATATGAAAACAAAGAAGGAAACAAATATAATCCACATATTAGCAGTAATTTCCCAGATAAAAAAAGGACCAAATCCTCTCAGTATTGTTTTTGTAATCTTTCAACTAAATGAAGCTCTCACGTGAATGCAATAAGATTTCAGTGAAGTCAATGGAACTGCATAGGCATACGCAAAGTCAAAACCTGGCCTCCCATTTCCATGATTAGGAATAGAACAGCTTCTATATGAGGAGGCAAAGGCAATACCTGGCTTCCCGTTTCCATGTACCAATCAACTGGTAACATTATTTGAGACCTTTTTTTTTTTTTCATTTGGGCAGCAAAAACAGCTTTTGTATGAGGAGAGATTAATAAAAGTGGGACTTTCCATCTTGGAAAAGAGATGACTAAGAGGGGAGATGATAGATCTCTATAAAATCATGACTGATTTGGGGCAGGTAAATAGGGAAGTATTATTTATTCCTTCTCATAAAACAAGAACTAGGGTTCACCAAATGAAATTAATAGGTATCAGGTTTAAAACAAATAAAATGAAGTATTTCATCACATGAGATTCAGTCAGCCTGTGGAACTCTTTGCCAGAGGGTGTTGTGTAAGTCAAGACTATAACAGGGTTAAAAAAAAGAAGTAGATAAATTCCTGGATAAGTTCACCAATGGCTATTGGCGGGGATGATGTCCCTAGCCTCTGTCAGAAACTGGGAATGGGCAACAGAGGATGGATCACTAGATGATTATCTGTTTTGTTCATTTCCTCTGGGACAAATGGCATTGGACAACATTGAAAGGCAGGATACTTGGCTAGATGAACCTTTGATACTGAATTGATACTGAATGAAACCACTTACTTTACAAACTTACACAGTCATCATTCTACAAGCCAAACTGGGGTATTTAGACAGTTCACAGGGAAGAAGTGGCATGGAGTAGCACGTGGACTCCGGGGAAAGATTATATTTGAGGAAGAAGTCATATTTATGTTCTTAAAATAAGACATGCTCTTTGTAAAAAACATACTTTTCCTATACTTTCATTATATCTGTTGTAAATCACAAATCATAAACCAATGTTGTTGGTATGTTTGCCACTCTTCTTGTGCTTGTTATTTGATATCATTAGGCATGGTAAATTCTTTTTATTTATAGTTTCAATGCATCAAATCAATGTTTATTTGAAAGCATTTTTATTTTTATCAAGTTAAATTTTCACAGTTGTGGGAAAGAGTGGAGGAGGAGTCAGAAAATAAGGAGGGTCAGATGATAATGATTTAATTGCAGTAGACACAGAGATTCAAAAGTTAAAACTTCATAACCAATAAAACACAAATTGTCAACATGTCACAGTGTAAAGTAAATATCCTTAAATCAATCTCTAATAAGCACGCATATCTTGAACCCTGTTCTGCAAGGTTTTTACTTGGTAGTAAGTACCAACCTGCCAGCTGACGACCTTCTGGAATATTCCAGAATAGAAGCTGAACCCTGACACAGGACTACAGTCCTGGAATCTGATTGGTAGAATGGTGAGGATTCTGGTTGGCAGAATGGTGAGATTCACAGCTTCTGTGTAGACCTGGCACAGGAACAGAAAGTTGTCTGTGCAACTGGACTCGTTTTGTGGACAGGGAGGGCACTGAATTAGGACTTACACACACACACACACACACACACACCAGCCAGTTTACAACAGGATTGATTGAGAATGGAGGGGATGATATGGTATGTTTAGTTTCTTTTGGACTGTTGATTACTCTTGGGTTTGATCTCATGGGACCCTTGCAGGGGAAGGGCAGGCATCCGTTACTACAGCACCAATATTGGTTCACCATGAAGTCACACAAGCCTACAGTATGTTGACAGGGGCTGTCCTCTCCCGGTAACTTGGTCCCAAAAACATGTTACACCCATGCACTTGCTACTCAAGGAATCTCACCTCCTCAGAACTGAACTACAAAATACTTGACAAGGGACTACTGATGATATAAATGATCTCTGCCGAATGGTGTCAATACCTAGAATGAGTTCATCACCCAATCCAGATATTCACTGACCATGAAAACCCAGAATGCCTATGTAGGTCAAATGCCTTAAACCAATGGCAGCTTCAGTGAGCCCTATTTTTCTCGCAGTTCAATTTTATTACCATATACCATCCTGGATCCAAAAATGGAAAGGTGTCCTGAAGATAATGTATCAATTCAGGAGGTGCCAGCAAGGAACCAACTCTCATTCCCTCATGCCATAACTTTCTCAGTGAACTTCACCACCAGGATACACACAGACTGATATATTCTGTGTCTGCTTCAGAAATTCTTCCTGATGAACAAGCTATTATTGATAGGCAACCACATGACTCATCATGTATGTAAAGGACCGCATCTGTGTGTCCCCAGGATCTACAAAGGTCGCTGTTCTGTAACTATGGCATGCCATGATTTTCCCCTAGTAGGACAGTTGGGGTACCTTAAGTCCTGAAGACTCCTTTTGGTGGCCCTGGTGGCTGATCATATTCATTGCCTCCTGCAATGACTGTGCCACAAGCCCAGTAATCTCATTCAGCTGTTGGCTACCCCATCTTGGCCTTGGACAGCCATTGCTGTAGATTTTATTGTATGCATGCAGGGACAAAATTAGAAAGATTGTAATTACCAGAGACCATCACATTTATAACTGTTTGATGGTAGTGGACTACTCTATCTAAATGACCTACTTATCCCTTGTATAGGCTTCCCATTTGCTGGAGAGATAGCCCAGATACAGATTAGCCAAGTAGTCCACTTCCATGAACTTCCAGAATGCATCATGACTGATCAGGGGTCTCTCTTCATGGCGTGGTTCTGGTATGAAGCCCTGTATGTGGCCGGAGTCTGCACATGTCTTTTCTCCACTTCTTCCTATTTTGAATAGCTTCCCATGCAATATCTGCTCTTTCTACTCTTCTGGTCACCTGCCCCTGCTTGACTCTCAGTTTTGCCCTCACACTTGCCTTCTGGAATGTGATCCAGCCTGACTCCCGTTCTGATTGCTTGTGTCATGGATGTGACATAAGTTCTCACAAAGCATCTGCAAACTTTGATTTATTATCAATGGATTTTTTCCTGGTTTGTGTGTGTAAAGTGAATTGGATGTTTGCTGACACTTTGCAATAAAAATAAAATCACAATCCCATGTTGCCGGACCAGTGGATCCCAGATCAGAGAGGTTCAATCTGTATTATTCTCTGAGTTGTCTATTTAGATGACACACTTCTTGGGGCAGGAACTCTCTTACTATGTGTGTCCACAGCATCTAGTACAATGAAATCTTAATCTTGGTTGGGGACTTAGGCACTGCTACAGTACAAATAATAATACCTTTCTTTTACATTACAGCCTTACCTGTTATACTGGGACCTGAGCATGCTATCATGGTCATTTTTCTGGATTGATTGTAGGCCCATGTCTTCAAAAGCTACTTGCAGAGATGGGTCCAAATATGAAAATGTGGATCAGACCTTTTCCAAAATTGGAGAGCCCTTGAAGCCAGGGTTTGGGTTTGGCCAAGTTCTAGATATTAGTGTTATTCATAATTATGTTTCTTGTTGTAGTTCTCCTACTTTAGCAAGTCATTTTCCCTTGTATTTGACATCAGGAGTGATTGTTTTAGACATCATTTTGTCTGTCTTGTTCTTTTTAATCTGTTTGCCTTGCATTTGTCTTCCCTGGGATTAGGTTAGGAATCTGAAGATTCTTTATATAGTAGACACAGGCTGTGGAGTCAAATGGAGCGTATCCATTTTCCGGGCTTTTATTAATATCTGACTTTCAACTACAGTGCATTAGGAAAGTAGCAAACTGAGTCACATGTAATGTCTTTAGGTGCTTTATTGTATAAACGTATGAATGGTTTATTTAATCATGGAGGATTGGCATTGTATGCAACTCCAGGGGAGGAAGGTTGCTACAGCTCTACCAGGAACTAAGAACAGTCAGGAATGAATAAGGTAAATTACTCAGGTTGTAACAACTCCACAGAGGTACCAATCCTTGCCCTGGGTTTCACAGAGACCAACAGACATTGAAAGGGCTTTTAGTTTAAAATGGCTGCATTTAAACTGAATCAGGCTTCTTTCTGATCCAGCAAATAGGATGACTTTCTGTTCAACGGTTCCAATCCTTGTGAAAATTCCTGTTCACAAGCGAAAAGCTTACCAGAGGTCACACATCAATCTCACAGAGCCCTAGCAAGACAAAATCTCTTCTTACTACTGTGATGAGGGTGATATAACAGTCTTATGTAGAATGGACTAGACTCAATAGACATAAAAGGAAATAGTGTATCAGAAACAGATATTATTGAGATGAAAAAAACCCACAAAAGAAATGAGTTCCCAGGTTCTAGGGCTAGTCCAACATTTCCCAACCTGTGGATTGGTTGTTATTTTGTGAGCCCATTTCCCATCTCTTGTATTCCATTGAATTAGATGGGATTATTTACTTGCAGTTGGTTCTTCTCAGATGCCAAGAGGGCCCTGTATGTTGATGTGCCAGTTTCTCTGAGGCCTCAGTTGAAGTGTGTGGGAAATAGCACAGAAGACTGTGGCACATCTAATGAGACCCATTAACAAGTGACTGAATGTGGAGTCAGCCTATGAAGAGGTCCAGAATTCTAATCATGTCCACCCCCAGAACCCTAATAACATCCATCCTCAATCATAAGTCAAAGCAATCCTTTTGCCATACATTTTTCCAACTAAATAATAAAAGAAACAGGAAAATGTACAGCTGATGAAGAAAAAGTTAACTAAGAATGCAGGACAATCTTCCGCACATGATCTCTGATTCAATTCCCTGCTCTACCATAAGCTTCTAGAGTCCATGGGCAAGAAACTCGGAGTACATCTGCACATGAGCATCAAGGCATGACTGAGATAGCAGCGCAGGTGTTTGGGTTTGGGCTAGAACTTGGGCTCTGAAACCCGATGAGAGGGATGGGTCTCGAAGGCTTAGCCTGAATCTAAATGCCTACACTGCTACAAGTATCAGAGGGGTAGCCGTGTTAGTCTGAATCTGCAAAAGTGGCGAGGAGTCCTGTGGCATCTTATAGACTAACTGAAGTGTAGGAGCATAAGCTTTCGTG
Source organism: Pelodiscus sinensis (assembly GCF_049634645.1). Classification (NCBI taxonomy): domain Eukaryota; kingdom Metazoa; phylum Chordata; order Testudines; family Trionychidae; genus Pelodiscus; species Pelodiscus sinensis. Next base: position 211,271,649 of record NC_134712.1, on the reverse strand, counting down.
GGCAAAGACCCACTTCGTCAGATGCATGTAGTGGAAATTTCCAGAGGCAGGTATAAATATGCAGGCCAGAATCAGGCTGGAGATGACTAGGTGAATCCAATCAAGGAGGATGAGGCCCACTTCTAGTAACTGATCTGGAGGTGTGAATTCCAAGAGGGCAGAAGCTGCTTTTGTAGTTAGCAAGCCATTCACAGTCTTTGTTTAATCCAGAGTTGATTGTGTCAAACTTGAAGATGAACTGTAGCTCAGCAGTTTCTCTTTGAAGTCTGGTCCTGAAGTTTTTTTGCTTCAGGATGGCTACCTTGAGATCTGCAATTGTGTGTCCAGGAAGATTGACACACAATTGCAGATCTCAAGGTAGCCATCCTGCAGCAAAAAAACTTCAGGACCAGACTTCAAAGACAAACTGCTGAGCTACAGTTCATCTTCAAGTTTGACACAATCAACTCTGGATTAAACAAAGACTGTGAATGGCTTGCTAACTACAAAAGCAGCTTCTGCTCTCTTGGAATTCACACCTTCAGATCAGCTACTAGAAGTGGGCCTCATCCTCCTTGATTGGATCCACCTCGTCATCTCCAGCCTGATTCTGGCCTGCATATTTATACCTGCCTCTGAAAATTTCCACTACATGCATCTGACGAAGTGGGTCTTTGCCCACGAAAGCTTATGCTCCTACACTTCAGTTAGTCTATAAGGTGCCACAGGACTCCTCGCCGCTTTTACACTGCTACAGTAAGGCCTCTAGCATGAGCCTGTGTCATTGGCCTCTGGCTCTGAGACTTACTGCCATGGATCTTTTTTTTTTTTTTTTGCAGTGTAGACAAATGCTTCGGTCTTCCATCTGTAAAATGGGCTTAATGGCAATTCCCTATCTCACAAGGGTGTTATGAGGATAAAGACATTGGAGAGTATGAAGTGTTCAGATACTTCAGTGATGGGAGCCGTACCAGTACCCTGAGAGACCTGGCACTAGCAGCTCTGAAGCCAGTTTAAGCTTCTGTGCATTGTTGAGATATAAGGAACATCATGTGCTACCATTCTAAATAGTGAGGAATTTTAAAAGCAGATACATTTTGAAACAGTTTTCCTATAGTAATGCATTTGACACATGGAATAGCCAATATCAGAAATTTGCCATTCATGGAGCTCATAAACAATGTCAGCTACATAGTTGGTGTGATTAAAATAAAACAGTACATTCAATACCAGTGCAAGTTCTTATCTCAGGCTATGTCTACACAGCGGGTTTTTTTGGAAAAAGGTATGCAAATTGCGAACTGCTATTTGCATATGTTTTTCAAAAAAAATCGGAAGAAGCTTTCCCAACATTTGGCCCATCTACACAGGGTCAAATGTCGGAAAAACCTCCTCTTTCAGAAAAGCCCTTTTTTCTCATAAAATGAGGAATATAGGGCTTCCGAAAGAGTGTGTCTGCTATTCTGAAATTTTTTTTTGGAAGAGCAGACGCATTCCCTGGACATGTAAACTTCATAGTGTAGTCATAGCTTCAGTCTGCTGGCTGGCTCAGATGTCCTGACAAGGGGGTAAAGGAGTCAGATTCTTTGATTTGCTCTAAATTCCTAGCAGTAGACTTCTTGGTCAATTGAATCCTGGTGAACCATTTGGAAGAGCAAAGAACTGCAGTAATGTGCATAGAAAGACAGCAGCTATAGGTAAATGTTTCAGTCTCTTGTATCATTGAAAGAGGGAAATACAGCATTTCTTAGATTAAATTTAATGCGTGATCCGTGGTTCACTGTGAGGTTCACTGTGTTAAAAAAGAGACCTGAATGTAATAAAACATTATGGATGTTAATGAGGGGCTTGTGGTGTTATAAAGGAAGAGGTGAAAGACTAAATAGCTGATGCTCAGATCATGGAAAAAAACAATTTCAATTCTCTGACATTAAAAGAACCAGCTTTTGGAAACCTATTCAATTGAGAGCTGAAGAACAGCTTGAAAGGGAAGTTAAGCCCTCAGGGTTTCTGTCATCAGCCTTAAAACAAATTTGCATATTTTCTGCATAGAAATAAGATCCCACTCCCTGTTGCCAAACTGCAGAACTGAAAGGATGCAAAAAGCTTTATCTAGTCCTAAGGGCTCCTAGGGGAAACTCTATAATCAGCATTCAAATGTGTGCAACAGATTAGGAAAATGTCTTCAAGTAGGATTGAGGCCATATCATTGCAAGGCCCACAAATCCAACACAGATTTTAAAGGAAGAGTAATACTGATATCATTAAAAAGTCCCAATTATTTTCTCATCAAAATTTGCCCATTCAAAATATCCCATCTTTTATATTGACCAATCTTACCATTCACTGGGCACCCAGAAATTACTGTTGCTTAAGGTAATATTGCTTTGTGCTATTTAGGTGGATTATCGTTGTTCTGGCTGTTTTGTTTTCTTTTTCTCAAACTGAAAACAATGAACAATGCATTTATCTTTATGAATGGAGCCAGGACAGAAGGAGTAATCCAGCTGGCTACCAAAAAATACAGCCATGGGTGCAATTATGCAGCCAGATGGGCCAGAGCTTGTTAGCTAATTGAATCTCTTTCATAGTTATAGTCTCACTTCTGTTTCTGCATACACTGAGCTGATATAGAAAGGATCTGGAGAACACTGCAGGTTCTGGGGAGCCTAAGAAGCTTATGGTGACATGATGTAACCTGCTTATGGTGACGTGATGTTTAACTGGTGCGTCTGAATTACGATTTCAGTCTGAGGAGCATTCACTTGCATGACTTACCACATATAGCTCAGACTGGGCTGAAGCAGATGCTCGTGATTCTTCTCTTTCTGTTATTGCTGTAGATTTGCTGTGTGCTTACACATCTACTGCATATTACATAGATTTCTCTGCCATCCTCCCTAAACAAAAATATCTTCGAGGACAACTTAAGAATTTCAGTTGTGTGTTTAGGGTGCAAATGAAACTTTGCTGGCATGGACTAATTTTACTTGTTTTGACAGGGAAAATTTGTGACGAGAAGAACTGGATAGATTGAAATGTCAGGTCTTTTTTAGCATACAGATTAACAGGAGCAGTGCAGGCACTGGTTTATATGGAGCTGTCATTAGTCTCACTGGAGAATCACCTATTCAAATGTCCCATGTTCTGCATCAGACAATAAACTTCTGTTGCATGTACGGGACAAAAGGATGTAATTAGCTGTTTATACTAGAGTGTGTACTAGTGTTGCTTAAGGAAACTATATGTAAAGTACTACTGTGTAAATACATTCCTATAGATGCCATTGCATGATAGTCCTTAGTGGCTCTGAAGCTGATGTTACAGATGGAGTAAATAAGTCAATGATTTGTGAAGTGACAATATAGTACAATAGTTAGAGCCCGAGTCTGGCAATAGTTGGTCTTTTGCGATTTATTCCTGCTTCATATGATCTTGTACAGTCAAGTTGCCCCTCTGTGCTGCAGGTCATCTATGTGTAAAATAAATTAAAAAAACACTGATTCGGAGAGCACACCTAAATGACTGAACAAGCTGGTGACTTCAAAACACTGAGGGCTTATCTTTTGCTTTGCATAAATCCTCAGAGAGCGAATGAATTTAATCCTGCAAAAAGGGCAAGTTACCACACTAGGGAGAAAATTCACTTTCATTTCCACCACCTGACAAATCCTTGGTACCACATTTGGCTACTCGACAGGACTTGGCACAGGAGGACAATTTAGCCCTTCAGATATGCAAATGGTCACAAGAGTTCCAAGGCTGACATTATTATTTAGAGCCTGATCTTTCACCAAAGTCAGTATGAAGTTTACAGCAAGGTTCGTGGGACAATGATTGGTGTCTAATCCAAAATTTATTGAAATCAGTGGGAGTTTTTTAGGTACTAAAGCATTAATTTAAAGGACTGACAAAAATCAACTGCTTCACAAAGATGATTTCCTAATATGGAAAGTTGTCTAATAATTACACTGCATTTCTAAGTAACAATCAATGCCTGTATAACTGTGCATTTATAATAATCTCAAATAATTTTTGATGCAATCAAGTAACATTTTTCAGTAAATAAAAAAAAATGAACTCTGACCATTTTTCTCAGTTTCCACAACTTTATTTTATTTTTCAGCAGAGACAAAATGTCAGACAAAAGTGATTTAAAAGCTGAGCTTGAGCGCAAAAAGCAACGCTTAGCACAAATAAGAGAGGAGAAGAAACGTAAGGAAGAAGAAAGGAAAAAGAAAGAGGTAAATATGCACAAATTCATTAAATATCAGAAGCCTACAGAAAGGTCCAAGTTTTAACATCCCAATATTATTTACGTAAGGTAAGCATCATAGAGGAAATGATCCTCATAACAACAGCAGCATTAGGTTTAAAATAAAAATGCTTCTGTTCAGCCACAAAAGTTTGAAACATAAATCACCTCCATAATAGAAAATGTTGTCAACAGAGAACAGTTTGGACAACATGGTATGCTTGTATATGTAGAAAGGGAATTCCTCTAGCAGGGGAAGAGCGATTCCATTTTTTTTGAGCCATTAAAACCTAAATACATCATTTGGGTATTTTGTTGTTGTCTTTTTTTTACTCTTAAGACTGGCTTGATTGCTGGCTAGGGTAACAGATTTACGGTGATTATTCTTCACTAAACTAAAACATAATTGCAATTGCATTTTAGTCTCCTAGCATTTCATTTCATTTCTGTTAAAGTTTGATTGACATATTAGTTTATTTGTCCTTGACAATATGCATTAGGTTTTTCATTATGGGATTTGCACTTCTTTTTATTCCGTCACTTAGTGGAATAGAGGTGAGAATTGACAGGCAAAGGATATTAATTTTCATGCAAAGTCAGAGAAGCATTACGTAATTATGTTTCTTTTCCTTCAAATGTCAACACTTACTGTAGTTTAAAGCACCTGTTATCCCTTACTAATAACTGGTTTCTTTTAAAACTGACACCTTAATATCATCCATGTGTTTCACAGAATTACTGTGGAATCTGACGTGATACAAGAAAACAAAATTCCAATTCATGTTGTCCCTTTTAATATTTTTTCCGTTTTATACATTTTTGTGCAGTTACCAATAAACACCCCACAAAGTCAGTCAGGAAGGGGAAAAGAAGAAGAGCCTCCCCATAAAGGTTTTAAACATCATTGTATTCAATATTAATTAACAGCCAGTTAAGAGAGGCATGGGGAAAGGAGGGAGCCAAGCCACTGGATTGTACATCTTCTTGCAGACATCAGGAGGTTTGGAAGCCACACTTCTTGCCTCTCTCTCCCTCTTTCTTCTAATGAGGTTCATGTGTGTGTGTTTTGTAGAGAGGCATTCTACACATACTAGCTCAGATTTTGAGGAGCGATGAAAACTTGCTCCCATTTCTGTTGATCTTTTTTCCTAAGGAAGAAGAACATTTACCCTCATGTTGGCCCTATTCATTTCAGCACTGCTGACAGTGGAAGCTTTCCCTTGATAGTCAATGAGAACAGAAGCATGGCCATATTTATTTAATACTTTCAAGTGAAATATCAGGTATTTTAGCTAAGGGCTCACCTACTCTAGAAACTTGCATTGGCACAGCTACCTGCTGTAGCGATCCTGGTGAAGATAATTTAAGCCAATGGGGAGAAAGTGTTGTTGTTGGCTTAATAACTCCACCCCCATGAGAGGTGGTAGCGATACTAGTGGGAAAAGCTCTCCAGCTGTTTAAGCCAGCGCTTATGTTGCAATAACTATGTCCCTTGGGAGTGGGGAGGGTGTGGATTAGGCACACCCCTGAGCAATGCTGGTATACCAGTCATTCTGTAGTGTAGTGCAGTCCAGGGCTAATTCAGTCTGATTGTCTCAACTTATAACGTCAGCTTTCTTATACAGAATCAAGAGCAAAGGTCTCTCTTAACCTCTCTTAACCTCCCAATGTTCTACAATACAATGGTATCCAACAAGTAACAGGGAAAAGATTTGAATAATAGTTAAAGAAATATTCCATATAAATCTGCACTGTTCTTACAAACATCCCTTTGGCTCAGTCCAATCCCTAACATTTGGAAAGTCCTCTTGTTATAAATTTATTATAAGTGAGCTGACCAAGTGTATCTTCATGGCTGTCATGGTACTCCACAAAAACGAGTAGTCCTGTTGCACCTTAGATTCTAACAAAAACATATATAGTATCATGAACCTTGGTGGGCAAAACCCACTTTTTCAGATGAGCTTGAGTGAAGGATATGATACCATAATATATGGAGATTGTACTCCATAATCACCCAGGAACCGTGGTATATATATGTTTTCCTCCTATTTAATCAAGAAACCTTATTGTATGCTATTCAAGCTAATTGTTTATTATCTTTAATTCAGGCTGATCAACAGCAAAAGAAAGAGCCAGTTCAAGAAGATTCAGATCTAGATCGCAAAAGAAGAGAGACAGAGGCTTTATTACAGAGTATTGGTATATCCCCAGAACCACCTCTAGGTATTTAGATGAGCATGTTGTAAACATGTGGCTATTACACAGTTAATGCATTGTTTTTATTAAAAGCATGCTTTGCTTTTGTGTTATTTGGCTGTACTAGTGAAGTGAACTCTTCTGCTTGGAAACCATTCATATCACTCATGTGTATACACCAGTTCATAGCATTTCCAGCACTTACCATTGCAGACCATCAGCTTTATTTCTGAGAGGGCTTTTCATAAACACAATTCTAAACCATTAATTTAGAATTCTTTGGTTTGTTTGTTTTCTTTGGTTGCTCTCCTATTTATATTCTCTCCTATCTTTTCAACAATACACCCAAAGATATTAATATTATACTTCAATGGTACCAATTACTGGACATAAATACACTTTTATTATTTGTATACTCAAAGAGAGAAAATATCTCTGCGGAAGGTTCTCTTATTATTTCAAATGATTTTAAACAAGCATAACTGAAGAGAATTAAAACTGAAAATATTCAAATATTAACAGACACACTGTCAAACCAATATTTTACATTGTTTTGTATAGTTTGTTACTTTCATTGCTTTTCTGTTTTTGACTCTTTAGTTCTTAAAACATAGACTCCCCACCTTAAATAAATATGGGATGATTTTATAATATGGATTTCATTAGCAAGTCTATTTATGTTAACATATCTTGCAGGCAATGCTTTATTCAGAGTGCTGCTTGTTATGTGTTTCCAAATGTGAAAAATTAGTTTGCCTGTTTTTCATTTGTTTCTCTCTCCCTCTCATTCAAACATGTCTTAAGTATTCTGGATGAAATCACATCCCCATTCAAATCAATGGGGAGGAGTCTTCCTGTTCACTTCAAAGGGGCCAGAATTCTACCCCCCCGGGATACTGTTGCCTGCAGTAGTTAGGGACTTGCGAAAAGCTCAACAAAGCATGAACTTTCATGGGTAAAACCCACTTTATCAGATATATTGGAGAGGAAAATGATTTCTTAGTGACATCTTAGTCCTCACCCTCAAAGTAAACCTGCACAATATCTTCAAAAGATATTTTTATTGCCCATTACAACAAGGTGAAATGCACGTTGCTGCCTGCTAACATTTGATTTTCCTACAAAAGCAAAGAGCAGTCTCATATAAACCTCAAACTTTAAACTTCTTGTATTTAACAATCTGGCCCACCTAGTATTTAACTTGAACAACCTAGTTTCTGTCCCTAGACCGAAGAAAAGCTTTGTGAAACCTGAAAGCTTGTTCTCTCCACCAACAGAAGTTGGCCCAATAAAAGATCTTTCCTTGCCTTCACTCAGAAGACATTAACAATTACAATGATATGGCCTTTGGCTTTGCATACAATATCCAGCTCCTCCTGGGGTTACCTAAAACTGAAGTTACATCTGCTCTTGGAGCTAGAGATGCCATTCCCAGCTTGGGCGTACATGCACTGGCTCTCATCAGTCTAGAGCAGAGCTACTCAACTTTGGAAGCGCTGGGGGCCACAATGATATTCACAGCACATGCCAAGAGCCATAGCTAAAGTGTGGTTGCATAAACATGCAAATATATATGCAAATAGCTTCTTTCATACTGATGGGCATGAATACAAAGATTAAGGCAAGACTACACAACACACAGGTCCCATTTAAGTCAGTTCTGCTTATCAGTATCTGCTTATTAATAGAATGCAATATTTACCTGATTTCCACCCAAATGACAGCACTTTTAATGAGCAATGACAGTCCAGGAATTTAGCAACTACTACTAAAATGCATATCAACAGAAGACCATTATATTGACTCGCCATTGTGGAGTGTGTTCCCAGTGGAAGCCATGTTCAAAGGATCCCACATGCAACCAGCGTGTTGAGCCCTGCGTGAACCCAAATCTCACTGTGGACTGCAAACAAACGGGCCATGGGCCGCATGCAGCCCTGGTCTAGAATGTTATGAACAGTACCATAAGTGGGATAGTACGAGCAATGGTGATCAGTGACATGGGGCTAGCCATGACACATACAAAGCTGCTAGAATCACATGTGTATGTACTTGGCATGGCTAGCCTTTGCCATCTTTTCTTGCTACCTGTACTGTCCTGGCTACTGTACTATTTTTAGCATGCTAGCTTGATGAGAGATAGCCCAATTATGTCTGGGTGAGCTGGAAATCACACCCCTAGCTCCATAGTGTCAACATGCCCAAAGATGCAAAACCACGGCATGCCTGTACCTGCCAAAGGGCTGTCATGAAAATGAATTAACTTATCATACTCTAGTCATTTCTCTGACAATCTCTAGTGAGAATAGGTGTGAAATATTTGACCAAATGGAAAATCCAAGACTCTTGACAGGTCTGTCATTATATATTATAGGGTATAACAAAATAGTTAAAAGTGTTGCTCTGTTAAATGTAAAAGGAAAATGCACATGATTTAAACCAAATGGACATCTTTACTGTGCATTAAAAACCCTCTGTCTTCTTCCATGTTGCTGCTTTCAAGGATACTTACATTAAATCTGGAGTGGGGAGATCTTTCTTTCTTTCTTTCTTTCTTTCTTTCTTTCTTTCTTTCTTTCTTTCTTTCTTTCTTTCTTTCTTTCTTTCTTTCTTTCTTTCTTTCTTTCTTTCTTTCTTTCTTTCTTTCTTCAAGGACAATTTGAAAAAAAACCACCATATTTTTTAGTTACTATATTTATTGTTTCTACACTTAAGAGCTTTAATTCAGATAGCTCCTGAGCTATGGATTTGTTCCTTTCCTACTTAGTAAGACAAACCTGTCTGCATATATATACATGAAATATACTAGCCCCTGTAAGTAAAGGAAACTGCCTAAAGGCCTGAGTAAATGCCCACTGAAGTCCATGAGAGTCTTTCACTGACTTCAGTGAATGTTAAGTTGGAATCAGGCCCCCAAACAGAAACAGTAAAGCTGCTCAACTGAAATTACATAAAAGCCCAACCGTAGCAACGCATGTACGTTCTCATTGCTTTTGGAAGAGGCTTTCTAGCCTGGTTGGATTTCCCTATTCTGTTTTTACTTTGGGTCTAATTTACATAAAGAAATTGTAGGTCACATTCAATATATTTTAATTTCATTTCAAATGTAATTGCTTTATTGCCTCTTGCCATTTGATTTAGCAGAAGAGCTCACTTAGATTTCTGACAAATAAACAAAAAGATTTGATGTTTTTAAATCTTCTACTGTTCAAATTTAAAATTAGCAAAAGAAACAGCAGCGTTGCTTTATTTCCACAGTACTCCCTACATCCATTATATATAGAATCACGATTGGCTTTCAGATTCATCTAACGTCATTAAAATTTTAAAATCTCCAAAAATATTTAAAAATTCACTTGACTCTCTTCCTTTTCTTTTTCTTTCCTTTCCTTGTTTGCTTTTATCATTTCAAACTCTCCTAATCATTTATCCACGATCATTTGGTTCATTGGTTTTGATTTGTCTGACACTGCTCTTCATCAGTGCAGTCGCTGCATGTTTTAACATGGGATACCTGTTATTTTCATTATTTAGTCCCAACCCCTATGTCTCCCTCTTCGAAATCAGTGAGCACCCCCAGTGAAGCTGGCAGCCAGGATTCAGGAGATCTGGGACCCATAGGAAGGTAAGAAAGGTATTAGATAATGTTCAATGGAAGTATTGTTTTCTCACCATTATTTTTTATTTATTTAAACAAAAACATTGTAGATCCATTTGTTTCTGCATTCTTCACTATGTGTTATTCAATAAGGCTGATGTCAGGTATGGAGTAAGTTACAGACATCAGAAACTAATACAAGAAGCAGAAATTGTGTGTGTGTTTGTAGTGTGTGTATTTAAAACCATCCCTATAATTCTGCCTGCTCAGAATGGAAACATGGTGAGCACCAAGGACCTAGAAAGTCCTTTAGACCTCTATCCTTGCATGTCCCCTTGAAGTCCTATTGGCAACACCATTCCATGTAACACTTGTCTACCTTAGGCTTTGCACACAGTGCATGATAGTAAAAGTACGCATGTACCTGAGGGATGGGGAATAGCTTATTTAGAAATGCCTGGGAAATGTAAGAACATTTTACTAATATTCTTCTCTGCAAAACCATAGCTGGAATGGGAGGAAAGTGTAAAACGGATGGCTATGCAGAGCTGCTGATGGGGGACGGGAAGGGGGATAAAGAGGGCAATGGCCCTGGAGCCCAACAGTAGAGAAGGGCCTGGAGCTTCCTGGGTTGCATAGTAATTTATGTTGCCAGCAGGGGGTCCTGATGCATGTTATCAGTTAAGACCATGTGACCATCTGCAAGTTGATCTCTCTGGGGGGTTATTTGTGATTGTGCATCTTACCTGGATACATCTTGGCTACGTCTACACTGGCCCCTTTTCCGGAAGGGGCATGTAAATTTCACCAGTCGTCGTAGGGAAATCCGCGGGGGATTCGAAGTAGGAATAAGACCCTCCGGAAAAGGGCACTTTTTCTGGAGGATCGGGGCCAGTGTAGACGCTCTTTTCCGGCTTTTTTAAAAGCCGGAAAAAAGCGGCGGACATTTTTATTTAAATGCCGCGGGGGATATTTAAATCCCCCGCGGATTTCCCTACGACGACTGGTGAAATTTACATGCCCCTTCCGGAAAGGGGGCCAGTGTAGACGTAGCCCTTGTGTATAACTATTAGAATCCTTTTGGACTGCATTTGGGGCTTCCCTTCCGACATGGAGGAATGGCCAGAGTGGTACCACATTCTATACTCAGTATATGGTGAAAGGCTTAGTTGCCTTGGATATACAAAGAGAAACTGCTATCTCTTCCAACTCCCTCTTCTCCTGTGGTCTGTTCTAGCTTCTTATTCCACAGTTATTTTGCTGCCCGTACTTGCTGTGTGCCTCATTACTCCTTTGCTCAAAATGAAAGCAATGGTATCAGGAAATATTGCACTTATGGCCACACTCTTATATTGCTGTAGCTATCTCAGTCATTATCTACATATGGCTACTTCCTCCTTTAATCTGGTATTCCATAATAGCACTGAAATCTGGGTGAATTATTTCCCACTGTTTAATCTGTAGTTCCATAGTATTTTCTGTAGCCACAGCCACTGATTCTCCTACTTTGGTGCCTAACTGAACGAAGGAATTGCACTGGATTTTTTTAACAAAGGCTCCTATTTGAGCAAATCAACAGTGCTATTCCAAAGAGGAAGGAGTCTGTCCATATCTGAAACAATCTGAACCCAGTGAGGTCAATTTGACCTCACTTCTAGATCAGGTCTTATTCAGATACGTTGTAAATATTTATGAGCTATGTTAAGAGTGAATCTGCAAAACAGCAGTAAGGTAGTGGTGCAGTACAATGGACAGTTAAATTATCAGAAAGGAATTTTATCCAAATGACCATTATTAAGTTCTTACATTATTTTGTTCTTACATTTTTTTCAAGAAGTGAGTTGCAGAGTATAGTACATGATGCATTATTGGGTACAGGATTGCTGTGATTCTAGAACCGTGGAAAGGATTCTAGGAGGGTTGCAATTGACCTTGAGAGGTCATAATTCTAGTTCACCTTGCTGTACTAAAGAAGGACCAAGTATACCTGCACCATTTCTGATAGGTATTTATCTAACCTACTCTTAAAAATCTCACAGAGACGGGGATTCCCCTATTTCCCATAATAGCCTATTCTAGTTCTAAAATATCCTTAGAGTTGGAAAGTTTTTTAATAGTAACTAACTGAAATATCTCTTGCTGCACATTAACTTGTTTATTGTGTGTCCTACCTTCAATGGACATAGAGAACAACTAATCACCATCCTCTTTAACTAAAGATTATTATTGGCTCTCCTTTCAGTCTAAAGACTAAACATCCCAGTATTTTTAAACCTTTCCTCAGAGTTGAGGATTTCTAAACCTTTTATTATTTTTTTGCTTTCCTCTGGATTGTCTTGAGTTTTTCCACATTGGTCCCCAAAATAGGACACTGTTCTACTGAGGCCTCACCAGTGTGAAACAGACAGAACAATTATCTCTCGTGTCTTACATAAGAACATAAGAATGGCGATAAAGGGTCAGACCCCCCATCTAGTCCAGTATTCTGTCTGCTGACAGTGGCCAATGCCATATGCCTCAGAGAGAGTGAACAGGACAAATAATCATCAAGTGATCCCTCTCCTGTCACCCATTTCCAGCCTCTGAAAGAGGCTAGGGACACCATTTCTACCGATCCTGGCTAATAAATATTGATGGACCTAACCTCCATGAATGTATTTAGCTCTTTTTGAACCCTGTTTTGAACATGTCATGCTGCTATTAAAACAGAATATTAGGTTTATTTTTCTTAACTGCATCACATGTTCTCTTTTAATACTGTGTGGTTCCTCTGTGAGTTACTGGACTTGCATGCAAGGGGAAAACCCACAGCTATTTGTATCTTTGAGTTGCAATAGCTCCTTTCTGTCTGATTGTTTGCATAATTTTCTGCCCATTGTAACATCACAGAGCAGTTACTGTGAGCACTAGATTGTGTTTTATGGAATATGGTAGTGATTTTCTAACAGGTCTAGACTTTTTTCTTCTGTGTCCCTCTGAATTGCCATGTTTTCTTATTTATCTACACTGGTCCAATGAACCATTAAAGCCCTCCCCCCATTGTGATATTTCACCATCTGTTGTCTAAAAATGATTCATGCTGTAACTGCTATAATTCCATTTTCCTCCTAATATTGGTTTGCTTTTGAATACAGTTCCTCCATCGTCACGTTAACTGCTGAGATGGCATAGGTGGATGGGACAGATCCATAGCTAATGCATTCAGCTGCCTGCTGAGTTATAGAGTGAAGCCGAAGAAGACATTTTTCCAAATACTTCTGTAATAATTCTTTTGTAGCTTTTTTTCCCCATTTATCTGATCAGCAATTATGTCAGAAAAGGGTGTTAAATGATGTCAGATATTCTTAGCCCCCAAGATTAAGTAAGGTTTTTTTTGGCTGATCTCTCCCTGGCCTAGTGGCTGTAGCTTTCTCATCCACTAAGCTCCAGTGCTGTATTCTTTTTGTGCACTTTGCATGAAACCACTGTAGCTTGCAGTCTTGGTGACTCAGCTTTATTTGCAATGCTTTATTTTTAATCAGTTAGTTCCCTATCTAGGAAAGTGGCAGAGCACAATTGGACTAGTTAAACAGAGTATTAGGATGCCAGGCTTTTTTATTGGGGATGTTTCACTGTAGCTAGATGTTAATCAAAAACAAAAGGAAGAGGGTAGATCCCAATCTGTTTTAGTAATGTTTAAGTATTAGGAGAATGTTTTATTTTGATGAACAGATGTGATTTATGGCAGTCCTGTCTCATATCTCCTCTTTGAGTACAGCAAAGGTCTTTCAAAAGAAAGTGATACAACAAAATTCTTTAAGATCTTCTAAAGCAAATCAGTTGCCCTATTATTAAGTTAATATATCTGACAGGTTTTGCACAGTGATGTTGTTGTGCTATTGCTCGGGTTTCAAGTTGCCAACATTTAATTGTATTACTAGTTTCACAAATGATAGGGTCTTCTTAAAGTGTTACTATAAAAAGCAGATGTGTTGTTATTGCCTAGAAACAAAGGTAACAGTTTTTATTGACAGCAGATTTTTCTTGATGGTATAAATTTTTTTAAATCACTTTTAAAGAGTTGCTTTACGATATGTCTATACTACAGGATAAGGTCAAATTAAGATATACAACTTCAAAGCTGAAGTCAAAGTACCTTAACTTGACTTTTGGCATGATCCACACTGAAGGAAGTCAAAGGGAGAACATTCTCCCTTCAACTTCCCTTACTTCTCATGGAAGCAGGACTACCAGCATCAACCAGAGTGCCCTCTCAGTTCAAATTAGCATGTCTTCACTAAACCCGTTAATTCTAACCCTGGAAGACCGACAGTGGCAGCTTCAATCTTCTTTGTAGTGTAAAAATATCGGTAGTTATTAATTTGCACACAGTTAAGCTTGCTGAGCCAATAAGGAGTACATTTAAAAAGATATCCAGATCACAGTGAAAACTTAGGATCCATTGAAAGGAAAATAAATTGGTCATAAGAATTTGGGAATGGGTTATATCTCTCCTTCTTCCTTCCACAAAACCAATTTTTCCTGCCATTAACATCTGCATTTCCACATCAAAAGCTATGCATGGGACACATCCAGCCCACTTAATTAGCTTCATTAACGTAGGTCCTACAATTGACAAGTACTTCTTTTCAGTTATTTCCACTCCAATTCATCTGATGAAGTGGGTTTTGCCCACAAAAGCTCATGAATCTATATACTTTGGTTCTTCGCTAACCTGCCACAGGACCACTCATTTTTAAAGATACAGACTAACATGACTACCCCTCTGAGATCCTTCCACGTAGGTCATTAAAAGAAGTGTATCTGTTTTCTGACATTCAAATTTCAGAAATCAAATTGCACACTCCTCAGGTCTGGAGGGATGATCATTAAATGTAGGATCTAAATGACAGAGAAATGCAGTATGAGGCTCATTTAGGTATACTAGGTGCTGTAGGTGAAAAACAATTTCTTTATTAGAATAAAATCTATCACATTCTTCACTGGACAAAAGTAATTAAGAATTGGTGAGTGCAATTGTATGCATGTATGCATACTGTTTTTACCATATATGTTTGTATTATTATATGAAATTGACATAAGCTGAATAAAGAAATACAGTCTCTCCCTATCACTATACAATAATTCTGAAAGTATGTGGCAATGTAGTTCTAAAACCAAAAGGAATTTCTCACTGTAAATTAGAAGTGAAATTTTGTAATATAGCATTTGGGAAATTTATAAACTAGTTATCATACTCAGTCACATTTTCTATAATTGACATAAAGAAGATTAACATTTCATGACAAGAGAGTAACCCACATCATATATTACATATCCTCCCACCATGTTACCATGACATTGTCATCAGAACCTCTTGTCATAAGGGGCTAAGCATCTCGTTCTGTTCACTGTAATGGGCTAGATTATGCTTAAGGTGCTGCATTGTAGTTAGTGTCACAGGAAGAATTCCAGCTTACTCAGCTGCCTCTCTCAGAGTTCTGGGGTCACTGTGATATCCTTTAAAAGTATGCAATATGAAATGTCTGACCTATTTCCTCTACCCGGCTTGGCCATATGACAGCCAAGCCTTAGGCTCCCCTTCATCCAATTCAGCTAAGGCTCATGCTGACATTAGCTTCACATAATGCCTGAACTGCCTAGTTACATTATTATGGCTGGATCCTCTATAGGCACATAAGAGGACTGGGGAGGCAGGGGGAGGGGAGGAGAGGGGAAGGTTTCTTGTAATCTTTCCCTCCTTTGGCACCTGACCAGGGACACACAATCTGATCCTCTGTCTTCAAAGCATATACATATATAAAATGTGTATAAAGCCATAAAGTGCCAAAGACTCTCTATGCCAACATTTTGGAATCCTATAAATATAAGAAGACACCTTAGGGACAATATAAGGCAGTTGCTTTTAAGTCTCTGTATATCTGACCTAGAAAGTGAGGCATATTTTTCAATGCCTGCCAGTTATAAAGTCAGGATGGTCTATATTAATTAGAATCAGTTGCCGGTCTTTAATGTGTGAGCCTGTGTTATCATTAAGGGCTTTCATATATGCAGTTCTGTCCCCTGGATCTTTAATTATTTTTCTCATTAGCAAGCTTCTCTGTGCTGTAAATTGGAGAAGGTGGGGAGGCTGCCATTTGCAAAGGAATGCTTTATAAAATGTATTAGAGCTCCAGCTGCATTCAGTAAGCTCATCTACACTCATTATACTGTTAAACTTCAGTTTAGCAAGAAAAAAAACAGACATTTTCTGAGTAACATATCTATAGCTAAGGCTATGTCTAAACTACATCCCTCTTTCAAAAGAGGGATGTCAATTAGATAGATCAAAATTGCAAATGAAGCCGGAAATTGCTATTTGAATTTCCCGCACTTCATTGCATAATGGTGTCTGCGTGTTCTTTCGAAAACGGATCTTTCGAAAGTGAAACTGCCATCTAGACATGGTTCTTTAAAAAAAAACACCCTTTTTTGAAAGATCCTATACGCCTCATTTTTGAATTTCCTGCGCTTCATTTGCATAATGGCATCCGTGCATTCTTTTGAAAATTGGTATTCTGAAAGTGAAACCGGCATCTAGACGTGGTTCTTTCAGAAAGTACAGGATCTTTCGAAAAAGGGTGGTTTTTTTCCTGAAAGAACTGCATCTAGACAGTGATTTCACTTTTGAAATACCCGTTTTCAAAAGAATGTGTCCATTATGCAAATGAAGCATGAGAAATTCAAATCCCGGATTTATTTGCAATTTCGATCTAATTTACACCCATCTTTTGAAACAGGAATGTAGTTTAGACATGCCCTAGAGTGTCTGTCTGTGAGTCCATCTGTCTGTGATTCTGTTTATTCAAGGACTCCTCTTAAACAGTAAGAGCTAGGACCATCAAATTTGGTATGCGGCTTCCTCTTACTCTAACTTAAGCCAAGGTCAGGGTTTGCTTGTGTTCAGAAAATGGGAAGTTCTGGGAATGGGACTGTTTTCCAGTGAAGTACTGAAATGGGTTATCTAGGGAGGTGATGGAATCTTCATTTCTAGAGGTTTTTCAGTCCCAGCTTGACAAAGCCTTGGCTGGGATGATTTAGTTTGGATTGGTCCTGCTTTTAGCATGGGGTTGGATTTAACGACCTCCTAAGGTCTCTTCCACGTCTATGATTCTATGAAATGGAAAGGGTGGGGGCAGAGAGCCAAGGAACACAAAAGGGAGGGACATAGAGAGAAGGGATGCAATACTGAGAATGGCCACTAGGGGCAGCTGCAGCACCAAAGGAGAGACCAGAAGGGCTGGGGCGCTTTCACCCTGTCAACCTATGGAACTCCTTGCCAGAGGATGCTGAGAAGACCAGGACTTTAACAGGGTTCAAAAAAGAACTAGATAAATTCATGGAGGTTACATCCATCAAAACTTATTAGCCAGAATGAGTAGGAAAGGTGTCCCTGGCCTCTGTTTGTCAGGGACTGGAAATAGATGACAGGAAAGGGATCACTTGGTGATTACCTGTTTCTGTTCACTCCCTCTGGGGCATCTGGCATTGGCCACTATTGGAAGAATGGATACTGGTCTAGATGGACCTTTGGTCTGATGAGTATGGCCATTCTTATGTTCATCTTGCCTGCCTCCAGTCTGAATAAGTAGCCCCCCCTTTCCCAAACCTGGAGCCTTCCCCCTCCTGTGGAGAGCCTGCAGGCCATGGGGGCAGGCACTAGAAGAGGGGACAGCCCCTGGAGTCTTGCCCTCCCCCGACAGGCTGCAGGGGGATCACTGAGGGGGCAGCCCCTAGACCCTTGGCCTGTAGGGCGTGGGAGGGGAAGGCTCTGAAGGAGGAGGCAGCCTCAGAGCCTGTCTCCCTGCCCCAGACAGCTTTCAGGCTGTGGAGAGGCTGCTGGAAGGTGGCAGCCCCCAGAGCCTCACCCCCTCCCACAGCCTGCAGGAAGGCTGCTGGGGACTTCGGGTGGTCCCTGGATGCTTGCTTCCCATAGACAGCCTGCAGGGGTAACTGGAGGTGGGGGTAGCTGGAGGTGGGGGCAGCTTCTAGAGCCTCACCTCCCCCAGCCTTTGTGTGGGGTGGGAGGGAACAACATGGCAGGCCAGGGGCAGCCTCAGGAACCTTAGCCCTCAACAATCTGCCATCTGCCGGCGGAGGTGGAGGCTGGGAGCAGCCCCCAGAACCTGACCCCTCCAAATAGGCTATGAGGGGGGAGAGAAGGGCTCTGCCAGCTGTCTGGGTGGGGGGCCGGGCTCAAGAGCTTTGTCCCACCCAGGCTGCAATCGGAAGCTCCTGGAGGAGACAGCAGCTCTGGAGCCTGGTCTCCCAAGACAGCCTGCAGGGGGAGGAAACTGGAGTTGCCTGCTGACAAGGAATCACTGCCCCAGGCCCTTGGGAGGAATCACCACTGGAGTAGCACCTCCCTCATCACCATTGACAGCCCCAGAAAGCCCATCCCACCTCCCAGCCCCCTCACCTCAACCCTGTACCTCCCATCTGTCTTGACTTCTGTGCTCCCTCTCCCTGCCCTGAGGCCCCCCCACCCACCTGCCCTGAGTCCCCCTTCTCCTGCCTTAATCCCCACCCACACCTCCCAACCCTCTGCCCCTAGCCACCCAGCCCCTACCCTCCTCACCATCCAACTCTCACTCCAGCCTTCCTTTTCCTTAATTGCACTTTTAAAAAATTATTGAAATAAAGCATGTATATTTTTCACTTTTTTAAATTACTTCAGTTAAAGCTCAAGTAATGCCAGGTACATCTGCTAGTTTGTTAAATTAAACTTGTGGTTACCTCTGCTAAAATTGATTTAAGGGGAATTCTGTCTTACTTCCAGTCTTTTGAAAAAGAAAATAAATCCTCACTCAAAAGCCTTTACAAATAATTTGGGGTGATTAACAACCTGGAGTCAACTTGCCAAAACTCAAAGTTCTCATTATTCAGTGAGGATTTTAAGGCTACGTCTACACTGGCCCCTTTTCCGGAAGGGGCATGTAAATTTCAGCAGTCGTCGTAGGGAAATCCGCGGGGGATTTAAATATCCCCCGCGGCATTTAAATAAAAATGTCCGCCGCTTTTTTCCGGCTTTTAAAAAAGCCGGAAAAGAGCGTCTGGACTGGCCCCGATCCTCCGGAAAAAGTGCCCTTTTCCGGAGGGTCTTATTCCTACTTCGAATCCCCCGCGGATTTCCCTACGACGACTGGTGAAATTTACATGCCCCTTCCGGAAAAGGGGCCAGTGTAGACGTAGCCTTAGTGCTTTATTTCAGAATAACATTGATTCATGACCAGCCAGTTCTTTTTCTAGCTTGAACAGTGTCAGAAAGATGATTGGAGGATTTTTTTAAAAATCAATTTTACTTTGCAAGTGTATAAGAAAATGTACGTATGAGCCTAGTAATTTCAGGTATTAGAGAGGTAGAATTTTGTATGTTTTGACTTTGCTAAAGATCTGCAATAGATGTGAGTGGTACAAGATACTGGGGGCATGTCTACACTAAGAAATTATTTCAAAATAACTATATTTGAAATAATAACTCCTGAAATAAAATCAAAATAGCGTTTCCCTGCTACAGGGGAGCCTTGACATTAGTCTAAGGTAGGCTCTGTTATTGTGGATGCGCTACCTCAACGTAGAGTCTCAGGCAGCACTGGGGAGTAATTACAGGTTGGACTTCCTTAGTCCATCACCCTCTAGACATGACCGGTCCCAGATGAGGGATTTTGATGGACAGGAGAAAGTGATTTCTAAGTATCCCCCTCTCCCACCTCCCGCCCGTCACTGCCCTCCCCCAGCCATGGCCTCACTGCCAAATAGGTTCCCTCTGCCACCGGAACCTCTGCACGCAGAGCTCCTGGCCCCATCGTGGCAGCCCCGCCACTTGCATTCACAGTCCCATTGCTGGACTCCTAGCCCTGTGGGGCAGCCCCTCTGCTGGGGTCCAGCTGCACCACTGGGCAACAGCTCCGCTTGGGCTTCAGCCTTGGTCGGCAGCCCCACTGCCTCCCGGCCTCACTGGGCTCTTTGCTGTGCCACGAGGCAACAGCTCCACTCCTGGGTTCCTGGCCCCATTGCCAAGTAGCCTCATGGTCAGGCTCCCAGCCCACAGGGCAGCCACACTGCCCTCTAGTCCCGCTGAGCAGCTGCTCTACTTGGTGGCAGCAGGGCTGCCAAGCTCTTGGTTGTGTTGCTGAGCTCCAGCCCCTCTGCCTCCTGCCCCCTGCAGTGTAGACACCAGGTGGCAGCAGACCTACTGCTGGGCTCCCAATTTGCTGCCAGGGGGCAGCCGCACTACTGGGTTCTAGCCCCCCTGCAGGGATCCCAGCCACTAGCCCTCTACTGGGAATCTCTGGTCCTGGGACATCTGTGGTCCTGCCAGACCAGGGATGTTGCCGGACCTGAGAGTCCCAGTTAAGAGAGATTCAGCCTGTACTTCAGGGGAGTAGTTATTTCAAAATAGCAGCAGCGGAGTACCACACTAACACTATTTCAAAATAAGCATTATTCCCCAAGGAAAGTAGGAGTACAGATTTCAAAATAACCAGCCTGTTATTTTGAAATAATGGGCTTGGTAGTGTGGATACTCCACTTATTATTTCAAAATAAGGGTATTATTTAAAAAATAACTCCCTAGTGTAGACCAGGGCTAAAAAACTAACTAAAAATTAGCATCTTTTGTATTAAAGCAATTTATAGTGAATAAAGTGATGGACTTTTCAAGTAAGACACCGGAGATCAGGATGAAAGGTGTTTATAAAATTGTGCCAGATTTGTGGCCTTATTCCTCGATATGATTACAGAGATAATGCACGAAGGCCATGAATGAATGGATCACCAAAGTCAGGTCTGCAGCTGAAAGGAGGGGGCATAATCTCCCATTTTGGCGTCGCACCTAAAACTTCCATTTTTTCAAAGCAAGCTAAATGAATAGCTACACAACAAAGATGATAAAAATTATATTGTGACACCACAAAAATAAACAACTTTAGCCTTAATGTAAATCTTTTCAATTGTTTAATAGACACAAGCCAGGTTTTAGTAGAATGGAATGGTGTCCTCACACAAAATTTCACCCCAGTTCAATTAAATTGTGGCAACACCACATCTGTCATTAAACTGGTGCAAGGTCTGCACTCAGATAAGTCCTTCTTTTGTGAAGCACAAAGGAAAACAAGACCCTTTAATGGTAATTTCTTGTTTAGTTTGATAAAATCCCACTGTGCATATTGGGCTAGATCGCACTTACCTTATTCACGTTTATCTTGACCTTTTAGTATAACGTCTATAATAGAATCTACAAACAGATGTGGGTGAGGATGATGAAAAGGAACATGATTTTTAAAGCAAGAGATTAGAGAGTGGTGATTCTGAAGAAAACCATTGACTCTCAAGAGCAGCCCTCAAGCCCTACAGCCCACAGTTCTGTAAATTACCAAAATTCTTCTCTCTCAGGTCTTCCATCTTCTTCAGTACAATTGTGTCTGCCCATCACAAAGGCACCAACCTGCATGTTATCTGTTTGATTCCCCTGACGGGCTGTTGTGTGTTCTTTTCATGCTGTGGCTCTTGATATTTGGTAAAAGGCCAATGATGCATTTTTTTTATGGGATCTAATCCAAAACCCATTAAATAAAAAGAATCCCATTAATTCAATAGGCTTTGGATCTGGCCCCAGCAACTCCTTTATGATCAAGGATACAAACTATGTTCCCTCTAAACTGCTGCAGCACAGCTTCACAGGTGATTAATCAGCCCCATCTAGTCAGTCAGTCAGCTCCCTGCTCAGAGCCCCAGCCTCTGACTGGATGGGGCTGATTAATCACCTGTGAAGTTGTGTGGCCCAGCTTAGAGGAAACACTGGATACAAGGACAAGTTAGCTTTCTGAGATATTTTAGCACAGACATGAAAAATAGAGTGGCCAAAATATTCAAAGCTTCTTTTTTTCTCCCAGCTTATTCTGGGGTTTACACATAAAAATAAGATTGAAGAGTTGATACCTATCTGAAGGGAAAGTGTTCAAGCCACATTACAGATTCCTGTGCTCTAGGAGCAAACAAACCAATGGCTTCTCTGCAGATCAGTATCAACAAATCCTGTCTCCCTCATGCACATGCTTTTTATTAATCCAGTTGCAAAATGACAGTCTACAGTTTGCGACACTGACTGTAAGTCTTTATAGATTTGTGGGCAAAAGTTGCTAACTGTTTGACCTTCAGTACTAGCAGACACAGCATGCTGTATACCCTGCTGATAAATTAACATTAATGTCAAGACCGGAACTTGGGTAGTAGTAGGCTATAAATTAGATCAACATTAGGAAGATGACTTGTATGATATAATTAAACAGACGGGGCCAATTTAATTGCTGGTGTGCATTAATATGTCTCCATGAGACATAAGTCAGCAAGGAATTTAGCCCACTATATCTACTTGCTTTCTTTATACCATGTTTAAGATGGTTGAGTTCTAGTCCGAATTCAAAATGGACTTCAAAGCCAGTTTAAATATAGGCCTGCAGTTTATCTGTGATTTAACCAGGATGCAGAAATGTATAAATTGCCATCTTCTTTGTAAATAGTCCCATTAAGAAATATACTTTTTTTAAAGTATACAATCTTTTGTTCAGAGCCATTACTATTGCTGAAGGCTGTCAGGCTGCCAAAAGATAGTACTTCTTTCTCATGGAGGTCCCTGTCACTCTTCTCAGTGGTTGACAGTGGAAGGCAGGGCGTCCATCTGTTTGGAAGTGTCATTATAATCCAAAGTGCATGACGGTGCTCCAACACTCTTGCCAAATCCCCTGCTGTATTTCATCACATATACTCTTGGTACAAACACTCTCGGTGATCTATGAGCATTCTGTCTGAACTGATGCCATAAGCAAGCCCTTGTTTAGTAAAACAGAACCTCCCAAAATACTGTTAACCATCTTGCTGCAGTTTTTCCTGCTCAGAACAAGTAGCATGAGGAAGGCATTTTCCTTTAGATAAGACTGGGAACATGCAAATGGTCTCCAAAACCAGTGCATATGGTGGGAAGGTGATGATTTATAGGCAGACCAGCCATTGAGGTAAACTATACTTGATCATTTCTGAACAGTTTTATCTCTTCTGTTCCTTCATACATTAGATCTACGTCTACACTGGCCCCTTTTCCGGAAGGGGCATGTAAATTTCAGCAGTCGTCGTAGGGAAATCCGCGGGGGATTTAAATATCCCCCGCGGCATTTAAATAAAAATGTCCGCCGCTTTTTTCCGGCTTTTAAAAAAGCCGGAAAAGAGCGTCTAGACTGGCCCCGATCCTCCAGAAAAAGTGCCCTTTTCCGGAGGCTCTTATTCCTACTTCGAAGTAGGAATAAGACCCTCCGGAAAAGGGCACTTTTTCTGGAGGATCGGGGCCAGTCTAGACGCTCTTTTCCGGCTTTTTTAAAAGCCGGAAAAAAGCGGCGGACATTTTTATTTAAATGCCGCGGGGGATATTTAAATCCCCCGCGGATTTCCCTACGACGACTGCTGAAATTTACATGCCCCTTCCGGAAAAGGGGCCAGTGTAGACGTAGCCTAGTTGTTTGTAATTGACATGTATTCACTTTTTAAATTGTGAAAATAAATTTAAAAAGTTATAAAAATCCCCAAAAGATAGTACATCTCAGTTAACATAATGGACTGGAATAAGAAAAACATATGTATCAAACATCTCAATGACACTTTTCTATTATAGTGTTGATCAATAAGAAATTTAAAATAGAAACTTTTAGAAAAATTATGGCATAAGGACCCTCCCCTCCAAAAAAAACCAATTTTTACGTTTCGAGAACTCCATCAAATAAGATTTCTGTAGCTAAATCAACAATTGGCTCAACTATAAATTCATCTTTTTCAGTGCAATCTTGGGAGTTTACAAATGGAAAAAAGATTAACCACACAGTAAATGGCATTACCAAGTGAAATTAAGGAAAACCACCTTTCTTTTTATTGTAAAGGGGTTGAAAGCAGTATTCCCTGTAAGCTGAGTTGCCTGGGCAGCCACCTAGGAGAGATTCAAATGCCGCCCTCCTGATTAGCAGAGTGGCCACAACCAGCAGCATGTGTCTCTACTGGTGGTGCACATCCACACATGCCTGGGATGTGCATAATAATATTTTTTCTGCACATGGATGGGAAAAAATAGAGGAAACATTGGTGCTGCTTTATACTCTGTGGAGCAAGGTGCCTCAGTGCTTACTCTGCAACACATGTTGCTGTCCTCCATAGTCTGTTTCTTGTGTTTTAATTTAGCAAACTGCCATGATAAGCATATGGGATAGATGTATGGAAAAATTATTTGCAGCCTTACCTGTGGAATCATGACCAACTCCTCCATAATATTTCTAGGATTAGGAAGTAATACCATTTCCGCTATTGAGACACCATTTTAGGACAGGCCTGTTACTTTTGCTGGGAGTACGATTAATGAAACAAATGAATACTGTAAGTTAGCTGTTCCCTTTGGAGTCACTGTACTGTCACTAGTTTCCCCATTTACTAGAAAAGCAAAGCAGCTCTTGATGACAGGAAATGGAAGACCAGGCTGTGTGCTTTCCTCCTGTTCTGCTCAACAGCCCCTTGCAATGCTGTGGTGTAAGTGTCTGTTCCGGCAGAGGCTCCTTTGGAAGGCTAGCTTTTCCACTGTTTCAATGTGAAGCCTCTTTGAAAGTGCTGATCTTCAGGGTAAAGACCTGGGAGGAGAGAAACTGTGCAGAATAAATTCTACAGTATCAGCAATTGAAGTAACAACTTGATTTCAGCTTCAGGAAAGGACAGCTGCAATACTGCTTCCTCCATGCTGCATAGGGGATTCAGTTTTGTACCTGACATTTGAATCAGATTGATATTTGGTGCTTATACATTTCACTTTTATCTTATGGATTTAAACTTTAGTAGGATCTTTAATATCACTGACTTTGGAGATTTTCCTCTTATACTATTCTCAAAACCTGATCCAAAGCGCATTGAAGTCAGCTGAGAGATTGCCACTGAATTCAGTGCACTTTGGACCAGACCTTCAGTCCTTAAATATTGTGTTTTCATTGGTGGAGCTTTCTAAAATATTTCAAATCTGGATCTGGGAATATCTGGGAAAGTAAAGAGTTTGTCACCAAAGTAATAACAAAATATAAAAAAGAAATTGAGCAATCATGTAATCTACATAAAATCCACTAAAAATATATGATTGGAATAAGAGATTCTGGAATTGTGGTTTAATAATAAATGATAGCACAACGGAGTCCATCTTTTCTTTGGTCCAAGCAATATAAAATAGGCCTTCCTTTGTTCAGACCTCTCTCATGTCCCATCTTGACTCGTGTAATCATCTCTATTAGTCTTCCTAAGTCCCTGCTCTGAATTAGGGAGTGCCAAATGCCAGGGCTAGATTACTAGTAGTGTCAAGCAGCAGAAAAATATCAAGAGAAGTAGATCACACTATCTGTCTGAGCCCCTTCTCTTCTTTTCCTTCCTCTTTTTGCAGATTATTCTAGTGTGGGAGAGAATGGAGACTAGTTGTATGATGGGGTTTTCTCCTACTATCTGGGTGAAGGAACGTCAATATTTAAAGATATGTCTGTGGTGCAATTAAATATCCACAACTGGCTCATGCTAGTTGACTTGGCTTATAGGATTTGGGCTAAGAGCAGTTTAATACTGGTGTAGACATTAGGGCTGGAGCCTGGACTCTGGGGCCCTGTGAGGTGAGAAGGTCCCACAGCTCTGACTGCAGCCGAAGCCGGAAAGTCTACACTGCAGTTAAACAACCCCTTAGCCCTAGCCTGAGTCATCTGGCATGGGCAAGCCCACAGGTGTCTAATTGCAATGTAGACATACCCCCCTAAGAGGGCAGTCCTGAATTTCACTCATGACAAACAGACATGATCCATGAGGAGTAGCAATTGAGTTCATAATATTTGTGGAATATTAAAATGTGGAATTCTATTGGAGAAGGACTAAAAATGGATCACATTAGATGGGCATAACCCAGATGGTAACACTTGTACCTTTCCTATTAAGTTGCAGCTGTGCTCTGAAAAACCTCATTTCTTACATGCAGCTTCTTGTTCAACGAAAGCTGAGGAACAATTCATATTTGATAATAGCCACACTGTTTTTTGACCTACAAAGAAGGGCAACAGTTGCTCAGCAAATATGTCACAAGACGATTGATAGCAGGGCTATTATTTGTCACTGTGTGGGAGACTTTTGTAGCTTGCTGCTTTGAAACAATGCAGTGCAGTCTGACTAAAATAATGTCTGCACTTTCTGAATGATGGGGCTGGTCTGAGCTGGCTCAGTTTTGAGCTGTTATTGCATACTATAGCTCATGGGGCCCTCATTTGTGGAGTTTCCTATAAATTCCTCACTTTGTGTGTATGTTTGATTCTCCCACAGAAGAAGCAAGATATTCAGGGCTCAAAATTAATGGATCTCAGGAGACGGATGGAAGCAAGGGCATCAGCAAATAAGACCTATATTTTCATACTAGCTGCCAATCACCTGGTCCTCTCCAGCTCTCAGACAGTGGGTGTCTGGTGAGCTATTTGTGTAGATTTTAAGGTCAGAAGTGACAATTAGATTATCTAGTCAGACCTCCTGTATAACACAGGCGATAGAACATCATCTACTTACTTTAGTTCTGAGCCCAATAACTTATATCACCTAGAATCTTCCCTTGCAGGGGTCTCTCCTACACTAGACTAAAATGGGTAAAATACTGCTTAACTTCTCAGTTGTTTGTGGTAAAGTGAGATGATGGTGTCAAGTGGCCACTTCTTGGACACACACCTTCTGTATCCTCCTCTATGATGTTCACACTATAGAATGATTCTGAAACTAAATATTGCCATAATCAATATTAAATCAGTATTAAAATAATTCTGCAATAAATGATATCTTCTTTTTTTTACTTTTGGTACTCTTAGGAAGAGTATATGTTGTGAGTCTTGCTCTGATTAAAAATATTAATCGAGACTTTGTGTTTTCCATTTAAATGCTTTTTGTGACTGAACTTGGTGGAAAGTGCCTTGAAAATGGAAATCCCATGGATCTGATCCAAACTCCATTAGAGTCATTAGAAAGGTTCTCACTGGACTTTAGTGGGTTAGGTCCTCAGAATAGGTCCATTGTGGTAGCAGCAGTGTAAAACTCCCTTCACTACTCCAACAATATATCCATGCCAACCTACAAACAATGCTTCTAGGCACAAAACTAATTTTTGGAGCCTGTAAAATCTGTACTGTCTTCTCACGCCCCCCAGATTTGGGCATATAGAAGTGTCAAGGGTAATTTCAGTTTGAATGTAGGGAAGAAAGAGTTTCTAATCCTTTTCTTTGTGAAGAAAACCCTGAAAAAGAAAGTCAAGTCCTAGATTTCAGAGTTACTGATTTTTCACAGAGCTTTTAAGACACTCATGGTCTCCTCTCCAAGGGTATGTCTACACTACCCCGCTAGTTCAAACTAGCGGGGTAATGTATGCATACCGAACGTGCAAATGAAGCCCAGGATTTGAATTTCCCAGGCTTTATTTGCATAAGCTGGCCGGCGCTATTTTTAAATGCCGGCTTGTTCGAACCCCGTGCCGCGCGGCTACACGCGGCACGGGCTAGATAGTTCGAACTAGCAAGCCATTCCGAACTATCTGTACGCCTCTTTCCACGAGGCATACAGATAGTTCGGAATGGCTTGCTAGTTCGAACTATCTAGCCCGTGCCGCGTGTAGCCGCGCGGCACGGGGTTCGAACAAGCCGGCATTTAAAAATGGCGCCGGCCGGCTTATGCAAATAAAGCCCGGGAAATTCAAATCCCAGGCTTCATTTGCACGTTCGGTATGCATACATTACCCCGCTAGTTCGAACTAGCGGGGTAGTGTAGACATACCCCTACTGTCTAAGGTGAAACAGGGTTACGGCTAATACTCATGAGACTGCTCAGAGAGCCCTCCAAGTAGCAAGAAGTAACAAGGGATAATTCTAGACCTTGGCTTGGTTGGAATATTGTCCCTTGACAAATGTTCTGTCTTTGGCACTATCCACAGACATTTTTTACCTATAATAATCTACTTGTCTTTGAGCAGGAAATTAGTGACCTGAATCCCCACTTTCTGCAGACTCAAATTTGGCAGTGCCCCCAAAGAATATCCCTTGCTAACCATCCCTCAAACCTTGCAGCCAGTTCTGTGCACAGTGGTAGGATTGCAGTGGATGGAGGTCTGTTACATTTTTGAGTGGAGATTTAAAAATTGTTTTCCATGCCCACTCAAAACTGCTAATGCTGACTTTGTCTAAGAAAGGTGACCTGTTATTTTAAATATTTATGAGTACTTAGAGGCCCCAAATCAGCTTCACGGCCCCATTGTGCCCTAGACACATAACGTGGCATAGGTCTAGGCATGAGGAACTTGAAACTCAAGAGGGGTGGAGGATTGAGTCTCCATGTTCATAAAATGGATAGCAAACTCTTAAGGGCAGAAGTTGTCTCTACTTCATTTGTACTGTATGTGGGACATGAGACTGCTCTCTCTGATTGAGGCCTGAGGATACTATTGTAATAATAAGATCAATGTAACCCTGTTGGGTTTTCCAACTATTGCACCAATAAGTATCAGTTGGGGTAGTGTCTTTCATGACTGTCCAACTCTTGGGGTACATCTAGACTATAAGCCACTTTCGAAAGAGATTGTCTAGACAGCCCCAAGTCTTTTGAAAAAGCGAGCTGCTTTTTCAAAAGGGCATTCTTCCTTGTAACAGCAGGTTTACCGCTGTCGAAAAACTTGCCATGGTCTTTCGATTTAATTTCAAAAGAATGTGACAGCAGTCTAGACGCAGGTGAAGTTTTTTTTAAAAAAGGCCACTTTTTTTGAAAAAACCCTGTAGTCTAGACATAGCCTCGGTTGGAAAGCTCAGAACTTCTTTCTTTCAGGACAGCACCCAGCTATTAGATGTTAAGAGTTCACAACTACTTCCAACCTCATGTTAATTTGAACAGACCTAGAGGGTTTATGCTTCATGGCTGATAACTACCTTGAGTATTCTGTTGTTAAGCCCTCATTTTAATCACACTCTCTTTGAAGTGAAGTCTTAAAAGGTCTTTGAAGCAGGATGCAGGTAATCAAGTCGTTGAGACAATGTCCTTTCTGGTTCAACCAGACTTCACTTCAAAGAGAATCCTCTGAACTGTCATTCATGCTTAAATTCGACACTTTACACTCAAATTTGAATAAAGACGCTAATTATCTTACCCATTACAAAAATAGCTTCCCCAATTCTCTAATATCATTAGCTCACAGACATTTACCTCTCCCCCGTCCCTCCCTCCATCCCCCTTCTATTCTGAAATTTGATTTGTCCTTTTCATATGTGTTCATTTTTTTTAATTGTATCCTTTGGTATATATGGTTGTGACAATTTTCTTCCACTATTTGATCTGAGCAAGTGGGTCTGGCCCACGAAAGCTCATCACCTATTAAACCATCTTGTTAGTCTTTAAAGTGCTACACAGTCCTGTTTTTTGTTTCAGGGAGACTGTTACTGTCTGCAAAATGTGCTGCCAGGCTCGCAGCAACACATCCAGGAGAAGCACCAGAGTGCCCAGGGGTGGCTCTGGCTCCTTGCTGCAGAGTGCTGTGGTGTCCTGAGTGAGGGCAACCAGAACACTGCTTGGGGCAGTGGAACCTCAGCAGCCCTGGAGCTGGCCGAGGAGCTGGGAGCCCGGTGGCCCAAGGGCAGGGGAGCCTGGCAGTTTGCTAAGAGATCCAGGGAAGCCCAGAGTCTGTCAGCAGAGAGGATGACCTCCCCTGGTCCGCAAACTCCCTCCTTCGGATCTGTCAGATCCCAAGGGTGCCAGATCAGGGAGGTCCAACCAGTACAACTTCAAAATCTAGATTCAAATACACAAGTTTAGGTCAAACAAGGTGGGGCCATCATGGTGTAGTAACATCAGAGAAGTTGTTATTGTGAAGGAGATGGAGGCTTGTTTCACTTTGTTTTAATATCTGCTAATGAAAACTATTAGGGCTGTCAATTTATCTGCATTAACACCTGCAATTAATGCAAACTAGGGTTAACCCATTAAAAATGAACATGTTAATAGCAGACATTAATGCTGCGCTGCCCCTTTGAAGTGCTGCTCTGGCACCTCAAAGGGACAGTGCAAGGTGGAGCCTGATGATCAGCTGAGGACTTCAGCTGACCCCGGGCTCCTGCGGTGCTGCCCCTGGGAAACGCTGCCTCTGCATTTCAAAGAGGCAGCTGCACTGAGCCTGGAATCAGCTGAGGACTCCAGCTGACCCCGGGCTTCCGCAGTGCTGCCCCTTTGAAATGCCGCTGCAGCATCACTTGATAGCCCTAACTCACTTGATAGCCCTAAAAGCTATACATAGTTTAATCCTTGGTATATCAATTCCCTCATTTATAAATTGGGGGATTACAGGTTTGTAAAGTGTCCTGACCTCCTCTGTTGGAAAATTTCATTGTGCTCTAATTATAAAATCTTCAGTTAAGGCTGCAGTGCTGGATTACTCATCTTTTCTTTGATAGCAGAGTGTTTTCATCATGAAGAAAATTCAATGGTAGGCAATTATATTGAAATAACTTTTATTTATAAAGTCAGAATGGATTCTTATATTGTGGAAAAATACTTGTTTGTTTACCCAGTCCCACAAAATATTACACATTATAATTTGTGACACAGTGCATCACAAACTTGAATATAATGGTTTATTGCCAGCTTCAGAGGACAATTTAAAGGCTTCATTCTTCACTAAGGTTTAATGGGGAGAGTTCAAGAACATCCCATCATACGTCCTATCATTGTAACCTATAATAAATGCCTATGCAAATCTTACAGTTTATTGTGAGTACGCAGAGAACAGTGAGTCTGTAAATTGTTTAGAGATCCAAATTACACATTTATTAAGTAAAATTTGAAAAAAATCCTTAGACTGAAACTTTCCTTTGTTTACTAGCACAATGCACTCCAGTTCTATGTAATTTTAATAAATTACCTGCACTTGTAGTCTAGCATCAACCTCATTTGACATTTACTGGAGCTCTCAGTTGCACTTCTGAGATGTGTCCTGTGTATGTACTGTATACAGCATGTAATTAACGAGATGAGCTTTCTTTCATCCGTTCAGTTAATCTCTGTTTTCTTTTTTTCCTTTGTGCTGCACGGCTGATAACTTCCTTAGGACCCTGCAGTGGGACACAGACCCCTCAGTGCTGCAGCTCCAGTCTGACTCTGAACTTGGGTATATGTCAGCTCTTTTGTTATTCATCTTATTATTTCTTTGCAAGAGTTATGTTGAAAATGCTTCCTGGCTGCACCGCTTTTTTGTGGGTTTTATTTAATATTATTATTGATTTCTTGAATCGAAAACATCATAATTTAAGCTTTCTTTTGTTAGCTTCATCAGTGATATTAAGCTGTGATAGAGGCATTTTAAAAATTAGGAAATAGAAAAAAAAAACAATAAAAAATTGACCTGCAGTTTCTGCTATCTGAAAACAATAACAAAAATAACCATTTAATTATGGATGAAATGTTGTTATAGTAGCATCTTAATGAAGATGTAATTAAGGTAGGTAATAATACTAATGTCTTGTTAATATTTGTTCATTCTGATTTTTCATACTGAATTACTTGCAAGATGCTCCCTCATCCCTGTCTTTACCATAGTTAGGGTTAAAGTTGATTCTCTTATCAGTAATAATCACTCCTTTTTTTCCTTTAGAAGCTAATCATGAGCAATTATTTTTGTGTTCTTAGCAAATAAAACTATCACTTTTACAGCCCAAGAGTCATTTTGTTTTCCCATGGAGTCTTTATCAGTTAAAATTTGTTTTAATTATAATTAGGCTGAAATTCTTGCTTTTTTAGACCTTGGGGCACTTTGCCACATGCTAGTGAAAGAGTTAACTGCTTTGAGTAACTGAAAATAACCACTACTGTTAGGTGGCTGTTATATAAGGATCACATTTATTTAGGCTATGTCTAAACTACAAGGAGTTCCATGAGGAGTAACGGTAGTTCGAATTAGAGATCCTAATTCGAACTACCTACTCCGTGTCGCGTGTAGCCATGGGCATGGAGTTTGGACTAAGGGGGATTTAAAAGTGGTGGCACCCAGTGTCATGATTATGAGGGTTAGCCAGCAGCCTGGGGATTAAGCGGTTAACTACACCTAGCCAGGTGGAGTGACCAATAAGAATGTAGGTGGGACTTTTCAAACTGGGACAAAGGAATTTGGGCCTTTTTCTTTTCTCCCTTTTGTCTCGCTGAGTGAGTTCTCTGCAGCTTCAGAGAGGGACAAGCATGAGTCTCTCTCTCTCCAAGACACCATTCTTCCTTTTCTGTAAGTAGGGTAAAGTTTAGGCAGTTTCGTTAGGTTTTATTGTTTAAGGATTGGGTATGGGATCTGAGATCTGGCACTGTTTAAAAGATGTTTTGGCTTTTCTTTGTAACTAAGTTCTAGGCCCATGGAGTTTCTCCATGAGTATATTTTGTTACCTCCCTATCTAGTCATTATGGTTGCAACAGGAATATTGTTGTAATAATAAAAGTTCTTTCTTTTCTTTTTATTAACCTGGCAGTGGTTAATTGTGTGCCTTGATTTTTATTTTAGGGGTAAGATTTCCCAAATGATCTTTCCCCTGATTTCTTTATCAACATTTGGGTGGTGGCAGCGGAAGTTTTATTCCCAAGATCTAGGTTTTTAAGATCTTGGGGGGAAGTTTTATACCAAAGCCTGGTAGATAAGGCTTTGGGGTACACTTGCTGGCCCCCACTTCTGCATTTATCATGCCAGAGTGGGGAAGGAGCCTGACATGGTGGCAGCATGGTGGTACAGAAAAGGAAGAATGGTGTCTTGGAGAGAGAGAGACTCATGCTTGTCCCTCTCTGAAGCTGCAGAGAACTCACTCAGCGAGACAAAAGGGAGAAAAGAAAAAGGCCCAAATTCCTTTGTCCCAGTTTGAAAAGTCCCACCTACATTCTTATTGGTCACTCCACCTGGCAAGGTGTAGTTAACCCCTTAATCCCCAGGCTGCTGGCTAACCCTCATAATCATGACACCTGGGAAGATGCAAATGAAGCCCGGGATATTTAAATCCTGGGCTTTATTTGCAACTTCGAATGCCTACATTAGCCTCCCTAGTTAGAACTAAGGGGCTAGTGTAGACATACCCTAATATAGTACTTTCCTTCTGAGTCTGCAAGCAGATGTTTCTAGAGTTTATGCTGCTATCTATAGTTTTCATATTGACACAGCATATTGAAATTAACAAGACTCTGGTGAATTTCAGAATCCGGTTGGTCCTAATGCAAATTATAAAGACCATGGCAATTTTA
Source organism: Pelodiscus sinensis (assembly GCF_049634645.1). Lineage (NCBI taxonomy): Eukaryota > Metazoa > Chordata > Testudines > Trionychidae > Pelodiscus > Pelodiscus sinensis. The sequence continues at coordinate 211,238,260 of NC_134712.1, read as the reverse complement.
CTTTGCTTGGTAGTTGGCAAAGCTATGAACAGCAGTCTAATCAGGCACTGGGGCTATTCATAGGGGAAGAAGAAAAAATATCAGAAGAGCATCAGTGTAGACAACATCCTTCCAATCTGCTACACAACAGACAGAAATGCATGGATAGGGTTCATCAATGTTACTCTTCCATGTCAGAACTGTTAGGCAGCTTTTGTCCTCCTTTTCATTGACCAATCGTGATGGGAGGCATGGCTTCCGATATACCACCTGTAGGATAATACAAAAAATTGAATTTTCAAAGGTACTCACATACAGAATCCTGACAGAAATCTTAGCATCCCTTCCCAGCAATGTGTGTTGGGAGCTGATCATTCCAAGAATCAAAGTCTTTCCAAGTTTCCCTTCTTTTAGAAGGGGAAAAAAAGGAGCAGGGACATATATAGCACATATAGGCTATGTCTACACTACAGAGTTTTCCTGGGATACTGAAGATATCCTGGAAAAACTCTGCTGCATCCAGGGAACGCATCCACTTTTTCAGATGAGTTTCCAAAAAAGCGGGAGAGTTCTTTCGGAAGCTCTGTATTCCTCATTTTATGAAGTATAAGGGTTCTTCCAAAAGAGGAGGTAGATGGCTCAAATGTCAGAAAAGCCTCTTCCGAAAAAAGAATCGGAAAAAGGTATGCAAATTGTGGTTTGCCATAAACACCATGACAGCCAGGGTCTTTCTGTCATGCATGCGCTGTCAGTGCAAAGAACGGAATGCTGGATGATTAGGAGAGTGAATTCACAGAAAGACATATAACACAGCACGTTTTCTATCCATTTCTCAACAACAGCCATTCTTCAGAAGAAGGACAGTTTTAGCAGGAGAAACAGAGTCTCCCCTGAGGGTGCAGAAAATTGAAAAAGTAAATGATACACAATAAATTCTGTAGATAGCATATAAATTGTTCATAAGGCTAAAAAGCCGGAGATAGATTTGTATGTCTTCTGGTTTCTGCAGATGTAGGGATAATATTTTGATGTAAGAGACTAGAGATGTAGCTGCTCAGTCCCTAGTGACATTCCATAACAAAGACTATGAACAGCTTTGAAAATATATGCCTTAAAGATTCTGTAAATTCAAAACCATATAGCGGGCTGTAGACTCAATGAACTTATGGGCATCTAAAAGGAACGATGCATGTGAATGAGAAAGTGACATGGTTGATGGCAGATGTGTGTGCTGCCTTACAGGACGCTTGAGTTCTAGAATAGGACATTTTAGCTGGCAGTCGGTGGAGTTCAGGTCCTGAATGGGGTTAATGTATTTGGGATTGACAGCTAAATCAGCTTTTGTCAATAAGCTTTCTTCGTTGGCTGATTCATGGAGTCAAAGGTGAGCCTGTGGAGCTACACTTATTCAGAGGAAGAAACAGTGTCTGATATAACAGTGTGAGACACGTGTGAGCTATAAATCCATGAGCAATGCCTTAATTAAACATGTCTGTGATGAAAAATGCAACAAGCTCTTTCAGTGACATTTTCTAAAATGGACCTCACTTCATGTGCAGTTTATCAGTCTGCAAAGCAGTTGACCAAGTCTTAAGTCACACTTTCACTCCTGCAAAGAGTTATTGAGTGACTTTATGATGTATTATATGTATAAAGTCAAGGCAATATGAGGCCTACTATTTTAGAAGCATAAATTAGTATGTCACTAAAGCTCAATTGAGACTGAAATAAAGAAGTTCTCACCAAACTAAGTGACTGGGCAACTAACTGGCAAATGAAATTTAATGTTGATGTTGTTGTTCGTCCATCGTATTCGAAGAGGACCTTGACATCTAACGGGTTATGGACTGTCCATGGTGTGTCCGCAAATGGCTGATAAGACCGATACGGGCACGGAATGTTCTACCACATGTCGGGCAGACATGTGTGGGCACCACTGTTGCAGCTTTTTGCAACTCTGGCTTTATGGACAACCATAGCACAAGAGAAGCGAGCACTCCGAGCAATGTAGATAAATGTAAAGTAATGTACATAGAAAAAATAACCCCAACTATACACACATTGTGATGGGGACTAATTTAGCTACAACTACTCAAGAGAGAGCTCTTGGAGGCATTGTGGATATTTCTCCGAAAACATCCACTCAGTGTGCAGCGACAGTGAAAAAAAACAAATAGAATGTTAGGAATCATTAAAAAAGGGATAGAGAATAAGACAGAAAATATTTTATTGCCTCTATATAAAACCATGGTATGCCCACATCTTGAATACTACATGCAGACGTGGTCGCTCATCTCAAAACAGATATGTTGGCATTGGAAAAGGTTCAGAAAAGGACACCAAAAATGATGAGGGGTTTGGAACTGGTCCCTTATGAAGAGAGATTAAAAAGACTTTAACTTTTCATTTTAGAAAAGAGGAGACTAAGAAGGGATATGATAGAGGTCTGTAAAATCATGACTGGTGTAGAAAAAATGAATAAGGAAAAGTTATTTTTTTATTCCTACAATATAAGAACTAGAGGTCACCAAATGAAATTAATAGGCAGAAGGTTTAAAACAAACAAAAGGAAGTTTTTCTTCACTCAGCGCACAGTCCACCTCTGGAACTCCTTGCCAGATGATGTGGTGAAGGCTAGGACTTTAACAGGGTTCAAAAAAGAGCTAGATACATTCATGGAGGTTAGGTCCATCAATGGTTATTAGCCAGGATGCGTAGGAATGGTGTCCCTAGCCTCTGTTTCTCTGGGGGTGGGTAACAGGAAAGGGATCATGTGAGGATTACCTGTTGTGTTCCCTCCTTCTGGGGCATCTGGTATTGGCCACTGCCAATGGACAGGATGCTGGGATGGATGGACTGTTGGTCTGACCCAGTGTGGCCATTCTTATGTTCTTAAGTTATATGAGTGACGAAATCTTTGGGATTTCAGTGAAGGAATCATGAGCCTAGATACCTGGCTACTACTTAGCTGAGCCGCAGTAGCCCTAGCTGAAGAGCAAACTATCTGTCGTCCTTATGGAACTCTTATTTCCTTTCATATTACCTTTTTTGATTCCTTAAATACAGACATATATTCTGACAGCTATGGAGAGAGGATGAATAAGCTGTATTTGAACTTTGTTTCCCGAACTGAGATTTTATTACAGGGCACTCAAGTTGATAGAGAACAATAAATTTACTTCCTTGCCTTCCCAGAGATGTTCATATATGCTTCTCTAAGCTTGATTTAGTGATAACAAAATTTGTTTAGTCAAATTATTAGTTGCAAATTATTTCATCTAAGGGTTGGGGTTTTGTTTTGTTTTGTTTTGTTTTGTTTGTTTTTTTGCCAACTACACTATTTACAGATGACTGTTTCTTTATTCATCCATTTATACAGATAATTGAATAATATTCAGGAAACAAATTGACAATTTTTCACCTCAGTTGGTTGCAGAATGCATTCTATGTAACTGAACATTTTCATTATTAGACTTATTGTCTCTGTTATTTCAAGAACCAGCAACTCTACTTCCTGGTTTTCTTGCTTATTTCCATGTAGTTTATTTATGCTTAGGGAAATGGGGAAAGCAAGATAACCCACGCTTCTACACCGGCTCTCTGTTCCTGGTGACTCCCCTAGCATTTTATAGTACCATTTCAATAAAACTATGAGTGCCGGATTCCCGTGGCCTCAAATTGTCCGGCAAATCTCCTTTAAAAAGGGTACTCATTAGGAGGGCAATAATCAGTCTTTATTCTGTGTCTCTCCAGCTCCATACAGGAGATGGAGAGATGCACTTTCTCTCTCAATGCCGTTGGTTCCTGTCCCCACCACCGGGTGGATTGTAGCATCTATAGGTGTGTACAGAGTTGCCATCCATCCTCTGTGCACAGGTCTACTGAACGCATGAATAGACCTGCTGAACACAGAAGCTCTTGCCCTTCCTATTACAGCTCCTCCCCACAAAGTACACGAAATATGTAGCACTCAGTTCATTACATTTGATTCTATTCTGTCTACTAGTTCTCAGGTTAATTTCCTTTAGTGCAAAGTCAGGTTTTTTTTATTAATGCTTCCCAATAAACTACCCAGATCTAGTTTATTAGTTTTCATTTGAGCTGACACTAAAACTTTTTCATCCTTTGAACGCTTAACTGCAGTATTTTCATTTTAAACTGCTACATACAAACTTGACTAAACTTGTGATCTCACATTAAATCTTAGGCGCAGGCTGCACAAGCTAGGGGTGTCAAAGATTACCCAAGTTGATTTCTTACCCCGGGAAGTGGTGTCCTACTCCAAAGAGACTCAGACGCCTCTTGCTACTCATCAGTCTGAAGGTAAAATATTTCCTATTTCCAAATTTGTCAAGAATATTTTGTAGCATAGATACAAATAATATAAGCTAGTTTGTTTTGGGGTTTATTAAATGAGGAAGAATGGCTAGAGTGTTGTTATTTCTATTTATCATGTTTCCTGTTTGATAGATTGTCATTGAGAGTAATTATAAAAATGAGTTTAAATACAGCTGGAATAAAAAAAAACTTTTACAACAGTGTTCTTACAGTGGTATCGTAAGAGCATATTTTCAAAGAAATTGTTGTGTGTCTAGTTAAGAGATTGCTTCATGCTGTTTTCTTGCTTTCTCAAAAAATGTAAGCTTCTATGAAGAGATAATATTTGAATATTACTTTAATATACTGGCTTAGTGTGATGATGTCTTCTCTAGTGGATGGTTCCAGCAGGATTAGACCCTGCAGTTTACAGCTCTTCAAGGAATGGGGTCTTCTCACTTTGGCTGCTGATGACCATGACATCTGTACACATGGGGTTGTTGTTTGTGATGTTACATTTTGCCATCAATGAAGATATAAAATGAATAATTGGCATGCTAGTACTGAGCTGAGCATTTGCTGTTACTTTGTACTTCATTGGACCATGCTAGTGTCATAGGCACAGTTTGTAGTTTGATTTCTCTATTTGGGGGTTGGGGCAGCTCTAATTAGGTTAGTGGAGCCACATATGAGTGGGGGTGGGGGTAAGTTCTGTGCCTGTCTATACTTGCAGTTTGGGGGAACGAGGCTTTCTGCAATCTCCCTCAAACTATGACATTTGTTCTCTCTTTAAACCAGAAGTAAAGTCTACAAGTTAGATTTATTCCTCTTCTATTCTGTAGTGAAATCTACTCTCTTACTGGAGATACATGCAGTTTTTTTAGGCTTATAATAGGCATCTCGGTCTGAAGTCTATTACAGAAAGAAAGCTTCTCAGAGAGAGAAAGGAAAGTTGAACTTTTGGCACAAGAGATTTTCTGACCTTCAATTAATATCGTCTTGTAGAAAAACAAGCTATTATTCTCCTGTTATAAACTCCTCAATCTTTAGCACTAAGTCAGCACCTTGTCACTGTACCTGGGATGAACAACTCTGTCCCAAAGCCATTGTGAGCAGCTGAAACACCGCTGGAAAAATGCCAGAGTTTTGGGGGCTAAAATCAAGCGCAAACGCAAACTTTCCCCTGTGTATCAACATGATATGCTATTGCTATTTCACCCAGTCATAAACATCCAAACTTAGCCCCCCCTTTGTTTAATCAAATCAACAAAGATTATTCCTCTCTACCAGACTATACTGGATTTGAGGAGACTAAAAAAATTGTAATAAAAGATTTTGTAGACACCGAATTTCACAATTGCATCCCCATCCCTGGATATCCAGAGTCCCAACGTTATTTTTAATTATTCATAAAAATATATTTCAAAAGCATAGGAACAGCACCCTCTGGCGGTACAATGATAAACTGACATGATCTATCAGTGATTAATTCTCTTTTCAGAAAAAAATGGCTATTTTGGCTATGTCTACACTACAGAGTTTTTCTGGGATATTAGAGGTATCCTGGAAAAACTGCCGCATCCAGGGAACATGTCTTCTCTTCTGACATTTGGCCCAGTGTCATTTGGCCAAATGTCGGAAAAGCCTCTTTGAAAAAAGAAGTAGAAAAAGCTATGCAAATTGAGGTTCACAATTTGCATAGCTTTTTCCAGAAGAGCAGTGTAGTGTAGACAGCCTTCGTGTAGTTATTTTGAAATGCACATGGAAAACATTGGGAGCACTACTCTACAGTGAGTATTTTTAACAATACATTCTTCATCAGAACTTATGACCTATGCAAAATAATAAGAGGAGAGCCCTAGAAACCATACTCTGAAATGCAATATAGAAAAAGGGAATATAATTACATGATTTATAGAGAACAGACCATCAGCTACTACCTTAGGCTATGTCTACACTGCAGTGCTATTTCAGGATACCGGAGGTTTCCTAAAATAGCTATCCTAGGTTTTTACAGCAAGACTGTTATTTCAAAATATAATGGGCTTGCTATTTTGACATCTGTAAGCCTCATTCCATGAGGAGTAAGGAACATTTTGGAATAGCGATTTATTTCGAAGTAAGTGCAGAGTGAAATTTGCAGTAAACCACACTTGCTGTCAATCTCCTGGGCTAAACTATGTCTACTACATTCTCAGTGATTCAGGAATAATTTATTTTTGCTTCTGTTAAAGCCACCTCCATCAACTAGATAACCAGCCGGTCTATTGATGATTCTTATCACAATAGCAAAGATTGAATTAAGTTAATAGCAAGTTATGACCAATCATGATTTTTTAGCCTGTATTTATGTAGAAAAATTGCTGTTCTATTGGTAGATACTTTTGTTGTTAAGGGTCTGTGGTCTGCCTTTGGAACTTGTCAGGTGGCAGTGGTACAATTGGCACTGAAGTAATGAATTCTGTTGATGGCAAAATTAATAAGTGTCGGACCATAGTCACTTAGCAGATGGTCATGGGTCTCTGGGTTTGGAGGGAAGAGGTTGAAGGGATAAAATTTCCCAGATTCTCTGAAAGTTATTTTAGTAACAAAACCTTGCTTCAAACAGAGAAGGAAATGTTAGCCATGCACTGTCTACTTCTGTGTTTATCTGTTATCACTGCAGTGTCTTCTGGGTAAAAAGATGGTGAAAAGATTGGAGAATTTATGGAGTATCAGTAAATCTCAGGAAATTGACTGCTGGGAGCTGGCTTAAAAGACGGTCAATTGGCTTGGATCCTCTAGCCTCACAGTAAAACTCTGGGGAGGATAAGTCTGCAAGGATCCCTTCAGAGTTCATTCCTGATTGTTCCATTGTGGGAGAACAGCAGGGAGTGGGGAATGGTTTGACTCCTGAAAAAAAAAATGGTTACAGGGACTGCCAGCAAACCTAGCAGGATCTGGAGTGATCTATTGAAGAGCAGGACACAAAGGTGACTTGCAGCTAGCTAGTTAGCTTCAGAGCTCTGGTTTTCACCACTTGTCACCAGGTGTCCCAGGATCTCATTTGGTTTAACGTTTTGAACTGGATTTGCTGTCTAAGGGTGCAAATTGATCTCTATGGGGGGGAGGTGGAACAGGATTACTTCCCCCCAGGATAGACTGAACTAGTTCTTTGATGGAGGAGGAGAGCTGGGGGAGAGGAAGGTGGGAGGGTGAAGCTGCCCTCAGGGATGTCCCCCTCTGAGAAAGACACTGCATTTTGGGGGCAGCACTCTTGTGCCACTTTAACTCTGCCCATGGACTCAAGGTTTCTGCCCGGGTTGTGATTTCAACCTCCCCATGTTCCCCACAGCCTTAGCCTGAGGGTAAGCTCAGGATTTCAGCCCTGTGCTGCTCCCTGTGCCTCAGCCCCCATGAGGGACGGGTCGCTGGTGCACAGAGTAGTGGGTTTCAGCAGTGGGGTTCTGTGGCCCCCTGAAAGAGCTTGTGGACCCCTAGCTGAGAACCACTGGAATAGCTGATATTCTTGAATACACACATTTTATTTACCCCATGTTTAAGTTATATATGTTATGGGAAGGGTAGAAGGATGTTAGAATAAAAACCCTGGACCCACGCGGACATCCAAAATGTCTAGCACCGGCCCATCCCTAATTATTGATTTCCGCAGCAAAATTATACAATAGAACAATTCAGTGTTTTATGGGGGATGGGTTATACACTTGTACCAGATATGTACAGACTACAGAACTTGCTTATACTCACCAGATGTGTTCCTTTAAGACAGGGTGGGGAACTTCAGGCTCTGTGGCCAGATGCTGCCCTGAGCTTGCCTGGATCTGGCCCCTGAGGCTCAGGGACCCACCCAATATTGGGGAGCCTGTGCTAGCGCTCCAACCCTCACTGCCCTACTATGAGGCTAAAACACACAAAAGCTAAAAGCCTGGGGCCCTCTAGGCTATGGTGTGGGACAGGAATATGGAGAGTGTCTTTCTCCTCAGTCAGGGGCCACATTAGTGATGGGGCTTTTTTTGTTTTGTTTTTTTGTTTTTTGTTTGCATCTCACTTGTGTGTAGCCCCCAACTGATTTTTTGTGGGTCAGTGGCCCCCAACCCAAAAAAGGTCCCCCACCCCTGCTTTTTTTATTTAAATACGGTATTTCAGACAGTGCCACCTAATGACTGAACAGTATAATACAGTTTAGTATTCCATTACATCTCCCCTTTAAGTTCTTCATTCCTGCCATTCACAATATTTACACTATCACAGTGTCTTTTAAGTTCAGTACATATTAGTCTGAGTGTCCATGAATCATACTGGTTTTCTAATTACATGACCCAAATGCCTGACAACTTGGTCATCTGGCTGTCCATTGGTTGAACCAACAGTCTGTGTCAGTTTAGAATCCTCGGGTAAGTCTAGACTACATACCTCTGGCGACAGAGGCATGTAGATTAGACTACCCGGCATAGGAAAATGAAACAACGATTTAAATAATCACTGCTTCATTTAAATTTACATGGCTGCCGTGCTGAGCCAATCAGCTGTTTGTCGGCTCAGCGCGGTAGTCTGGACGCTCCGCGGTCGACATCAAAGGCATTTGTCGACCTCCCAGGTATGCCTCATCCCAGGGTTTATTAATTTAGAAGATACACACAATAAACAGGCATGCAGACAAGCTCTGATGTGCACACATGTCTGATTGGCTAGCCTGTTCGTGATGTTTAGTTAATCTTTGATGTCCTTCATGGATGAGGTTTAAGATGTCTACTCTCATTTCATTTGGAATTACAGTGAAATGGCCTTTAATCATGAGTCTATTTGACTCAGTTATCCATGCACCACAAAATAGTCTCTTGTTTCTGTCTTAGTGTCCTTTAAATACTTGGGTCAGCTACCCAATATAACTTTTCTGACATTGCTCTGTATGGCTACGTCTACACTGGCAGCTTCTTGCACAAGAACTGTTTTGCAGAAGAGTTCTTGTGCAAAAAGTCTTCCACGAGAGTGTGTCTACACTGGCATGTGCTTTTGTGCAAGAGATGTGTTTTTGCGCAAGAGCATCCATCGCAGCGTGGATGCTCTCTTGCGCAAGAAAGCTGGGATGGCCATTTTAACCATAGGGGCTTCTTGTGCAAGAAATTCATGTTTCCTGTCTACACTGCCCTCTTGTGGAAGAGCTTTTGCGCAAGAGGACTTATTCCTCCTGGGGAGAGGAATAACTCTTCCGGAAGAAGCCCTGTTTTACAACACTATACTGTAAATTTACTTGCGCAAGAACGCTCATGCAGGCAAGTTTTTGCGGAAGAACAGCTGTTCTTGCGCAAGAAGCTGCCAGTGTAGACATAGCCTATGTGTTCATAATATCCATGTATATCTTTAAATCAACGTTGGGTTCACAGAGAGTTATGCTCTGTGACATCTGTTACCACCAGATTTTCCCCAGGAGCATTCTTAGCAATTGGGTTTAATTGCATTAGCCTCAGCAATAGAAACTAACATCTCAGCTGTGTTTGAAATAGGTCCTTTCCATTGATGAGGGTTACAAACGCTATATGAGCTGGTGTAATTGTAAACACATTCCGTCCACACAAATATCTGCTGAAGTTCTCACATGCCCATATGACACTGCTTTTCAATCTGTGCACATTGTTTTCCTCTTTTCTCTGTGATGGCACGTCTACTCTGTAGCATTATTTCTAATGTTATTTCGAAATAACAAGGTGAGCATCTACACAGCAAGCCCATTACTTCAAAATAATTTTGAAATAGGCTTGTTATTTTGAATTCTGTAAACCCCATTTCATGAGGAATAACACCTTTTTCAGAATAGGCATATTCATCAGAACTCTATAGTTTCCCTTCTCCTGCAGCCTTTAAAGCTGCAGCCACGGGGTGAAAGGGCTTGTGGCACAAGGAAAGCCCTGCTAGCCCTGTGACACACACCATCAGCCTTCAGAGCTTTCGCTGCCTCCATGAGTGACCCCCATGCTCCCACCGAGCCCTGCACGGCTGCAAGGGAGCCGGCAGCCGGCTCCCTAGCCCCTGGCTGGGGCAAAAGAGGAGGGCCCGTTCTTGGCGGTGGGACCTCCCAAGACAGGCACCAGTCCCCGCCCAGTTCCTGAGCCCCACCTCCCCCTTCCTTCCACTTCCATCTCCCGGTTCTTTCCCTCTTCCAGGTTTTTTCCCCAGTCCCTCCCCAATTATATTTACTCCAAATAAAAATAAAAGAGAGTTTATTGTTCTGATACAAAAAGTCTTGTTTAATCAGCAGGGGAGAGGGCAGGGGGTGGAAGCGGGAAAAGGGAGAGAAAAGGCACACTGGGGTACTGCAGAAGCCCCTTGTGGGGAGGCCTGGAAGAGAGTCTCACAGGTGTCATTGTCTGAAACTCTACCTCAGGGCCTCTCAGATGCACACAGTCCCCTGATGGACTTGCCGGATGGCTCCTGAAAGGCCCCTTATGAGCTGCTCGGCCTGTTGCCAGGAACATCTCCCACTTATTTTCACATATATTGTGCAGGATGCACCAGTCCGGCACCACTTGGGGAGGTTCCGCTCGCCGAGGTCCAGCTGGCTGAGGAGACAACAGAACCTCTCTTTCAGGTGGCCAAGGGTGCCCTTCACAACAACACAGGCCCTGCTGTTGAAATGTTCCTTGCTTTGGTCAAGATGTCCAGTGTAGGGGTTCATAAACTGGGGAACAAAGGGTAGGCTGCATCTCCCACAATGCACGTGGGCATGTCCACGTCCCCTTCCCTGATGGTGCAGTCAGGGGAAAAAGTGCCAGCTTGCATCTTCTGGTACAGGCTGGAGTAATGGAAGATGCAGGTGTCGTGTGCCTTCCCCGACCACCCAACACTGACGTCTGTGAACAGACCTGGGTGGTCCATGAAGACCATGGAAAAGTACTTTTTCTGGTTGATGTACTTAGATGCCCAGTGGTCAGGGGCCCAAGTGGGGATGTGGGTGACCTCAGTGCCCCCTCCCCCCACATTTGGGAAAACCCATGATGGCAAAGCTGGTGAGGAGGGGGGCCACGTTGCCCAGGATGATGACTCTGCGCAGCAGGGTGGTGTTGTTGGCCCTCACTACCTGTAGAAGGAGACTAACAGAGAATCACAGGGTTTGCCAGCACCCTCAGGAGTTCTCTGAGCCCAACTCTCCCTTCCCACACCCCAGGACTAAACCCAACTTACCCCATTCTCCAGCAGGACTTTGCGAAGGCAGGACTGACAATCCCCCCCCTTCCCTAGGGAACCCCATTCCAGTAGTTCACCACCCTCCTGAGACAATAGCAAGAGAGTCAAACCTATATGAGCATGGTCCCAACAGTCAATGTCTCCACACCAAACTGGTTCCTGACAGAGCGGTAGCTGTCCAGCATGGCGAGCTTCCACAGGGCGATGATGACCTACTTCTGGAGGGGGATGGTGTGTCTCATGTGGGTGTGTCATCATGAGAGAGCAGGTGCGAGCCATTCACACAGCCATTGTGCTTTAACCACACCTCTCTTAGGACATAGGCTTGCATCTGTACTGACCATTGCTGGTTAGTTCATGTTGTAGTATTTGGGAACTGGAGCTGTTGAGATAATTTTACCTTTTTGAATGTGATTTCTTGCTGTGGACATATTGGATCCTTGTTGTCTGTAATAGGAGTCAACTCCCTGTGGGTATGTCTACACTACCCCGCTAGTTCGAACTAGCGGGGTAATGTATGCATACCGCACTTGCTAATGAAGCCCGGGATTTGAATTTCCCGGGCTTCATTAGCATAAGCGGGGAGCCGCCATTTTTAAATCCCCGCTGCTTCGAACCCCGTGTAGCGCGGCTACACGGGGCTCGAACTAGGTAGTTCGGACTAAGGTCCTATTCCGAACTACCGTTACTCCTCGTGAAACGAGGAGTAACGGTAGTTCGGAATAGGCACCCTAGTCCGAACTACCTAGTTCGAGCCCCGTGTAGCCGCGCTACACGGGGTTCGAAGCAGCGGGGATTTAAAAATGGCGGCTCCCCGCTTATGCTAATGAAGCCCGGGAAATTCAAATCCCGGGCTTCATTAGCAAGTGCGGTATGCATACATTACCCTCTTAGTTCGAACTAGGAGGGTAGTGTAGACATACCCTGTCTACTTTGGCAGGGTATACACCTGCAAAATGTCCATATTTCATGCATGTATTACATTATGCATCTGGGGCCGGACATGCCTCCCTCTTGCCTCAAGTGTTTGTTTATAGCTTCTAAGATATCTTTAGGGTTTTTAAGTTGTTCCTGTCTTTGTTCTAATTCTGTTTTGCCTCTGTAAAACTGTGGTTTAGGATTCAATCTTTCCTCATTTTTAGCTACTGCAAAAGACTTTTATCTGTTAACTCCATAACCAGCTTGTCTCTGGTGGCATCATATTTTGCATTCCCCAAATCCGAGTTTTCAGCCAGTGTCTGCAGAATTGTTATAAAATGTTCAACATTTTCCCCTGTTTATTAAATTCTCTGGTGAAACATGCTCCTTTATAAACCACATTTTTCTGATGTATAAAGTATGAATCAAACAATTCCAGAACCCTTTCAAAGTCACTTTGTAACCAGTGTTCCCTCTAAGTTGCCTGGCTGCACAACTTCACAGGTGATTAATCAGCCCTGCCCAGTTAGCCAGCTCCTTTGGAGGGAAAGGGGGCTGAGCTTTGGACTGGGCGGGGCTGATTAATTACCGTGAAGCTATGCTGATGTGCAGCTTAGAGGGAACTCTGTATGTAACTGTCTTCATTAAAGTCAAAGGATTTAAATGCATGTTTTGTCTGCTTCCTCATTGCATAAATTAAAGAAGATACCTGAACATCTACAGTTACTGTGGAGAGTTTCAGAGAGGTCTTTGAGTTTGTTTGTTTCAGAAAAACAACAAGGAGTCTGGTGGCACTTTAAAGACTAACAAATTTATTAGGAAATTTATTAGGGTACTAGAGGAAAAGCTTTCATGAGTTACAACTCACTTCCTTGGATGAGAAAGAAAGAAAATAAGAGGGAAAGAAAGATGGGAGTGTCACATCTTTCTTTCTTTCTTTCTTTCTTTCTTTCTTTCTTTCTTTCTTTCTTTCTTTCTTTCTTTCTTTCTTTCTTTCTTTCTTTCTTTCTTTCTTTCTTTCTCATCCGAGGAAGTTAGTTGTTGCTCACAAAAGCTTATGCTCTAAGGGTGTGTCTAGACTACAGAGTTTTGTCGACAAAAGTGGACTTTTGTCAACAAAACTATACCTGCGTCTACACTACCACTGAGTTCTGTCGACATAACGTCGACAGAACTCAGCAGTTTTGTCGACGCTGGTAAACCTCATTTTACGAGGCATAACGCCTTCTGTCGACAGAGTTCTGTCGACAGAAGGAGTTATTGCATGTAGGGTTGTGTCTAGACTACAGGGTTTTGTCGACAAAGCAGCTTGCTTTGTCGACAGAACTGAATGTAGTCTAGATGCTCTTTGTCGACAGAAGCTTTGTCGACAGTATCTGTCGACAAAACTTCTGTCGACAAAACCCTGTAGTCTAGACGTACCCTAATACTCTAATAAATTCCCCAATAAATTTGTTAGTCTTCAGCATGCCATTGGATGCCTTGTTTTTTTTTTTTTTTTTTGAAGAGTTTGTTTCCACTTTGAAATCTTGCAAAATACTGTTTCCAGTCTGTTCATTGGAAAAATTTGTCAATGCTGAAGTTCTCTGGGATATCAAAGAGCAGCATGTTGAGATCAGGTAACTTTTGTTGCTGTTTTCCTTCTGTTTCTGTCCATAGTTTATTCCTGCACTGTTTTATTATCGGCTATGAACTGGCTACAGAGCTTCCTTATGCACACCAGATTTGTTCAGCATACCATCCTTTAATGCTTTGTCAGGTATTACCTCACCCATCTTGTCTCTACAATATCCTGGGATCAACACAGGCTGCATACAATGGATTAAATAAAGTATTTATACACAGTGCCACCTGATGGCAAAATAGAATAATGCAGGTTAGAATTCTGTTTCAGGGCCAAATGTTGTATTTGTCTCTGATGCATCCCACAGTAAACACTGTAACTGAAAATATCAGATTGGATAGATCATTGATATGAATCAACAGGGCATTTCTTGTGAAAGAGCCTCAGATGATGTAATTTATCCATGACAATGTGTAGATCAGCTAAGCGGTTTGCATCTTTATGTTCTAGCTGTGTGTGTATGCTTTTCAACAAAATTGCTGAATTAGTTAACTCAGCAATATTTTTAAAGTTCTTTATAATCCTACATAGGGAACAAGTCAATAACTCTGCCATTTAGAAGTTCGTCATAGTTGACATAGTTTAGTAACAACTGGCAAGTTCAAATTCCCATTACAATCAATGGAAAGACTCCCATGAACCTCAGTGGGAGCTGGATTGGGCCCCAGAGGAAATGCTTGCTATGAGTCTAAATAGCTGAAATCTCTCATAATGTTGTCATGTGAAGCGGTTTTATACATTCTACAATCCTTTTGTTTGAATTTGATTAAACATAAAAGGCTTTTGCCAGGCCTTCTAGCTTTGGAAAACAAAGGGGCTTGCATAACAGCTTGCATAACCCCATACCATCCTTCTTTCTCCCTACTTAATGGCCTGGCCCAGATCCTCAGATATTTAGGGTAGGTATCTATTTAGGTATCTAAACCATGGATTTCAATGGGAGTTAGGCACCTAAATACATTGAAGAGAATACACATGGGCTACCTGTACACTGCAGGCTTCTTGCACAAGAACTTTTTGTGCAGGAGCTCTTGCGCAAAAAGTTCTTGCGCAATAGTGCATCCTCACTGCCATGTGCTTTTGTGCAAGAGATGTGCTTTTGGGCAAGAGCATCCATGGCAGTGTGGACGTGCTCTGGCACAAGAAAGCTCTGATGGCCATTTTAGCCATAGGGGTTTCTTACACAAGAAAACCCTGTTGCCTGTCAACACATTCCTTTTTCTGCAAGAGCTCTTGCCATTTATTCCTCATAGAAAGAGTAATAACTCTTGTGAAAAAAGCCCTGTGTTCTTATGATTTACTGTACTTTTTCTTGCACAAGAACGTTCTTGTAGTGTGGACGCTATGCAAGTTGCGCAAAAACATGTGTTTTTGCGCAAAAACTCTGCAGTGTAGACATAGCCTTAGGCATGATAATGAATTGTCCTATTGTCTACTTAAGTATGTAATGTTAGGTAGCTGTGAGTTTGCAGGATCAGGGCCGATGTGTATAATCCTCAATTGGTGCATCCCATTTACCAATAGACTGCAAGGTCTGTAGTGGAGGGAAGCTGTGTCTACCTGTATGCTTTGTAATTCTGTATCACATTTATTACTTCAGTATCTGTAAGACACTTAGCACATAAAATAAATAAATAATGGCAATAAATAGTTTTATTTCAATATGTTTCTCTTAAGAAAAAATACTGGGTTTGATCCCCTATAGTAATGAGGTCAGTTAAGTATGTTAGCTGCTCAACAACATCTATCAATTAATTGAACTATAGGAATTACAACTGTGCTCTGAGATTGGGCCCATCTTGCAATAATTTATAAATGTTACATATTAAAAGTAATATATTTACTTATTCTTTAACTTTTTCAAAATGCCCCTCTATGAGGAAATGTGTTTGCATTGTTATTAGTTTTGACAAACTGGATTGTGTGCCTTTGTTGAATGGTTCTCCCTGCCCCCAAGCCCACTGAGAGACAAAGAATTTGTAATGAATTTAATTAAAACTTTATGTGGTTTATGGTGCTCACTTCCAGCTGTTGTACCATTTTCCCCCAGTAAATGAAGTTTTCTCTAATGCATAATGATGTGTTTTACATGAGAGATGTTTGAATCCTCTTCCTAGTAGCCTCGGGGTAGTTTCCATGGTATGAAACAGTGGCAAAATATATCATTTCTTAACCTTAAAATAAAGTGAGTTATGTTTGTTTATGTTTAAGTGACATATGGCTCAATGCAGATATATTTACTAAAGCGGCTTAAAAAACAGACTAGATTTCAGCAATGGCCATTACAGGACAGATTCTCAAAGGTGTTGAAAACAATGGGAATTAGGATCTAATTTCTTTTTGGGATCTGGCTCTTTAGGCTAGATTGTACAACCCATGTTCATGAGCACTTATCCACACCAATGACAAGAAAGACCCTGAGTAGTTGCTCATCATTGGTAGTAAAGGGTTCATTATTTGGACCCCTGTTGCTACTGATTGCCCCAGCTCTCCCTCCCTCTCCCCGACAATTAAAATCTAGCACCTTGATTGGAGATTTCTTGCATACCCAATTTTTTTACTGTTTTAGAATACTATATTTTTGTCTTATTATGAAAAGGACAAATCCTAAATTTCTTTCTCTGGATCCAATTGCATTCTCAGGTACAAATATGGAACAATTCAGAAGAGGCTGGAAGAAGGGAAATATTTCTGAGAGTTAAGCTAGACTGTAAGATCTTCAGGGCAGAGATTTCCTTTTGCTGTTTCTATAGCACCTCAGCCCTGATTTAGCAAATTACTTTTTCCCATGCTTAACTAATGGGCTGTAAGCATGTTCTTCTGCATTATCTATCATTTGCATTGTGGTAGCTCTGAGGAGCCTCAGTATGGATTAGGACCCCATCGTGCTACACTCTGTACAAACACAAAAGAAAAAGATGTCCCTGCCCCAATGAGATTCCAAGGGTTGGACTTCAGTAGGATGCCTAGACCAATCAGGGGATGTGAAGGAAGCAGTCAGTCTGGCTGTCTAAGATGGGACTTCTTGTAGTGTTTATTGCTCCAGAGTTTGTATGGATAATGCATGTGGCTCTGTCATGGCTACTAGATAGTGGTACAGAAGTATCAGCTGTCCTGCAGTCCTGGGTTTTAGTCCCTGCAGAACCTCACAAGTGGGGCTTTTAGTCAGTACTGTTAAGGCTACCTCTACACTTTAGCCTTCTTCCGGAAAAGCTTATGCAAATAAAGCACAAGTGGAATATCGCTGTGCTTCATTTGCATAATTAATTAGCAGCCTTTTTTGTGCAAAAAGGAGCCATCTACACAGCTCCATTTTACGCAAAAGCCTCTTGCACAAAAACGACTGCTAATTAATTATGCCAATGAAGCATGGTGATATTCCACTCCGTGCTTCATTTGCATAAGCTTTTCCGGAAGAAGGCTACAGTGTAGACATAGCCATATAGCTAAACTAATTGTAGAGATTTGTGGAATTTTCTGTGTGCATGTGTGTGTGTATCTCTGTACAGAAAAAGAAGGAGGAAGTTTGGCCATCAAACCATACACTTCACCTATGATCTGCACATGTCTCAGGTGATATCTAAAGGACCATCCACACAGAGGTGCAATGAATCTCTCCCATGGCTCCTTGCCACACAATGCAGGTTTCACCTGCATTACCCTCTGAGCAAATGGCCTGTGGAGTTGGGGAAGGAAATCCATCTGTTATAAATAGCTGCTGGTGCATCTTACCACTTAATTGAGTGAGCTTGGTATTGGATATTACTGAGCCTGAATTAAGCACTGGGCTTGAACCTAAGCTTTGATGATATAAACTAGTTTTAGGCACTGTAAAAATGCTTAGAAGATTTAAATACAGTTCCTGCCTCTTCTACTGACTTACCGTGTGACCTTGGGCACCTTACTTAGTCTGTTTATGGCTCCTGCCCCTCTCTGTAAAATAGGGACAATAAAATTTCCTGTCCCCTGGAGGTGTCCTCCTTGTTTAAAATGTAAGTTTCCTAGGACACGGACTGTCTCTAACTAAATATTTGTTCAGTGCCTAGTAGAATTCAGCCCTGATGTTAGTTGGGGTCTCTATATAATAAAAACCAACAATAACATATTGGCTTTCTTGTAAGCGGACTTTTCAATGCATGTTCTGAGACCTGAAGGGAACCAGTATAGTAGGTTAGGACTTCGTTAGAACTGGTCAGAAATTTTCTGATGAAACATTTTCCATCTGAGACGGCTGATTTTTCTTAATCAGAACATTCTGCTGGGAGGGGCTTGTCATGTTTGATGAAACATCTGACAGAAGCCAGGCTGGTGTCCGACAGAAACCTGCCCGGTTTCCTGCCAGCTTGTTCACCCCCTCCATGGCAACCCATCTGGCAGGGAACTTGGGACCTGGCAGTCTGCCATGGAGGTGGGCAAGCTGGCAGGAAGCCAAGTGGGTTGCCTGCAGCTGAGGCTCTCAGAGTTCCGGAGTAGTCTGGGAGCCCAGAAGTATATCTGAAAATGTTTGTAAGTTCTTGCATCTTTACAAAGAGTGGCTTTATCTATGGAGCCATCTCAGGGGAAGATGATGGAGCCTGCAAATCTTCAATGGTCTTGAATTGGTGCTGACAAGGAGAAATAAGTGAAGAGAAGGAAGTGATATTATGTTTCTGATTAATAACTCTGGCCCATTCCTAGGATAGTTCTTGTCAGATCCAGGCAAGAAATGGGATATAAAGGGAAAATCGCTATGTGTGGGCATCTCCTCCATTAAAGGCTGTTTCTAGACTATATCTCTCTGTCGACAAAGAGATGTAGATTAGTCACATTGCAATTGCTAATGAAGCAGGGATTTAAATATCCCACACTTCATTAGCATAAACATGGCTGCCGCCTTTTTTTGAAATGGAGCTTTTTCAAAAAAAACTGGCAGTCTAGACATGGATCTGTCAAAAATAAACCCTTTTTCAACAGATCCTGTAAACCTCATTTTTTGAGGAATACAGGATCTGTCGGAAAAGGGTTTATTTTCGACAGATCTGCGTCTAGACTGCCATTTTTTTCGAAAAAGCTCCGTTTCGAAAAAAAAGTGGCAGCCATGTTTATGCTAATGAAGTGCGGGATATTTAAATCCCTGCTTCATTAGCAATTGTGACATGCTTGATTTGCATCTGTCTGTTGACAGAGGGATGCAGTCTAGACATAGCCATACTGAACATCTCAGTGAGGCAGAGACTTGTGGTGTTATTTCTGTAGAGGATGAATCTGGCAGTGGGAAATCTTCAGTGCAAGAGAACTGTGTGCATCAGATAAGAAAAAAGTATTAGTGGCTAGCTAGGGAGAACCCGTGGAGGGGGGGTGTCAGAATTTATTTGTCTCCAGGAGCCCCTTCATTTAACATGGATGTTTGCAGTTTATCCAATAATAGTAATGTGGCATTGTTCCCGAGGTGATGAAACATTTCGTAGGAGAGTGTCAGTCAAAAGTTAAAGAGCAAAAAGTTTTAAAGGAAGATTCACAGACAAGTGGTGAGACTCGGTGCCCAGTGGGATGGAAGATAGATGGGAGCAGCATGAGTAGAAGAAGAGTAAAAATCAGCTGTGAAGAGAGATCAGAGGCCCAGAAGAGCAGAGCAAGCAGGAAGTAGGGGTGGCGGGGGATGATAGATTGGAGATGAGAAAGCAAGAAGAAGGAGTAGGTGGGGTGAGTTTGGAAAACCACAAAGGCCTTTTGGGATTGTTCTCAGAAATGAGGAGAATAGCCATGAAGCTGGCGGAGGAAAGGAATGACAGGATCTGACATCCAGTACCAAGAGCAGCCTGACCGCAGACGGATGAGTCAGTCCATTTCATCTCCTTTGTATCCAGATGCTGAGATCAGGTTGAACAATGAGAGACAGATTCTCTTCTGCGGCACTGTGGCAGTATAAAGAAGCAAGAGTTTGGCCTGGTCAGTGGAGAATTCCCCCAGGAAGATGGTGAGAGCTGTCAGTGGCATAAAGCCAGCAGGGCCAGCTCCTGGACCAACTGTCCCCCAACCTAGCAGACAGAAAGGCATGGGGCAGAGCACAGCTCCTCTTGTCAGTTGTTAGCTGGCGGATAATGCCCAAGAAAGCATTTCCAGCTGGCATAAAACCAAGCAGATCTGGTGTACACCTTACACCAGAGTGGAAGGTGAAGATGCTGTGGCTTCAAAATCAGAGCTGTAACTTGCTCCCTTGTGGTATCCCCTTCTGTCCTGTTAGCATAAGCTGCTAGGCAGGAGTTGTGGAGTGTAGCAGGAGAGTCTGATGCAGCACACTTGATTTTAGTAGCGGAGGGAGAAGTCAGAAATCAGACAAGAAAGGAAAAGGAGCATTGAAAACACAATTTTTGGGTGCTTTTTAACATATTGCCGTGAATGGCTAATTAACAAAGAAGAAAAGTATGTGAGTGTCTCAATTACAGCAGGTTTTATTAGCAAGCTACAGCAAAAGCAGTGAGGATTGAAGAATGGGACTTGGCTCCAGATAGGTGTGAATTCCTGGTGTAGTTAAGGGACAAACGTATTAGCCCATGCTGCTACATCCCGCATATAAAGCAATGGTGTTTTATGGAATCATGTTGCTAAAAATGATGGGCAGTAAGTGGTAGCTGGTGTCTCACAAGCTGCCCTCTTCCCCATCCCACCTTAGTCTACATGCCACACACCCTTAACTTCCCTGCAAGTTGATTCTGTTTCCACTGTGGAAAAAATGGGACACTGTTCTCAGTGGTGCCACTGGGAAGTGATTTGCTGGAGGATAAAACAGGTTGATTGGGAAGAAAAAGGAGTGCCCACTTCTCTGCCCTCTTCTCCTTTCAAAATGAAAAAGTAATGCACAAGGTCTGTGTCACCGCTTAGTGTTTTCTCCTAGTCCTGACGACTACACTCTAATGTCTCTGGGTATGTCTACACTACAGAGTTAGTTCGAACTAACGGACGTTAGTTCGAACTAACTTTCATAGGCGCTACACTAGCACTCCGCTAGTTTGAACTTAATTCGAACTAGCGGAGCGCTTAGTTCGAACTAGGAAAACCTCATTTTACGAGGATTAAGCCTAGTTCGAACTAGCTAGTTCGAATTAAGGGGTGTGTAGCCCCTTAATTCGAACTAGTGGGAGGCTAGCCCTCCCCAGCTTTCCCTGGTGGCCACTCTGGCCAACACCAGGGAAACTCTATTGCCCCCCTCCCAGCCCCGGACCCCTTAAAGGGGCACGGGCTGGCTACAGTGCCCGTGCCAGGTGCAAGCCTGCCAGCACCCAGCCAGCAGACCCTGCACCTGGCACGGCTCGAGCCAACGACCCGATGCCCCCCAGCCCTCCCCCTCTTCCCGGGACCAGGCTGGCGGCTCCCGGGAGCTTGCCCGGGACCGCAAGAGGCGGGCACCTGCCTGGGCTAGTGCGGATATCGTGGACCTCGTCCACGATCTCCGCACTAGGCACAGGAAAGTGGCCGTCTAGGGCAGGAGAGCTTCCAGCCTGGCCACCCAGGAGCAGGTGTGCATGAAAATCAAGGGGGTCTGCTGAGACCCCCGACCCTGAGCCCTGAGCTTACAATGGCCGTCCTGGGTCAGACCAAAGGTCCATCTAGCCCAGTAGCCTATCTGCCGACAGCGGCCAACCCTAGGGACCTTGGAGGGGATGGACCGAAGACAGTGACCAAGCCATTTGTCTCATGCCATCCCTCTCCAGCCTTCCACAAACCTTGGGCAGGGACACCACTCCTACCCCCTGGCTAATAGCACTCCATGGACCCAACCTCCATCACTTGATCTCACGTCCCTTTAAACTCTGTTCTAGTTCTAGCCTTCACAGCCTCCTGCAGCAAGGAGTTCCACAGGTTGACTCTTTGCTTTGTGAAGAACAACTTTCTCTTACTAGTTTGAAGCCTGCTACCCATTCCTTTCCTTTGGTGTCCTCTAGTCCTTCTTTATGGGAACTAATGAAGAACTTTTCTGTATGCACCCTCTCCACCCAAATCCTGCTTTTAGAGACCTCTATCCTGTCCCCCCTCCGTCTCCTCTTTTCTAAGCTGAAAAGTCCCAGTCTCTTTAGCCTCTCTTCATATGGGACCTGTTCCCAACCCCTGATCATTGTAGTTGCCCTCCCCTCTCCCACCCTCTCTCTTCCCCTCTCCCACCTCCTTTTCCCAGTCTTCCCCAGTTTTGTTCAATAAAGACAGATTCCATTTTTTAACACAATTGTCCTTTATTTTGTACATCAAGAAAAGGGGCTAGGGAAGGGTAAGTGGAAGGAGGTGAGGGAGGAATGGGGTACGAGCCCCCGATGGGGAGGACTGGGCTGGCTCTGCGGGCTTCTGGGGGTGGAAGCTCTCCTGCAGCCCCCCAATTGCCCTCTCTCCCCAGATGGCAGCCTGCGGCAAGTGCAGCCGGTCTGATGGCCGAGTGCTGTGATGTGCCCAGTGTGGGCACTCCGGGCACTCCAAGCCAGGACTGGTTTGCAAGCAGGGCACCCCTGAGAACTGTGTGTCCGGGGTGGGGGTCGGGTCCCTTTAAGCGCAGCCCTCGGCTAGCCTGAGACAGCATCTCCACGCTCTAAGTCCTCCTCTGATGCCCTGCCGGCACTGCTTCCGGCCATCCTTAAGCCCGGTTCCGGGTCCACTTAATGTGGACATGCTAGTTCGAATTAGCAAAACGCTAATTCGAACTAGTTTTTAGTTCTAGACGCGTTAGTTCGAATTAGCTTAGTTCGAATTAACTAATTCGAACTAAGTTAGTTCGAATTAGCGCTGTAGTGTAGACGTACCCTCTGTCTGCTTTGTATCCCTAACATGCATACACACAAGTGACCTGTTCATGCCCTCATTTCATCAGTTGTCTCCATTCCCCTTGTACTCAGCCTTGCTAATCTGACCCATCCCTTGCTCACCTCAGAACTCTCCCCAGATCACACTGGCTTGATCCTCTTCAGATCAGAAACGTTCACACACCTCTGCAGCCATACGCTGAGAATCAATCCTCCCAACCTTTGCCATTCCAGGCTTACAACCACCTGGTCAGCTCTGAATCCTCATCTATCTGATATTCTGAAGAGCACAGCACCCATCAGTGCTTGCTCTTTCTTTCTTTCTTTCTGGGTACCTGCCCCCTGCTCTGCTTGCCAACACGGCAGCCAAATCTCCTGACTCTCAGCTCCGGCAGCCCCAATCACCCACCTCCCACCTCCTGCTCTGCCTCCTGGCTCTCTAGGCTGCTGCCCCCTGCTTTGCCTCCTGGCTCTGATGGTCCAATTCCCTGGCCCCTTGCTCCACCTTTGTGGCCCCTCCTTCTCCCTGGCTAGCCTCCTTGACCTGCTCCTGCTCTTCACAGCTCTTGCCAACACAGCCCTGAGTGCTTTCCTTCTCCCCTCCCGCCAGAACAGCTGCCTTTCCCCTGGTGGGGGTAGGAAGTGCAGATGCTCAGGCTGTGTAGGGCACCAGAATTCATAAGGATGGCCCTGCCAGATCTTTAAAGCTATTTAAATGCCAAGGAAGTTAGTGCCTAAAAACCTCTGAGGATCTGAGCCTAAAATTGTACGTACATCTGCATGCCCACAGTTATTCATGCTCACATTCTTGTGAGTAAAGACACTGTGTGCACTTAGAGACACTTATTGATCTCCATGACTGATTTATGGCTGCTCAGTAAGAGGTTTGCTTGAAAACGGAGGAAGAATTTAAGATTGAGCCCATATTTGGAAGAAAATAACTTAAATATCAAAGTTTGTTCAAGAAATAAATATAGGTAACATTAGTAACGATGAAGAAGAGAAGAACAAAGGCTACAGAGATTCAAATATATCAGTGTTTATAGATAAGGATAACAGAAATAATTTCATGTAAAGGAACATAAAAGTTAAACTGTGGGAGACCTGTGAGAGCAGCTGCCATAAATTTGGAAAGTTTAGTTAACTTGGGCTAGCACGTGGTTCATGTGGACAGACATAAAACACAAATTGGTGGCAAGAACAGAAGAGTAGAAGACATTAAATGGAAAAATTGTGCAGCCCATTGTCTAGAGGCAAAATTCTGGACTTATTGAAGTGAAAAGAAAGCTCCCATTGATTTTAATGGGACCAAGATTTAGCCCTAGGATAGGGAGTTAAGAGTTGCTTATGTGCCACTATTTATATAAAACTGCCCATTTTATTTTCCTTTCCCCTGTTTCTGTCAGTGATCCTTAAGAACTCTGACTTAGTAATATTTTTACAAGAGTTTCTCACATGCCCTTGAGAGCTTATAATGTAATATATCCTGTTGTGAGACAGTAACATTTTATCTTATTGGAATTTCTTAAATGATTTTCTATACCTTGTTTTGTATCTTTTATTTGAAATAGTGAATGGTCTCTGAAAAAATATATACATACACATACATGTAATCTTCCATTCTATGATAAAATATATAAAAATGTTTAAGGAAACTGATAAGAAATGCAGTGGATGACCCTAAGTACATCGATGAAATCAAAGGACTGTAGTAGCCCTAGAGTCCTCTTTATAGACATACTGTTATTTCTAGAAATATTTCTCTTTTTTGCAAAATCCTACACATTTTTAAGTGTACTCACAGTAGTAATCTGAAACAGTGAAATGTTAGGGCCAGACTGTACTTCTATGTGGAAATACTTGCATAGAGGTAAGGAAATCTTGATATTTGGCTTATGATACCCCAAGATCTACATGAATCCAAAATCAGGGAAAGACTCACCAAAATAAATGAATCCTGAGAAGGGATCTGATGGAGGATAATTATGCAAATAAAATCTCTTTATGGTCTATCATGTATCTATTTAAATAGAAGTTTAACATAAATAAAAGGTTGTATTGTTTCTTATCTCAATGAATTTTTTAATTTTTGTTTTGGAATCTGGTATTATGTTGCCTGTATCTCTGCAGATATAGATACCTATTTTATGAAGTGCTGGTCTAAATATTATGAAAATATTATAATTAAAAAATTGCCATTTTTGAAAAAAAATCACAAAAAGTTTGTAACAGTGTCAAAATGCTTTCTTTCTTTCTTTCTTTCTTTCTTTCTTTCTTTCTTTCTTTCTTTTGAAAAAGGTATACATCTCCAAATAAAGTGTAATTTTTAACAGTGAGGGTAATTGTTCAGTCATTAATCTACCAAGAGTGATGATGGATTTTCTGTCTCTGGCATTTTTAAAACCAAGATTCAATGTTTTTATAGGAGATATGCTCTAGGAATTATTTTAGGGAAGTTCTGTGGCCTCAGCCACATAGAAGTTAACACTATATTATCACAGTGGCTGCCACTGAGCATGAAATCCATGAATAACATGTATACATTTTTCTCAGTATTTCAATAATTTAAAAAAATTGTTTTGAAGTCATTCTAGAAAATACTCAATTTACCTATATTGCCCTATTCAGAAACACTCAAACACACCTATGCCGCAGACTGAGGACCATTCCTCTTCTAACCACACTCATTCATGGCACAAAACAGCATAAAACCTCTCCTTCAGCTTTGATAGAATTGTAGAAAATGTAGGGCTGTGTGGCGAAGTCGGGCCCGCCAGTCAGCGCCGCCGCCGGTCCCCTCCCTCGCCTGTATCCCTCACCCACAGTCTCGGCCCCCGAGTCCTGACCCCTCTGTCCGGGCCCCCGGGCTTGTGGCCACCGTGCCCGGGCTTCCGCTCAGCCCGTGGGCTCTGGCAGGCCCCCCGCTCTCAGCCCCGCTCACGACCCAGCCGCGGGGGTTTGCCCTCCGCCGGGCCCAACCTTCGGTCCTCCTCGGGTGTAGGAGGTGGGGCCGTCCGCCTTCGGCCTCGATCCTCCATGCCCCAGGCTGGAAAGTCTCGCCCTGGGTAAGGGCTGCGTGGGTTCGGCCCTCTTCCTCTGGCCCTCCGGCTCCCTCAGCTCCGCTCCCCTGGTTGCCTGCGGAGTTCAAAGAAATGCCAGCAGCCTCTTTCCCTTCCAGCCCCTCCCCCTTTTGAGCCGGCACGCCAGGGGCGTGCCGCTCCCCCTTGCATCTCCCGTCCGCCTCCTCCTGGGTCCCACCGCCTGCCGTGCCCGATGTGTCTGCGGCCGCGCGCCCCCACTCCTCCGCCTGGGCGCTTTCCCCCGGGCTCAGCTCCGCCACACCGCTCGGCGCCTCCCCGGGGGTGGGGCTGGCAGTGCGGGGAGCTTCTTCCCCGTCACAGGCTGGAAGAGATTTTTAGAACCAATCAAGTCCAGCCCACTGTGCTGTGGTAGGACTAGGTAAATTGAGACTGTTCCTGATAAGTATTTTCCCAGCCTGTTCTGTAAAACCCAACACTGGTGGGGATTCCACAGCCTCTCAGGCTATGTCTACACTACAGAGTTTTATTCGTAAAAACAGTTGTTTTTCCGAAAAAACTCACGGAGCATCCACACCTCAAGCGCATTTTTGCGCAAAAAAACAAAAGAACAGAGGGGTTTTTCTGGTGTAGGTATTCCTCATTCTACAAGAAGAATGCCTTTTTTTTTTTTTTGCGAAAGACCTCTTTTGCAAAAAGGTGTGTGTGGACAGGGAAGAGGGTTTTTTTGTGCAAAAAGAGGAAAGAGGAAAAAGCACAGATGCTCTGGTGTTCATTCTGTGCATAAAAATCAGAGCTTACTTTTGAGAGAGTGTCCATGCAGTCTGGATACTCTCTTTCGCAAAAGCGCATCGCTTTTTTGATGTGCTTTTGCAGTGTGGACGCTCTCTTGTGCAAGAAGTTTTTGCGGAAGATCTCGTCCAATAAAAGCTTCTTACGCAAGAAGTCTGAAATCTAGATGTAGCCCTAGAAGCCTGTTTTGTCACTTACCTACCCTTATAGTTAGAAAGTTTTCCCTAATATCTAACCTAAATCCTCCCCTGCAACATTTTAACCTCATTACTTCTTGAGAGCTGTGAACACTCCTGCCATCCCCAGGGTCACAGCACCTAACTGCCAACATCCAACCCCACTTTATCTCTCACTTTGTCTTTCCAAGAGTCTTCAGTTGAGCAAAAATTACAAACCAATTTCAGTAGTATTTATGGTAAAATTTTATTTTAAATATTGCAAAAATGTCACACAAATTGTTAAAAAGTTCCATTTTTTGAACGTTGCAAAACTTCTTAATTTCACTGTTTTTCACATAATCATTTTCTTGTTTTTTGAGTTGGTCTAATTTGATTGTCAGTTTGTAAAGGTGAAGATAAACATAATTATAATACGACTAATTCTTGAAGTCATCACTTCTCTTAAGTGACAGCAGTATAGCAGTGCGAACAGAACTGTAAGATATATTAACTGAGGTACAAATCAATTGTTCATGATGCTTTTACCTTTCACCACACTGCTTACATTATCTGATTAAACCTTATGTGAATATGTATCAGGAAGGAACTTGACATTCCTTTACTGGAATGTAGCGGGTGCGTCTACACTTGCACCCTTAGCTCGAAATAAGCTACGCAATTTGAGCTATGCCAATTATGTAGCTTATTTCAAGTTAATTTTTAAATAGCTTATTTTGTAATCTGGTACTGTCTACATGGTGCCAAATTTCAAAATAAACCCCTATTCTGAAACAACCCTTAATCCTCGTGTAACAAGATTTATAGGAACATTGGAATAGCAAGCCCATTATATTTAGAAATAATGGGCTTGCTTAAAAGACAAGTATCCGAGAAGTACCCTGAAATAGCACCGCTGTCTAGACTAATCCTAGGGGAGAAACTCTCCCCATTGACTTTAGTGAGGCCAGGACTTCACTCTCAAGGGCTAATTCTCATTTACACCAAGGCTACAGTTGCCAACTCTCTGAATGCAGAAAACCAAACACCCTTCCCTGCCCTCTACCCCGCTCCTTCCGTGAGGCTCCACCCCCTGCTCACTCCATCGCCTTTCCCTCTGTTGTTTGTTCTCCCCCACTTTCACTCACTCACTCAGTCCTTCACTCACTCACTCGCTCGCTCATTTTCACAATGTTGGGCATAGTGTTGAGGTGCATGAGGCTCTGGCTGGGGGTGTGGGCTGGGGCCAAAAATGAGTTTGGAGTGTGGGTGAGGGCTCTGGGTTGGAACAGGGGCATAGAATATGGGAGGGGATATGGACTCTGGGTGCAGATTCTGGGGTGAGGACAGAAATGAGATGTTCAGGGTAAGGGTGGACTCTGGCTGGGGTAGGGAGTTGCAGTGTATGGAGGGGAATGAGGGCTCACTGGCTGTGCAGGCTTTGGAGTGGGGCTGGTGAAGATGGGTGTTCAGAGTGGGCTCCAGGCTGGGACTGAGGTGTTCGGAATATGGGCAGAAGAGTGGGCTCCGGGAGGAAGTTTGGGTGAGGGGGGTTTCAGGCTGAGAGAGGAGGTTAGAACACAGGACGGGTGAGGAGAGCAGGTTCTGGGTGTCGCTTATCTCAGGTGGCTCCTCAAAGTGGCTGGTGTTTCCCTCTGTTCCCTAGGCAGAAGTGAAGCCAAGTGGCTCTGCGTGCTGCCCCTTTCTGTAGGTGCCTCCTCCACAGCTCAGATTGGCTGAAATTCCCAGCCAATGGCAGCTGCACAGCCAACATTTGTGGTGGGCCAATGTACAAAGCCCCCATGGCTGCAACTCCATGTAGGAGTTGAAGCGAAATGCCAGCTATTTCCAGGTCAGGAGATGCGTGGAGCCAGGACAGGTAGGGATCCTGCCGTAGCCCCACTGTACTACTGTATCACCGCCCAGACTTTTAGGGTGCATCTACACTGCAGGTCTTAACTCGAAAGAAACTACACAACTTCAGCTATGTCAATTGCATAGCTTATTTCAAAATAGCTTATTTCAAAATAGGGAGTGTCTACACAGCACTTATTTCAAAATAGAGCATTCTTCCTCTGACTTCCCTTATTCCTTGTACAACGAGGGTTACAGGAGTCAGAGTCCTCCAACTTGACAGTATTTTGACACAATAACTGCCTGCTGTGTAGACACTGACTAAGTTTTTTTGGAATAGCGCTAGTTATTTCAAAATAGTGTTTCAGTGGAGACATACCCAGAATGGCCTGGTCAGCAGTGCTGACTGGAGCAATCAGAATCCTATTTCAAGCAGGCATTCTGGTCAAAAACCAGATGCCTGACAACCCTATTCAAATCTGCTTTATATTATTCTAGCAAGCTAGATTACATTGACACTCTCTGTTATAATCCCTCTACTCTATCAGTGTGCGTCTACACAGCAGTCCTTAACTAGAAATAAGCTACGCGACTTCAGCTACGTCAGTTGTGTAGCTTATTTTGAAATAGCTTATTTCAAAATTGGGAGCATCTACAAAGAACTTAATTTGAAATAGAACACTTTTCCTCCGACTTCCCTTACTCCTCGTACAGTGAGGGTTACAGGAGTCCAAGTAAGAAGTCCTCCAGCTTGACAGTATTTTGACTTTATTTTGAAATAACTGCCTGCTGTGTAGATGTGGACTAAGTTATTCAGAAACAATGCTAGTTATTTTGAAATAATGTTGCTGTGTAGACGTACCCTTTGAGAACTCTAATGTAATTGAGAATCAGGACATAGTAATTTACACTCATTTAAATGATTTGTCCTGAAATGATACTTCCCTAGTCTGGCAACCTTGGGACCTAACTGATCCCGAACGAGGGAGTTTGCTGGACCAGGGGAGGTCAATGCCGACCCCTCTGCTGCCAGCCTCCAGATTCCATTCCTGGCTTCTGGACTTTGCTCCCTGACCCTGGCTCCCTGTTGGGCTCTGCTCCCAGCTACTGGTTTGGCTGCCAGACTCTAGCACCAGGCTCTAGCACTAGCCAGGATCCAGCTGCCAGGCTCCCTGCTGCCAGCTCCCCACCCCAGAGCACTTCTGTCGGTTACCTGCCTAGCCATGTGGTCCAGCAACATCCTTGGTCTTACTGCACTGTTTTTCCCCACGAGTGCTTCAACTCTAGAGCGTCCATGGGGTCCCTGATGATTCCGGATGTTGCCAGACCAGAGAATCCCAGACTAGAGAGGTTCAAGCCGTACTATTTAAATACCCTGCATTAATCCAGTAGCAGAAAAATCAACAAATCATCCTCAAAATGCTCCCCAGCCTCACTTGCACATTGGAATAAAAGACTTAATCTGGTGGTTCATCTGAAAGAAATATAAACCACAGTTCACTGATGTTGAGTTCAGTATTCCACAACAGGAAACATAAAGAAGAGCATCGAAACACATAACTGAAGGAAACTGTTCAACAGAATTTTACATCGAATGGTTCTAATTGTTTCTCCTCCCCACCACTACTCCATTCTGATGGTCTTAATTTATAACATATTATAATGAAAAAATTAGTGTATGCACAACAAAGGAAGTGCTGATAATTCTCAATGCAGCAAGAGATGGCCTCTTTATCCTGCTCCTGAGATCTCCTGCTTTATTGATGCTGACATGCACACACGTTCATATCGTTAGTAGCTTGCATGTTTTCTTTATTGTTTGCATAAATATGCTGATTTTTGGTTTACGATTTTAAAAAAGCTAGCAGCTGGGTTGATTTGTTGTAATAACAGCATGCTTTCTGCACTGAGTCATTTTCTTTACCTCCGTAGCCAGATAACATACAATTAGGGAGTGATGTCAGCTTATAAAATTTTGGTGTAAAATTTTGGTCACACCAAAATACCATACTTTTTAACAAAACTGGCAGACGTGTCTTTTGGCAGCAGCTGCTTGCCATGTGATTTAAAACTTCCTGTCACTATAATTGATGTGTTTTTATTCTTTCCACTTCCTGAAGCCTGACCAGAATTAAAATTGCTGTTGGAATTTCCTGTCAAAGCAACTCATTTATTCGCTGAGCAGTGCACTGACAGTACTTTGATTGGACATTGCCTTCAGCTATTCTTGGGCAAAGAGATTGCTGTGAATTATGCTCCTAGTGCAGGTTTGACTTCCATGCATGCCACATCTGCAGATATATACAGATTGTCCATCATGCGGTAACCTTGTCCTAATGAAAACTCCACATGTAAAAAATGTTAATGATTTGAATATCAAACTTGGCCACCTGCTGGGGGCCCTGGTTTTTGTGTTTATTTAGGAAACCCCACAGAGCTCTCAACTGATTGTCACACCATAACCAGAAAGGGCTCTGCTATATTTCTACACTAAAGAGAATTTACCTTCCTTTATATCTTCCTTGTAAAAAGGTAACATGTTTGGCTTTTTAATTTGCTGCTCCACTATGGCATCTAAATTCCACTCCAGAGATGGCTGCATTACATTGGTATGTGAGTTATCCCTATGGGCTCTACTTTGAATGATTCATAAAGTGCTTTGGTATCTTTCCGGATTAAAAACTCTGTTTAAATATAGGCTTTTTTTAATTTAACATATAGGCACAATGTGGTGATGTTGTGGTCTATTAAGGGAAGGACCCAAAAATACACTGAAGGATGAATCATTGACTTACATCATCTGTAATTCAGTGTTTTCCTGTTAGGGTTGATAGACAATTATGGTTTATTTTTGGAAAGTTGAATAAGTATTGGGTTGGTCAGCAGTTATAAATGATAGAAAGTCAGTGCCAGTATCCCCAGATGAAAAATGGGTCTAATAACACTTCTCTTTCAAAGGTGTTTTGATAGTCTGGGTTGAAAGGAGCTTACAAACCTGCTTATTTGTTGTTGTTATTATTAATTAATAATGATTTAACACATATTATTCATGTGTGGATTCCTTTCTCCAACTCATTCCTGACACAGGATTTTTCCAAACACCAGGGCTATGTCTAGACTGGCATGATTTTCCGCAAATGCTTTTAACGGAAAAGTTTTTCTGTTAAAAGCATTTGCGGAAAAGAGCATCTAGATTGGCACGGACGCTTTTCCGCAAAAGCACTTTTTGCAGAAAAGCGTCTGTGCCAATCTAGACACGGTTTTGTGCAAGAAAGCCCAGATTGACATTTTCGCGATTGGGGCTTTTTTGCTCAAAACAATACCGCGTTGTCTACACTGGCCCTCTTGCGCAAAAGCATTTGTGCAAGAGAGCTTTTGCCCGAACAGGAGCAGCATAGTATTTCCGCAAGAACACTGACAATCTTACATGAGATTGTCAGTGTTCTTGCGGAAATTCAAGCGGCCAGTGTAGACAGCTGGCAAGTGCAAAAAAACTTGCCAGTCTAGATGCAGCCCAGGAGTTTAGGTTTCTTACAGTGGGTGGGTGGGTGAGCACAGGTCTCTGCATATGAATTGTACTGCAGTTGTGGCTAGAGAAGAGGGGTGCACTGCAACTGAAATGCCATTGCAGAAGGGAATGATGAGCAGAAAAGTGAGCTACAGATGCTAAACCCCAGAATCTACTTATGGCAACACATGGTGCTGTGCATATGAAATAAAAAGACTCTGCAAATGATGGTATGGAGTCCATAAAAGAGAGAAGTTTCAAACCGCAATAGGAAAGAACAATAATAATCAGGTGAAATTTTGCTGACCAGGAGTACATCTAGGGAAGTTTCTGAACAACTTGAATTATTTTCATAATCTTCATTTTAAAAAAACCACTCATAGTAAAAGCATTAGCTTTCTTCTGAGCTAATTATCCTAAGGAGGGGCAAGGACGAAAGGAAAAGTGAAATAATGTACAAAACACACACACACACACACACACACAAATGGTACTCTGCTGCTAAAGCAGCCACGTCAGCCTAGCTGTAAATGCCCAGTGCAGAACAAGCCAAACCCACCGTTCTGAAGGCTCCAGGAAAGACATAATGCTGACACAACATTAACCGAGTTTCCAACTGATTTCAATCACTAGATAAATATCAGTTTCAGCCCCCAAATGATATTCTTAAGTAATTGTCCAATGCCCAGTTGGGCTGGAATGGTGTTCCTTTGGAACTAATTCAGGCCTGCTTTAACTGCCTGGGAGTGCTGGGCCAAGATCAGACTTGAGGGCTGGAGCCTGAAATACCATTAAACAGGCTGTAGTCAAGACAACAAAATGCTTCATGTGTTTAGTCTAATACACCATGGGACTTGTTTGCGACAGTTACAGTATTAAAGCTGTAATTATAGTCAGTGAACCACAGATGCATTGTAGCCATAGGGTTTAAACAGGGTGTTATTGCACTGGAAACCACCTCCAGTAGGTTATAAGTTCAAAGGATCCACTTTTCCCCCCATCCTCCCAGTGTTTAATTAGATACTAAATCCTGCTATCTTACTTCTGAATAATTACCGTCAGGTATTTTTTAATATTGTGGCTTGTTTTCTTGGCTCACTGTTACATAAAATACATGGTTTATACGTCTATGGTTTATTTTTAGTAAGTATTTCAAATAAAGGATGAGTGAAATACTATGTTTATGATGTTTCAGTGGTGGGTAAACATACCACTGTGCTGCTGATGTAAATGCTGGTACTTTCTACTTGAGCAGAGGTTGAAAAGCCCAGCAGATTTCAGTGTAGTATGTAGCAGAAACAATGTTTTTAATTGAGGCAGCTCGGGATGTAGAGAAGTAGGAGATGGTACCAAAAGCTGCTGCAGAGGATTTGGTGAACTTTAAGTAGAAGGATTCAGCTTACCTCACTGACATTAGATATACGCCACTGTGTGGGGTTAAGAGATAAGCACTATGGAAATGATCTTAGCATATTAAAAAGCTTTATGTCATGAGTGATAGGTGTTTAAGAGCAGATATGAAGTGACTAAGGAATGAAGCCAAAATTCGTATTCTTTCCTTTCCTAATCTCCACAGATAAAATGTATTATTTAGATCAAACAATGAGATAACTGAATATTGACTCCCCATTTTAGCACTAAGTACAATTTTTTTGATTAAGCAGAACTGAAATGGTTACTATGTAGGAAAATACAGGTAATATTAAGATGAAATATGTCTGCCTAGGGATCCATTTATTTCCCCAAAATAGCCAATTTCTTTTTATATATGAATGTCTGTATGTTTATATATTTTCAAATGCCCCATTTGCTACACTGGTTTTAGCTTCTTGTTAGCATCAGTTCTTGTTAGCATGATGTTCTACAGCACAAGGCAGCTGGAAAAGTGAAACATGTGTTCAAGAATTTATGCAGTGTCTTTACTTTCTTTCATTAAGAGAACCAACAATAATAGGTGCATATTATAAGTTAACAGTGTTAAGCAGTATGTTATAGCCATGTCTGACAGATATGTTGTTTACATTAATATTTTATACTGGTGAAACTGTAGCTTTTTTACAACATGACATTTTTCAAATGCAATATTTATATCAGTGCCTCCATGCATAGGAAACTTAGTCATCTGAAAACATGATATGCTTTAAATTCACTTGTCTCTTTTTTCACTAATAAAATATTTCAAGTGATTTCCTACCAAAATATGGAACTCGGCATGTTCTTTATTCGATGCCTTTTAGTAATTGTTGAGAGAAAACTTTTGCACCTCATACTAAGCATAACCTTATTTTCACATGGCTGAAACTTGTGCTGCGAGTATAGGCTGCCCTCCCACATGAAAAGTGCTTTTGTTGATCGTAACAGTGTCTTTAGTGCTGAGTGCGCCTTCAGTGTGGCATGAGCAATCTCTGCTGATGTCAATGGGAGTTGTTCTCATACACAGAGTGGCTACATCTAGACTGGCATGATTTTCCGGAAATGCTTTTAACGGAAAAGTTTTCTGTTAAAAGCATTTTCGGAAAAGAGCGTCTAGATTGGCACAGACACTTTTCCGCAAAAGCACCTTTTGTGGAAAAGCGTCCGTGCCAATCTAGATGCGCCTTTCCACAAAAAAGCCACGATCGCCATTTTCGCGATCGGGGCTTTTTTACAGAAAACAAAGCTGAGCTGTCTACAAAGGACTTTTGCCCGAACAGGAGCAGCATAGTATTTCTGCAAGAACACTAACAATCTTACATGAGATCGTCAGTGCTTTTGCGGAAATTCAAGCGTCCAGTGTAGACAGCTGGCCAGTTTTTCCAGAAAAGCAGCTGATTTTCCGGAAAAACTGGCTAGTCTATACACAGCCAGTGGTGGCACAAATCCTGATGTGCAGTTTTACTCTGTCCTTACTTGGATAAAGTCCCACTGATTTTCCAGAGGGTGCTCTTCTTCTCCTCTGCCTTTCTGACAATGGCCCCTAAGAGCTCTTGACACTGCTGGGAATTTTCAGCTCTTTGTTGAAAGTTATTTATTTATATCTATGGAAATGCCTTGGGTAGGCATTGCTAGCAGAAGTTTTAATGGTGGCTAAGAATATGCCCTTAAAGTCACAGATAAGGAATACAGAAAAATCTTATTTAACTTTTGCACTGAAAGGGTAGTTTTCCCCTTTCCATGAACTGTGTGCCAAACACACTTAGAATGATAGGAACTGTTAAATTGGATCAACCCAAGATCTATCTAGTCCACTGTTTTTCTTCTGACATTGGCCATTCTTAAGAGGAAAGTGCAAGAAACCTGCAGTAGGCAGATGTGGGATAATCCGCCTCCCTATTCCTTCACAAAGAGCCGCTCCTAATCCTTAATGGCTAGAGACTGGCCTTGTGTTAACTCCTTACACATGGGTAAATTCCCCCTCCTCTATGTGCGTTCTAGCTGGCCCCATCCTGCACCTCATTTCCCCTACCTCCAATGTGCCTCAACAGCTGTGCTTCCTTGATGATTTTTTAAAGGGTGCCATATCAGATCCCCTCTAAGGCCAGCCAGCAAGCAGGGTCAGAAACTTGAGCAGGGCTGGTTCTTGGATAGGGAATGTATTTGAGGAGAAGGGGAAGATTCCTTGGGTACTTGATCAAGGCGGGCCACAATCTAACCAAAAGCTTGAGATTATGTCCCATGTTGTCTGGCACCTCAGTGTTATGCATGGAACAGGGAAGAGATGGGTTTTGTTTCATCCTATTTTCCAGCTTTATAGAACTTAGTTCTTGGGGGGAGAAGAGGAGATCTATCACCTACTGAATCAGTGGAAGTGGTGGATACACTTTGACTTCATCACTTCCTATTTCATAGAATGCTTGCTGACTGCTGCATACTGTTCCTCGTTTTCTGCCTTTTTCCCTCTCAAGGTTTCCAGGAGCACTAGAACATAATAGATGTATTCCAGGCATAACAACTCTCTTCTACTCTGTCCCTTACAGCTGTTAAAAGCTATCAGTCAGAACCTGGCCATCTAAGTAGGATAAGTTTGTTTGCTTGATAGTGAGCTAGTGTGATAATTACATCACATTTCACATGGTGACTGTGTTTAATGTCCCACATAGAAGTTCTGTGAGTGTGTCTATGACAGAATTTTGCTTAATGAGTAAGTTTTTGGCCAAACCTGCTCATTCAGATTGGTTGATTCCTACATTATCCTCAAGGAGATAAGTGAATAGAATGGCTCCAGGCCTTAATCATAATTATTGCAAGCAAGCAAGAATCTACATGGATAGTGGCTCCAATGGCTGTACTGCTTAAGAGGTTGATTGCACTCCACCCCTTTAGTATTACCTTTTTAAGTCAGTTAAGAATGATGTCTATGTGCATGAATGTTCCTTCCCAGGTGCATTAGATTATCCCAAGCACAAAGGTCTTCTTTTTGATCTACATCGTGCACCTCTATAAAGGATCTTTAGTGCATTGTCTGCATTCCTTCCGAATATGGGAAAGAATCAACAAATTGGTGAAGATAATTTTGCTTTTAGAATGTCAGGTCTGTTTCTCCCCCATCCCCCCGCCCCCCGATGCGCCCCTCTCCCGTTCTCTAGTCATGCACTTATGCAGACCATTTGTCCAATTTTTGACCAAGTTTTACATTTTTTTAGAAGCTTTGTGCAAACTTCTGATCTCAATTGCACTCCTGCATCCTCATAAAGTCACTGAACCGCCATACTTTTTCAGTAGGACTAGGTCTACCCTACAGAGTTTTTGCACAAAACCCGCTGTGTTTGTGCAAAAACTCATAGAGCATCCACACCTCAAGCGCATTTTTTGTACAAGTAAAACAAAAGAACAGAGGGATTTTTCTGGTGTAAGTATTCCTCCTCCAAGGAATAACTCCTTTTTGCACAAGAGCTCTTGTGCAAAAAGGTGTGTGTGGATGGGGAACTGGACATTTTGCGCAAAGAGGCAATCGAAAAAAGCACAGCTTCCCTGGTGGCCATTCTATAAATAGCAATCAGAATTTCCTTTCGAGAGAGTGTCCATGCAGTCTGTATGGTCTCTTTTGCATAAGCGCATCACTTTTTCGATGCGCTTTTGCTGTGTGGATGGGCTCTTACACAAAAATTTTTTGTGAAAGATCTCGTCCGCAAAAAGCTTCTTGCACAAGAAGCCTGTAGTGTAGACGTAGCCTAACTGAGAACAGCTTTTAGGTTGTGGAGTACTTTGTTGCAAGTTTAGCCCTGTGGGACATGCCTCCTTTTTCCAGTAACCAACAATGAGATGCAGTATAGTGTAGTGAAATGCTGTGTGGCTAGAACACAGGACTAGGACTGAGGAGGACGGGGTTTTACCCTTGGCTATTCCAGCGATTGTATAATCTCACAGTCCAATTGAATCCTATGGAGATAAAATGCTATTCTTTCCTTCTGGTGAAAGGATGAGAAAAAGAACAAACCACTGGGAACTCACTTCATTTAATGTGCTACTGGAAGGTGCACATATTCTAAGGTAGCGTAAGAACCAGCATGGAATAGAACTGGACAATTTTATGGCAGGTACAGCACCTAAACTAAGTCAAACTTTGAAACACATATGCTATATCAATATAGGCTCTAGTTCTAAATGTACTGGTATATGTTTAGTCAGCTATGTATTTGTCACACACAAGGAATGAGTTTATGAGTTTAAATTAGTTTTTATTATTATTTGTATGGCATCACTGACATGCATTGTATCTTATGGGCAAAGATCTCGGGGTCTAGTTTCACTTATTACTAAGCATAGTGCTCATAACCTTGAAGATGAGCAAATGGGGGTCTGCATCAATAAGCAATAGGAAGGGAATATAGTAGTTGAGAAGAGAGTTGTTTTTCAGGATTAATTTTAAGATGATTGTATCAGTTGTTTTGGGCAAGAATAGGTTGTTGGACTCTACCAATGGCACAAAGTAGGCAATAAACCAGCAGAAATAACTGCTGGATATGGATTCTTTGGCATAGTGGAATCCCTAGATGGCTTATCCCAACCATTCTCCTGACCCTGAGGTAGGGCGCCAATGCTTTTTTTGTGATGGGACTGCCCAGTGCGCAGTACCGGTACCTCCAGATGCAGTACCAGTACTTCCAGTCAGAGCTCAACAACTTTTCCTCTGGAATATCGGCACCTTTTTTTTTTTTTAAACAAAAAAACCACTGGCTGTATCAGAGGGGAAGGTATTATGAGCAGGTTGCATCTTTTCTTTGTCAGCCAGTTCCTTGGGAGCTGATACTAACTGATGCAATTAAGGGTACGTCTAGACTACATGCCTCTGTCGCCAGAGGCATGTAGATTAGGCTACCAGACATAGTAAAATGAAGCGGCGATTTAAATAATCGCCACTTCATTTAAATTTACATGGCTGCCGCGCTGAGCCGACAAACAGCTGATCAGCTGTTTGTCGGCTCAGCGCAATAGTCTGGACGCACGGGTGGCGACATCAAAGGTATTTGTCAACCACCCAGGTTAACCTCATCCCAGGAGGCATACCTGGGTGGTCGACAAATACCTTTGATGTCGACAGCCGCGCGTCCAGACTATCGCGCTGAGCCGACAAACAGCTGATCAGCTGTTTGTCGGCTCAGCACGGCAGCCATGTAAATTTAAATGAAGCGGCAATTATTTAAATCGCCGCTTCATTTTACTATGTCTTGTAGCCTAATCTACATGCCTCTGGCGACAGAGGCATGTAGTCTAGACGTACCCTAAGAACAGCCCTGAGACTTCTTTAAATTATGTCAGAAGACATGCTGTTACTTGGTAGTCCCACATTTTGGATATGAGGGGGTATGTCTACACTAGCCCCCTAGTTTGAACTAGGGAGGCTAATGTAGGCATTCAAAGTTGCAAATCAAGCCTGGGATTTAAATATCCCGTTCTTGATTTGCATCTTCCTGGCCAGTCGCCACTTTTTTTGAAATTTACAAGTCCGGACTAACTGCCCGCATCTACATGCGACAGGGACTCAGTAGTTCGAAATAAAGCCCTAGTTCGAACTTCCTGTTATTCTTCCTGGAATGAGGTTTAACAGGTAGTTCGAACTAGGGCTTTATTTCGAACTACCAGGTCCCTGCCACGTGTAGACGAAGGCAGTTAGTCCGGACTTGTAATTTAAAAAAAAAATGGCTACCGGCTGGGAAGATGCAAATCAAGCGTGGGATATTTAAATCTCGGGCATGATTTGCAACTTCAAATGCCTATATTAGCCTCCCTCGTTCGAACTAGGGGGCTAGTGTAGACATACCCTGGGAGAACATGGGGGTATTATAGAGGCAGTTACACAGATTTAAGACCAGATTCAAAGCAAAGTTTTTGTATTGACATCAAAGAGCTTTGACTCAGAACTGTAATGCATAATAGTAAAGAATTACAAGTCTGACTAGCAATTATAATGCACAGAGATTTTAGCTCATCCTAGGGTGGTAAGTTTCTTGACTCCTTAGTTTTGAGAAGAAAAAGAAAACCATGAAAACCATGCCTCAAAGCTGACTTTCTACTAAGGCTGACTCCTGGAGACAATCTTACTTGTCTATTGTTTTGCTACACAATATGTGATCACGTTTGCTTTTGTGCAAACTGGGATTGTTTCATTGAAGCAGTCACTGTCCTAGTTTCCAGATAAAGAAATTGGTACTCTATTCATTGGTACAGTCCATTAAATGTAATTTGTTGTAAACATAGAAAAATAAACTTGAAATTGATAAAGAGGTGTTCAGTTTAGTGCTATTATAGAGTCCAACTAGTGAGGAGAAGATATTGATTTGTCTTCATGTAATCTGTCAATTACCCCTACCCGTAAAATCCAGTATAACTTCAAGCAAGTCTGGGGAATTATTTCTATCTTTGTAAAATTAAAAAAAAAACCTCAAATTTTCATGCAATCGTACTGTGTCTTTTGTAAATATCATGAGAGTTTGGACTCCTGTCTCTACTCTGAGAATAAATGCATTGAGATCCTATTTGCAGAGTTTTGTATCAGAGAAATTGGTCACATACAGAAAGTGTCCACTTCAATACCCATCTTTCTCATGTGAAAAAATATTTCTGGAATCCAGTGATTTCTCATTGTAAAGTCATTTTTTCCTCCCACATAATTTTTCCTACTTAGTAAGAACTTTGGATTGGGAAACACTTTCCTTTGGCAAATTGAGAGGTAGTTTTTGTATATATAAGGCTTCTGTTTTAATTCAAAATAAGAAAGATTCCCTTTGAATTACAAAGACATTCATCTGCAATGAATTTAGATGAGTATAATTTAGATGAACATAATGTTTATAAACTTAAAAAACAACAAATGGTCTGGTAGCCCTTTACAGACTAACAAAACATGTAGATGGTATCGTGAGCTTTCCTGGGCATAGCAGTAAGTTGACTCTGATAGTGGAACACCGCACTTCATTATGGGCAACAAAAGTCCCAAATTTTTTGAATACATTGCAGTATGCAAATGCAGTGAACCACTGCTTTCAGTGAAATTGATCTATAAAAAAAATTATATTGATTTTACATTACTGAACCTTCAGTGGGAACCTAAAAGAGTCCAAGAGGGATATATGGTATATGGTTTTCAGAGATGCTTACTAAATTTATGTATTGAGCTTAGTTTAAAAAAGCTATTTTGAATGCATATGATTAGTAAGTATTGGAATGTAAAAAAAGGTGTTAAACAAGTTAGCTGAGGTAAAACTGACTGTGCAAAGGACTTGCATCAGGCCTCTACGCCACTGAAGTCTCACTTAAATCCTGCTTTGGGGGTTGACATGAGACTTGTTGCAGGGAAATAATTCACCTTTGGCAGAGGTGAATTATACCTTCTCTTTATATGCTAACTGTCTTGAGTTTCCTTAGTTACACATTTTCTAGGAAAGGTTATTTATATAGAGATTCATAGCAGAACAACAGAAATATTTTAAGTATAGACAGTTTGATAAATTCTCTCTCTCTCTCTCTCTCTCTCTCTCTCTCTCGTTCCATGTACTAAGAGAGAAAAGAGCTACCATGAACCAATGTGCTGATCTGAAAGGGGAATTTTGCCCTCTATGATTTTTAATCTCATTTTAGTCTTTAAGGGTATGTCTACACTACAGCATTATTTCGAAATAGTTATTTCGAAATAATGCGTCTACACACAAAATACATTTTGAAATAGCTTTTTGCTATTTCAAAATAGCGTCTCCACACTGAGTGGGCACTAAATTGCATTTAAGGCCAGCTGGAACCAGGTCCGGCAGGGCATCAGGTCAGGAGTTACTTTGTGTGGCTGCTGCCTGAGGCTATCTGAGGCCTGTGCTTAAAGGGACCCCCTCCTCCCCTCCTCCGCCGGCCCCTGGACAGCCCACTCTCAGGTTTCCCTGCTTGCTTGCCTACCTCGATGAGGGGCAGCAAAGCTTTTGTCTCTGTGTGCTCTGGTTGCCCTCACTTGGGACACCACAGCACTCTGCAACATGGAGCCAGAGCTGCCCCTGGGTACTCTGGTGCTTCTTGTGGACGCGTTGCTGTGAGCTTGGCTCCACTTTCTGCAGGCTGTCATCCGGGAGGTCTATCGGGGGGGGGGGGGGGGGTGTCAGTATCCAGGAGGCCCTGTGGGAGAGCTTCTATCCTGAGGAGCACTAAGAGCCTCCCTGGTCTGCCCCACTGGGGGCTTGTGCCTCATTCCTCCCTCCTGTCCCTCCACTTATCCCTCCCTAACTCTCCTTCCTGATGTCAAATAAAATACTTGTATTTTCATGAACACAAACTCTCTTTATTTAACAAAACTGGAGGTGGGGAATGAAACTCTGGTGAGACTGGGGAAAGGAGAGGGGAGAGGGGAAGAGAGAGGATGGAAGAGGGGAGGGGAAAACCTGGGAGGAGGGACCTGGAAGGGGGAAGCAAAGGGAAGAAGGGGGAAGGGAAGCTCAGGGCTCAGGATTGGGGGTCTCGCTGGACCAACTTGATTTTCATGCAAACCTGCTCCTGGGTTCGCATGTAGCCTTTGGTGGCCGGGCTGACAGCTGTTCTGCCAGCGTTCCTCTTTCTAGTGCAGAGATCATGATTGTTGGGGGCATCCCCCCCAAACCTTAAAAAGGTCCATGATCTCCACCCTGGACCAGGAAGGCACCCACCTTCTCTGGGCCCTGTCAGGCTCCTGGGAGCTGGCAGATGGCTCATGGGGAGAAGTGGAGGGCTGGCTGCCAGTGGCTTACTGGCTCATGTTTTGGGGCCACTGGGTCAGGGGCAGTGACTGCTGGCTCTGGGCTGGCAGGCTTGGAGCTGGCACAGGCACTGTGGCCAGAGTCAACCACTTTGAGGGCTCTGAGGAGGGAGGAAGGAGAGGAGTGTTCTTGGTTGAGGCTGGAGTGGCCACCAGGGCACCTGGGGAGGCTGGAGGGCCCCTATTTCGATATAAGTGTCTACACAGCACTTATTTCGAAATAGCTATTTCGAATTTGGCGTTATTCTTCGGGGAATGAGGTTTTCAAAATTCAAGATAAGCTCTCTGCTATTTCGAATTAATTTCAAAATAGCAGTTTGGCTGTGTAGATGCTAGTAAAGTTATTTCGAAATAACTTTTCTGTGTAGACATATCCTAGTATATTAACAGTAATTCTACTCAGTAATTGTGCCTTCAAACTATAAATATCATCATTCTTTACAAGGGCTAGTAAATATCATATTTTACAGACAAGAAAAATGGGACCATCCACTCTGCAAGTGAAAGTGTGATTGTAGCACAGATAGGGGTACTCATGTCTCAGAAGAGTAGCCATGTTAGTCTGTATCTGCAAAACCAACGAGTCCTGTAGAGACTAACAGATTCCTTTAGAGACTAACAGATTAATTAGGGCATAAGAGCTTTATTAGGTGTATTCATGTAAGCTTTAATTTATCTAGCATGAATGACAGCTGTGGTGTAGATGTGGAAGCCTGGTTTCTACACAAGCTAGTACAGCTAACTACCAATCTGCCAGGTAGCCTGGGGTACATACTTGGGTTGCTAGCCCACTGATATCTGTGCCACCGCATCTATATTGATATTGTTACACATGCTAGCTAGATTAAAAGATACATGTGCTACAGTCACACCCTGCTCTACAGTGGGGACATACTCTGAGGAGCAGGGAAGTGATTTGCCCAATGGTAAATAAAATGCATCAGTGGCAGAGACAGAAATACAGCTGTTTTTTGGACTCCTACTTTATATCTACTGGACTGTGATGTCTTAAAGTGTGTCCTTAGGATGAGTATTGCCTTGCAGTAGCTTTCATTTTTAATCTAGAAAACTGCAGGGAAACAGCCAGTAGAGTGTGCTGCTGACTTGTCATAAGAGAAAAAACTTCTCTAGTTGCTGCTTCAAAAAGCCCTACATTTGCCCACCCTCTTACTATTCGTTAAAAGAAAAAAATTTCATGTCGGTTTAGAATTTATGTCTTTATAATGTTGTCTTTTCCCAAGAACCCTCATATAATCAACATGCAAAATGATTCAGGATCATTCCAATGGCTGGGGGACCAGGAGCCGAAGCTAGTATAGTAGATCAGAATAATGGAGTTAGATTGTCTCATTTTTCTTTCAGTTTGAAGTTACTATTCTGAAGGTCCCATTCATGAAAGTCCAAAAAAAAAAAAAAGTGTTTACATTTTCAGTTT
The DNA here is from genome assembly GCF_049634645.1 of Pelodiscus sinensis. NCBI lineage: Eukaryota > Metazoa > Chordata > Testudines > Trionychidae > Pelodiscus > Pelodiscus sinensis. The sequence goes on along the minus strand of NC_134712.1, from coordinate 211,194,504 downwards.
TTCAGCTGACCTTACCAGTTATCCTCTGACCCATGTTATGATCTAAAAACATCTGTGAAACCCTGGCAACTTAAGTATATGGGGATTGAGTTTGTACAGAATCTCTCATCGCCTTTCTCCTTGCTTATACAAGCATTGTAATATTTTTCCAGAGCCTTCATAATAATATTTGAAGGTTGTTTAATGAATTGTGTTTTTAACACGCACCATATTGTGTTATCTTTTATGATGTTGGCATACGAATTTTTTAAAATATGTAACTAACTTATTAAAAACTGCATTTCTTTCTGAATCTGAACTTCTCACTACATGGCACTTTCCCACCAGCTGTGTATGTAGGCGATCAACTTCCTTTGCAGCTGGTAGGTGCCACCCTGGGATGTTTGATTAGCTGGCAGAAGATGTACTATGACAGCATGAAAAATATCTCATATTGGCAAATGAGCCCACACCTCCTACCACACATGCTACTCTCAGGCTATGAATTAAGCAAACAAACCCAGTCATGTTTCATAGTGGCTGATTTTCTGGTTACTATAGCTTGTGAGAGCCTGAATCATAAACACAAAGACTAGCAGCACAGGTGATACTTTATAAAACATTTTTTACTGATAAAAATAGATGAAGAAAACCAAATCCTACACATTCTTTAAAACTTTCACTTTCCAATCCAATTCTGAAATGGTTTTCAAAATCTAGTTTAAAGAGATGGGGGTAATCTCAATGTATTATCTCTGTTTTGTGTTGAAAAGGGCACATTGACACTAAAGCCATTGTGCCAAACTGACATAGCCTTAAGACTTGAGACTTATTACAGGGATGATGACTTTCTGTATTCATTGGAATACAAACAAAATCCAGTTGGTCAGGAGGAATTTGAATTTTGCACCAATATGAATTCAAAAGTCCTGTTTAGTGCATAGGGGGATTAAATGTAATCACTGATCCATCAGTACTGTCCTTCTGGTTGCTTAATCTAGGTCCAAGTTCTCTCCTGAATAACAAAAACAAGTGAGAAATTAATATGGACAAACAGAGTTAGCCATGACTGGCACAGAAGAATATAGTAGAGTGCAGTCAGGAGGATTTACTGCCGTGGTGTCTGGACAGATCCCTTGCTCTGTCAGTGACGATAACCAGAAGGCTGCTTCTGTGAGTGCTCAATGATGTGGGCCCAATGACCACCGCAGACCCTGAGAGGGCCCCCAAAGACCACAAATCAGATAAGGTGCCCAGCCAGGTTTATTGTTAAATGAAGTACAGTAATAGTTGTCAGTAGAGTCTACTGAATCACTACACACATGAACTCGTAACAATGGCCTCTGCTCAACAGTGGGAAACTCCCACTGCCCCCCAGCTAGACAAAGACTGTACCCCCAAGACACCACTTTATACACTGGTACAAACAAATTACACATCACTGCTGACGTGTCAGGTTACCACCCTCTAACTCTTCTTAGATACCACCCATCACCCTATACCTCGTGGGTTGATCATTAGATCATCTCTATCCATCATGCTGTCATTTTAGACCCTTTCCTGAACCTGGGTCAGTATCTGTGGGGAGTGTGTACCAAGGATTTTTTTTAATGAGTTGGTGGTACCATGTGCTTTCAACTTATGACCAGTACCAATTACTGTTCTACATTTGTGCCTATTACCAATTAGTGTTTTGCTCTCTCAGCCCTGTTCGTGCCAAGTTCTGTGAGCAGGGGCCTGCCTCTTGCTCACAGCTTAGCTTTGCTTTATGTTAGCCATCTTTTGTCTGTTGTTAGCTAGGCCTCAGGCCTCAGACCAGGCCTGTGCTACATGGGCTTATGTTTTAGGCCTTTATCTTACTACATAGAGAAAATGCATATTAGAATAAAGAGAGAGACTCAAGAAAGTACTCAGTGCTGCCACACTGGTGAAGCTGCATAGATGTGGCAGTGGTGAATTGGGGGTGGGGGAGAACATGATTATTTTAAAAAAGACGTAAGATTGAAGGAAGTGCATAGCTCTCATGATGCTGTTGGTTCAGTGTTGTGACTGTGGACTCAGCAGGGTAGCAGTGTATTGATTTACACTGTAAAGACTCTTTAAATCCCGTTTAATTGGTTAACTGGTTAAAAATATTGTTTAATCAGTTAACAAATTAAAGGGGAGGGTGGGCAGGGGGATTGCTCCAGCCCACATGGAATGCCTCCCCCCACCTGCCATTGGGCTGGAACAGCTCCCCCTCAGCCTCCTGCCACAGGCCAGGATGCTAGAGCAGCCCCTGTCCACAGTAGGCCCCCTGTGGGGATGGAGCTGCCACCTGCCCGCAGCTGGCAGGGAGCTGCTCCAGCCCCTACTGGTTAACCTTAACTGGTAAGACACTTACCAGTTAACTGGTTAAACATTCACATTCCTACCTGTGTAGAAAAAGTATTTCTTCTCTGTTGTTTTCCTCAAAAAGAGTATCCTGACAAAGGCAGCATGCTTGGAAATAGGGCAAGTAACTATTATCATACCTGTTTGTCAGGATCCATGAGTTGAGGCCAGGGCTTGGTTTCTAGGGGATGTCCTCTGAGTTTAGTCTACAAGAGCAAGGCCAGAAGCAATAGTTCATAGTTGCTGTAGGATCATATTGGAGTAAAGGCCGATGAGCTACCCTGGCCCAGAGCCAAGTGAGTCAGCCAAAATAAGGTTAGTGGAACAAAGGCAAGGTGAAATGTCAGGATCTGATGAGGGGACCAGAGCATCAGTAGTGCGCAAATGAGTCTCTTTGCAGCAGGGATCCAATGAACTGGTGTTTGCCCTAGACCTTAAATAGTCTGTCTGGGCTAACTAGCTAGTTAATTCTTGTGAAATGTTTTGGTGTTTGGTGAAATGTTTTGGTGTTTGGTGAAATGTTTTTGGTGCTGAGTTCACTAAACTGGAACACAGTAGAAGGAATGCAAGAGTCAACATTGATGGTGCCCATTACTGACTGCAGTTACAAAATTGAAAAAAAGTGACCTTAAACTTAGTTCTGAAAGAATATTACAAAATAAAAGCTATTAGATAGAGCTGGATGAATAATGGATTATTTGGCTCGCTAGCAATTCCTCAAAAATCAATAAGAAAATTGTTTAATTTTGATAATTTAACACTTTAAAATTTAAAAAGGTAAAATGAAAGGACCTTTTGAAACAAAAAGTGATTTAAAAGAAAAAAAATCAAGATACTGCATTTTGAAGATGTTAAAATGAAACATTTTGATTATTTCTGATTTTATTTTTATTTTTGAAAGAATTTGACAAAGTTGACATGAATTCCTGGAATGGTTTGATGTTGGTGAATCTGCATTTTCCACTGAAAAACATTACCCAGAATCTACTTTTGAGAGTTCAATGAAGATAAGACCTTAGTATTGTAAATCCAATCAGAGCGTCTATTTAATGAAATTACTCTCTTTTTCTTTTCTTTCCCCACCTGAAGACAAAAATATAGAGACATTGTGCTTCATAGACTTGTCTTATCTGAATGATAGTGATTCTATGAAAGATAAAGGAGGAACAACAACTAGGTAAAGGAGGAACAACATGATAAAAAATGTATAGGATGTCTGAATACTTAGGCTATGTCTATACTGCACGCTTATTTCAAAATAACAGACTGCGCCTCTACACAGCAAGCCCATTATTTTAAATAATTTTAAAATAACAGGCTTCTTACTCTAACTTCTGTAATCTTCTGTGTTCTTCCTTTGACTTCCTGCTGCGTAGACAGCTCCAAAAGCCGAGTTAAGCTACGTCGACTTCAGCTATGCAATTAATGTAGCTGAAGTTGCATATCTTAACTCGACTTTAACCCGCAGTGTAGATATACCCTTATAGCTGTACTAAGTGAATATGTCTAGTGAGGGCAGGGGACTGGACTCGATGACCTCTCAAGGTCCCTTCCAATTCTAGTATTCTGTGATTCTGTGATCTAGTCATAGGTTTCAGTTAAGTGCTTTGGGTCATATACAGCTGTATGCACAATTTTGCAAGATCTGGTCATGCTGTACAGTTGTGTGATGACCTGAAGACATTGTATTTAAATTCTGTTGTATTTTTATATTATTCATATGTTAACAAACTGTTCTCGAGGTTCTGTACACATGTCTATCAATGTTCTTTATTTTTGTTAGCTCAGAGTTTTCTGAAGGGGGGGGGGAAATCGCCTTTTGTCAGATCTTTGATACTTGGTTTCAACTCAGAGATGATTACTTTTCTAATTGAGGAAAGTCATTTCAGCCATTAAAAAATATGATTAAAAATAGAGTTTTTACTGTCCTAAAAAAAAGGGGGGGGGACGAAGGGTTAAATTGAATCTTGTAGTTACTACTGTTGTCCCTCTAAGATTTATTTATAGAGTCTCATACAGGATTCATCAGTGAGGTAACTAAGCATCTCACAATCTTAATATACTTACCTTCACATTCCTGTAAAATACCATTATTCACATTTTACAGATGGGGAACTGAAGCACTGATTTGTCTAAGGTCTCAGTGAAGTCTGTGGCAGGGCAAGGAATTGAACTAGGCTGTCCCAAGCCATAGGCTTGTGTATTAGTTATTGGACCATCCTTATGGATGCCAACCCCCTAGGATTGATCTGGAGTCTCCAGGAATTAGATATTAATTTTAATAAAAGATTATGTCATTTGATGAAATCTCTAAGAATACCTCTAACCAAAATTGGCAACCTGTCCATCCTTCCTGTGTATGGCCTGCCCTTGCTTCACAAGAAAGTGTAATCCTCATATCCCTTTTAGCTAAAAAGTGGCATTATTTAAATAAAAAGACCAGGTTTCCAACAGATAATCTGAAAGATCAGTCTGATTATCCCCAATGTTTACAAAACAGTTACACATCACAGCTAGAGGAAGTATAGAATCTTAAATGCACAGTCTTATTGTAATGTAATAATAATGCAGTGCAATTGTTTAAGTAGAATCTGAGGAAAATAAGAAAAATCTATTTTATTATTGTGCATATTTTTTTTAATTTAAAAAGTACTGAGCACTGAGAGTACATTGAAGAGCCTCCTGTTCAAAACATGGCCTCTGTTTGTGACACAAATTATAGAATTTATACATGCAAAATTCATTTGCATGGATAGATGGAATGCTAGCAAGTTTCATACATGTAAATTCTATTGTATGTATGGCCAAGTCAGAGTGTGCAAAGACTGCACACTGGGCACACAGCTAGAAGCTAGCTGAAACCTCTGAAAATGTGGATGCTGCTGTTTAAGAGACAAATTTTACACTCAGATACATGTGCTTAATGTTCATTGATTGCACTGGGATCTGTGCTCTCATGTATAAAGGCAGCGTATGGCAAATCATGTCGAATTATTGGTTTTAAAAAGCGCATCAGTTAGAGGAAAGTAGGCTGGTGACAAATATCTGCAAAGATTTACTTACGCTTTTAAGCACAGATAATAATTTACATTCTTAAATAGACCACAGTTCAGTTTTTCCCAGATTTAATCATTAAACAGGAAAAAACTTAATTTCACCAAGTGCAATCAAAGAATTTTGTACAGTAGCAATTAAAATACAAAACTGGAATCACAGCTACAGCAAATTAGACAGCTGCAAGCATTGGTGTATTTTTAGCATTCATTTCAATCAAAATACACAAAGGGCTTTTATTTTCTTCAGTATTATTCATCAGGTGTCGCTCCTGTTTCTATAATTCAACAGCCCGACTGAAAACACGTGTACTTCTAAATACTGATTTACCAATAGCAAAAAACTCCTTTTTTATATAAGCGAAACTAGGTAAAAATCTTCAGAGGAGGAGTGAATGTGGTTCGCTTGCTTTGGCAGGAAGGGACTTCCAACTATAGCTGAACTGTTTAAATAAGGAAACCAAAAGCCATTTTGCTGTTTCTGTTACTTTTACTGTACTTCATGTGTGGCATGGAGTTTTCCTTATTGTAAATGCCACACATGAAGTTAAAGGACTTATTTCTCATCGTTCCTAGCTGCTGCCATGCTGAGGAAGTAAGACTTCTTATTGAAATGCCCAGACTTTTGTGTCTAAGGGTACATCTACGCTTCATCGCTATTTCGGGATACTGGAAGTATCCCGAAATAGCTACCCCACATCTACACAAGCTGCCCGTTATTTTGAAATATTTTTCAAAATAATGGGCGCGCTATTTCACCATTCCAGTAAACCTCGTTGCACAAGGGATAAGGGATGCTTGAAATAGCACATTATTTTGAAATTTGGTGCTGTGCAGACGCGCCCCATTTCAAAATAAGTATTTTGAAATAGTTTTTAAGTAAGATATGCAATTTACATAGTGCAAATAGCGTATCTTATTTCGAGTTTAGGGTGCTGTGTAGACACACCCTAAGTCAGCAAACAGTTCTGTGTATTCACCTTATAATTAACCAAAGGTTAGCTCTAAATTCGATCTACAAACATGTTCCCTCCATTTTCCATCTCTGTGAACTGACAGAATGAAGAACTGGCATTGTGGGCATGCACAGCTCTTAGATAGTAGGACAAGTGCAGTTCCACTGTCCCAGAACTACAGGAGCAGGATGCAGAGACCCTGTGCAGTGGCTCTGGAATCTGTGATTCTTGCATGCTGAGTAGAGCCATGCTCCACAGCGATGGTAGCATAGAAGGGAATTTGGGAGGAAAAGAGGGAGGGATGGGCCAGGAAAGGTAAATAGGTACAGTCAATAGTTTCATCCCAGTGTGGATTTGCAGGACACCTCCTGCCAGTTTCTCATGTAGCAGAGAAGCTACAGAGGCTAGAGCAACCATGAAATGGCTTCATGGCTGTTTTACTAGCTGAGCAGTGGCCCTTCAAATGCCATAGCCAGAAGAGACCACTGTGATAATTTAGCCTGACCTCCTTTCTAACACAGGCCAGAGAACTTCCCCAAAATAATTCCTAGTGTGTATCTCTTAAAAAACCCCAACCCAATCTTGATTTTAAAATTGCCAATAAGGGAGAATCTACTACCTTTGGTAAATTGTTTTGAAGGCTAATTATCCTCATTGTTAAAAATTATTTACAGTCTGAATTTCCTAGCTTCAGCTACCAGCAATAGGATCAGAGGCTTCTTGTTTCCCTCCGTTCCTTTGTCTTTTCCCTTTGCCAAATTTATTCACTTTGCAGAGGGGAGAGAATTTGGGCCTTGATTTGTGAAATATTTTATCATTGTTATGGTTTCCCATCTACCCTCAGTCTTCTCAATTCATTTTTTCCAAGAGGAAGTATTCTTTTGGCTTCTGTGTGGCTAAAGAACCAGCTCTAGCTGTTATATCCTGTCTCTCTATCCACAGCCCTATTCTTTGATGCTAAATTCTCATTTACTCTTCTTCTAACTTCTGCTTTTATCTTCCAGGTCATTTCACCTTCTCTTGCATATTGCTTTCTCCTCTCTTTTGGGCCTCTTGCTGTTTTATAGATCCTCTCCCTTTAGTCAAAGCCATTCTCCATCCTACAGAATTTCAGTTGGTCTCCCGATAAGTACGTTACCTTAAACTTAACTTTCATTACACCCCTTTCCTATCCCTTGTTGCCCTAAAGTGCCAATCAGTATTGCAACAGTAAATTATAGTTTAATGCAGATGGGAGCATTAGAAGTAGAGATGAGAAGATAAAAGGGTGTGCCAATTTGGAGCCTGTGCCATCAATAAGATTACCTCTGGGACAAAGTCCTTGTATCACTGTGCTGACATTAGTGATGTTGCTGCCTTGTGATGTGGTGATGCTGACATCATTGCAGCTTCTTGCACAGTAATATTATGTCAGCTCTGAAGATAATTTGGAATGGTTTCAATATTCCGCAAGCTGCGTGTGCAAGATGATGGTGTAATGAACACACAGACTGTAGACAGAGCTACTAAATAAATCCCACTCACCTCTAAGGAGCTGGGGCATGACCAGAGAGGTCCTTCAGTTTAAATACTGAGGCCTGGAGGGCTAAACTTACAGAAAGAGCACATACCTGGGATTAGTAGTAGCCTCTCTGTAGGTCATCCACTGGAGAGTAAAAGCATACACACACACAAATGGTATTCAATTTTTTATGGAAAAAATCTCAACATTTTGAACCTGCTCTACAAACAAACAGAACTGGTATGCTGCACCAGGGGCTTGTCAATCAAGACTCTCGTTCTCCAGAACATGGTGTGGCTATATTAATCACTGACTTATGCTGCTTCTGCATAGGGATTTTCCCTCACATTATGAAGAAGGATCTTTCCCCATCCCCCATCCCTGCTCTGAGCAAGTAAACAGAGCCAGTATTCATTGCTATGGGATTTTTGGAGCACGGTGGAGGGAGAGGCAGCAATCAGTATAGTATAGTGTGGAAGTTCAAAAATAGGGAGACGAGCAAGTTAAAAAGGAACAGTCACCAAATCTGTGCTAACTTGTGAACTCATCATCACAGTCTGAGGCAGTAAGACACAGAATTGTTAACACAGTTGCTGTTATACACCACATGCCGGTAGGCCACGCAGACAGAATGTTCACTGGAGGACCAGTGCTCAAGCATTTCTCTTTTCCCAGTACTGCTGCTTCTAAATCTTGTATACTTGTACAAAGCTTTTGGGAACCGGATTGTGCTGTGAAATCCATTCTGCTATTAAATATTAGAATACAAATACATAACTAACTACGTGGAACCAATGATTGTGATGACATTAATTATAGCAATCTAACTTGTTGCGAATGCCTTAATTTCAAACACATCTGAAGAGGTTTCTAAGGGATTTTACCAGCAGCACTGTAAATTATTTGTCAGTGCATGATGAAAAGCCTGGATTATTTATACTTCAGTGTTATCATCTTAATAGGCGACTGCCTGCCTGCCACCCACATTAACTATTTTTTCCCCTCCACTAAGGTGTTTAAGGTGGGGGTCTGTTGTGGGCAGCTTGAAATTTTGTGTTTATATTTCAGAAGGCAAGCTGAAACCCTCAATATTTGGTCTCCAGCTGAGCAAAATACACATTTAGAAATTACAACATTGGTATTGGCTATCTGCAGCTTTAGGAAGTGGCTGAGAGCTGGCAGTCAGTTAAAACTGGGCTGGAGTTCAATAGAAGAGTTCTGCTGCATGTTTTTGTAGGATGTGCCTGAATCCTGGGCTACACTGCAGTAGGGTTTTGAAGTAAAAGTTCTTGAAAAGGAAATGTAACCCTTAAATAGCTTGTCCACATTTTCTGATATAGGCAGGTAGAGTCATTGCTCCTTCAGATTTGTTTTTGGGGTGGGAGTCTTTAGTCATACATTTTGGCCAAATTCTGATCTCATTTACAGTGGTGTAAATCTGAGGTAACTCCATTCACTTGGACACACGAGTGACACTGGATTTTTACTGGTGTAACTGAAATCAGGGCTTTAGTCTTTACCTGAAGGCTACGTTGGATTGTGACTTGAAATTGAGTCCTATTCAGTAACAGAAATAGGAGATCATACTTCCTTGAGACAGGGAAAGACATAATCCAGTTATCCTAGGAAAAAAGGATTGTGCTATAGAGTTGGACTTGTCACTTTGGCCTTTTTAGTGGTCCCAAGGTGTCAACATAGGGCGTTAGCTGTTATACTTCTAGGCACACAAGTTGGGAATTTTTAACCTTTATCACTTTGGTTACATCAAGACAGCAAGCTTATTTTGAAATAAGCTATTTTAGAATTTTTTCTTCAAAATAGCTTATTTTGAAATAGCACGTCTACACTGCAAGGAAACCCCAAAATTATTGTGAGTCTGGCTTCCCTAATGTAGATGTGTTACCTTGAATTAGAGCCCCAGGAGGCACTGGGGAGCAATTACTTTGAACGGCCCTGTGGAGGAGCTATTTTGAAATAGTAGCAGTGGAGTATCCACTTTACTGCTATTCTGAAATAGGAATAGTGTTATTCCTCGTGGAATGAGATTTGCAGATTTTGAAATAAGTCTTCAGTTATTTTGAAATTATTTCGAATAAAAGAATTGCTATGTAGATGCTCGCATTGTTGTTTTGAAATAATGTCAGTTATTTCGAAGTGACTGTACTGTGTAGACACACCCTGTGCACCTCAGTTTCCCTGTTTCTTGGTGGGGGAGGGTGGGACCAGAAATGAGGAGATATGGGGGCTCTAGGCTGAGACAGTGGATTGGGACATGTGGGGTGAGGGCTCTGGCTGGAGGTGCAAGCTCTGAGGATGAGGTATTTGGGGTGCAAGAAGGTCTCTGAACTGGAGATCAAGGGGTTCAGAGGGCAAGCAGGGGATCAGGGCTGGGACAGAGGGTTGTGGCACAGTGGTGATGGGGGAAGTTTCAGGGCTGCAGGCTATGGGTGGCGCTTACCTCAAGCAGCTCCCAGAAGCAGTGGCTTGTCTCCCTCTGGCTCCTATGGGGAGGTGTGGCCAGGTGGCTCTGTGCGCTCTCCCATCCATAGGTGATGTCCTTGTAGCTCCCTTGGGCTGCAGTTCCCAGCCAGTGAGGTGGGGGCAGCATATGGAGGTCCCTGGCTGCCCTTATGCATAGAACCTAGAGTGGGGACCTGCCACCTCTTCCAGGAGCTGTGTGAAGCCATGGCTGAGAGCCTGCCTTAGCCCCATGTCCTGCTGACTGGACTTTTAATGGTCTGGTCAGCAGTGCTGACTGGGGCTCTAATTGGCATTCTGGTAAAAAGTCAGACACCTGGTAACTCTGTTGAAGTCAGTGAAAAGACTCCCATTGACTTCAGCAGGCTTTGGATCAGGCCCTAGAAGCTTTTGTTTTCTGTGTATATTGACTGTGACCAGTGTTTATGAATGCCTGCTACGAGGCAGCTGAGTGTCTAATAAGCCCACTCAATTGACATATCCACTATGTAAATCAATGTGTAAAACAGACTCCTGTGCTTGCAGATGTTCTCAGATGGAACCACTTAAACACACTAAAAACCTGCTTGGTTCTTTTGAAAGGGTTAATTAAATTGACCAACGAGAATATGCAATCAGGAAAGGATCCAGGGATCTTAGGTCGAAGAGTGAAGTCATGCCCCTTACCAGTAGAGAAAAGAATGCTAATTGCCTGCTGTATGAACATATTTTGCTGGCTAGCAAAGAAGTGGCATTGACAACTGGCAAACCCACTCTAAGGAAAAAATGTGTTTTTGAGGCAGGCCTGTAGCCAGGACTTTCATTCGGGAAGGCTCATAAGTGGAATCAAAACTTTTGGAGGTAACATGAAACTAAGTATTAGAAGGTTTTTTTTTTCTAATCCCACATTTAATTCTGTAAACATTTCATGCTGGAAGAATAATGTTGTCAGTTGGTTGTAGTCAACACCACCCTCATCCCTTTTTTCTCTGGCCCCTTCCCTTTCTCTCAGCAACACACTTGTTTAGAAGCTGGCTGTCTTCATGGAAATTAGAACTAAATCCTCCTTTCAGATTTGCTTTGGGGATTTCAGCTGTGGTGTACTTGGCCAGCTCAGCAAGAGACTTCAACATGTGGCTTAAAAAAGAGAGGATGGGCAAGCGGCTAGAGGACTTGGGATTTGCATATAAAGTTAGGTGGCCTCTTATATACCTTGCTGAACCAGGGCCTTTAACACCTGCCACACATCCCAGTGACATCAGTGAAAGTTTTATCTCAATATCAAATGAAAGATACAAATTATGAGGCATGGTATGGGCCAGAGAGCAGGACTTTGTCCTAAAAACGGTGGAAAGAAAGGTGGTGTGCGTACAAAACAAGGTGTCTGCAGAGGCTCGCCATTTAACTTGGTATTTCTGCTTTCTGGTGTATGTATGAGGAGGAATGATATCAAGGATCAGCTTCTATGGTCCACAAGGCCAATTTGCATTATTCAGTGGGCAGAAAGGTAGCTTGCTGCTATTGATCTCAGAGCTTTATTAGACAGTAATCTTTACTGCTCATAGCAAGTGAAATTCATTTAAGCTCTAGAAAGCTCAAGTAATCAGGCTCCTAGAGTGGTGAAGAAATGGGGAGAAGGTAAAAATTACCATTACCCTAGCCCAGTGCTAGTATATTCCACCAGTCTGTGTTGGACTAGATGCTGTAGCCCTCCCTATGCACCACTTGTGCAGTGTGTTAGGTGAAGGGCCACCCCATAGCTAAGCCCTTGTGACACTCTTCAAAGTGGTCAGCAAAACCAATGCTATGACCTGTCTTGGCACCCCGGGGTAGGTACAACAGCACTCCTGCAGAGCTGCACTGCTTGCCCCATACACGCCAACATAAGGGTTAAATGGGGTGTAAGACCATTAGGTAGCCCTCATACTGTCACACAGTGTGAACTAAAGACACACAGAAAGTGATTTTTCCATTTCTGCAGATTATTAGAGCCCTGTGCAGATACAAAATTTGTACCCCATCCATACTGGCAAAAATGAGCCACGGATATCCACAATCTTATCTTTGGTTGCAGATATTCATGGCTATAAAGTGGATATCTGCGGATTTACAGAAGATGCTGGTTTGTAAAATTTCCCATCAAGCATCTTTGTGCTTTATTCCAGACCACCTTCTGATTTGTGGGAATATCTGCCACCTCATTGTCCTTGTACATATCCCTCTTCAAAACTCTCTGGGTACGTCTACGCAATAGAGAAGATCACAGTTGCCACTGTCGATCTTCCAGGGTGAATTAACAGGTCTAGTGAAGACATGCTAATTTGAACTAAGAGGGGCGCTCTGGTCGAGGCAGTAGTCCTGCTTCCAAAAATTCTTAACAATGTCTGGGAAACTGGCATGATGTGAACACTGCTCATCTTCTGACCAGTATTATCTCTTTGTGCTCCCCTACCTGCCTGTCATTCCTTTCCTTCCTCCACTTGTATTTCCTAGTAAAATTACAAAATAATCCTAGTGTAACTTGATTCTTAGACATTTTTTTTATAATGCTTCAATTTGGAATAGAATCTACTGTGTTTCTTATATCCCATTAAAAGTCAAAGTATCAGTTACAGGCAGTCCCCGAGTTACGCGGATCCGACTTATGTCGGATCCACAGTTACAAACGGGGTTTTTTTCGCCCCGGAGGACGGGAGCAGCGGGACGCCCAGATGCACCCCGGTCCCGCCGCCCGCATCCTCTGGGGCGAGAAAAGCTTCTCCGCATCTCCCTGGTCTGCTGGGGGGGAGAACCCCCCCCCCAGCAGACCAGGGAGACGCTGAGCAAAGCCACGGAGCACGCGGGCAGCGGGAAAGCCCAGGCACGCTGCGGCTGTCTTTGCTCCCCGTCTCCCTGGTCTGCTGTCTCCAGCAGACCAGGGAGATGGGGAGCAAAGCTGCGGAGCACGCGGGCAGCGGGACAGGGAGACGCGGAGCAAAGGACAGGGAGACGCGCCGCGGTTGTCTTTGCTCCCCATCTCCCTGGTCTGCTGTCTCCAGCAGATCAGGGAGACGCGGAGCAAAGCCGCGGACGACCCGGTCGGCGAGACTGCGGTGCGTCTTGGTCCGCCGCCCGCGTCTCCCTGGTCTGCTGGGGGGAGGGGGCGCAGCTAGTGCGCCCCCCCTCCCCAGCAGACCAGGTTTTTCTCCGGACGACTGTGGTAGAGCAGCTGGGGCGCTGCCGGTTGGTCCCGCAGCGCCGCTCTGGGCACTACTGGACCAACCCGGCAGCACCCCAGCTGCTCTGTCCCAGGCGTCCTGATTCAGGCGCTGCTGGTCAGTTTCAGCAGCGGCTGAATCAGGACGCCTGGGGCAGAGCAGCTTGGGTGCTTCTGGGTTGGTCCAGTAGCGCCGAGGAGCGGCGCTACTGGAGCAACACAGCAGCACCCCAGCTGCTCTGCCCCAGGCGTCCCCAAGTCAGCCGCTGCTGAAACTGACCAGCGCTGACTATAGGAAGCCCGAGGCAGAGTTGCTCTGCCCCAGGCTTCCTGGAATCAGCCGCTGATCAGTTTCAGCAGCAGCTGACTTGGGGACGCCTGGGGTTCTTAAGTTGAATCTGTATGTAAGTCGGAACTGGCGTCCAGATTCAGCCTGTTGAAACTGATCAGCGGCTGATTCCAGGAAGCCTGGGGCAGAGCAACTCTGCCTCGGGCTTCCTGTAGTCAGCCGCTGGTCAGTTTCAGCAGCAGCTGAATCTGGACACCAGTTCCGACTTACATACAGATTCAACTTAAGAACAAACCTACAGTCCCTATCTTGCCTATCTTGTACGTAACCCGGGGACTGCCTGTACAGCATGAATTCCTAAAATCTACTTTAAATCAGGGGTATCACGTATTGACAATTTGATGAATATTTTTGTTAACATTTGGAGCAACACTGGAAAGTAATTTGTATGACCTTTATTCCCAGCTGCAAAATTCACCTTCAGGATGAGAATGAGCCTGAAAAATAAAACCTCAAAGGGTGAATCTTTGGGAAACTTGTATGCAGACAAGAAAAATTGAAATATTAAATAGTGTGTGAATGTGGTAACATTTTACAAAGTTTGTTTTATTAATAATGCTCAAGGAAGTGCCGAAGAGAGCCCTGGTGTGGGAAGTTCTCTCTTATCCAAAGATGAGGTTTGGTGCGGGGAAAGGCAGGGCAAGCTTTCTCACTCACATGTTTAAAATCTCTGCCCTGGGGAGCCACTTTATGGGGGAGGAGATAATTTAGGCCTTATCTACATATAAATGTGCACTGGTTTAAATCAACTGGGTTTAGTGAAACTCCTGCAAACTCTTGTGTGGACTCTCAATTTCATGAATTCACAGATTATAAGGCCAAGAAGGGACTTTTGTGATCATCTTACCTGACTTCTAATATAACGCAAATCATAAATCTTCCTTGAATTTCAGTTTGAGTATCTGATTCCAGTTTAACTTAAACCTTCTTCCTAATTGACTTAGCTAGACTGAATAAGTCTGATTTAAGCCAAAGTTAGAGTGTTCACACATCTTTTCACGTTGGTTTAGCAAAGCTTTTTTTAAAATATCACAATTTTAGTTAAAAATATGTAACGGTACGTAGACAAGGCCCTAGTCTTTGTGTCTATTCAGTCTTTAATCTCTCTCATAAGGCTGCCAGCAGGCTCATTTAGTGCCCGTTTATACTTGTGCGTTAGGAATTAGACTTGTTCATTAGTTTATTTTACATAGTCCACTGAACAGCTATCAGATAGCAGGTGCTTCCAGTCACTGGGAAGCATTTGGGCAGATAACTTAAAAGTGAAAGACTCTGAAGTTCACTACCAATTCTTTGTGTTAGCTGCTCATGCGAGTGTAAATCTTCCATACAAATGTGATATTTCAATATGTGTCTGAAGCTTTACATTAAGTATATTTATCCCGATTACATTTAGCGGAGCCCAGTTGTACTAATTTCCTGTTACCTCCTCTATCTTAAATAGGGGCTGTGGCCCAATCAGGAGCTTTGGGACTTTCTTCTCTTAGGGGTGGCAGTTGGGCTTCATGGACCTTTGTCCCAGCTGCGGTCTGTGAGTGGCCTGGTGGAGGATTGGCATGTGATGATTCCATGGACCAAGGTTTGATACCCATAGTGTCAGGCCCCATCTTAAGTTTGCACCAAGACCATTCCTTGCATTCTTCTCTTTATTACTTTATAATCTAAAAAGCAGGTAGCTTGCCAGATTGCTTATGTAGCTCTTTCCATTTACTGTTGAACAAACAACGTAACAAAAGGTGTTGCACTGCAGTGGAAGTGCTACCATATGAAAGGAATCAGCACATCCTTATTTGGAAGTGGAGAAATTCGGAAGAACCTACTGAGGTAGAGAACAATGTTTCTTTTATTTAATAAATGATTTACAGTTGTTTTGTATGCTGTTCTTGCAATTTATAGTAAAATTGCACTGGAGAAACAGATGAGAATGCAAGTACAATTCCTGAAATTCTTGAAAGAAGAAAAAAAACTTGTAGTGATTGTTAACATGAGAAAAAGGGAGCTATTTTTCCTTTGCCTATCTGGATTTCCTTAACGCAGGGATGAAAGTAATTTTTATGGAGCTCTGTTGAGAGCGGATTTAGATTTTTCTCTCTGCATTGTTTTATAGTGCTGCCAAGAAGTATAATTGACAGGGGTAAATATTAAAGACAAAATATATTTGTCATTGACTCTGGGAATTTTTTTTCTTTTTACAAAACAACATTCATAACCTTAAAGGGTCTGAAAAGTGAGGGACAAGCAGCAATAGAAACAGAAATCCTCTATTAATTCTAAGTTACAGTGCACCTGCCTACCATTTTACTTGGCCTATGCATAAATAGAGGGCTTTGGACCAGGTTACCATTAATCTCTCATCTTTCATGATTATTCAGTAATTTAATCCACAAAATACTTTAAATGGTATATTAGAAACCTTTGATTTCTAAATGGCTTTACTCACAAATCTCTTTCTCTCCATGTGTTTATTGCATTCCTTGGCTAATGGAAATTTTGTCTCTACTAGAAGAGTGCCAAACAAGCCATGAAATATAGAACTCAGTAGGCCCTATCTCACAAATTGCAAAACATCTTCCAGGAGAGGCTGAGCACCCTCAACTCCTACTGAAATAGATGGGAGTCAAGGGTACATGGTAACTTTGTAGGATTGGGCCACTGGGAGGCACAACTGGCTTAGGGCCTGATCCTCCTGCCACTAAAGTCAATGAGAGTTTTTTCCATTGACTTCTAAGGGTAAAGAATAGAGCTCTTAATATCATGGTAAAAGAAACTCTGACTTCAAGAGAAATATAAGAAGTTTGTTTCATTGCTGTAGCTACTGAAGGAAATAAACTGGAGTAAAGGAAAAGCAGGGGGCCCTGGCCTGCCCCCTTTCCTCCCACCCCAAATGGATATACCAAATTCAGCTCAGTTTGTTTGGTTTTGAACTCATCCTACAAGAAATGGGATACCAGAGCCTCAGCAGCATTTTGAGGTTTAGTTCTTTATTCAGAAATATCTATAGTGTTTCATTGTTGAATGTTACAAATCAGGAATTGTGTAGGTTATAAAAGAACTGGCCTGATCCCAGTTTTATTTTGAAAAGCACAGTTCCTTTTTTTGGGGTCAGTTTATTTGTTAGTTGCTTTCCTCTCCTCTCTTAGTATGAGTGCTGGAAGCAGAAGTACTAGACTGCCACAAAAAAGGCTGTTTGCATTGTATTTATGATCTGGATGAAACCTGAATGTCTAGAAATTTGAGAAGGAAAAGATTTTTCTGGTGAAATTTCCAATGTAATTTTCAGAATGAGGAGGTTGGAATAAAGTTCTTTACTCTTTGGAGAAGCATCTGGACTCTGGGACGTTCACCAAAACCAAACCTTTTAAAAATGGTATTAAAATAAAATGAATGTTTGTGAAAGATGACAGATTGATAGGTCTGGAGTCTAAAGATCTCTGCCTATGCACAGAACAGGAAGAGCAATTAGCAATGCAAGCTTATTCATGCTGTCTGTCAAGGTGCCTAAATCAGATTTGGATTAAACCATAGGCAACCTATGCATGCCATGTCCATAACTCTTTAGTCCTGCAATTTTATTAAAGAGTTGCATTGAGACTATCTCAATATTCAGTGCTTACCAGTGTTCCCTTTTCACAGCATTGGTTTTCTTTAGCTATTTCTATTAGTGAAATTCTGGCCTCATTGAAGTTAATAGGGACATGTCTACACTACAGAGAAGATCAATCTTTTCTCATTCGATTTAGCAGGTAGAGCCCCAAATTGAATGCTGAGGGCAGCCCCTGCAGGTGTCCTTTACTCCTTATTCTGTGAGGAGCAAGGGAAGCCAATAGGAGCATTTGCTCCCATCAGCCTCCCACAGTGTAGATGCTGCAACTGCTTGGCTTAAGGTAAGCTGAATTGAGCTATACATCTTGTGTAGCTGGATGGCGTACCTTAAGCTGACCTGCCTGGTCTAGTATAGACCAGGCCTAGGAGTTTTGCCACTTACTTCAGTGGGGTCAGAATTTCATCCTGTCTACCTTTTTGTCGCTCCCATTGATACTGTCTATTATTCATCCTTTTCCCCACAACAGCTAACCATGCTGTTCCTCTGCTATAGTTCTACCCAGAGGCCATTTGGTACATCTACAGGTTCCAAATGTAACCCCTACACCTCATGGGGGTGGTGTTCTGACCTATCTAGTGGTGCTGACACCAGTTAGACAGAGCTCAATGAGTCTGCTCTCAGCAACGGCTCCTACAAATCAGCTCTGTCCCTCAAAATAACTGTATCTACTGTCCAAGACCCCAGTTGTATCAGTTAATGGAGCTTCCAAGACTGCCTCCAGGAGTGATTCATGCCTCTGACCCTCTGCTGTGCCAACACCTGTCCACTAGAAACTGGGCCAATCCCACCAGCTCATCTCATACACTTCAGATCTCTGGCACTGCATATTGGAAGCAGCACATGGAGCATTTTAATAATTTGTGTTTGTTCTGGAGTTAAATGAGAAAAAAATAGAGAACTTCTAAACTAAGTTCTGTGGGACCTTGGTCATTTCTAGTTCCCCCAAAGTAATAGATGTAAAATCTGTTTTTAGTTTAACTATCCGTCTACAAGCAAACTGGACTAAATATGAAAACATGGGAAAGCCAAACTGTATTTCACTCCAGCTACATCACTGATTTATGCAGGGAAAAATGTCTTTAATGTTCTCCATTTTTATGATTAAATGACCTAACTGCCTCACTACACCTCCCCTGAAATGAAATATTTCCGGAACTGGGTAATTGCTGTTTGTCAATGTCCTCCCCAATATTTGGGGTTAGATCGCGCCATTTAGGCACAACTTAGAGGAAGATGTGCAGAGTGTTTGTGTGTTGGGGGAAAGTCTGTTTTTCTATTATGGGAGTGTATTCTCCCTTCTGTGTGCTGGTGCTGGGATGGAGCCAAAGGTGCATCTCCTCTCCAAGTCATTCAATCACCTTGAGAACTTGTTACCTCTCTTCTTCGGGGCATTCTGGATCCCTAGAGGAGTAAGTAGAGTGGATTTGGTCTCTGCTCCCCCAATTATTTTTTTAGTATTATTATTATTACTAGCAGTAGTAGTAGTATGATAGCATAGAACATAAAAATGGCCATACTGAGTCAGATCAATGGTCCATCTAGCCCAGTGTCCCGTCGGCCGACAGTGGCCAATACCAGATGCCCCAGAGGGAGGGAACACAACAGGTAATCCTCACATGTCTGGGGCAGGGAGCCAGGCTCTGGGGCTTCCCCCTTCTTCAGAACCTCTCTCTCTCTTCTCCTTCTCCCCCCATGGTCTGCAGGCCATCGGCGGGCCAAGGATCTGGGGGCTGACCCCTCAGTGGTCCCCCTGCAGCCTGTCTGGGGAGGTCAAGGCTCCTCCTCTAGTACCCCTTCATGGCCTGCAGGGTCTCCACAGGAGGGGGCAGGCTCCAGGTTTGGGAAAGGGGGGCTACTTACTCGGACTGGAGACAGGCAAGATGAACATAAGAATGGCCATACTCATCAGACCAAAGGTCCATCTAGCCCAGTATCCTGTCTTCCAACAGTGGCCAATGCCAGATGTCCCAGAGGGAGTGTACAGAAACAGGTAATCACCAAGTGATCCCTTTCCTGTCATCTGTTTCCAGCCCCTGACAAACATAGGCAAGGGACACCATTCCTACCCATCCTGGCTAATATCCTTTCATGGACCTAACCTCCATGAATCTATCTAGCCCTTTTTTGAACCCTATTAAAGTTCTAGCCTTCACCACATTCTTTGGCAAGGAGTTCCAGAGGTTGACTATGTGCTGGGTGAAGAAAAATTTTCTTTTGTTTGTTTTAAACCTGTTGCCTATTAATTTCATTTGGTGACCCCTAGTTCTTATTGTGACGGGGTGCAGTCACAGATGACCCCTAGGGTATGCCTCCCGGGGTGCTGACACGGCCACTTCCACTCGCCTTCCCACTCTCTGGGGCTCCTCACTGCCTGGTCCTGCTGGGCCAGTTCCCTGGTCTCCCCCAGCCAAGGTCCCGAGTTGAGGTCCCTGCCCCCACCGAGAAGCAGCACAGACACTGACTGTCCTCAGGTCCAAGGAGAGTGCAGTTTAGGGCCCAGCCTCCTGGGGATAGCACTCCCCAGATGGGATCAAACCCCAATGAATTAGGTAAGCCCCCTTTCGCAATGAAAGGGGGAATGTGTACGCTGGTTGCCCTCCCCAGGTAACAATCGCGTACACTGGGTTTGATAGAAAATAAAAATGGTTTTATTAAGTTGAAGCAGTAGGATTTAAGTAGTAATAAGTGAAAGTAGGTTACAAATGAAAAGAAACAAAACCGCTTGGATAATTCTACATTGAAACCTCAGTACAAACTTAATCAAACTCACCCTAAAACCTCTTTTCCAGCTGCCACTCTAAGCCAAGGCTCTCCTCCCCACCTGGGGTCTCAGGCTCCTTCCTTCAGGTGCAGTCCAGCCAAAAGACCATGCCTCTCCTTTCCTATTCCTTTTGTTAAGGAGTTGAGGCCACTCCCTACCAACCACTGCTCAGACTTAAGGACAAAAGATTGTTTAACAGTGGCTCATCTAGAAGTTGCAGATAACACCCTCCATGTCTCCCATTCACATATTTGAAACTCACAGGCTGTGTCTACACTGGCACCCTTTTCCGTAAAAGGGATGCTAATGAGACACTTCGGAATTGCAAATTCTGCGTGAGATTTAAATATCCCCCGTGGCATTTGCATGAACATGGCTGCCGCTTTTTTCCGGCTCGGGGTTTTGCTGGAGAAAAGCGCCAGTCTAGACAGGATCTTGCGGAAAATAAGCCCTTTTCCGGAATATCCTTTATTCCTACTTTCAAGATACTAAGTTAGTTCGAATTAGTGCTGTAGTGTAGACATACCCTTAGTTTGGTGAGATCTTTTTGAAGCTCTTCACAGTCTGCTTTGGTCTTAGCTATCTTGAGCAGTTTGGTATCATCTGCAAATTTTGCCACCTCATTGTTTACCCCTTTGAGTCTAGAGATCATTTATAAAAAAGTTAAATAGGATTGGTCCCAGGACAGACCCTAGCAGGACCCCACTAGTTACCTCTCTTCACTCTGAAGCATCTAGAACCTCCAACTAAGATCAAGTTCCCATTGTACAAACATAGGCATATATATCTAATAAAGAAACAGTTCATACTTCGAAGAGATCACAGTCAAAATAGACAAAACAAAAGGTGGGAGGCACAGAAACTGAGGCAAAGGGTTGAGAAGTGATTTGTCAAAGGCCCCACAAAATGTCAGCAAAGGGGAAGATGTATGTTATGTAAGTGGCTATAAAGTGAATAATGATAAAAATCTTAATTGGCACTGGAAGGAAAATGAAGCTATGGTTCTGAATTCCAGTATTAGGACAACAAGAAATGTGTATCTCTGATATTTTTTCAAGGTAGGGGTAATATTTCTGTGCATGTGTGAACCAGTTCAGTTTATACAAAGGCGTGCTCTTTTGGTTCCTACAGTATTGGCAGGACCAATTGGGAGACTAAAATAGAAATTAAAATGAAAAAAAAGATCCGGGGGAATGAAAATAACTGGATCTGAATAAGTGTCAGATCAACATCAAGCTTGGCAAAACACTTATTCCTCACAGAAATTAAAGTGTCGGTTCAGATTGTCATTGAACACAGATGAGACCTGGCTAAATTTCATAGAGCAGGTTGTAAAACATCATATATTTCTCAAGGATATTTCAGGTGAATAATAGTGCCATTATCTGAGAATATTGTAATATACAAGAATAGGTCCTATCAACTTAAGTTTTTAATATATATATATATATAGAGAGAGAGAGAGAGAGAGAGAGAGAGAGTGTTTGGGTGTCTGTCTACAGTCTATCCATCTGTGAGTCTGTTTGTTTAAGAACTCCTCCTGAATGGTCAGGGTTTGGTTGTTCCAGGAAAGTGGGATGTGACTGGAATGGGATTATTTTCTATAAGACAGAAAGGAAAGGGAGTGATAGGAGGATCAGTTATATTACAAAGTGCCATGCGGGGGTGGACGCACTAGGAAGAGAGTGGCCAGTTAGGGCAAGGACTCTCCGTCTTGCTGGTCACTGGTGCAAGTAAGTGGCTTCCCTGCTCCAAACCCCTCCCTCCCAGCCCTTAGCCACAGCACTGGACAAGGGGGTGACTATTATCCAGCAGCCCCAACCAGCAGCCCCATCACCCTGGAGAAGCCCTGCCAGCAGCTAGGGTTGGGCTGTGCAGCCCCAGGCTGTGCATCTCCAGCCCCCTAGCTCCATAAATGGCCAGGGTCAGGCACTACAGCCCCAGGCCCTGGCTACGCCTCTCCTAGGAGCCCTGCTGGTGGTCAGGGCTGGGTACCACAGCCCCGCCCCTGCCAAGAAGAGCTGGGGGATGACAGCTGCAGCACCATCTTCACTGCTGCAGGCAGCCCCGTGAGCCCACCCTGACCTCCCAGTCTCCTGCCCTAGCCCCTTGGTCTGAGGCCCTGACTCCTGCACCTCCACCCTCTGCCCTGAGTCCCTCCCACACATGCCCCAGCCTCCTGTTCTGAGCCCCCGACACATGTCACCTCCCTGCCCTGAGTACCCCCTCTCCCCCGCAACTCCCTGCTCTGACTCCTTCACCTTCCCCCCCACACACAAACATACACCTCCAGGCCTGCTGCCCTGAAGGGCCCAAGCAACACAGGGTAAGTCTTCTCGTAGTTGATGTTAATGTCCGCTCTGTGATGAATAGATAGAAAAGCTAATCATTTGCATCAGGCAATGAAAAGAAATAGAGTCTATGTATCAGTACTAAAGGGAAATAGGGTATGTCTACACTACCCCCCTAGTTCGAACTAGGGGGGTAGTGTAGACATACCCATACATAGTAAAGCTGGAATTAGTCTGTAGTTAGGGCATCAGACTGAGAGTCAAGGGATTTGGGTTCTGTGCTGGACTCTAAAAGCTTCTTACACAACCTTAAGCAAGTAACAGAGGGGTAGCCGTGCTAGTTTGAATCTGCAAAAGCGACGAGGAGTCCTGTGGGACCTTATAGAGTAACAGATTTATTGGACCACAAGTTTTCGTGGGCAAAGACCCACTTTGTCAGATGCATCTGATGAAAGTTTATGCTCCAATAAATCTGTTAATCTATAAGGTGCCACACAACTCAACCTTAAGTCAGATATTTAATCACTGTATCTCTTTTATTTCAGGAATTTGATCAGGATACAAGAGATCTGGATTCAATACCCATCTCTGATGTAGACTTTTCTGTCTGATTATGAGCCAGTTACTTGATCATAGTGGCTTTGGTGGTTCAGACACTGGCTTTGAGATCTGGTTCTATTCTTTTGTGACCTTGAGCAAGTCATTTAGGGTACGTCTACACTACAGCACTATTTTGAAATAACTAGCACCATTCCAAAACAACTTAGTCCGCGTCTACACAGCAGGCAGTTATTGTGTCAAAATACTGTCAAGCTGGAGGACTTCTTACTCTGACTCCTGTAACCTTCATTGTACGAGGAATAAGGGAAGTTGGAGGAAGGGTGCTCTATTTTGAAATAAGTGCTCTATAGATGCTCCCTATTTTGAAATTAGCTATTTCGAAATAAGATATGCAATTGACATTGCTCAATTTGTGTAGCTTATTTCAAGTTAAGCCCTGCAGTGCAGATGCACCCTTACTTTCTCTCTCTGCTATTTTGCCGTTACGTTTTGTCTCTCTTGCCTGTTTAGACTTTTGGCACTTGGGGACATGGACTGCCTGTTACTATGTGTATGGGACTGCTAGGCACTTCTATAATACAAACAATAGTAAGAAAATTAGGATAATAATGTTATAATATCTTGCAGTGAAGCTTGCTTAATTAATACTTGTAAACTGCTTTGAGATCACTGAATAGAAATCAGTCTAGAAGTACACTGTATTAGTATTTTTTTTACATCTACATGGAAATCTGTAACATTTTAATAGTAGTTCTGCATTTTTAAAACCATTCATGTTCTAAAAATGTGGTTAAGATTAAGAAACCTTTCTTGTAGCACAATACTACACTCTCACTTTTCCCACTTTTCTAATGCCTCCAATGCACAAAAGTCAAGAAGAAAATCTTTCCGTGACATGATGGCATTACCAGCTCTTTTTAAGTGGGAGGACTATACTCCTACACTGCAGATTTTGCCTGTGTTGTGGTATTCGTGCAGCAAAGAGCTGTACTTCTGAAGGGTTTCTTGTGTAAGCTCTTTTATGCTTCTCGCCTTGGAGCCTTGTTTTAGACTCATAGCCAAGAAGAGGTCAGGAAGTGCTCCATACTGCAGCTTCTTTTTCTGTATGTGTTTTTCTGTGGTTCTCCACAGATCCATGGAACACATTCCCTTCCATTTCTCTCTCTCTCGGAATAGTTTATGTTTCATTATTTGCAGATGGGAAAATGACAAGTTGACAAACAGAAGAGGATCTTTCTATTAAAATCTTACCCTCCTTTCAAGCTCCAAAGGACTTTAGCTGGGGAACACAGAGAATGCAAAATATGATCATAATCTCTCTGTCCAATATTTAAAAAAAAATTATACTCAGGTTTGCACATGTACTTCTTTTTTTCACTGAAGGAATCTGCAAATCTTCATGACTTTTAAATTTGGTCAAATTGTTAGTACACTTATTGCTTTTGACAACAGATGATTGGTTGGTGGTTTGTTTGTTTTTGTTTTAGATCACTACATTTCACTCCCATTTGCAATCCTTTTCCCTTGCACATAGCACAGAGTGACAATCAGTAATTGTTGGAACCTCCACAAGGCCAATAAGAACCCAGAAACCAAAACCATCACATCAGGAGTAAGACCTGGACTCAAAGTATATTCCCTGTTGTTGAGGATTTTTTGTTACTTTCTGTACTTTACAAATGAACCTCACAAACTTTTCTGACTTCCTGATATTGTGCTACCAACTAAGAAACCTTAACAACATCTAGCAGCTCTGCCTGGCTGCTCCTTGTGTCCGCAGATGCAATTTCTTATAAATATTGACATAGTGTTACTTAGGTTTCATGGAGAGACACTGATATGAAAAGGAGTCTAAGACGGGGCAGGCCATAATTTTGGTGGGAGGGGAGGGGGCTCTCCAACAATTTTTGTAAGTGGTCAAGGGCTGCACTTTTCTTTTATATTAATGGGGGGGGGCATAGGGTCTGGGATGGAGTTTGCGTGCAGAAGGGGGTGTGAATTGGGGCAGTGGTTTGGGGTGCAGTAGGTGGTGCCAGGTGCAGACTCTGGCTGGGAGACACTTACCGGACAGGCTGCTTGCATGCCCTCGTGGCTCCACACCTCTCAAAGCTGTGGCTGCTGCTGGCAAGCATGTCTCTGTGTGCCCCTTGCAGGGAGGAGGGCAGTGGGTTTCCAGATGCCACCTGCATCCACAAGCACTGACCCTGCAGCTCTCATTGGTTGGGTTTTAGCCAATAGGAGCTGTGAGAATGGTTGGGGGCAAGGACAGTGCATGAAGACCTGCTGCCCCCTCCCTCCCAAGGGGTGTGCAGAGACATGCTTGCCAGCAACTTCTGGCCATAGCACTTCTCTGCCCCACACCCAAAGGGCCATGGCAGGCTGGAGGAAAATGTTTGGTGGGCCAGATCTAACCCGTGGGACATATTTTGCCTACTTCTGCTCTAAGACGTGGATGTTAGCTAAGAGCTCTGAGGGTTGGTGGCATATGAGAACACTGTAAGTATGCCTGTCTTACTTTGTTTACTCTTAGGCAATGGCTACACTAGAGAATTTGCAGTGACAGAGCGCAGCGATGCAGCTGCATTGCTGTTAGCTCTCTAATGCAACTGTTCTAAGCAGATGGGAGAGATCTCCTGCGAGCTTACTTACTCCAGCCCTGCGAGCAGTACTAGTAGTGCTAGTGTAGCTGTAGCCTTATTTTTTCCCCTCCTTGTTAGATTGTATTGCTGTATCAGAATGAATACAGTGCTAGGGCCCGACCTTAAAGCACTGACATCCAGAAGAGCTAGATCGACTCCGTAATACATACCTGCATTATAGCGAAGAGTGTGGCAGATCCAAGCCCAGGGTATGCTCTTCTGCCTTGGTGCCAAACTCCAACTAGAGCTTTGTGTGTGGACTTGATACTGTGTCTGGCACTTAATTAGGAACTGTTGTCCACAGAAGCAGCTGCCATGCACCATAAAGGCCTGATCCTGCTGGGGAAGAGATTCTCAGTACCTTGAAGGAAGCTCCTTGCAAGATCGGGGCCTAATTTGCTAGCATCAGTACTAGGTTTTAGATGGAGCTTGTGTTTACCATTGCAAGTTATTTCATATTTGTAAATGCTTCTATAAACCTACATAAATCAGCCAGGAGGAAAGCAGAGAGCTCACACCTCTGCCTTTGTTCTATGATTTTGTTACTTAAATCAGTGTGTTTATAGAAACTGATGTCAAGGAATCAAATTAAAATGCTTTGATTTTTTGCCTGTGTTCATACCCCTGAAGCCTGGTTGTAACTGCCATTTAAAACAGTTGTTCTGCTGTTACTTCTCCTCTGCCCCAGTGCCTCCCTCCCTCCAAAAAATAACCCTGTTTGGATTTTAGCCACCTGGTTATAGTTAGTTTCCCATTTTAGCCTTCAAAATAGATCAGACATTACACTGTTAAAAACAATTTTCACTGTAGGTATTGAATATCATACTGGGCTTGTAGTAATAACTGATAGATATCTAGAATAATCTTCAATATGGACTGAGACTACAAAGATCTGTCAATCACTGAGTTTAACTTTAAACACAGACGATTTGAATTCATGTTAGCAGCATGAGGAAACCAAGAAGATGGAATAGTGCTGTTCAGAGAAAAGATGATAGGATTACCTCTGCTGTTAGCCTTTTCCTGCTACTTGTTTGAGATACTAAATCAAGGCACAGTTTATGAAAAAGGCTGTGACCGGGGTTTCTAAATCTTCATTCCTGCTGGCATTTTCCTATTATAAATCTGCTGTCAAAAATGAGTGCTTTACTTGTGGCTTAATTTTATGCAGGCACAAACACCTTGGTTCAACACGTTTTGCCAGAGACTGTCTTAACTGTCTTAATGCAACAGAGTTCTCATTAACTGGGACCTCTGAAAAAGAAAAATGCACACATGCTCTTTTGTCGTTGCCATTGCTTCATGAATAGTCTGATGAAAACTGAAATAAAACATGAATTCCAAGGTGGGGTGTAGAAACGAATGTTTGAATCACACAGCTTACATGAATTATCCATCGCAAAGAACATTACAATCTAGTTTTTGAATGAAGTTTTGTTTAAGTGGTGGAATGGTGACAACTTCTGTTAGTTATGCTAAAGTTGTGGAGTTTAGCAAAACAAAGCATTGTTGGGGTGGGGTTCCTTCTCTGTTCAACTGTGTGCACAGGGTAGCCAATACGATGGCATCAGAGAATCTTTTCTAACATGCTACTGCAGTCCTTTTGTATGCAGAAGCCTTTGGGCCAGATTCATGTCTGGTATAAGTCCTCTGTCTTTGGAATTAATTTGCACTATTGGCTTCAATATGAGCTCTTTGTACAAAATAACTTCAGAATTAAGCCCCAAAATATCAAAATCGCAGCATTTAATTTGCTACCAGATTTTGCATTATTGTCCTGTTAACTATAGCTCATTTTATATTTTCCCATAAGAAGATAATCTTTACAGCATGTCAGGGTTAAAATTTTGCTTCCAGGAAATTAGCCCTGGAAGCATTTCTTTTGTGCTTGACTCATAAGGAAGGAATGAGGATCTTGAAGTCATGTACTAGAGAATCTCTGATCATGGGAAAAGGGAAAGTTGTCACTTTGTGGTTGAAGATGCTATTGCCAACAAAAAATTCCTATTTATGTATTGTTTCTGTTTGACCCTTGTACAAATCCAAGTTCTCCTAAGAAAAACTATCATATTGGGGAAGAGAGATAATAAGAGCTGTGCAGAGAAAGAAAATCCTGTTTCATGGAGGACTTCAACATTTCAAAATGTGTTTTCATTCCACTTAGAAACAAAAGCCCAAAATTTTGAAATTCTTTCCGAAAGAAATTTTAAAAAAATGGTTTTTGATCAATAGAAACAATTTGTTTTGATAAAATTGAAATGTTTCATTCAACATCATAATGTATAATGCAAAACTAAAAAGAAAACAAAATGAAAAGTTACTTTGAAAGGAAAAATTGAAATGTTTCATTTTGACAATGCCAAATGGGATGTTTTGACATTTTTAGAACTTGTTTCTCTCTGTGTCTCCCATCAAACTGAAATTTCAGTGAAATTGACATGATTTCACACACCGTTTCACTGTTGGTGGATCTGTATTTCTGATGGAAAATGGTTCATTCAAAGTTTTTCTGATCAGCTCTAGATATAGCATTCAACAGGTGAAATGTAATGTTGTTTTGAATTACCTCAGCAAAATGTTTTGCTTTTAATAAATTCACTCATGTATATGCATAGTATATGCCCTTAAATCATTATCACAGTTTAGTTAATGGTTGGGAAAATCTAGGTTCATATTTATAACTAAGGAACCATTTGTGTTATTGCTAAAAAGAATATATTTAGGAACTAAATTCAGGACGTTACATCTTTCATTTTTGGTACTAAATCTACAGAAAGCTGATTCCTGAAGTTAAAATATGGAATAATGTATTCAAACTTGTTTTAATTTGTCTTCAGTTAACACCCAGTCATTCATCTGTAGCTTTAATTTTCTATGGTTTTTTTGAAATTGACTGATTGAGGATGTTTACAGTGTAGGGGAGGAGGATTTTGCTTTTACAGTTAGTCTATTGTAGCACTTCAAAGGGTACATTTGCAAAAGTGTGAAGGTAAAATGGTGAATTTGGAGTAGTCTGTTCCCACATCTGGCTACAATTTTCTGTATGATCTTAGGGAAGTCACTGTGCCTCAGTTTTCCTGCAAGTAAAACAGATAAGTAACAGTTGTGTCACAAGGGTGCTCTGAGGCTTAATTCACTAATGTTTATAAAGTGAGGATTCCTGAGTGGAAAGAGTGTCTCAAAGGGTGTGTCTACACATCAAAGTTATTTTGAAATAACAGCTGTTATTTTGAAATAACTTTCCTAGCACCTATACAAGCCAACCGCTATTTCACAATTAAATTGAAATAGCAGTGGGCTTATTTCGAAATTGGTAAACCTCATTCCACAAGGAATAACGCCAATTTTGAAATTGCTATTTCAAAATAAGTGCTATGTAGACACTTATTTCGAAATAGGGAGCCTCCAGTCCATCCCAGGGTGCCCTGGTGGCAACTCTGGCCTCAACCAAGAACACTCCTTTCCCTCCCGGAGCCTTTAAATGGGTAAACTCTGGCCACAGTGCCTGTGCCAGCTCCAAGCCTGCCAGCCCAGAGCCAGCAGTCACTGCCCCCGACACAGTGGCCCAAAAACATGAGCCCCCTCCACCGCTCCCCAGGAGCAGCCAGCCAGCTCCCAGGAGCCTGCCAGGGCCCGGAGAAGGCGGGCGCCTTCCAGGTCCAGGGCGGAGATCATGACCTTATTTAGGTGTGGGGGGATGCCCCCAGTGTCCATGATCTTTGCACTAGATGGGGGAATGCGGCCATCTGTGGCAGGATAGCTGCCAGCCTGGCCATTAAAGGCCACATGCAAACCCAGGAGCAGGTTCACCTGAAAATCAAGTTGGTCAGATGAGACCCCCAACCCTGAGCCCTGAGCTTCCCCTCCCCCTTCTTCCCCTTGCTTCCTCCTTCTAGCTCCCTTCTCCCAGGTTTCCACCTCCCCTCTCCTACACTCTCTCCTCACCTTTCCCGCCTCCTTTTCCCTGTCTCCCCCCCCCCCACCTCCAGTTTTGTAAAATAAAGAGAGTTTGTGCTCATGAAAATACATCTATTTTACTTTACATCAGGAAGGGAAGTTTGGGAGGGGTAAGTGGAAGGACATGAGGGAGGAATGAGTCACAAGACCCCAGTGGGGAAGACCAGGGAGGCTCTTAGTGCTCCTTAGGGTAGAAGCTCTCCCGTAGGGCTTCCTGGATACTGACAGCCCCCGCAATGGATCTCCCAGATGGCAGCCTGCAGAAAGTGCAGCCAGGCTTGCAGCAATGTGTCCAAGAGAAGCACCAGAGTGCCCAGGGGCAGCTCCGGTTCCATGTTGCAGAATGCTATGATGTCCCAAGTAAGGGCAACCAGAACATTCAGAGACAAAAGCTTTGCTGTCCCTCACTGAGGTAGGCAAGCAAGCAGGGAAAGCTGAGAACCGGCTGTCCATGGGGGGGTCCCTTTAAGCACAGGCCTCAGTTAGCTTCAGACAGCAGCCACACAAAGTAACTCCTGGCCTGATGTCCTGCCAGAACCGGTTCCGGCCAGCAACCAAGTGTGATTCAGCCTCCTATCAGTGTGGATGCACTATTTCGAAATAGCAAAACGCTATTTTGAAATGCATTTCATGTCTAGATGCGTTATTTCAAAATAAGCTATTTCGAAATAATGCTGTAGTGTAGACATACCCAAACAGAAGAGCAAGGGAGGTGAGGCTTTCAGTGAAATGAAATGAAATTCAAATAAAAACCTGACAAGAGAAAATACTTTTTTTACATATATTGGTGTAAATCAGAAATAACTCCAGTGACTATAGTGAAGGTATATTGCTGTAAAACTAATATAATCAGAATTGGGTCCATACAAGTAATTAAAATAGCCACATTTTTAAAGGATCCCTAATAAAATGCATGTGCTAAATGAGTATTGATTAATATTGGTTTTAATGTGTTGTGTGGTGCCCTGTGCTTTGTGGGGGCAGAGGTGGAACTGAAAGTCATAGTTTTATTAATGCTGTTATTTTTATCAGTTATTTTTATACCACCATAAGTCAAAAGTTTTTACAGCATCTTCTCTTTCTAATATATGCATAAATGTAGGGGTTTTGCAAGTGCAAAAATGCAAGTATAAATGCAGAGGCAATTTTTGAAAATTTGTCTTTAAGTCATATAGTGCTAGAGAACATATAGTTAGAAAGTTAAACTCTGATCTTGCAAATGGCTGTACAGAATAGGGAGTAGTTTAGGGTCCGTGGGATGAGACACACATGGCTTAACCACCATGTAAAAGAAGCAGTGAGGGACAAAAAGGTATCTTTTAAGAAGTGGAAGTCCAATCCTAGTGAGATAAAGGAACATAAACACTGTCAAATCAAGTGTAAAAATGTAATAAGAAAAGCAAAAAAAAGATTTTGAGGAACAGCTAGCCAAAAACTCAAAAAGAAATAACAAAATGTTTTTTAAGTACATTAGAAGCAGGAAGCCTGCTAAAAAACCTGTGGGACCCCTAGATGATCGAGCTATAAAAGGAGCAATCAAGGACGATAAAGCCATTGCGGAGAAACTAAATGATTTCTTTGCTTCAGTCTTCACGGCTGAGGATGTTGGGGAGATTCCTCAATCTGCACCGTCCTTTGTGGGTGATGAATCTGAGGAACTGTCCCGGATTGAAGTGTCATTAGAGGAGGTTTTGGAACAAATAGAAAAACTTAATGTTAACAAATCTCCGGGACCGGATGGCATTCATCCAAGGGTTCTAAAAGAACTTAAATGGGAAATTGCTGAGCTATTATCTGTGGTTTGTAACCTATCCTTTAAATCGGCTTCTGTACCTAATGACTGGAAGTTAGCCAACGTGACACCAATATTTAAAAAGGGCTCTAGAGGCGATCCTGGCAATTACAGACCGGTAAGTCTAACTTCAGTACCGGGCAAATTAGTCGAAACATAGTAAAGAATAAAATTGTGAAGCATGTAGAAGAACATAATTTGTTGGACAAAAGTCAACATGGTTTCTGTAAAGGGAAATCCTGTTTTACTAATCTGTTAGAGTTCTTTGAAGGGGTTAACAAACATGTGGACAAGGGGGATCCAGTAGATATAGTATACTTGGATTTTCAGAAAGCCTTTGACAAGGTCCCTCACCAAAGGCTCTTGTGTAAATTACATGGCCATGGGATAAGAGGGAAGATCCTTTCTTGGATTGAGAACTGGTTAAAAGACAGGAAACAAAGGGTAGGAATAAATGGTAAATTTTCAGATTGGAGAGGGGTAACTAGTGGTGTACCCCAAGGGTCAGTCTTGGGACCAATCCTTTTCAACTTATTCATAAATGATCTGGAGAAAGGGGTAAGCAGTGAGGTAGTAAAGTTTGCAGATGATACCAAACTGTTTAGGATAGTCAAGACAGAAGCAGACTGTGAGGGACTCCAAGAAGATCTCAGCAAACTGAGTGATTGGGCAACAAAATGGCAAATGAAATTTAATGTGGATAAGTGTAAAGTAATGCACATCGGGAAAAATAACCCCAACTATACATACAGTATGATGGGGGCTAATTTGGCTACGACAAATCAGGAAAGAGATCTTGGCGTTATCGTGGACAGTTCTCTGAAAACTTCCACACAGAGTGCAGCGGTGGTCAAAAAGGCAAATAGGATGCTAGGAATTGTTAGGAAAGGGATAGAAAATAAGACCCAGAATATCTTACTGCCCCTGTATAAAACTATGGTACGCCCACATCTTGAATACTGTGTACAGATGTGGTCTCCTCACCTCAAAAAAGATATTTTGGATTTAGAAAGGGTTCAGAAAAGGGCAACTAAAATGATTAGGGGTTTGGAACGGGTCCCATATGAGGAGAGGTTAAAGCGACTGGGACTTTTCAGTTTAGAAAAGAGGAGAGTGAGGGGGGATATGATAGAGGTCTATAAAATCATGAGTGGTGTGGAGAGGGCTGACAAAAAAAAGTTATTTATTAGTTCCCATAATAGAAGAACTAGAGGACACCAAATGAAATTAATGGGTAGCATGTTTAAAACTAATAAAAGAACGTTCTTCTTTACACAGCGTGTAGTCAACCTGTGGAACTCCTTGCCAGAGGAGGCTGTGAAGGCTAGGACTATAATAGAGTTTAAAGAGAAGCTGGATAAATTCATGGAGGTTAGGTCCGTAAAAGGCTATTAGCCAGCGGATAAAATGGTGTCCTTGGCCTCTGTTTGTCAGAGGCTGGAGAGGGATGGCAGGAGACAAATCGCTTGATCATTGTCTTTGGTCCACCCTCTCTGGGGCACCTGGTGCTGGCCACTGTCGGTAGACAGGATACTGGGCTAGATGGACCTTTGGTCTTACCCAGTACAGCCGTTCTTATGTTCTTATGTTATGTACACTATGGATAAAATCTCCCGTTGACTTCAATAGGTCCAAGATTTAATCCTAGGTACAAAATCCTAGGGAGTTTGCTATAGACTGAACATTTGGTACTATGTAAATGTCAGGTGGGGGAGGTACTATCTTTTCTTGGATCAATTTCTGTTGGTGAGACGAAAAAGCTCTTTGTAAACTTGAAAACTTGTCTCTTTCGCCAACAGAAGTCGGTACAGTAAAAGATATTACCTGATCTACCTTTTCTCTCAAATGATATTATTATTGGTTGCAGTATTCTTAAAACGTCAGGGCAACTTTTGTTTTTTATTTATAACTAGGGTCATGTATATTGATAGCAGTTTTTCATTAACACATTTTTTGTGATTTAACAATATTTTTATGATTTGAGCATTTGAAAAGCCCACTCTGATAACTTTCCACATGTGTTCCTTCCCAGAGTTATACTCCTCTCACAATAGTTATATGGCTGTCGATAATTTATAATTCACCTCATACAATTACTGAAGTCAAATCTCTGTTTTAAAAGTGCAATCTGTAAGTGTAGATTTTTACTTAACTGCACTCAAAAACAAAACAGTGTAAACATTAGACCTAATAAGTCCAATCAGTCCTACTTCTTGTTCAGCCAATCACTAAGACAAACACAGGGTTTTTTGTTTTTTCTTTACATTTATGGGAGATAAAGCTGCCCACTTCTGATTTACAAAAGTGAGAACAGGTTTTCACATGACACTTTTGTAGCTGGTGTTCCAAGGTACTTCTGAGGCAGATTTACTAAGTATTTGCATGTCCCTTCATGCATCAAGTACTGTTCTAATAGTAGTAATAAAAAATAATAATATCACAAGAATGGTCATGTTGCATCAGACCACAGTTCCATCCAACCCAGTATCCTAACTTCTAAAAGTGGCCAATGCCAGGTGCCCGCCGAGGGAATGAACAAAACAGGTATTTATCAAGTGATCCTTCCCCCATTACCAATTCCCATCTTCTGACAAACAAAAAGTAGGGACACTTCAGAGCATGGTTTTGCAAACCCTGACCATTCTAATAGCCATTGATGGACCTGTCCTCCATGAATTTATCTAGTTCATCAACAAATGAACACTGTGTATATCTTGTATTCTGGATTGTAATTGAAATCAATATATTTGAAAATGCAGAAAACATCCAAAATATGTAAATGTTATTATATTATTAAGCGTGGTTAAAACTGTGATTAATCATGATTTTTAAAATGTAATTAATTTGTTTACTTGTTTGACAGCCCCAATTATTTCTTCTAAATGGCATTTTGCAGTAGTACAGCAGCATTAGTGTAGGTTTTCAGACATTGTGAAAAACTGCATGACTTAAACTATTCCATCTTCCTCCATGGAAATATCTCAGTCTGTAGAAAATGCTTTCTCTCTTTTTTCCCTCTGTGAAACACTGCCAGGAATTACATTATATCATCAGAAAAACCAGTATTCTTTACAATGGTGCTTCCTGGTCACAGTCAGATGGGCAGTCTGAAGTCTGTAAATGCTGCTTTAGGGATTTTGCCATTTAGCTTTGTTCCATTACGGCATTTTATTTGAAGGACCAATCATGCCAAAGAAAATTAAAACTCTCTCACTTTTCTTCCCGCATTGCTTCTTCAAACTGGAATATTTTAAAATACAATAGAATTGCACATCAGTTTGGAAGGGAGAGTGGGAGGAATCAGTGGGGGGAGAGAACATTAGGATGTCTCCAGTGGGGTTCTGTGCAATATCATTCTCTGGGGACTGACAGGCTTTTAACCAACTAAACATTTCAACCGCCTGAGAGAAGAGAAAAAGAACCATGTCTTGTCTAGACCGACCAGAAACTAAAAACAAGGGACACTTTGAATTTTGAGACTCTGACCACAACTGAAAACTGTACTCAGGCCAAGTAACTGGAAAATCAGTTTCTTGGGTTAGACAAATGCTTCCCTCAAGAATCACAGGCAACTTTCCATTTTAATTAGTAAAGAAATTATTATATTGTGAGGCTCTGACTCTAATATTTGAACCAATGCAAAGACTTGTAGCTGGGGCAGCTAGGAGACGAGTTTGTCAAATATGGGACTTTGTGAGATGCTAGAGGAAAAAAACAAACAAATATTCTGAGACATTTCCTTGCCATTTGGCTGAGATAGTCTATCATTTGTCAAGAGATGGAAAAATAAGGTCTGCCTTAGTAGTGCAGTGGCCGACTCCACCAGAAACAGAGCCAACTGCAAACACAAAATCAGGAGGGGGCATGGAGCTGGAACTCAGCAGTGAAACCTTAGAGGGAGAGAAGGAAAGGGGAAACCGTACTCCATGAGACCTGGGAATCCACTATCCAGGAATAATGTTGTATAGTACCCTCATGGGCGGTGGTTGAACATAGGGCTTGGAGAGGCAAACCCTCAGCCTGCTCCTTCTACCGGAGGCCCTGCCATCCACCGGAGGTAACCTCCACCACCACCACAGCAACAAGCCTTCAGTTCCCCACTGTAGCCTCCCCGGCCTTGCAGCACCACAGGGAGGGCGGGCAATGCATGGCCTGAGCCTCCCTGGCATCAGAGTATGGGGAGGGTGGGCAACATGCGGCGCAAGCCTCCCTAGCCCTAGAGCACCGTGGGGAGGGGAGGGTGGGCAGTGTGCAGCCCAACTCTCTACTGCCCCAATGTGGCTGAAATCCGGGGGCAGCAACACTTTGCCCCCCCCAGAATGCCTAGTGCTTCAGTTTAGCTTATGGCGGGATCCCTGCTGAAAAAGTGGGCATTCTGGGGGCTGGAGTGCATTACAGAGAAATGTTGAGTAAAAATCCCTGCTCTGGTACTTAAATTAAGACGGAACTACAGGTTGGACCTTCCTGGTACAGCACCCTTGGGACCTGACTGGTCCCAAATGAGGGATTTTTCTGGACAAGCGGAGTTCATTTCAGGCCTCCTGCTGCTGCCCCCCACCACTTTACCCACCACCACTAGGCTTTCTGGCTGCCTGTACAGCCCAGTTGAGCTGTGTGCCGGCTCCCACAGCATAGCTGAGCCATGTGCTAGTTCCCTGCTGCCCCTGTGCAGCCCTGATGAGCCACATGCTGGTTCCCACCCATCCCCCACAGCCCAGCCGAGCCATGCACTGGCTCCTTGGTCCCTACCGCTCTGCAGCGCATCAGGACTCTCTGATCCTGGAACATCCATGGTCATGCCAGACCGTGGATATTGCTGGACCAGAGAATCTCGGATTTTAGAGGTGCAACCTGTACAGAAAACTGCAGCACAAATTTTATAAATAGGCAGGTATCAAGATGGCATGTATTGTAGACATAGTATGTCATAGAAGCATGAATATCCTTGTTAGCCAATCAGATATCAGTGATCCTTCTACATGTGAAATTCAGGTTTATTTAAGAATAAACATCTTTTCACTGGAAGGCTGATGGGTGAGGTGAGGAGTGGGTCTCAGGAGGTCTGGGTATAATTCCTGACACTGCCACAGGCTTCCTGTGCAACACTGGAGAAACCTTTTCAAGGACTGTCACTAGATAAAAAGGAAGGTGTAGTGGCACGGCACCTCCTGCTGGTCTCCTCAGGAATGAGCTTCCAGCCTTGGTGTACTCCCTGTGGACCAGTCTCTCACCATCATTTACCTGTCTTCTGTTTTACTTCAGGCTCTGTGTCCCTTCTAGCCTGTGGTGCCTTTTCCTTACAGTACTGCCCTGTGGCAGTACCCCCACGCTCTGGGGTCACACTATATTAGAACTGGAAGGAACCTCAAAAGGTCATTAAATTTAGTCCCTGCCCTCGTCGAAGGACCAAGCACCATCTAGATCATCCCTGATAGACGTTTATTTAACCTGCTCCAATGATGGAGATTCCACAACCTCCATAGGCAATTTATTTCAGTGTTTAACCACTCTGACAGGACGTTTTTCCCGATGTCCAACCTAAACCTTCCTTGCTGCCATTTAAGCCCATTGCTTCTTGTCCTATCAGAGGTCAAGTAAAACAATCTTCTCCCTCCTCCTTGTAACACCCTTGTAGGTACTTGAAAGCTGTTATTGTGTCCCCTCTCAGTCTTCTCTTTTCCAATTATAGTTTTTCAAACACGTACAACATCAGGCAGTGATAATACAAAAGCAAATGTCTGAATATTTGTTGCATATTTTGCTGATGATGCAAGTAATATAATCTAAAAGGAAAGATAATGTTCCTCCCAGTGCATCTGCCCACAGCATCCAACTTATTTTCAGATTCAGGCTTATGTCAACATAAACACAGGACTCATTTTTCCTAGCTCGCTCTATTTGTAACTCATTCATATCAGTAGCAGCAAAATGATTTTGAACAGTTATAAGTACTGTATAATAAATTATGCAACTATTTCTGGTATTTCACAATTGCTAGTATCAATTGTGTGTGAAGACATTTAGATTTGTTAGAGTTAAACATACCGGCTACGTCTAGACTGGCATGATTTTCCGCAAATGCTTGTAACGGAAAAGTTTTTCCGTTAAAAGCATTTGTGGAAAAGAGCGTCTACATTGGCACGGATGCTTTTGCACAAAAGCACTTTTTGCGGAAAAGCGTCCATGCCAATCTAGATGCAGTTTTGCGCAAGAAAGCCCCGATCGCCATTTTCGCCATCAGGGCTTTTTTGCGCGAAACAGTTTTTAGTTGTCTATACTGGCCCTCTGGCGCAAAAGCATTTGCGCAAGAGGGTTTTTTCCCGAGCAGGAGCAGCATAGTATTTGCGCAAGAACACTGACAATCTTACATTAGTGTTTTTGCGCACAGTCAAGCGGCCAGTGTAGACAGCTGGCAAGTTTTTCCACAAAAGTGGCTGCTTTTGCAGAAAAACTTGCCAGTCTAGACGCAGCCGGTATACAACGGATTCTTTATATCAAAGACTTTTTATAATAAACTACCAGATTCTGATAATAATATAAAAACTTAAAAAACAACAATGGTCTTATAGTACCCAGAGACTAACCAAAAATATATAGATATTATCATGAGCTTTTATGGGTACAACCCACTTCTTCAGATGACAAATATGGACATCCTCAAAGGACCTAACATCATAAACCATCACACCAGATGCCCATACAACTACACATCCACTAATGTGATCTATGCCATCAAGTGCCAGCAATGCCCCTCTGCCATGTATATTGGCCAAACTGGACAGTCTCTGCAACAAAGGATTAATGGACACAAATCAGATATTTAAAATGGTAAAACACAGAAACATGTTGGAGAACAT
The DNA here is from genome assembly GCF_049634645.1 of Pelodiscus sinensis. Lineage (NCBI taxonomy): Eukaryota > Metazoa > Chordata > Testudines > Trionychidae > Pelodiscus > Pelodiscus sinensis. Next base: position 211,156,178 of record NC_134712.1, on the reverse strand, counting down.
TTTAACATGCTAGGCACTCATTAATGAATTTAAAGGTGACTCTTCTCTTACAAAGTAATTTCAGGAATCAACTAAAGAGAGAATCTGTGGAACTGGCCTTCATATGCAAATTTGACACTATCTCTCATGGCTTAAACAAAGACATGAACTGGATGGGCCATTATATTCAACACCCAAATGACATCAAAAGCTAAGTATTGGGTACTTACAGCCCATTCTATTAGCCTCATTTAGCACAGACTCTTTAATTGACAATTTTTTTCTCCTCCCTCTCTCCCCTCTTTTTCTTTTTTTTCTTTAAAGCTCTGTGCCTCTAGCTCCATATTTGTCATGTGAAGAAGTGCATTGTGCCCTCAAAAGCTCATGATACTATCTATATATTTTTGGTTAGTCTTTAAGGTGCTACAGGACCATTGTTTTTAAGGTTTTTTTTAGTTACAGACTAACATGGCAACCCCTCCGAGACTCATAGACATAGTGGCTGTGTCTACATTGGCATCCCTTTCCGGAAAAGGGATGCTAATGAGACGAGTCGGAATTGCAAATCCGCGGGGGATTTAAATATCCCCCACGGATTTGCAATTCCGACTCGTCTCATTAGCATCCCTTTTCCGGAAAGGGATGCCAATGTAGATGTAGCCAGTGAGACTCAGAATAAAATACATTATTTTGCTGTGAAAAATTATTATTTTTAAGGTGTGTTCTTACTAAAGGCTTCATTTGTAACTACATAGAATTAAAAGTTGCACTGTCAGTGTCATTCAGTATAGCTCTTGAAACAGAAAACAGTACACAGGAGTTGTGACTTCTTAACAAGTCTCAAAGGTGCAGGTCTGTGAAGGTATAAATCCCATACCTAAGGGAGCAATGCAGAGCATGCTGTCTGCTGTTGAATTGGTGGTGCACATATATCAGTAGGCAAGAGTTTTGCTTTACATAAATCTTTACAAAATATTTAGCTGCTTGGTAAACTGTTTGAGCAGTAACACTGCTAACTGCATAAAAAAAGAAACCACATACTCAAAGGCAAACATTCAAAATTTAGACGGGCTAATCTGAGAAACACACACCTCAAGAAATAAAACATAAACAAACATCTTATATGTAATCTTATATGTGATTACATTAGATTAAAATTAGATTATAAACTCTTTGAGTCAGGAAACATTTTCTCTGTATTTGTCCTGAATGTGCCTACTATGCTTTTTCATGCTGTAAAACTATATAAAATAATAATGATTCAAAATTCTTTAGCCCAGATAGATAATAAATAGTTCAGCCATATACAGATGTGGGGCCTAATTTTATGGAACTAACTTTAATGTTGTTCCCTTTTTGAACTATTGGAGGATTTGGTGACACCTGGATACTCTAGCTACCTATTTCCAAGAGATCTAAATGTTTAAATGTTACCACTTTCTCCCTCGGTTTCATGTGAATGCAAAACCACGAGCACAGGTGTTTGTGAATGTCAAAGTAAAGACCAGGTGGTGGCCCAAATGAAAATCAGGGCTATGAGATCCATCCAAAGTGTCATGTTAGAAAGACGCAGTCTATGCTTAAATCCAACAAGGTGTATTTAGGTCTAACTGTCCCCTTGTTGTGTCACAGAGCTCTGAACTGTGAAGGAGAGCTTGTTAGGTCTAACTATGTCAAGCCATGGTAATTCCTGATTTGGTTCCATTGACCAAATGGCAGAATATCTTGATAAACAGCAACAGGTCACAGAACCAATGACATCTGATGAAGTGGATCTTACGCACGGAAGCTTGTGATCCTATATATTTTTGTTGGTCTCTAAGCTGCCACAGGACTACTCATTTTTAAGAACCAATGACAATGAGAAATGTTACATTTACAGTGAGAAGCTCCATGGCCTAGTGGATTCTGCCCTGCAACTCAGAAGATCTGGATTCTTTTTGTGACTCTAATACTGGTCTGTTTAGGACTGGACAAGTAACTTCCCTTCTCTGGGCCTCAGTTTTTACATTTGTGAACTGGGATAATCACACTGACCTCCTTTGTATAGTGCTTTGAGATCTAGGGATGAAAGCTCAGTGTAAGAATTTGTTATTTTTGGTAGTCCTACCTCTTTTCTGAGATGGCTTCTTTCATACCCATCAGGGTTCTGACTCTGATTTCACTTCCATGGGTTTTACACCAGAGGCTTAAGTAGAGTTACTCCTGATTTACAGAACTGTGAAGAAAAAGCAGATGCCACATGTTTATGCTTTTGAAATGTTATTTTTTCTAAGGCTATCGCTACACTACCAGGTTTTTTTTCAGAAGAAGATATGCAAATCATGCTCGCATTTGCATATCTTCTTTCGATTCTTTTTGCGGAAGAGGTTTTGCCACTATTTGGCCCAGTGTAGATGGGGCCAAATGTTAGAAAAAAAACCTCTTTCACAAGACCCCTTATTTCTCGTAAATCGAGGTTTACAGGGCCTTGTAAAAGAGGGTTTTTTTCTGACATTTGGCCCCATCTACACTGAGCCAAATATGACAGAACCTCTTCCGCAAAAAGAATCGGAAGAAAATATACAAATGCGAGCGTGATTTGCATATCTTCTTCTGAAAAACCTGGACGCCGTAGCCTAAACATACACTCTGAAAGGCAGAAGCCCACTTGTGTTCATAACCCATGGGTTCACCTGCATTTGAATGCATACTTGCTGCTACTGTATATTCCAATGGAGTAATGTTAGGCAAGAATGAATAGCTGGAGAAATTCAGTTTTTGCCATATAATGCTCAAGTGATGGGGCTTTACACAGGGACTCCGTCAGAGTGAGGTGGAATTCAAAACATGTTGAGAATGACTTAAAATACTATTTTAGATGTATAGTTCATTCAGTTTTAGAGAGCCACAGCAATAACTCAAAATCAAGTTATACAAAGAGTTCTATTACCAGTACACTGGATCAAGACTTAGTTTGAATGGAAAAGGGCCATTGAACAGCCCTGGCAAAAGAGAGATGGTTTATGGGATGCAAAATGATCTGGTTCCTATTTGCATGCAGTTTTTCTTGGTTTTAAAATTTAGTCAGAATATAGACAGCCACAAACTGTCCAATATGAAAAGTGTAACGTTGACATTAACTTAATCATGGCTAAGAAAAAGACACCCAAAAGAACCATCTTAGGAGAATGTTAAGGATGCAGAGCCAAGAAAATGTGGGAATGCCAGATGTAAGGTTGCCTGTGTACTGTCAGTTCAGCCTCCAAAGATGCATGTAGGAAGGGACTGTCTTTTTGTTCTGTGTTTGTACATCACCTAACACATTGCAATCCCATTCCATGACAGGGCTACTAGGCACTACAGTAATACAAATAAATAATAAATAATGCCATCATCACATACTGTTGTTTTTTTTTTCCAGAGGACTCCTATGTCATTCAGTAAATGAGTTTTTAATCCTCTTAATTCAATGTGTGGTGTCTGGCATTATTTAATACATGAGCCAAACCCTGCACTGAATACAAATGCTTTTATCTTCTTCTGGATATTTTGTTCTATGGCACTCATTACCATTGTCGCCGAGGCTACGTCTACACTTCAAAGTTTTTGGTTTTGCACAAAAACTCGCGAAGTGTCCATACCTCAAGCACATTTTTGCACAAGAAAGTTTACAGTGAATCGACAGAACAGAGGGAGTTTTGTGGTACAGGTATTCCTTTTTCTACAAGGAATAACTCCTTTTTGCGCAAGAGCTTTTGCACAAAAAGGTGTGTGTGGACAGTCAGCAGGGGTATTTTGCTCAAAAGCAGCCTATCAAAACAAGCACAACTGCCCTTGTTGCCATTCTGTTAATGGAAATCAGAGCTTTCTTGTGAGAGAGTCCATGCAGTCGGGATGCGCTCTTGTGCAAAAGCACATCATTTTTGCAATGCACTTTTGCAGTGTGGACACACTCTTGTGCAAGAAGTTTTTGCGGAAGCTCTCTTCTGCAAAAAGCTTCTTGCACAAGAAGCCTGCAGTGTAGACATAGCCCGAGTGCTTCATAAATGTTAAATAATTTATCATTATACCACCTCTGTGAGGCAGGGGTATTGTTAGTATTACCCCCATTTTACAGCTGGGGGAAAGAAACGAAAAGCAGTTAAAACCCACATATGTCAGAAAAGTCCACCAATCTTGGGTGCCCAGCTTGAACCATTTAGGTTTTCAGGGTTCATAGCTTTTTTATGATACTTTGTAAGTTAAAATCACAGCTCCAATTGACCTCAACTGTAGCTGTGAGCGCTCAGTGCACCCAAAAATGAGGCTAAGCACTCAAAAGTTTAAAAATTCCATAAAGGGGCTGAATTAAGATATTAATTTTGGCCATTTCCTAGCTTTTTAGTATTTAGTTTTGCAACCTTAAAGTCTCTTAATGTAGGTTTATTTAAATGAGTGTGTATAAAGAGACCCACCCAATATTCACACACCTTATATCCTATGTGTAATTTATTGTAAACCCTTAGGAGTTGCAATCCAGCAAAATCAATATACTGAAATGTGTGTCGGTGTACAGAAATTTTCACATTTTCTTTAGAAACAAGCATTTCACATATTTTAAAAAATATTTCTGCAATTAAATCTAAAGAAATCGCATTTGTTACATAGAAGGATTTGCATTAAGATAGAAAGCTTTTTGTGTGCAGATATAGAAACAGAACTCCAGTATTAAATTTGCATATATATGCTTTAGGAAGTCCTGCATACCTGTCATCTTATCCTTATTTATACATTTTTTTTCTTGGTTCACAGATTGTTCCCCAAGGCTATATCTAGACTACAGGCTTTATGCGCAAGATGCTTTTTTCGGAAAAGCTCTTCCAAAAAAACTTCTTGCGAAAGAGAGCGTAGACACTGCAGAAGTGCATCAAAAAAGCAATGCGCTTTTTTGAAAGATAGTGTCCAGACTGCCTGGATGCTATTTCACATGTAAGCAGTGATTGCTATGGACAGAATGGTCACCAGGGCACCTGTGCTTTTTCCTCTTCTTTCTTCTTCCAAAAAAACTCCCTCTTCCCCATCCACACACGCCTTTTTGTGAAAGAGCTCTTTCAGAAAAAGGTTTCTTCCTCATAGAATGAGGACTATTAATTGCACAAAAACCCCTCTGTTCTTTCAATTTTCTGTCGAAAGAACGTGTTTGCAGTGTGGACATAACTCAGGTTTTGTTGGAAAAACTCTATAGTCTAGACATACCTTGAGGATGCAGGGAGAGGAACAAGCCATGGAAAAATCTATTTCAGAAAATACCAAAGTAGAATTCCATCCCTGCATCCAATAGTCACAGGGAAAGGCTGATAGGCAGGGGAGTCATGCTGAGCCCAGAATGGGAGGGTCAAGGCACTGACCATATAATCCTGCTTCCAGGCCCTAATACATTTGTCTTAGAATTGCCAGATGCCACAATTGCAGCGGCTAAGAGTACATGATCAGATCATGGATCCAGCAAGCATGCCTAGAAAATGCTACCCAGCCTTTTATGTCAATAGGCAGATTGATGGTAAAGTCACAAAGGAACCATAGCATTTGATCCACTGCTATGGGCACATATGACACAAATCAAAACACCATACATTCTCCAAGATAAAGAAAGACTCCAGTACTGTGTCGATGCTCAATTGTCCTGCAGCATGCAACTGTGGAGATCAATGTCCTTTCCCCCAGCTTATTCCAATGCAATAATTACTATAGTTCAATAGCTCATTTATGTTTTTTTCACAGTTCCATATTCCACACTGTCTGTACTTTAGCCTTTTAATCTATTGAATTTATAAAGCACCACAGTATCTAGGCCCCAGTTTGTGTGTATGGAACATGGTCATGCAGTGTAGACTACTTTGTCTTGACTATGCCATTTTTTTCTGTATATCATGATCACTTTTCCATGGGTGTGTCTTGCTGTGTGCAGCACCTGTGGACTGGGGAGTGCATTGCATTGCTAGTGCTGGGACCAGGACAGAGCTCCCATTTGGGTGAAATTTGGATTTGTTTCTTTCAGTCTGCACATTGGTCTGAACAATCACATCCCTTGTAACTTCAGACAATTTCATGAAAAGAATTGACAGTTTTGTCCTTCCAGGAAAAAAGGGTGACTATATAATGGAGGGAAGGAGGAGGGCAGAGAGAAAGAGATAGATTTGCATAGGTCAGAGAAGGTCAATAAAACATCTGGCATTAGTAACTGACATGTGTCAAATTTAAGTGTTCATTAAATTCATATTAATGCAAGAACCATTCTTAAACTTCAAATGCCACTTTTGGTTGCTGTGTTCTCCCATTTGATGGTGATGACTTTTCAGAACTGTACTCTGCTTGTTTGCTTGCCACTGGCATCTGACCTGAGGTCAGACTTCTATTTAACCCTTTCCTGTAGGTCAAAAGACAAATTAATCTGGTGAGAATTGAATTGGAAATGAGGTGTCTGGATAACAGGTGTTCCACTTGTGGAATAGCTGCCAGGCTTGACACATGTTTGCCTCTATTCCTATGCCATCCAAGAAATCATCTCTGGGGTCAGAGAACCATTCTTAAGACATTTGAGATGGAAAGTCGCCAGAGGGAGTGGCAGTAACAGGTGTCTAATGCTAGAATGTTGTCTTTCTGGCTCTTGAGAACTTTCTGAGAAGGACATTTGTAGGTAATTTATTCATTTATATTTGTTGTAGTTATGCTTACTAACAGGTTCAATGGCTACAAGATGTCCAGGAGGAACTTCTCCCACTCAAACAGAGAGTTATAATTCTTTATTTCTTTTTCTAGAGGATGAGGACGATGATGAGATCGTGGAACCCAAGGCAAGGAACGACTCAGAGTTGGAAAATCAAGAACAGAAACGTGAGGTGAAAGAAGGTATGTGTGAAAAATAGGATTTTATTATCATTTTAAGTGCCCTATCCTGCAAATAGTTACCATCATGTGTCCATCATGTACAGTGCTTACTATTGGCAGTAGTGCCAAAATAGCAGCCTGGCAATTTTGAAAACTTTAAATAGTTCTATTGATGCAGATCTAGGTTAGTGATGTAAAAGAAATAAGGTGCAGAAGGAATTGATATCTGGAGAATGCACAAAATGGGCCTGACCATCTTGGAGCATAAGCAAAAGAGGCTGTTAAGACATTTTTTCTGCATTATACCAGGAATTCTCTGAACGTTGCTGAATACCATGGAAAGTGTTCAACGTATGTTGAGTCATGGAGTTTCCCTTCAATTACCACATAAAGAGAATCCAAATACTTATATTTGAAATCTAGGAGGAAGAGACAGTGGGCTAAAGAAAGAAAACCTAAATAGAGTCTCAAAAATATCTTATTTATTTTATTTCTTCGCATACCTGCAAGTGAGCCCTCATGTTGTTTTATCTGAATGAGTGCCATAACTAACATCATCAAGTTCTTTGTTATAGTTTAGTCTAGTTTAAGTGTTTCATTTGACCACTGGCTTCCTTCCTTGATTAGCAGAGGCCGTTATCTCATGTGAGTGATGGATGTGCAAAGTTTTGGTAGCGGTGGTCTCTGTGACACTCATACCACAGAAGTCAAAACAGAGGATGATAACAAGGGCAAATGACAGTCTTAGCGGGGTGCTAATACTCAGTGAGTAAATTCACTCTTGCTGGACAGTAAGCAAACTTGATGAGTGGTGGTAGAGGTGAAAGGACAGCACACCGATGCTGCTACTGTGAATCAAATGATGTTTGCTATGTTTCTTTACCTTTTATCCCTAAACAAGTCTGTTTGCCTCCCTAAAGCAACCCCCCTTCTCGTGTTCTTAGCAAAACTCAGTCTGAAGCCATCTTTTGTGTTTCATGGAAGTGATTAAAACCATGTTGCAAGTCAAACAGGATTTTTGAAGAACATTTCCTGCCAGTGCTGCACTCTGTGAGCCTTATTCAGAATTAATGGCTTTTCTGCAAATTAGCACATAATGGGTTAAAAGCATGTTTATGTTGGCATTAAGTACTCTGGCTTCTTTTTTTCTGCAAGGCAAGACAATATTTTGCAAACTTTTTAAAGAATCTCTAATAGATATTATAGTGGCGCCATTCACACTGCTATATAGTAGTTAAGGCTGTGTCAGCACTTCCATTATGAATCCTGTTTTTCAGGGATTTATAACCCAGCCATAAAAATTTGCTCTGGGCTGAAATTTGGTTTCAGCTCAGGGAACACATTTTTTTAAACAGATTTAAAAAAATCAGCTTGAGCTTGTGTGAGTTATAGGAGTGTAAAGTAAAAGAATCATGAGAGGGAAAAGCGGGAGACAGATAATTTTTACATGTGTATAATTCAAAAATAGGTTCATTTAAAAAAAAACCTAATAGATTGACCTCAGCCCTTTTAAGTTTCATTTTTCTCTAAGCCAGCTGAGTTTTTCTGAGTTTTGGGTATTTTCAAAAGGAAATCTGAGTCCTTCTTAATGAATTATAGGTGCCCAAATATGTGTATATGCTTAATTTTACCAACAGGAATAGTGACCACAATAGTGATCAATGGCACCAATCACATGCATAAATGCATGCAGGATCAGTGTCTGTTATTGGATCTGTTTCATAGTGACAACAAAAATTCATTCACTGTATAGTGGGCCAGCTCAGTGCTATCTACATCACTTAAGCCTCCCTTAAGGGCTATCTGTAGGCATCAGAAATAGAATAACAATTCAAAGGTCTAGTATCTGAGGAGTACACTAAGAAACTGCACCATCTGCTCAGGACACTCCCGACACGAGCACAGGAACAAATCAACACACACTGAGAGCCCCAACCAGGGTTATTCTATCTACTACCAAAGATCCACAAACCTGGAAATCCTGGACGCCCCATCATCTCGGGCATTGGCACTCTCACTGAAGGACTGTCTGGATAAGTGGACTCTCTACTCAAACCCTATGCCATCAGCACTCCCTGTGACACCACTGATTTCCTGAGAAAACTACAATGCATTGGTGATCTTCCAGAAAACACCATCCTAGCCACCATTGATGTAGAGGCTCTCTACACAAACATCCCACAGATGGAATACAAGCTGTGAGAAACAGTATCCCTGATGATACCACAGCACAACTGGTGAGCTCTGTGACTTTATCCTCACACACAAGTATTTCAGATTTGGTGACAATATATACCTCCAGACCAGTGGCACCGCTATGGGCACCCGCATGGCCCCACAATATGCCAACATTTTTATGGTTGACCTGGAACAATGCTTCCTCAGCTCTTGTCCACTAACACCCCTTCTCTACCTACGCTACATTGATGACATCTTCATCATCTGGAACCATGGGAAGGAGACTCTGGAAGAATTCCACCACGATTTCAACAGCTTCCACTCCACCATCAACCTCAGCCTGGACCAGGCTACACGAGAGATCCACTTCCTGGACACCATAAGTGATGGTCACATAAACACCACCCTATACTGAAAATCTACCGATCACTATGCCTACCTTCATGCCTCCAGCTTCCATCCCGGACACGTCACATGATCCATTGTCTACAGCCAAGCACTAAAGTAAAACCACATCTGCTCCAACCCCTCAGACAGAGACCAACACCTACAAGATCTTCACCAAGCATTCTTGAAACTACCATACCTGCACGAGGAAGTGAGGAAACAAATTAACAGAGCCAGACATGTACTCAGAAGCCTCCGACTACAAGACAAGCCCAAGAAAGAAACCAACAGAACACCACTGGCCATCCCCTACACTCTTCAGCTAAAACCTCTCCAACGCATCATCAGTGATCTACAGCCCATCCTGGACAATGATCTCTCACTTTCATAGGCCTTGGGAGGCAGGCCAGTCCTCGCCCACAGACAACCCGCCAACCTGAAGCAAATTCTCACGAGCAACTATACACCGCACCACAGTAACGCTAACTCAGGAACCAATCCAGGCAACAAACCTCGGTGCCAAATCTGCCCTCATATCTACACCAGCGACACCATCACAGGACCTAACTAGATCAGCCACACCATCACTGGCTCATTCACCTGCACATCTACCAATATAATATACGCCATCATGTGCTGACAATGCCCCACTGCTAGATACATCAGCCAAACTGGACAGTCCCTACATAAAAGAATAAATGGACAAAAATCAGATATTAGGAATGGCAATATAAAAAAACCTGTAGGAGAACACTTCAATCTCCCTGGACACACAGTAGCAGATTTAAAGGTAGCCATCCTGCAGCAAAAAAACTTCAAGACCAGACTTTAAAGAGAAACTGCTGAGCTACAGTTCATCTGCAAATTTGACACCATCAGTTTAGGATTAAACAAAGACTGTGAATGGCTAGCCAAGTACAAAAGCAGTTTTTCCTCTCTTAGTGTTCACACTTCCAGATCAGCTGCTAGAAGTGGGTCTCACCTTCCCTGACTGAATTAACCTCGTTATCTCTAGCCTTACTCTGGGCTGCATATTTATACTTGCCTAAGAGATCTAACCTATATAGAGCTTTTAATGTAGGCCCTGCAATTTACAATGTGTAGGAGGAATGCTGCATCTGTGTGGAACTCCATTGACATCAGCAGAACTCTGTATAGGTGTAGCAGTCCACTGTGTATTTAAATTGCAAAAACAAGGCCTTAAGACTCCCAGCTGTTCAGAGCAAGCATTGTCCTCTCACCTTTAGTTAAGATCTCCTTAACTTTAAAACTGGCTTTTCACAAATGGTAATACAGATCTTTAGAGGAAACGTTCATTCACTAAGAATGCCTATCTCTGGTCATAGCTATACCCTTATGATAAGCTTGCTCCCTCTTTCATTATTTTTTAAAACTTTTTTTTAAAATATAGGTGGAGTGATAAAGTGCCATTAATTTTCATAGCTACATATTGAATAACTTGCTTTCATGTCTTGTTCCATTTTTGTTATTTTTAAAATATATTTGGTTCAGTGTAGAATATATTTCATTGTGGTTTCTGGATGCACATCATATTTTCCCTCTGAAATAGTCTGTCTACATTTCTAAAAATCATATTTTAAAATGTGTATAGAGAGCTTATTGACTTTTGTTGTGAACCCACACAGCTCCAGAGACATCAGGCCAAAATTCTACTTATGGTTACATGATACAACTCCACTGAAGTTATAAGAAATCATGGCCCCCTAGGATTTCATGGTTGTCACTATGCATCACACTGTGGCCCATCAGAACTTCACAGTCGAAGTGGGGCTAGAAGTTGGACCCTCTTTCTATCTAATAAGAATCTGTTATCAATCAGCAGTATAGAGCCTATGCATTATTTAGCTAGTTGGTTCTACCCAGTAGAAGACATAGGTGCACATACACATTAGCCAGTTCAGTACAAAGTGAATGGGGTTACCACATTTTTATAAGAGAGCAGAATTTGGTCCACATTTTTTACAACTATTTTTATTACATTCCAGCAAATAAAAATGTATACTCACTTGATGCTGGTAAACTAAATATGGTATTATTTAACCTGTGTTTAACATCAAAGTGGTATGAAAATAATATATTTTTGTTTTCTTCTATATAGTAAATAAGTATGAAGCCAAATATTGCACCGTCAAATATAATTTGTGAAGATGCTATGGGCACATCCAGGTGAACAAGGCCTTTGAGGGAAGGGGAGGGGGGAATACTTTGATCAGCCACTTAGCCTTCTCCTAGTTTTCTCAGAAGAAATGTGTGTGTCTCTTGAAGGCTGAGATCAAAGAATCTGTAAGCTGCCAGAAAGGAAAAAAATTGCAGAAAATTACACAGAACCTTTTTATTTTATTCAAGGTAATGGTCATACAGGGATAAGGATCGGGGGTAAAATGGAAGTAGCTCTGAAAGATAAATGGGTGGAAAAATCTTCGTATTAAAAAAAGCAACCGTGCATGTTTCAGTTTTCTGCTTGGACTTGGGTGTATTTGTCACTAGTTGCAGAAGTGCTTTGCACTAGAAAAGTGATATTAACACTTCTTGTAAGCAGAGCTCCCCTCAAATAAAACTTCAGAGGCAGCTGAATGAAACATGAAAAAAAGGTTTCAGTAGGAAGCTTAATATTGCCAGGAGCATCTGAAGTATCAGCAAGAAGAATGAGACAAGCTTGTTTATGTCCTACAAACATTAGCCAACGTGTTTCTGATACTGAAGAGGGTTTAATAGACTCTCAGCCTCACACAGATTATCGCTAGATAGGAGGGCGATCCTGCAAAACTTCAGCCATTCATGTCTCCATTGCCCATGAATGCCCTGGAGTTTTCAAGCTGTTTATTTTTTTCCTTTTTCTCTTCTGCTGATTTTTTTTGGTGGAGGGGAAGGGGGCAAATAGAACTGGCAAATGCTCAAAGGAAAGAATTTATATTTCCAAGCTGCAGAGAGTTTTAGGCATTTGGAGTTTAAAATTAGTTTACCATTTGCCTTCACATTTGTTTTCTCTCCTTTTATGCTTTTTTTCACTGTCTTGTCATGCTTGTTGTTTGTAATACTAGGAAAGCAGTCCTTTGATGATATTGTCTCATTACAGGCGTCCTCCCCAGATGAGTTCATTTAGTGCTAATTACTCTACAGTAGTGGCTACAACAGTAGGTCAACATGAACTTTTTGCAAGTTGTTCCTTTCTTACATGCAATGCCTCCATCTAATGCACTTAAAGACATATTGTTCTCTTGTCTTGTCTCTTGTTCCACTGCATAGGAGGGCCATGCAGGGGATGTATATGCCCCCTATCCGGCTTGTAACTCCATGGGGACCGGTAATATCACAGTGCACAGTGGGAGAGGGATGTCTGGCTTGGGAGAGACACTGGGAACTGGATCACGGGGCTGTGACACAGACCACAGATACTTACTATTCAGTTGCTCTGGTGCCTGAGGGTAGGACTTCTCTCCCACCCTGTGCATCTTTCTCTCTCTCAATCTATCTACATGGACCAGATGCTGTGCAAGTTTAGACTAGTTCAAGCAATCCCAGAGTATATCTATTTAGCAGGCCTTCATGTTAGCTTGAAATAACTAGCCTAGAAAAAGGAGGTTATACCCTGGGCAGTAGATGGCATTGTCTGTGGTGTGGAATAATGAGTTATTTATTACTGAGCAGTCTATTGCCTGCATTGGGATGACAGTCAGTGGGCTGACAACCACTGTGGGCCCGCAAGCAAGGTCGGGGGACGGGGGTCTCCATACCCCCAACATAAGAATGGCCATACTGGGTCAGACCAAAGGTCCATCTAGCCCAATATCTTGTCTGTCGACAGTGACCCCCCAGAAGTCAAGGGTGGAAGGACGGGACTGAGGACGCCCAGACCACAGCATGACCCCCTCTCCCAGCCCTCAGAGCTGTGTGGAGAGGCGCTCTGGTGACAATTCAAAAGGGTACAGGACTCTGGCCACCACCACAGAAGCAGTGATGGTGGCTGGGAGCCCCTTTGAATCTCTGGGGATTGGGGCAATTGCCCTCTTTGCTCCCTTCTCCACCTCCCCCACCCCCGTTTATATTTGTAGGCCAGGTGGCAGTAGATCCCCCTACCTTTTGTCAAAGGAGATGTCAGTAATCTTCGTTAGGATGGGTCTCAGGTAGAGCCCTGCCATAGGGCTAGAATCCTACGGGTCCTATATGACCTGCTGCCGTAATAGTGGGAGCAGGTAAAATGTACTTTGTGGTCGGCGGAACTGGGTGGGCAAATAAACCAGACTGTGGTAATTTGCAAAAAAACACTGCATCTCTTAATTTGTCATAAATAGAATAGCAATATAAAGCAAGGTTTTCTTTCTCTTTAATAAAGATTTTATCCGTAATAAAGGTTAAATTTAAGCAAGGAGTAGAAAGAGATTTGATGTTATTATAACAGGATAAATATTTTGTAGGGCTGTCAATCACAATTAACTCAAGCGATTAATGCAAAACAAATTAACTACATTAAATATAATTGTAATTAATCACCATTTTACTCTCACTGTTAATAATAGAATACAAATTTAAATTTAATATAAATGTTTTTGGGTAATTTTCAACATTTTCAACTATATCGATTTCAATTACAATACAAAATACAAAGTGCTCAATCTTATTTTTATTACGAATATTTGTATTATAAAAAGATAAGAAAGAATTTTTTTCAGTTCATCTCATGCAAGTATTGTAATGAAATCCTTTTATTGTGAAAGTGTGATTAAAAGTGCAATCATGATTATTTTTTAATCTCATAATTAATTGTGATTTTTTAAAATCATTCAGCAGCCCACATTTTTTTACACGGTTCAAGCAATACTTGTTTATTCTTTTAGTGGTAAAAACTCTGTCTAAATTCTATATATATTTATAATATAGTGAATAAATTTATTTTAGTAGCATTGGGGAATCTGCGTCTCTTGCAGGATTTGCTGGACATAAGTTTTTTGCAACTGGGATACAAATATAAGAAACAATTCAGGGGCAGGTGTGATGGGGGAGTGGACACTGCAGGGTGGAACAGAAATGGATTTAAAAAATAGTCCCATGCAGGTCTCTACTTCCAGATGTTCTTTCATCTTTCATACTATCAAAGAAAGTCAAAATCACATTTGGTGCTTCTTCTTGCCCTGACTTCTCCCATGTTATTTCTGAGCTCTTGCTTTCAGAGCGCTGCTCATACTCCAAGTCATATAACACTGGATCATGAGCAGTAAACATCACACACATATTTCAGTCTGTCTGAGGTAAGTTTGGCCCCTATGACTTGCTGCATATTTGGCTGCACTATGAATCTGTTTAAACCTGTAGAGCAATTAGGATGATGAGGACAGACTTATAAATTATTACGTAAGAGGAAGGGTCCCCAGTGATTAGGGCGCTACTCTGGAACTTGAGAACCCAGGTTGGTTCCCTGTTTTGCCAAAGACCTTGGGTAAGTCATCTTTCTCTGCCCTTCAGTTCCACAGCTGTAAAAGGGCGATAATCGTATTTCCTTATCTCACACGGGTGTTGTGACAATAAACACAGTGAAGTTTACAAAGTGCTCAGATTCTCCAGTGCTCCAGTGCTGGGGAGAACCATAGATAATTATTCTGCTTTTTGCTACCTCCGTGCTATCTTTATGAATCCATGTATCTGAGAGCAAATATGGCTTCCTGTGCCCTCTTGGATGCAGCGTGGTGCCAAGCTTTCTAAGACCAAAACCCAACATAAAGCTAGCGGGGGCAAAAAAATATCAAAAGGTGTGTGCAAAGCTGTGTCAGTCTGGCATTTGAAACAAAAATCCTATATACTACTGCTCAACAACTGGAGCATAGTTTCAAAGTGTAGCTTTGAACTCTGTCATTTTGAGTTTCATTAAGTGTTAGGGAGCACCAAGGTATGAAGTTACAGTTTAATATCAGTGCTCTCGAGGTGTTCTCAGAAATACAAGGTAAACCCAAGTATATTGAACTAACCTTTGGGCTGCTGCTATTTAACTGGAGAGACTGTGAGATATTTTTCAAAAATCTGAACCATCAGCTCTGACATAGAAGACCTTTGATTCAGTTGGAATCTATAGTTTGAGTAACACACTTTCCTAGCTGATTATTCTCCTATGATATGTTGTTTGCGGGCCTATTTACAAATGTTGTGCCAAATTCTTTTCTGGCATAACTGTACTGAAGTCATTAGAGTTTTGCCAGCTAGGAATTTAGACCTTCGGTGGGATTAATTTGTGGTAATTACAATGACACCTGTGGCATTTTCCAAAGGTAAATCCTGTACACTTTTCCCAAGGTAGCCTGTATAACTAAAACAAAGATTAATTTTGTTTAAAATGACATATTGATAAACACAGCTATTCAGTTTATTATGTTCAATTTATAACATTTTAGAGATAGCATACAACGCATTACAAATAACTGAGTTTGTTTGGTGTAATCAGCTTTGGAACTCTAAGAACATCTCAATTTCCTTTTCTACTGATATCCATGCTCAAGTTATAAATTATGAACAGGTTATTGAACCTTAAAAGAAAGGCAAACTCAGTGCATCTTGTAGAGAACATGTTTTAACTGATGGAATACATTGAAAATGTCCTATTCATGATTTGGGCCCCATTAGTGTAAATCAACAAAGTTCCTTTACAGGATCTGGCCCCTATACTTTGTAATAGGATTGTTATAGCTGACCTGATTGTGGATGGTCCTCGAATGAATACGCAGGGTGAGGAGCAGGGCACAAAGAGCCATCCCCACTTGTGTTCCCACCACCACCCTAACAAGTTGCAGCTACAACTGCTCAATCCCACAAAGGAAAGTGAAGAGACAGGGTCATGGCCAATGTTCCTGCTAGGTTTTTCCATCCATGTGTGGATTTTTTCCATCTATGCTCAGAATAATTTTGTGTGCACCACCAGTAGAAACACCACCAGCAGAAACACAAATCTAGCTGTGGGCACTTGACTATTCCGCCTGGCAGCATTTGAATCTCTCCTGAGTGGCCACACAAGTGCACAACTTACAGGGAACACTGGTCATGTCCCCACCCCTTTTCTCTACCAGAGACGGGGTTGGCCACCAGCATAAAGAGGAGTGTGAAGGCATGTAGCAATGGGTGTGCTCTCTTGTATGCTGCAGAGCTCTGGGAGGTACCTTTGCCTGCTCAGCACTGCGAGTTGCTAGTGCTCTGTGCCTCTAAGAGTCAGGCTCTAGTGCTGCAAAGTGCAATGTACCTTGGAGATGTAGAACTTAGGCATTGTATACATTAGTCACTGATTATAAATGAATATAACCATATGCTATGTTCACATACATTGACAATTGAGGGTGCAACCCTAAAAAACCCATCTGATGTAGACTTGGCAAAATAGAGCCCTTACTTTTTGGTACAAGTTGGACCTTCCTGGGCCAGCACCTTTGGAATGAGGGAACTTGCCAGATCAAGGGAGGTCCCCTGCCACCAGCTTCCCAGCCTGCCACCCCTCAGTGCTCCTGGCTCTGCTGCCGCCCCAGCTGGGCCCCCCTGTCTCTCTAGCCACCTACTGCCTATCCCAGCCAGGCTGAATTGCCTCTGACTCCTGCCTGGCTGGGCTGCCACAGCCCCCAGCCCCAGAGCTGCTGGGCCATGGACTCTAGCCCTAGCCAGGCTTCCAGAGGCTCCAGCTGCTGGGGACTGAGTCCCTGGTACTACGCTGCCGCAGGCTACCATGGGCTCTGTCTCTGGCCCCATCCTGCCAAGGGCTCTGGCCTCAGCCCCACGTTGCCAGGGGCTCCTGCCCCAGCTTCCCCTCCCTGCTGCCCTGGGCAGCTGTGGGCCCCAGTCCCAGCCTCACTCTGCTGCAGACTGCTGTGGGCTCTGGCCCCGGCCCCTTGCTGCCATGGGTTGCTTCAGGTTCCATTTCTGGCCCTGAATTGCTGCAGCTGCTGTGAGCTCTCACCCCTGCGCCCCTGCTACTCTGGGCTGCCATGGGCTCTTGTCCCACGCTGCCATGGGCTGCCAGGAGATCTGGCCCTGGCCACCTGCTAAACCCCACTACAGAGAGTTGTCGGGAACTCTGGCTCCCTTCTGCCCTGGGCTCCTGGGGGCTCTGGCCCTGGTCCTCCATTGCCCAGGGCTGCCTCGAACTCTGGTCCCAGCCCCCCTGCTGGTTCTTCTGCCATTAGGTTTGCTGGGCTCGCTAGACCAAAGAGTGCCAGTTTTGGGAGGTGAAACCTGTAGTATCAATGTGTATTTTAAACGTTTTTTTAAACAATTGCCGAGTATTATGGGAGGATCAGACCATGGGAGGATCTGACAATATTTATTTAATGACAGTAGATGATGAAAATCAAAAAGTTAAACTTTTATAATTGTTAAAACACAAATAGTCCACATGACATGTCAAAATATACATATTAAATAGCCTCAAATAAAACTCTTATAATTTCTCAGACAGCGTTTTCCTTAGTTTGCCTAAATGTAATTTTTGCTTATTATTGATGCAAATATAATTTTTTCAGTTTGTGTGTGTACAGTGAAATTGATGGATATCATCATTTAGTGATAAAAACGGAATCTTTCCCAATGTACATGTAAGTACTGTAGTCACATTTCTTCCAATGGTCATTCATTTGGAAAATGGCTTGTCTTTTAAGAGTTAAGAATATTTTTTATTCAAATGTCAGAATCTGGCTCTGAAATATTATGCCTGTTAAAAGTTTTGATTTTCTGTAGCTTTTGATGGTGTCAGCAAGCAGGGACTTGTACAGAAAGTCCATGCACTCTAGTTTTAGTGTTCTTCTACAAATAATATAAAGTATTTCATGACAAGTAGCATTTGTTTGTTAGAGTTTGCTTCACTGTTAACATGAGAAAGGTACTTTAGCTATTTATTTCACTGTTGCACAAACTATCCAAAACAAGAACAAAATTTACTATTTGCACCAGGAAGAAAATGAAAGAACAGAACAGAAATATTGTCTGACATGAACACCGGCAGCTCTTTTAATACAATAAGCTGTAGTATAACTTTTACCAAGTTAAGAAGGTTATTTTGTTTTAGCCGTAAAAAGTTATCTGCTTTAAAAGGGCATTTAAGACAGGTTCTCTGTTATATAAGTGTTATGCTTTTTTCAAATTTAGTATTGCAATTAATGTCAGTCAGAACTATTTCCTGAAATATGAACGAAAGGTTTATTTAATTTGGGGTCTTAAGTATTTTCCTCTTCAGAATAATAAATATGCAAGACATAGGATATCTTCTGTGTAAATGCCACAATTCTGTGCATACAGGGGTATATTTAGATACATTTAATATAATTCTTAATAATGATTTTAAATGTAAAGCACTGATTTATTCCTGTCAGTACTGCAGTAAGCTTTTGTATAAAAAGTTCTTTTTTACTGAAGACTTGAATTCATTTGGAAAGGTCTCAGCTGCCAGAATCTAACATTGTCTTTGTGCTTTGTAAGCTCCTCCTAGAGAATTGACAGAGGAAGAAAAACAACAGATTCTCCATTCAGAAGAATTCCTGATATTTTTTGACCGGACAATACGTGTAATTGAGCGAGCTTTGGCTGAAGATGCAGATATATTCTTTGACTACAGTGGCAGAGATGTAGAAGAAAAAGATGGGTCAGTTTTTTCCTTTTTTAAAATAACACCCTACCCTGGTGTATGTTGAAAAAAAGCTGGTAAAGGTGCATCTTTTAAAAAATGGAATACTGTATAAAGATGATGAATTCTCAAAGGTTGATACAATTAAAAGTCTATAATCCGTGTGCTATCTGTAATTATTTTGTAAAATAATATCATACTTGATTACTCTTATTTCTTTTAAAGTTCTTATTAGAACTTATTGGCTGTGTCTACACTGGGCAACTTATTCCGGAAAATCAGCTGCTTTTCCGGAATAAGCTGCGAGCTGTCTACACTGGCCCTTGAATTTCCAGAAAAGCAACGACGCTCTACTGTACAAAATCAGCCACTATTCCGGAAAAACTGTTCTGCTCCCGCTCGGGCATAAGTCCTTATTCCGGAACACTGTTCCAGAAAAGGGCCAGTGTAGACAGCCCAGTAGTCTTTTCCGGAAAAAAGCCCCGATCGTGAAAATGGTGATCGGGGCTCTTTTCCGGAAAAGCGCGTCTACATTGGCCACAGATGCTTTTCCGGAAAAAGGGCTTTTCCGGAAAAGCAGCCTGCCAATGTAGATGCTCCTTTTCCGGAAAAACTGAAAACGGAATAGTATTCCATTTTAAGCAGTTCCGGAAATTCATGCCAGTGTAGACACAGCCAGCATGTTATTAAAATGTCAGTATTTTGATGACATTTGATGAAAAAAATTGAGTTTTTCTTCTAATTATTATTTATCCTTTCACACGGCTTTTTAAACTTTGGACCCGATTTTTACAGATAGTTAAGCACCTAAATATGTGGAAAAGCTCATGGGCTCTTCAAAAGTGCTTATGAGCCTAACTTATATTGGAGATGAAAATCTCCCAATGTTCCTTACTATTTTAAAACACTGACCCTTTGCATCTAGTAACTAGATCATTAAGTGGTATCTTTAGGACAACTTCTTCATTACAATTCTTCCTTATTATAGCACTATCTTCCAAACAATGTTAAAAAAAAAGGTCTTTACCACCTGTCTTCATTAGTACTGAAATCTTAGCTAGTTTCTACCTGGAGTAAGTACATTCTGCCTAAATGAGAGCTTGTGTACATGGTAAATGAGTGTGCAACCAGCCAAGGTGCAAATCTACAACACTCGAGACTGCTGAGCATGGTGTGGTCATGTGAACTCTGCTGCTATGCCCTACATTTTCTGTGGTGAAGTACATCAAAAATTATTATGGAATATTTATTGTGTGGTAGCAGGGTCCACCCAGCCAGATACTGAGTGGCAGGTTAGAGAATGGTAGATTCATACCCTCGTTTGGCACATGCTAAGTGTTTGTGTGGACAAGCTCTAAAATTCCCCCCATAGTTTTAATTAGATTCAGTATTCTTCATGTATTGCCCTAAGCTGTTGAGTAGCATTGCAGTCCACTACTGAACAAAGGCTTCAGTTCACCCTAGAGGCTCCTGCACTCTTATGATGGATAAAAGTGATTTCTCTACACACAGAGCTTATGCAGCCCGTTAGTAAAATCTGTGAAGTGTTTGGATTCATGTAGCTGAAAGGTGCAGTGTAAATGCAAGATCACAATAATTAAATACCTTTAAATTAAAACAAGAGTTTCTTTGTCTAAAGTGTAAGAAGAACCATGAAGATACAACTTTGAAGAACCCAATATTTTGAATTCACCATTCCCTTTTCAGAGACAAACCTAAGTGGGGCTGGGGGGATGGAAATTCACTTCTCAACTGCTAGTTGTCAAGCAACCCACGGGGGACTGTTCCAGCCTGTGGGTTGGAATCATAGCAACTTCCTGTCTGTGGAGCTGCCCAGCCACTGAATCTCCATAAGTATGAATCCAGTGTCCCTTCCACATGGTTGCTCCTTTTTGTGGTGTTCTGTTTGGAGCTAGTGAAGAGTCCATCTCTCCATACATAATAATGAGTTTGGATGTTTTCTTTCATATGAAAGAACTTATTTGGACCCTTAAAGTGGGTGAATCCACAATGAACACAAGAAGGTAACATAGAATAGGGGAATACATATATAAGACCAGACATTCATTATACTTTGTGTGGTGATACCTTATGTGGATTTGGAGCGGGGGCATATTATGGTTGTATGAGAACTATGCACATTTCATAGGCACTTTGGGATGTGTTATTTATTATTATTATTATTTGAACTGTGGCAGCACGTACAAGTCCCAGCCATAGGCTAGAACCCCATTGTGCTAGGTGTTGTACATACCCTGGACAAAAAATGGTCCCTACTACAAAAAGCTTACAGTCTAAGCATAAGTCAAGGAACAAGAGGTGGATCCAGACAGATCAGATAGAAGAGCACAAGGAAACAATGAGATTATACTGGTCAGTGTGATACACAGTCGTTACAGTTCATCAATTGCCTAAAAGTTTTGAAATTTTTAGTAAGCATCACAGTGAAGCAGAGTTTTAAGAAGGTATTTGAAGGAGGAAAAGGAATTGTCTTTGTGGATATTTACAGGAAGCTCCTGACATGCATA
Source organism: Pelodiscus sinensis (assembly GCF_049634645.1). Taxonomy (NCBI): domain Eukaryota; kingdom Metazoa; phylum Chordata; order Testudines; family Trionychidae; genus Pelodiscus; species Pelodiscus sinensis. Next base: position 211,134,653 of record NC_134712.1, on the reverse strand, counting down.
AGAGGCAGCACGGGAAGGGGTCATTGCTAGAAAATGTAACAAGTGGGTGATAAATTCTAGAATCATTGGCTGATTAGAAGTGGGAAGTGACATTTCAGTAACCAGAGGAAGATGATAATTGGGGTAGGGATGGGCTAAGAATGGTCTTGAAAATTAAGACAAATCACTCACATTTGATGGATACAGAAAGGAGAGCCAGTGGAGGGATACAAGGGGAGGTGTAACACAGTCAAAACAATGAACTAAAAAAAATAATCTTTGCTGCAGAATTTCGAAAGGAAATGATTGGGGGCAAGATTGCATTTGTCAAGCCCAGAGAAGAGGATGTTGCAGTAGTCACCACATGAGCTGATGAGAGAGCCAGGATGAGACTATTGGATGTATGCTTGGATAGGGGAGGTTCTGTCTTGGTGATGTGACACAAAGAATTTGCAAGGTTTAGACAAAGCCTGAATGCGAGGATCAAGAGAGAGGATAGAACTGAGGAAGATGCCCTAGTTGTGGGCCTGAATCACAGCAAGGAGGGTTGCCCACAGTGACTGAGAAAGGTGGATGGAGAAGGGATATGTCTCTGTGGAAATTAGCAATTCTGCTTTGGTCAAATATGTGCACTAGTTTGTCCCAATTGCAAATATTTGATTATTGTGTTACTCCCAGGTAAAATGACCCATAAGACCAAATAGCGAAGGATAGGATTATTAAGTGAAGATGACGAAGTTGGGGAAATAGAAAAGGAAACCCGTCAGAAATCCCTACATTTTGGGTCATGCCAATTAAGCCTTGGTAGTTTAAAACATACTTTTTGTTGTTTGAATCCACACAGAGATGTTCAAGCTGGAGCCAACCTTTCCTTTAATCGTCAGTTCTATGATGAGCATTGGTCAAAGCATCGCGTTGTCACCTGTATGGATTGGTCTCTTCAGGTAAGATTTGCAGTTGTGAGCCAGATATAAAGCTTTCATTCAGTTTTATTTGGTAATATTTTACTTCCTTTAGGAATTAGGCAACAATTGGGATCCGGAAGAATAAGCATATATGAGTGTGGGTGTGTTTAGGGGGAGAATAGTGATCTTATGAATCTGTCCTTTGGTTGTATTTAATGTTAAAAATCATTATTTAATATTTAAACTATATATTTAATAATCCTACCCAAATGATAATACCTCCAGCGGGGTATATCTAGACTATAGGGTTTTTTTGAAAAAAGTGGCCTTTTTTCAAAAAAACTTCACCTGCATCTAGACTGCCATTGCGTTCTTTTGAAATTAAATCAAAAGAATGTGGCAGGTTTTTTTTTTTAATTGATAAACCTACTTTTACCAGGAAGAACACCTTTTTTCAAAAGAGCTCTTTCAAAAAAAAGGCATTCTTGAATGCAAACAGGGCTTTTTTGAAAGAGAGCATCCAGATTGCCTGCGTGCTCTCTTTCAAAAAAGCAGCTCACTTTTTCGAAACTCTTGTGGCTGTCTAGATGATCTCTTTCAAAAGAGGCTTGTAGTCTAGACGTACCCACTTTCTGATCTCCTGAAAACTTTTACCATTTAGTTACACATTTTCAGTACAAACATTTCTGGCAACTGAAAGTTTATAATTTGGCAACCAAGTAAAGTAAACATAATTGCAAGCAGGAAGAACTAGCAGAAAGAATTCAGTATTTTGAGTGTTTTCATGTTTAATACATTTACAAAATGTTAAATGTACCTGACTTTGTCACAGTGATTTTCAGCAGTTCTACAGAAAACAAAGGGCCTTACTGAAGATTTTAGGTCTAGCTTTCCACAGAATGCACCATGTTTCCAATACTGGGGCTTCCTTCCTGCAGGTCTCTGAAGTATGCAGGAGCAATGACTAGCTGACAGGAGCAGCAGATGAGAAGGAATGAAATGTGCCTGTTCCTGAGAATCTTTGAAGCTCAATATGTAAACATTTATGTAGATGGGCAGTGTACAGGGGCAGAGAGAAGCAATGGAAAACACACACAGTGATTCTGACTAGTGATAATCTTCTCTCCATCCTCCTGTATACTTCCTTAAATGCACAATACGATTGTCTTTTGTCCCTCCATATCCCCAGGTGTGTGTGTGTGTTTGGTTTTGTGTGTGGCGGGGGGGAGGGGGTGAGGAGCAGTGAATTGGCAGCAGTTAAATGAAAGGGGTTGGAAGCCAGAGAGAGATTGTGCAGTATTAAATCATGGGGCCCACATAATTTAGTTTTAATGTGTCACATAGATCATAGTGCTTTGGTTACCTCATACGTGATCTGAGATACTTTAGGAACAATAGGATATAATCTCATCTGCAAGTGAACAGAGTTTTTTTCATCTATAGAACTGACTCTGCATGAATCAAACTGAGAATTTATTCCTTTGCGCTCATACCTAAGAATGTAAATTTTACAAGAGGTAGGTACTGGCATGTGGGTGGCCTAAGCACATATGGATTTACACAGAAATCAAATATAAGCCTGAGGAAATGCTTATCGTGGTTGTTCACTTGTTCAGGAGCTGGAAATTACATGGAATTCTTATCTGATATTTTCCTAGCAGGCAGCTTTTACTGGAGTCCCAGGACAGCAAGATAAAGCTGAGTTAGAAAACTGCCAGATGTAATTGTTCAGCCCCTCAGGCACATAAGCATGTTCTATTTCCCGCTTCTTTGTTCTGGGGTGGCCCCGCCCTCCTATCCCATTAGCTCCTCAGTCCGTTTTTCTTTGGCATGTGCAGGCTGAGCTATTCTCTGTGCCACTCTACATTTCATTGCAGGGGGGGCACTCTGGCTTCTCTCATTTCCTTTGTGAGGTGCACATAATGGGGAAGGAACTCAAGCAAGCTTGAGGTATCTCGCCGAGCAGAGGTTTATGGTATGCTCACACACACATTATGCAATGCCTCGTATACAAAAGGGTACTTGACCTATCATGTGAATGGCAGAATATGATTACTCAATTGTCTGTGATTAAACTGTTCCTGCAAAATACCCCGAAGGCAAATAGGATAACTGGAAAAAATATAAAAAGAACATTGATTCCTTTATTAAACACTTTATCATGTTCCCCAGTCACCTCTGAAATATGGGCCAGGACATGTGGGATCACTCATACAATTAAAGTCAATTCAGTAGTCCTCTGATTCTTTTGCAGAAGAAGGGTAAAAGTCTTAACTCCTTATTCAGCTTTTATTTAGGCAAATACCCAAATAGGTTCAACTTACATGTAAAAAAAAAAGAGAGAAATCATTCTTTGGTTCAGAACAAGGTCATATCAGCTAATCTAAAGCCAAAAACAAGTGAAAAGCTACAGAGTTCAGACACACAGTGCCTGGTCCTTCATGATTCTCATGTGATCATCACAAAGGCAGGCAAAGAGTGGACATTTTACAAAGCTATCTTTAACGTAGACAGGACCTATGAGTGGCGTTTTCATCCCTGGGCTTGCTCCCTTCAGATAAAATCATTGTCCTGTTGCTAAGTGTGGTCTGTCTGTGGGATTAACCCTTGGCTTCTGGAAAGGAGGATAGAGCACCTGGACATCATTCATTGGGAATCTGGACATCAGGACTTCCTTCATTAACCCCTGAGAGATGCCCGCCTGACAATTTTCATAGTGCTACATCTCCTCTCTCAATAGCAGTCACTTCTTAAAATCAAAATTTCTCATAATCATAGGTGCTGGAAGTAGGGGTGTGGGAGGTACTTCAGCACCCCCTGGCTTGAAATGGTTTCCATTATATACAGGGTTTATGGTACGGTTCAATGGCTCTCAGCACCCCCACTATACAAATTGCTCCATCTCCCCTGCTCTTAATGATGGTTATCTAATTCAATAGGATGCCAATGACTAAATATCCAAAGTTGGGGGTAAATTTACAAGCTGATGCCTACACTATGACTGCAAAATGCATCCACACTGGTGACTTACATGTCTGCATTTGTTTATGTTCAGACAGACTACTATTACGTTACTTAAAAACCTCCAGATGAGTTCTATAAGAGAATGAACTAGCCCCTGCACCAACATTTGTGCCTGAAGCAGCTACTTAGGTACAAAGCTAAGCCAGCTTTCCCTCTTTCCCAGTCCTAGGAGGATTAGGCTGGTTTCTGGTGCAAAGCAAATCAGTCTCAAGGATACAGTACTTTGTATCCGGTGCCAATGGCCTATAATAGCTGCTCCAGCAGCCAGGGGATGCCAGAATCTAGATGCAATACAGCCATATCTCCCTTTCCCCAGAATGCACCATACATTGGAGTTGGGAAAGGAGATGTCATGGGAGTAGCTATTGCAGCCCTATGTTAGCCACGGATTCCCTCACACATGGGAAGAGAAGTCTGGGATCTAGCCTCTATTCTACTTAAGAACGATAAAACTGGGACAGAAAAGAAATCAGCTATAAGACACACTATTGCATAAAAATGGATACAGACTAGGGCTTTTATATGACCCTGAAATCTGTATTGCTGTAGTTTTTCATTATATCTTTCCCTCAAAGGAACTTAACACTGAGGGATGGGGGGAGGTTGAAAAAAAAGGGTTTAAAATCATTTTTTTTAAAATTGCTCTGTAGGTTTCAAACTAGAAGGGGCCAAATTCATGAAGTCATGATAGTTACATCAGGGATTAATTTGGCCATTTATGTTTATAGAAGCTCTCTGTATTGAAGAGCTGTTTCTTCCAGTTCTGCATTTCACCTGTACAGTGGTAGAGGTTTAGAAATAAGAGCTCTCACTGTGCTTCCAATATAATGCTGCAGATACCAGAAGAACAACTTGAACTGAATCATTCTTGGTTGAAACTGAAGAGCCATGATGACAAGGCATTCTCCATGAGGGACCCTGGTCTTTGGAGTCCATTAGTTTGCCAGAACCTGTATTTTTTAATCTAGATATGTTACAAAACTCGTCTTTTTTTCTCTTGGGCATTTGAGTTGAGGGATAGAGCTTTCTGAAGTATATGTATGTGTGTCCATGGGGGATGAAAACGGTAAATGACATGTTGTGTGAATAAATTATTAATATTCATTATTTTGATCTTGATATTTGGTACCTGGATATTTAAGGATTGTAAAAGTGTCCCAGTCAATTTGAATGGTCACTTATTAGATTAAATTATAAAATACATAAACAAAATTATGAAATACATATAGAAGCATTTGCATAATGATGTACTCGTTCACCCATATGCCGTTATCTTTGCTTCCTTTTTTTAGCAAGATTAGATTAGATTCTTTGCAATAAAATAGTTTTCCTATTTTTTCTCATTCTTGATGTTACTGGAATTACATCAGAAATATGGTTGGCTCACTGTACTTAAATTAGTTTTGCTTATGATATTTGAAAACAATATATTTGAATCACTATAGTCTGAAAGTCTAATTCACCATAGATGTTTCCTTAGAAATTGAGTGTACTGTACTAGAAAATATGGACCTGATTCTGCACTGTAAGGAGTGTCCTCAAAACCTGTTTAATGGCACTCTGCACTTCCAAAGAGGACCTCAATATCTTGCAGAATTGGACCCTCTGTGAAAAAGGTTTTAATTTGTTATTTGAATCTTCTGTAGTAGATACCTTTTTCGTATTGGGAAATAAGAAAGAAAAAACAACTCTCTACTGTGCTGAAGAAAGTGGACCTCAGAGTAAAAGACCTATTATTTCAATATTAGATATCAAAATTGATGGAGACTAAGATTTCATAGTCTCAAAAAGTTTTAAGCATTCAATTTGAACTTTCAGATTTCACTGTTAGTAGAAATTTCAGGAAAGGGACCTATTTCATAGCAAAGTCTGAATATCTGAGGTCTTTCTTAAGTTACACTTTTTCGAGAACTACCTACAGTAAATAATGTAACCATTGTGTTATCCTAGAGGACATCGATAAGGAAGAAACAGTCAAATCTTTAAGAATTTTAATAATAAAATATAAAACCAAAGTGTAGCTAAACAGTACGTTTGGAGTGGTGTGCATGATTATTAAAACTAGATATTTGATACCACATCTAGGGTGAGAAATGATGGCTTCTGTCTCCTATGATTTTGCATAGTTGCTCCATCCCCAAAACAGAATCTAATCTTACTGCGTGTTCTCTCATATATAGTACCCTGAACTGATGGTTGCTTCTTATAACAACAATGAAGATGCTCCACATGAGCCAGATGGGGTGGCCTTAGTTTGGAACATGAAGTTTAAGAAAACCACACCAGAATATGTTTTCCATTGTCAGGTAAGATTCAATAAGTCATTCCTTGCATACTAGGCAAAGCAGAGTTTGCTATGCAGCCCATCTGCCTACTGTTTGGATGAAGAGGCCAAGGTTAAAAAAAGACAGTTTTGGAAAAAGTACAAGCAGCAGTCTAATGTTCTGAGAAGGCAGCAATCCTTCTGAAACAATAAGGCAGCCTTGTCAGGGATTGTGTATCATTCTCTATTTAAAACAATCCCTAAAAGACTTAGTTTATAAAGACCTTGCACTTATGAAGTAACTGTGGTGTACCACTTCCTCATCCAGGCAGCCACATATGTTTTCCCACCCACGTTAACTTCCTTGTATCCTCTGAATCCCAAGCTGCCTACTCTCATTCCCTATGAAGTTCAGTGTGATTTTTCAACTTTAAAATGTATAAATATACAATACATTTCTGAACATTCATTTTGCTGATACCGTGGTTAGAATGACTTAAGTAATATGAGGATTCTTCAACAAATTAGCATTTGGCTATCCTTTGGGCTATCAGCTACCATTTTATTTCATTCGGTGTTATCGCATGACCAAACCTCTTCCAAAGCCTATGAACAATTTAAAAATAGTCAGATGATTCATTTCTTGTGCACGTTTCTACTTCTTTTCCCTTTATTTTTCTGTTTGACATGACATGGCTTGAAATTATCTGAATTTTCTCCTCATGTGCTCTATTTCCATCACATTATCCAAATAATGGAGCATGGCATGGGCCAAGACTCAAGGTCCTTTACTAATACGTTTTCAGTATAATTATATTTTGAATCCTGGCATGTAAAAAGCACATGCAAAACTTTTAATTTCAAATATTGTACTATCAGGGATTAGGCTGTGGTGAAAGTTCCTTCTTTTGGAAACGTATGTATTACCTGGCTAGCTGTGTAAACCAAGGGTCATTTTACATTTAAGGACTAAACATCTTTTTGAACTAAATGTATGTTTGGACTTTGGTACGTTATCTGATGTAACATAGTGGGAGAGATACACTTGATTTGGGAAACTGCTTCAGCCTGATTAAGCAACCTTTAATTCCAGGCATGTTTTTCTAATTTACTATCCCCAAAGCAATTCCAACAGAAGCCTGGGCCTGCACAGTAAATGTGACATACATATTTTTATCTTTGAAATAAAAACATTTTCTTTTCTTGGAATCCTATTTGGCAGTCTGAGATGTCCTTTCAGCACACCTGAGAGCACGGCATCCTAATTATGGTCAGATTGCTTGACGTTCTAAACAATATTAGAGTAGAAAAAATTCCCACTGTATTGTCAAAAGTAATATGACTTTATGCAAGTTAATGGCAGGATTCTGACCAGTCCTGTATGACAAGGAGGAGACCTTCCTGTTAAGGGAAGACCAACAACAGAGAGAAAAATACACCCCATGAATTAAAAACCTGCCAGGACATGTACTTTATTTAAAGCTAAACTGACTCTTTGAAATAAACAAGCACAGAGCCAGATTCATCCCTCCAAGGGAAACCACCCTGAAGGCACAAAGATGTCTTCAAGATTTGGCTAATTGAGTTTCTTCTTAATTCTCCGATCACTGGGAGAGGTAGCTCTCCTCATTCTTTGTCATGATATTATACAGGCATTGGCTCTGGAATCCTGAAAATGTCTGTCTTTTGGGTAATCACGTAGCACAGTGTCTTCATGCACTAACTTGGGTTAACCTCACCTGCAATGACAGTGAGTACAGATTCAGTGTCTGTGGGAAATATTGTGTTGCTGGGATGGGATACCCACAGACATTTTGATACAGCTGTTCCCCAGCGCTTTTTAAGTTGGAGCTGAGTTTGAACTGTGGTTGCTGGGAAGGTATCACAAATAGAATTTCTCCTGTGTCCTGGATTGGCTGAGCATATCCCATGTGATTAAGAAGGGCAGTGATTAAGCAAGGCAGCAGAAAGCATTTCACTTGGTCTCTTGAATACAGGCTATTTTAGCTGAGCTAACTGATTCAGATGGAAAATAATGGGAAAACAGTATGCCTCTCAGAGTCTGGAAATCAGTTCTCTAGATCACCATGTTGTTATTCTATTAGTTAGTGGAAACCAACTATGTTATTATTTAGCCTTGTATCATATACATTACAGTTTTGCAAGAGAAACATTCCCTGACTCAGTGTCCTTCAGCCACTTGACTACGTCTTTTACCAGCTATGCCCCATTTTCCTTCAAACCCAGCTGACATTGTGACTGTTCAGCAGCTATAGGTGAACATACACTCTTCATTAAAGCTATATTGCCGAGGCATGACAACAGCTGTCTTGATCAATTGCTACCATCACCCCTCCATACAACACCTCCATATGCTTTTCCCCAATATTTCTACATATCCGAGGTCTTGGGAAAACATCCATTGACCAGGGGTAACCAAAACATCTTATGCAAGCAAAATATCTGATCTGTTCAAACCTGGCCTCCTACAGTGATCACATATTATCTTCCACATTAATTCCATAGACAGCACCTTTCATCATCCTCCACTCCACGATGGTCTTTAAACTCAACCTATCCACAATATGTTCATAGTGACTAGAAATCCCACCGTATCTATTTAGTTCACCCTGCGTTGTCAATGTACAAGCCAATGTAAAAGCCATTTATGAGTAAAATGGAAAAAGCTGCAATATAAGGATCAACAGGTTTCTAGCTTGAAAAAATAAGTCAGTCATGACATGGTGGTTACTAAGTAAATTGTGTTTAACCAATAGATTGGCCTGAAGTCACAAGATAAGGGTTACAATAAATGAGAGTGGTACATGATAGGACAAAGCAAAGTGAGGCACTGCACATGCTTTTGGAATTTCAGGGAAAGTTTAGATGCTTAACTGAAACTTATATATACTAACAGCAGTCATGCTATGGCAACTAATTGACATAAATGTTAATGAGAATAATGTAAATGAGTAATTGATCTAGTGAAGATAGGGACCCCGATATTGTTATGTAGAAGTTCATTCAAAGAAAGAATGTTGAAACCCTTATTAAATATTGTAAGGTATTCTGGGTGGTGGTATAATGAATAGGAAAATTAAGACACAGACTCTGGGCAGGGGGGTATATTAGAATGTGTTGGTCTGATGACCGTATACAGACAGTTTCACCTATTCTGGAGTTCCCCAAAATTGAGGATGAGTATGCAAGTGTGGGTCATTTTATATTGGCTGAGTCTCCTTTTCTATATTGTAGTGGTTGTGATCCTGTTGGCTTTGCTAACAATTTTATAACATTGCTAGTCAGAGAGCATATTGCACTGTTTTTCGTGTGCTCCTCAAAGCCCTCGTTCTGGTGACAACCTCCATGCTGTAGCTAATTTGGAAGCAGAACCCTTTTGATTATTGTGTGGTAGATAAATACTCCCTTATCAATCAGGCAACAACACTCTTAGTTTGGCTCTAAGATATAGCAGATGCAGGCCAGACAATCACCCCTTTTCCTTGTGCACTCTGCATAAATCAGCCACACATGTCAGAGTGCAACATTATCAGACCTAGGCTGAAGCCTTTCTTTCTTTCTTTCTTTCTTTCTTTCTTTCTTTCTTTCTTTCTTTCTTTCTTTCTTTCTTTCTTTCTTTTTCTGCATGGAGGAGAAACAGGATTTTGTACTTGATTATTATTGCACATAGAATTGTTTTCAGTTACATGAAAAGTTTCCAAAATATTGAATGTCTCTTCCTAGAAGGTACATGATGTGTGGTGATAGGTGCGTGGAACGTAAAATAATTCTACATTAACCAAGTATTTCTGAGGCAGATGAAGTGAGAGGGAGAGATGGGCTTTTTGTTATTTGAATTATTACATTCTTTCCTATATACAAGCTTTTTTTCTATCCCCCAAAACCCAGAATTATATTTTGGTCACTAGTCCAAGTTTTGTTTCTAGTGAACCCACCTGATCATCCACAAAATCAGATTTTGCCTTCTGAATAGGAGCTTTGTAATGCGATTTAGACATGAGGAAACTGGGCATTACAGATTTGTCTTGAAACTTCAGGGCACGGGAACCCATGAAAAGTAGTTCTGAAACAAAAATTAATACATTTATGAACCCATTTCAGATCAAGCTCTAGGAAATACACTTAGGGTATGTCTACACTACAACACTAATTCGAACTAACTTAATTCGAATTAGTTAATTCGAACTAAGCTAATTCGAACTAGTGCATCTAGACCTAAAAACTAGTTCAAATTAGCATTTTGCTAATTCAAATAAGCATGTCCACATTGAGTGAATCCTGAACCAAAGTTAAGGATGGCTGGAAGCAGTGCCAGCAGGGCATCAGGTTAGGACTTAGAGCGTGGAGCCTGCTGCCTCAGGCTAGCCGAGGGCTGTGCTTAAAGGGACCAAACCCCCACCCCGGACAGACAGTTCTCAGGGTTCCTCGCTTGCTTGTCTACCTCGATGAGGGACAGCAAAGCAGTCCTGGCTTGGAGTGCTGTGAGTGTCCACACTCGGCACATCACAGCACTCAGGGTATGTCTACACTACCCCCCTAGTTCGAACTAGGGGGGGTAATGTAGTCATACTGAGTTGCAAATGAAGCCCGGGATTTGAATTTCCCGGGCTTCATTTGCATAAAGCCGGCTGGCGCCATTTTTAAATGCCGGCTAGGTCGGACCCCGTGCCGCGTGGCTACACGCGGCACGGACTAGCTAGTTCGGATTAGGCTTCCACGAGGCGTACAGCTAGTTCGGATAGGAAGCCTAATCCGAACTAGCTAGTCCATGCCGCGTGTAGCCGCGTGGCACGGGGTCCGACCTAGCTGGCATTTAAAATGGCACTGGCCGGCTTTATGCAAATGAAGCCTGGGAAATTCAAATCCCAGGCTTCATTTGCAACTCCGTATGACTACATTACCACCCCTAGTACGAACTAGGGGGGTAGTGTAGACATACCCTCAGCCATCAGCCCGGCTGCACTTGCCGCAGGCTGCCATCTGGGGGGGGGATCAATCGGGGGACTGCAGGAGAGTTTCCACCCTGAGGAGCCCGCAGAGCCACCCCATTCTTATGTTTTTATGTTCTAAGCTCAGGGCTCAGAGTTGTGGGTCTCACTCGACCACCTTGATTTTCATGCAAACCTGCTCCTGGGTGGCCAGGCTGGCAGCTATCCTGCCCTAGACGGCCGCTTTCCTGTGCCTAGTGTGGAGGGCATGGACGTTGGATGCTTCCCCCCAAACCTCGATGAGGTTCACGATGTCCGCACTAAACCAAGCTGGCGCCCGCCTCTTGCGGCCCTGGGCAGGCTCCTGGGAGCCAACAGCCTGGTTCCGGGAAGAGGCAGAGGGCTGGGTGGCAGCGGGTGGCAGCGGGTGGCTGGCTCGTGCCATGCCAGGTGCAGGGTCTGCTCGCTGGGTGCTGGCAGGCTTGCACCTGGCACGGGCACCATAGCCAGCCCGTGCCCCTTTAAGGGCTCTGGGGCCGGGAGGGGGGCAGACAAGTTTCCCTGGTGGTGCCCAGAGTGGCCACCAGGGCAAGCTGGGGAGGGCTAGCCTCCCACTAGTTCAAATTAAGTGGCTACACAGCCCTTAATTCGAACTACTTAATTCGAACTAGGCGTTAGTCCTCATAGAATGAGGTTTACCTAGTTCGAATTAAGCGCTCCACTAGTTCGAATTAAGTTCGAACTAGCGGTTTGTATGTGTAGCGCCTATTGAAGTTAATTCGAACTAACGTCTGTTAATTCGAATTAACTTTGTAGTGTAGACATACCCTTAGAGATGGTGTGGCATCAGCAGCAGTAATCTTGTGGAACCTCTATAGGCTGTTAATCAAAGGGATGACATTCATTTGGAACAGAACTTTAAATGATTTCAGTTTTAGAGTAAATTCTGTGAATGTTTCAAAGTCCATGTCAGGAGTCATAACCTTACTTCTGTATCTTTTCAGGTATATATTAAACATGCTTTAAAGTAAAATTCATTACAATGGGGTGTTAAATTTTTTAGTATTTGTTGTTTATTGTAATCTTTTGTGAGACCTTCAGAATTGCCATACAAGGATTGTTAGGAAGAGATGGGAACAACCTAACAAAGAGAGGAAGGAGCATCCTCAAGAGCAGGCTTGCAAACCTAGTGAGGAAGGCTTTAAACTAGGTTCGTTGGGGGATGGTGACCAAAACCCTGAGGGGAGTGGGGAAGTCGTATACCGGGAAGAAATGCAAAGAGGAACGAGCAACAACGGAGGACCCATGATTCAAACAGAGAGAGTAGGGCAATCAACTGGTTATCTAAGGTGTTTGTACACCAATGCGAGAAGCCTGGGTAACAAACAGGAAGAATTGGAGGCCCTGACCCAGTCCAAGAATTACGATTTGATTGGGATAACAGAGACTTGATGGGATGACTCGCAGGACTGGAGCACTGGCATGGAAGAGTATAAATTGTTCAGGAAGAACAGGCAGGGGAGAAAAGGAGGAGGAATTGTATGTAAGAGAGCACAATGATTGCTCAGATCGCCAGTATATAGAAGGAGAAAAGCCTGTTGAGAGTCTTTGGGTCAAGTTTAGAGGTGTAAGCAACAGCAGTGATGTTGTGGTTGGTGTCTGCTACAGGGCGCCGAATCAGGTGGATGAGGTAGATGAGGCTTTCTTCGGACAACTGAGAGAAGTTTCCAGATCACAGGCCCTGGTTTTCATGGGGGACTTTAATCACCCTGACATCTGTTAGCAGACCAATATGGCAGTACACAGACAATCCAGGAAGTTTTTGGAGAAAGTTGGGGATAACTTCTTGGTATAAATGCTGAAGGGTCCAGTCAGGGGCCATGTGCAGCTTGGCCTGCTGCTCACAAACAGGGAGGAACTAACAGGGGAAGTAGGGGTGGGTGACAACCTGGGAAGCAGAGATCATGAGATGGTAGATTTCAGGATCCTGACCAAAGGAAGAAAAGAGAGTAGTAAAATACACACCTTGGACTTCAGAAAAGCAGACTTCGACTTCCTCAGAGACCTGATGGGCAGAATCCCCTGAGATGATAACACGAAGGGGAAAAGAGCCCAGGAGAGCTGGCGGTATTTTAAAGAAGCCTTATTGAAGGCACAGAAAGAAACCATTCCAATGTGTAGCAAGAGAAGCAAATATGGCAGTGTGACGTAGTGGGGGTACCTGGCTGGTTTCTATGCTGCTGGCTCTGGGGGAACCCCCACTGGCTGCCGTGGGTACCACGACCCAGCCAAACAGGATGAGTCACTATGCAAACCAGTGGCCAGACACCCCCCATGGAGAGGAACAAAGGAAGGTGGAATGCTGCCTTGGCTGGGGGGCAGGGCTGGAAGAGTGAGTTGGTTGGTGGCTGTCTGTGAGCATGGAGGAGACAGCCTAGGGAGAGGAGCTGGAGTTTTAGGGGCCCAGTCTCCCCCATCTCAAGGGGGCCTGAGGCATCCTAGCCCAGTTCCTGTAACCAGATTACATCTGTGCTGCGCTGTGCTGGAGGAGCAATAAACCACCCTCAATTCCACTGGCTGGTGCAGTCTGTTTGTGCCATTTCGGGGTGCAGGAGACGGGGAACCCCCAACGCGCCGTCACACTGGTGTCAGGAGCGGGATGCACTGCACCCCGTGGATGGAGCTTCCAGCGGCAAGCGACAAGGCGCAGTAGAAGCAAGAGCCCTGGAGCCAGGCGTGCTGGGGACAGAGCAAAGCGGTTCCTGGGAATCGTGGGGCGCTGCAGCACTAGACTGGTGAGTCTGCACCGAGGGGCCCAGCGGGCAGATGGCCTACGCCCGACTCTTGAAGGCAGAGCTGGTGGGGCTGTGCAGAGAGAGGGGCTTGCCTGTGCAGAAAGCAACCAAGGCCCAGCTGATTGCCCAGCTGGAAGATAATGACCAGCCACAGGGCCAGGATCTTGTCCCCAGAGGAAGCAGCCAGACCCCCCCTGAGAGTGTGTCAGGCTCAGAGAGGGGGAGGAGCGCTGGAACCCAACGGAGAGATGAGACAGCGTCTCCTGGGAGGCCTGCAAGCCGTAGCCCATCTAGGGCAGGGGCCAGCCCAGCGGAGCTGCAGCGCCTGGAGATCCAGCTGCGGATCAGGGAATTGGAAGTAGAGGACCGAGAGAAGGACCGTCAAGATCGAGAGAAGGAGCGCCAAGATCGAGAGAAGGAGCGCCAAGATCGAGAGAAGGAGCGCCAAGATCGAGAGAGGCAGCGGCAGCATGAGCTGGCCATGGCAGAGCGGAGAACCGGCGGGGCACCGGCTGCGCCAAGTGCGGATGGGCCCCAGGGTCCCAGGACTGCCAGACGCTTGGAGAGGCTCGTGGTGGCCCAACTGAAGGACGTGGGTGACATAGACGGGTTCCTCAGTGCCTTTGAGAGGGCCTGTGGACTGCAACGGGTCCCCCCGGCTGACTGGCTGCAGGAGCTCATCCCCACACTGAGCCAGGAGGCGGCCGGAGTGCTCAGTCAGCTGGAGGACCTACAGCCAGGGGATTACAACCGAGTCAAGGAGGCCCTGCTGCACAAGTTCGGGCTGACCCCCGAGATGTACAGGAAGAAGTTCCGGGGGGTACAGAAAGGGCCACGGGAGACCTATGTGGATCTGGCCTCCCGCCTGGCGCAATACTGCCGCAAGTGGGTGTCTGGAGTCGGAGCCCAGACCGCAGAGGAGCTGCTCAAGCTGGTCATGATGGAGCAGTTCTATGAAGTGTGCCCACCCAAACTGAGGCTGTGGCTCAAGGACCGGAGACCAGAGAACCCCCAGGAGGCCGGGAGACTGGCGGATGAGTTCACGGAGAGCCGGTCCGGGTGTGAACGGGAGTCCCGGAGAGAGAGGGAACCGCGCAGAGACCGGATCTCGGCTGAGCGACGGAGGGAGTCAACTACGGGGCGAGACCAAGGAACAGGTCGTCTGCGCCCCAGAGAACCAGCCAGGGCCTGGACAGAGACAGCCCAAAGCCTAACTTGCCATCGCTGTGGGCAAAAAGGCCACAAGAGGGCTCAGTGCACCAGGTCCCAGGACCGGGGACTTTCCAGGGTTAACTGGCTGGGGCGGGAGGAAGGGCAGGCTGCCCCAGAGGCAGGGGCTGGCAGGCAAACCTCAGCTCAGAGAGAGGGGAAGGATGCTCAGTGCACCTCCCCTGGGAGGTCTGATTCTCAGGAGGCGGATTTCTCCGTGTACCGGGTGGGGGCAGGACGGCCCCTGCGGAGCGAGTGCCTCATACCCCTGGAGGTGGATGGTAGGAAGGTGACGGGCTTCTGGGACACGGGGGCGGAGGTGACTCTGGCCCAATCCGGCATAGTGGCCCCGGAGCGGATACTACCCCACACCCAGCTGACCCTGAAGGGCATAGACGGGTCCCCGTTTAAGGTGCCTGTAGCCAGGGTGCATCTGAAATGGGGGGCCAAGGAAGGCCTCAAGGAAGTGGGGGTGCACCCGCACTTGCCCACCGAGGTGCTGATGGGGAACGACCTAGAGGGGTGGCCCCATGAATCCCAGAGGGCTCTAGTCACTACCCGGAGCCAGAGCCAGCAGGGGGCTGACAACGTGGGTCCAGGGAAGGACTCCTGGCAGCATCCTCAGGGTCCCATCCCAGTGGACACGGGGTCCAGCCAGGCTGGGACTCCGGACCTAGGCAGAGGTGGGGGACAGGCCCCGATCCCTGCCTCAGCAGCTGAATTCCAGGCTGAGGTGCAGGCAGACCCCTCCTTGCAGAGGCTGAGGGACCAGGCTGGCCTCCGTGCAGCTCAGCCCCGGGGGAGAGGTGGCCAGGAGAGATTCCTGCGGGAGCGGGGGCTCCTGTTCCGTGAGTGGCTCCCCCCCAGGAAGGCGAGGGCATGGGGGGTCCAGCGGCAGCTGGTCGTCCCCCGAAAGTATCGCCTCAAGCTGCTGTATTTGGCCCACGATGTCCCCGTTGGGGGCCACCGGGGGATCCGGAGCACCCGGCTGAGGCTGCTCCAGCACTTCTATTGGCCGGGAATCTTTACAGCCGTGCAGCGGTACTGCCGGTCCTGTGACTCCTGCCAGAGGGGCGGGAAGGCCCAAGACAGGAGGAAAGCGGCTTGGGGGTCTCTACCCCAGATAGACCCTCTGGGCTGGCTGAGAGAGTTATGGGAGGGGAAGTCCTCCCTGGATGGAGCATCGGGGGTGGAAGCCGCCCTGGCTGTCCAGAGAAGGCTCGCTGGGCTCATGGCCCCAGCCCGAGAGACCCTGGCCAGAGATCAAGGCCAGTGGAAGGGTGGGTGTGACCCCCGAGGACAGGCCTGGGCCAGTCACCCTGGAGCGGGGCGGCGAGTGGACAGAGGGAAGCCAGCTCATGTGGGGCCTCGCCACGGCCGGCCCGAGTCAAGGGGAGCACCCATGTCCCCAGGGCGGGTTCCCACGCAGAGGACCCGAACTTCCCTAGGTCACGAGCGGAGTGACCCTGCTCAGTTCGCTCTCGGAGGGGGGAGAACTGTGACGTAGTGGGGGTACCTGGCTGGTTTCTATGCTGCTGGCTCTGGGGGAACCCCCACTGGCTGCCGTGGGTACCACGACCCAGCCAAACAGGATGAGTCACTATGCAAACCAGTGGCCAGACACCCCCCATGGAGAGGAACAAAGGAAGGTGGAATGCTGCCTTGGCTGGGGGGCAGGGCTGGAAGAGTGAGTTGGTTGGTGGCTGTCTGTGAGCATGGAGGAGACAGCCTAGGGAGAGGAGCTGGAGTTTTAGGGGCCCAGTCTCCCCCATCTCAAGGGGGCCTGAGGCATCCTAGCCCAGTTCCTGTAACCAGATTACATCTGTGCTGCGCTGTGCTGGAGGAGCAATAAACCACCCTCAATTCCACTGGCTGGTGCAGTCTGTTTGTGCCATTTCGGGGTGCAGGAGACGGGGAACCCCCAACGCGCCGTCACAGGCAGGAGACTGGATTGGCTTACCGGGGAAATCCTTGGTGAACTTAAGCACAGAAAGGGAGCTTACAAAAAGTGGAAACTTGGACAGATGACTAGGGAAGAGAATGCAGGAGAGTTATCAGGAAGGCGAAATCGCAACTGGAATTGCGACTCGCAAAGGATGTGAAGGACAACAAGAAAGGTTTCTACAGGCATGTTAGCAAGAAGAAGGTGATCAGAGAGGGTGTGGGGCCCCTATTGGATGAGGGCAGTAACCTAGTGACAGATAATGTGGGGAAAGCTGAAGTATTGATGCTTTCTTTGCCTCTGTCTTCACGGACAAGGTCAGCTCCCAGACTAATGTGCTAAGTGATGCAATATGGGACGAAGGTGGACAGCCCTTGGTGCGGAAAGAACAGGTTAGGAACTATTTAAAAAAGCTAAAGGTACATAAATCCATGGTTCCGGACTTAATACATCTGAGGGTACTGAGGCAGATGGCAAATATCATTGATGAGCCTTTGGCCATTATCTTTGAAAAGTCGTGGAGATCAGGAGAGATCCAGGATGATTGGAAAAAGGCAAATGTAGTGCCCATCATTAAGAAAGGGAAGAAGGATGATCCAGGGATCTATAGGCTGGCCAGTCTTACCTCAGTACTTGGAAAAATCATGGAGGGGATCCTCAAGGAATCCATTTTGAAGCACTTAGAAGAGGGGAAGGTGATCAGGACTAGTCAGCATGGATTCATGAAGGGCAAGTCGTGCCTGACCAATCTGATTAGCTTCTATGATAAGGTAACTGGCTCTGTGGATATGGGGAAGTCAGTGGATGTGATATACCTTGACTTTAGCAAGGCTTTTGATATCGTCCCCCACAATATTCTTGCCAGCAAGTTAAGGGAATGTGGACTGGATAAATGGACGGTAAGATGGATAGAAGGCTGGCTGGAAGGTCGGGCCCAGCGGGTAGTGTCAGGATGGCGGTTGGTTTCTAGCAGGGTGCCCCAAGGATCAGTTCTGGGACTGGTTTTGTTAAACATCTTTATTAATGAGGGGTTGGATTGCACCCTCACAAGTTTGCGGATGACACTAAGTTTGCGGATGAACGAGGTGTACAGCTAGTTTGGATTAGAAGCCTAATCTGAACTAGCTAGTCTGTGCCGTGTGTAGCCGCGCGGCACGGGGTCCGAACTAGCCAGCATTAAAAAAAATGGCGCCGGCCAGCTTCATGCAAATGAAGCCTGGGAAATTCAAATCCCGGGCTTCATTTGCAACTGCGGATGACTACATTACCCCCGCTAGTTCGAACTAGCGGGGTAGTGTAGACATACCCTTACTTCTCATACAATGAGGCTTACAGGAGTCGGATTAAGAAGTCCTCCAGCTTAACAGTATTTCGAACATTGTTTCTAAGTAACTGCCTGCTGTGTAGATGCAGACTAAGTTATTTCAAAAGAACACTAGTTATTTTGAAATAATGTTGCTGTGTAGACGTACTCTGTCTGAGGATCTGGCCCCATGTTCAAGGTGATAGCATACTCATAGCATCAATTTATAACAGTACTAGAAGATTTATCCATTGTTGCTTGGGTCCTTAACTCAATTCATTTTTGTTTTTTGGAAAATGGAATGAAAATGAACATGCTTTATTTAAATCATTGCACGGGGTGGGGCTGAGTGTGATGGGTTCAATATGCAGGCTGCCCCAGGGAGCGAGAGCTATCCCAGCCCTCTCTTACCGTAGAGCTTGGGGCCAGGTAAGAAGTGCTTCTGCATGGTCACTACAGCTCCAGTGGGCACAACTGGGGGAGCGGTGCATGTCCCCCGGCTGGGGCAGGTTCAGGTTCATCTGCCGCCTGTGCTCCCCAGACACAGTGAGGAATGCAGCAAAGTGTGAACTTTCCCTTTGCTTCCTAATGAAGGGGAACAGCCAGGAATGTTCCCATATGAATGGGGAGAGGAGATTCAGCCCCCTATCCTTCCTAAAGGGTGCCTGGGGGTGGGAGACACAGGGTTGGGCAGTCCTGGATGGCGAGGCGCACCGTCCAGCCATTTTAGCAGCCAAACAGCCCACACAGGCTGTCCCAGGGCTGGAGCTGGCAACCGCATTAGGAAGACAGGATAAGGAATGCCTGGAAGGCACAGTGGTTGGGTGGGTTCCAGAGTGGCCTAGGGGATAGGATATTCACCTGTGGAGAGCAGCACTGGGGGCTTGAGTCCCACCCCTCTAGCATCCCACACCCCCAGCATCCCAGAAAAAGCTCTGTAGTCTAGACAAACCCCTCCAAACACTTCAGAAGTACAGGGTTACATACCAATCTGACACTGAGAATCATAGAATCATAGGACTGGAAGGCTACATCTACATTACACATTTATTTTGAAATAATACTATTGCTGTGTAGACGCTCGCATAGTTATTTCGGAATAAAAGACATTATTACAAAATAACTTTGCTGTGTAGACATACCCAAAGGGACCTTGAGAGGTCATCTAGATCAGTCCCCTGCACTCATGGTGGGACTAGGTATTATCTAGACCATATCTGGCCTGCTCTTAAATATCTCCAATTATGGAGATTCCACATAATTTATAGCAATTTATTTATGGGAAATGTAACTTCATTCAGCATATTTTTATGGAGAAGAGAATATATGCAGCAGCTTTTATTTCAGGAAGCAGTAATCATTTAAAAGTTCTTCCAAGGAGTCAAACAGACTTTTAGCATAATCACAAAAAAGTATTTTTTGCAGTATAGCACCTTTAGTAGCATGAGCTATTTCTGTCCTTTTCCTACAGTGCCATGCAGTCATACTTACTTAGTAGATTCCATTTCTTTAGTAAACTGTCAATTTTTTGTGGGATATGAGTCTTGTGTTTTCTATTTTAATTTCAATAAAAGCTGTCCATGCTTGGAAAATATTGGTGGATTGAGTATAGTAATCAGCCACTCAACCGCACCACAAATGTTTCATTCCCCCTTAGTTTTTCTGTAGTGGCTTCTATACACTGTTATTAAGTTATGTGTTTGACCACTCTTCATTGCTTATCTTGGTGTGGTCTTCCCCTTTTCAACTGAATGGATGGAATCAGAAAGGCATATCTTAGAATTAAATTCACTGAGGTAAGTGAAAGACTATATTTAGCGGCTGGTGTTGGCCAGAGTTGCCTTTTTTTCCTCGTTTGGTTCCTTTGTTGTTGTCGTCTGCTCTTTCAAAGTCAACATAAATTCTCTCAGATGTATTTTGTGCTTCAGAGGCTTGTTTTCCAAAGGTGCCAAGCAGCCAAATCCACAAGGCATGTGTGTGTTTGTGCATGTGTGTGTGTGTGCATGCGTCTGTGTGTAAAATGGGATAGCGAGGTAATATTATGTGAAACAACACTCCCTCTTTTATCCCTCACTTCAGTCTACTTCTCTACTGCAGCATAGACCAGAACTTAGTCCTTTCAAGACTTTTTTAAAATGTTACCGTGCTAAGGGGGAGTGCCATACAATTTCTTAAAGAATAACATTTAAAATATAAGTATCTGTAACTAGCATTTGCAATATTTATGCATTGTTTTCTTAAACAACTTTCACACATGAACTCTGTTAGTATTTTGCTCGTACATAAACTTCAGTGAAAGGTATACCTGAGTGCACACGTCTATACACACACGCTCACACACACAACGATCTCTCAGAGATTGCCTTTGAGAGTCACATCAAAAGTGCACATATGTTGCCTTCCTCAGAACCAGAAACTGGCAGCTCCATAGTTCCCCTCCATAGTCCCCTCAGAATTTCTTTGGTATCAACAGTCCAACGATCTTCAGGGCTTGCAGCACAGCAATTCCAGATCCAGACTCAGTAATTGACAATCTCCACAGCTTCCAGAGAGACAGGAAGTCTGTAGTTTGGCTCCAAAGTGGCCCAGGCTCTGAGATGCAGATCTCATCAAACAGGGGCAGCTTTTATGCACTGAAAATACTAGTTGCAGTACACGACAGTGCAGGAGAAATTGTGTTGTTAGGTTCTGAGTCCACAAAGCTTTCTCCAACTCTCCTTTATAGCCAACTGAAGTCCAGCTGGCTCAGCTCTCAGATGGTGACTGGCTGGAGCCCAGTGGACTATTTATCCTTAATGGTAAGTCCCTGTGTAGCTTCAGAGACAGCTACTAAGCATGCTCAGTAACTACCTCATTGGTTATTATGGAGGCCTCTGGACCCTTCTAACTAAGTGCTCTGCCCTGTCTCCTCTTGTCACAAGTGCACTAAATCAGATTGGGAGAATTTTGACAGTCTTCCATGAAATGTCCTCACTGTCTGCAGTTGAATCATTTATGTTCTTCTGAACAAGGTGGAGCAGGCATTGGCCATGTTATCTGCAACTGAGTCAATTGCTCCTGAGCTCAGAGGGATTTATCTTTCCAGTCTACTTCAGAATTGCTCACTCCAGTACTGGGGATGTTCCTTTACCAAATAAAGGCCCTTCTCAACTGAACTCCAAAAGGAGTTCTGCATGAGGAATAATTTTATGTCTGCTATGTGGATTAATACCCCGATCCTAAATTTGGTTAGCAGTGATTCATGCCAACAACCTTGTAAAAATAGTCTTGCATGTAAGAGTCTAATTCTGTGTCTTTCGGTCCGCCTCAAGGATTTCTTGGGCTAATATACGTAATCTTCTCAGGTATCCAGAAGGCTGAACTCATGTATGTTGGTAAATTTCAGAAAACAGAGTCTTACGCTCTGATGCACTCACTATGCTTGCTCATTTCTATTGATAACTCAGCCATCTTTCCCTATTTCTCTTATTTGTGGAGCTTGCCTCTAGCCACTGGGTAGTAAAAATAACTATAAATGGAGCCACTTTTGGCTTTTTGTTGCTTGTGAATGGCTTTTATGGAAGTCAACAGAAATCGCACTGAAACATTCTAAGGTGGAATGAATCTCATAGGAAGCAGTTTAGCTCTCTTCACTGAGACCAAGGATATTACCTGGAGGCAATACTGTAGGCCAGAACCATATCTTACAATTTATGCTTACACTGAACCTTCACAGCTATTACTGTAGTCCACTGGTTGTAATAGCAGCTAGAGTTAAATTGAAAGTAATTAATATTCTTCCACCAAGCCTAGCAACTCTAATTCCTTTTGAAACTGACTTTATTTCTTTATAATAAAATTATGGTAAATTTCATAACTCAAAGTGTGGGAAGAAAGTCCCAAGAACTCCCTGATGCCATTGACATTTAGCTCTGTTCTGAAAGGAACTGTGTCTCACAGAGCTATAACCCTTCCCTTTTGTTTACCTTTATACTCTTAACACTTTCCCAAGCTGTTTTTCATTATAACTTTGATATACAATTATCTTAAACTGAACCTCACTTTTATGTTCTCTTAGAAACCATCATGCATACCACAGGATACTGTGTGAATTGTAACAACATAATAATAAACAGTCCATGATCTGTGTGCTAATACAAAAATGAGTGTTGTTTCAATGTTAATGAGGAACACTGTGAGTCATGAATACTGTTGAGAAGAATAAAAACAAAAAAGAGAAGTCTGAATTAACGCTCCTTTGCTATTAGCAATATTTAGCAGATGTCTCCTTATTCATTTGAAATGGAAATTTCGGTGATTAATCAAAGAATTAAGAATTAAGTAAGATATTGCTTTTCTTGGATAGAAATTTTCAAAAAGTTACAGGTTAGAGGTTTTTTTGAGGGGGTTGAGTGTGGCATTTAAAAATGTAACTGTCATTTTTAGCAGCTTGGTTTCACTTTTTGTGTTAAAATTCATGTTTTGTAATGAATCTTTAACAATAGCACTTGCTTCCTTTGCTTAAAGTTGCAGTATTCTTTCTTTTAGATCTAATTTAAAGACTACTTCAGCTGATGTAGCTGAGTATGAAACACATTCTATTACTTTAAAAAATGTTCCAAATCTTGTTTGTCTGATAACTTGCACTAATATTATTTTGAATTACTGCAATTTAATGTACATAATTTGTAGAAAAGCTAATCTTTTCATTTTTAAAGTTAGACATATAGTATTTTTAAAGCTTTAGCTACCTAAGGGAGGAGGGAGATCCCATTTAAAACCTATATTTTATGAAAGAGAATTATAGCAATATTGATCGTTTGCCAAAACCTCAAGCAGTGACAGAATCCACAGTGTGTCCTGAAAGGGATGCCTTTGCAAAACTATTTCTTCACAGATGGCATACATTATTGATGCTTTAAAAAATACAATAGTGTTAGTTTCCTACAGAATTTTGAGCAAATTTTATTGATAAAAAGTGAAGATTTGACATACTGTCTGTAAGATCAGAAAAATAATAAAAGCCTGTCATTGCTCACATGACTATTCAATAGGGTAAACATTACAGATTTGAATATGATTTAATTTAAAATATTTTAAGGAGGATAAAAAAACACTTTTTTATGAAAAATTATTATTGAACATCCCAAACTCCCAATGCAATGGGAGTTTGGAGGGTGTAAGAAATGCAATATCAGACCTGAAATCCATAAGTAATAAAGATCTCTCTCTGCAGAATTTTTTGCCAGAAAATATATAAAGCACTGTGCCGTCCAGGAAATGATAAACAACCATAATCATGACTTTTTTTGTTCAGAAGTCTTAGAGGGGTAGCTGTGTTAGTCTGTAAATTTAAAAATCAGTAGTCTTGTGACATCTTAGGGCTCATCTAGACTACGCTAGAGTGTTGAAAGAGCAGAGCTTTCAAAAGTGAAAGTAGTTTAGATGCGGCTTTTTCGGCGACCCCCCCCCCCCCGTTGTTGAAAAGCTACTCTTCCTCAAAAAATGAGGTTTATGTGGCTTTTTGACAAGGGGGGGCTGCCGAAAAAGCCGCGGAATTTGCATATCCTCTTTCGACACTAACGTAGTCTAGATGAGCCCTTAGAGACTAACAAAATGTATGTGGTATCATGAGCTTTCGTGGGCAAAACCCACTTCCAGCTCATCTGAAGAAGTGGGTTTTGCCCATGAAAGCTCACACTATATATATTTTCTTAGTCTCTAAGGGTATGTCTACACTACCCTCCTAGTTCGAACTAGGAGGATAATGTAGGCATACCGCACTTGCAAATGAAGCCCGGGATTTGAATTTCCCGGGCTTCATTTGCACAAGCGGGGAGCCGCCATTTTTAAAACCTCGCTGGTTCGAACCCCGTGCAGCGCGGCTACACGGGGCACGAACTAGGTAGTTCGAACTAGGCTTCCTAGTTCGAACTACTGTTACTCCTCATTTCACGAGGAGTAACGGTAGTTCTAACTAGGAAACCTAGTTCGAACTACCTAGTTCGTGCCCCGTGTAGCCGCGCTGCACGGGGTTCGAACCAGCGGGGTTTTAAAAATGGCGGCTCCCCGCTTATGCAAATGAAGCCCGGGAAATTCAAATCCCGGGCTTCATTTGCAAGTGCGGTATGCCTACATTACCCCGCTAGTTCTAACTAGCGGGATAGTGTAGACATGCCCTAAGGTGCTACTCATTTTTTTTGTTAGGTTTTAATTATGTTTTCTGTGTAAGCTACTTCCAATGGAGATTGCATTTGGTCCATATTTGATTAACTATTTTAACTTATGTTCTGTGTTTCTGTAGGAGCACTATGTGAACAGTGAAGTCTCCTACTGCACTACCTGGCACATGATGCAGAAGAAATACTCTTTTTAAGTGCGCTAAAGTCCCCAAAAACCAAGGAATCTATTACTCAAAACCTGACTCCAACTATCTCCTCACTTAGGCCTAAAATAAATAGCTTCCCACCCCCACAGCTGGATAGCCAGCAAACAGTTCCCTGAAAAGAACTTTTGTATAAGGACAACATTAATTTAATGATGACAATATTCCTTGCATTCCATAAAGTGAAAATAAAAGTATTCACTCACTAGTTCAGATATTGAAATTGTCAGTGAAAGATTTTTCAGAGTGGCAAAAAATCTTTTGAAGAGTAACAGGAAGTGTATGAATTCTTTACAAATAGCCTTTAAAACTGTCAAAAATAGGAGCCTCACATTCTGTTCCATATGATGCTACTTCATTTACCATAACTCCAATTATGATAATAACTAAGCATTTCATTTATGAAGCACCCCTCAACAAGACATTCATGGTATTGTACAGTGTCATATGACATTGTATAAACATAACACAAAGTGAACAATATTATAAAAATGATGTTGTACCCATAGGTCTAACTAGACAAAAACTTTTATTCTCAGTGAAATTATATTAAAAACAGGATTGTATGTTAAAAAAAGTGAACGACTCTCCCAGAAAAGAAGTTAAAATCCACTTACTTTAGTGTGAAATGCCAAACAAATGTTAGGTGTGCAAGAGCCAGAATGCTTTTTTAAAAAAATCTCCTATTGGAGGTAATGAAAATATTTTCACTATCTAGGAAATAAAATTAATTACGGGTGGATTAACATCTATCATTCATTTGTTTTGACTGCATTTATAACAAATATTTTTAGTGTTTTTGTGGCTAGGTCATATATTGTTTCCACTGCATGGACACACTAAATCACTCACTCATGTGGAGAGCATAGGTAGCCTTTATGATCCTGTGTTTATCATATGTAAATTGAGGGATTTTTGGATTAGGATAACAATACACAAGCAATGTACAGTATTGCTCTTTGCTGTCAGTTATTTGGGCTGAATCCCTAGGCTTGTGCACTGTAATGGTGATGTACTGTCAAAAATACACATGGCACAAGAGACATCCTGTCATTGAAGGGGCTAGGTGTCACAGGGCAAGCTATGTGGTGTTGCTTATCTGAGCACCAGCAATTTGTGTACTGATGTTATTAGCTAACACATGTTGGCGATGATAGCATGTGAGCCAGTGGCCCATAGTCTCACCACATTTCTCTAACTTTGAATCACATCTCCACAGACTGTGATCCGTATCTCAAAATGTTTCTGGTGTGCAGCCTGCAGGGCATCCCTTTTTGGCCATTGGCAGGAAGTTGCCTGTATCTCTTATATCTCACAAAAGATTTTTCTCCTTGCAGTGCCAATTTTTCTCCTTGCAGTGTGCCCAGAGAGAGGCCTTCTTCTTTCCACACCATACATACTGTTACTTTATCCCTTTATCTATTTCATGAGAGGAGAAAGAGTGTGTGTGTGTGTGTGTGTGTGCTCACACTCAGATAGTACTAAAGGTGGGACCTCCCCTGTCCGGAATTCTCAGGACCAGAGCAGTCTTGAACCACAGAGTTTTCTGGACCAGGGGAGGTCAAAGCTCCCCTTCCAGCTGTTGCCTGGCTCCCAGGTGCCAGCCCTAGCCACTGTGCCCTGCTCCCGGCCCTGGCCAGGGCTGCAATCCCTGCCACCAGCCCCACTGTCTCCAGCTCTACCAGGTCTATGTTTCCTGCCCTGGCCATGGCTGCACTTCCAGACACTGGCCTCACTGCCTCTGGCCTGGCCAGGGTTGTGATCCCCACTGCCAGCCCTGGATAGGTCTGTGATCCCCTCCACACCAGCCCTGCTGCTGCCTATCCGGCTGGGGCTGTGCTCCCTACTGCCAGCCCAATCTGGGCTGTGCTCCAGAACCTGGCCAGCTGAGGCTGTGTGGTCCAGCAATATCAGTGGTCCTGCCTGACCATGGATGTTGCTGGACTAGAATCCTGGATTTTAGAAGTTCAACCTGTATATGGAACAAGTGTGATTTTTTTTCTTTATGATCCAGGTGAACTTCTTGTGTATGAGTGTTGGATAGCCAAGAGTGGATAATGAGGGCATGTCTGATATGAAGAACTCTATGGTGGTCAGGCACTGAATGAATCTTGTAAATTCTCATTGATCAGTTGGTTGGCTTTTCAAGTAATATTTTAGTAAGAATCAGCATAATGTTGTTTTGGAGATAACTGGACCCCACTTAAACACACTTTTAATCATAATGCTCTTGTAACAAAGTTTTTTTACTGAATTTTCCTGTTCTTTAAGTTCAAAAGTTTAATCTGAGCTGGTGTAAAATAACTGGCCTTATGAGGTCCATCAACACAGAGTACATGTAGATAGCAATGTTATTTTGGAATTATGTCAAGATGAAGGAGTTCTTACTCTGACGCCTGTAACCCTCATTTTATGAGAAGTAAGGGAAGTCGAAGTAAGAATGTTCTTCCTTGGGCTTCCTGCTGTTTAGACAGTGCCAAAAGCCAAAATAAGCTATTTCGACTTAAGATACACAATTGACATAGCTCAAGTTAAGTAGCTTATTTTGGCTTTAGCCCTGCTGCGTAGACATGCCCTGATGGTTTAGCAAGCCTGATGTGTGCAGGGAATCACACCTGTGTGATGTAAAGGACTGACAGTGGAGGGGACTGAATGGATAGAAGGTAAGGCTTTCAGACACATTTAAAATGGTAAGTGCCTAAAGTTTTATTTCTAAACAATTCTAAGTGTTCAGAGTTAAGAATGGGTAGCAGACTCTCTTCTTGTCCCGTTGTGTGCCCGTCTTCTTCCTTGTAACTGTCCATCCCTTTCACCTCCATGCCTTTCCCAATTCCCTGAACCATGCCCTGTGGTTTCTTGTACCTTTTACAATGAGCAAAAAAGCAGGAAAAAGTACAAAACCTTGACAGGACCAGATTCTCAGCTGGTGTCAATTGGAAGAGCTATCCTTTTTTACACTACTGAGGATTTGGCCTTTTTTCCAACCTTCTCAGGAAAAAAAAAATGAATGTACTTGGGATGAGATGTGAGGCCTGTGAAATTTCAGGGGAACGGGATTTCTTCTGGAAAAGCTGGGTGTTTAAAAAAAAGAGTTTACAGTGAGAACGTGGGGAGTACGGGAGCGGGGGGTGCTGCAGCACCCTCAGGTTTTGTGCCTGGTGTCCTAGATGCTCTGGTGCTGGCCCCAAGGACTGTGCTGCTAGTCTCAAGGTCCTGGCTGCCTGGCCTGCATGCAGAACTCCCAGCCACTGACTCCACTGCCATCCTGGGGGCTCTGCTGCCAGTCCATGTCCAGGGGGCTACACTGCCAGTCCAGGGTCATGCTCAGCCACCAGGGCCCTTGGGCTCTACTGATATAGCAATAGCAATCCACAAGTTTCTTCACTGCTGCTCAAACACTGATTTCCTTGTGGTGGGTTAATCTGAGTTTCCACAATACATCTGTTTATCTGTAGTTATCTATCTGTCTATCGACATTCCTAATTGCAATGTTCAATTAATTTTCAATTATTTTAATTACTCAGCGACACCACTTATAAATGATACATGAGTAGAAGTGGTGGCTTTTGGGCAAATATACTCTGTCAATCTTAACTAGAATGTATAATTAAATCAAAAGATAACAAAAGATTACTGCAATTATTTTGACTGATAAAAGATTGCCCAACTGACACAGAGTAAGGAGTACAAAATGTCAACTGCATACAAACAATTAGAATGAACCACAAATATTAAACATATGTTGTCTGTCCCTTCACTTCCTGTAGGGTGCCTGTTAAAGTCACTTGATAGCTATGACTGGAAAAACATTAACTGGCTAGATCCTCAGGTTCAGCCAAGCTCCACTCCACACTGTACTCAAAGGACTTTGGGAGGCAAAGGTGGCTTTATTCCACCTGTGGGGGAAATCTCTTTCTTCCCCCTTAACTCTAAGGTTATCTAGAAGCCAGTTTGCCCCCAAATGTAAATTAATGCAGCCTCAGATTCTTTTAGTAGCCATCAAGAGACTTTTCTGCCAGCCAGAGGAGCATCTGCCTATATGCTTTTTCTCTCAACAAGCCCTTTCTGCCAGCCCATCCACATGTGGACCTCTACAGAGGTCCGGATTCAAGGGAGCATCCCTGTTGAGGAGAACTCTGAAATTCCTACTTCACTTAAATTAAGTTCTTAGGTTATGTACATTGTTAGGCATTCTCTTAAATAAGGAAGGACTGTAGCATGTGATCAAGTATTTTCCTGATTACCCAACCACAAAGTGCAGGTCCTTCCACTGCTCCTCTGCAACCTGCCTGAGGCTTCTATGTCCATGTGAAATAGTGGGTGGGCATGGCCTGCCCACTTTTAAAAGGAGGGGAATGGTTCCTCTGTCACTCCCAGCTCAGGTGCTCCTGGATCCTTCAGGTATTGGGAGCCCAAATCTTCTTTGCACCTGAGAGCCCCCATAAACCTTCACCTGCCTACATTCCTGCCTCTTACTGTGTGCCAGAGGTCACTAGAGGAGATGGTGAGATGGTTTGGGCTGCAGTGCTATTAATATGTGTGGTGGCTTAGGTAAGAACACGTTGATGACAGCTCTATCTAAACCAGATGGCAGCAATAGTGGTAGACATGGAGAAGGTATGGCAGGAGGCATGGATCTTTGTTGTTTGGTGGGAAGTTCAGCCATTGTAAGTGAAGTTCACAATCGAGGGGTACTTTTGAGCCCCTGACTTCTCTTGGTTTTGCAAGAAATAGCAGTGATTCAAAGTGCTGTTTTGTATTTGAATCTGGTCAGAAGGTTTCAACCTTACTTCTGACCTAATCTTGCCAGAGTTATGGATGCTTTTGTGTCCTGCAGAATTATTGCGAGGTGTTCTACATAGGGCTACTCTGGAAGTCCATTTGGCATGGGATAATATGCACTGTTTAACAGGTTTAGCTCTATAGAACTTAGCATAATTGTTTTCTAAAGTCTATGTAGTTTCCCAATTTATTTCTGGCTTCACTTAAAGGCTTTGATTTTCACTTATGATGAACTACTTGGTTTAAGTCATGGCTGCCATAATCATATTATGTTAGCTGAGATCAGCTAGGGTATCTGCTTAGCAGTTACTTTGAGTATTGAATTTGCTACTCCTGTTTGACAAATCCCAACACTGAGATCTAGTGTTAAATGGACATCTGTTTACTTGGGATTTTGTTGGGGAAAGATGATGGGGAAATACATAAGGAAAGTGTCAAATGACCTCATTCAGTTGACAAAGACCAACATTTTATTTTCTTTGTTACATTTACTTATGCACCCAGAGACCTAGGGCCCAACCCAACTCCTATTGAAGCCAAAGGGAACATTTCAATTGTCTGCAGTTTATTTTGGATCAGGCTTTTCATAAAGATTTCAATGGGTCATATTTTTAAAATAGTATACTTTTAATTATCTGCAAAAAAGTTTGTGCAAAATATATGAAGTGCTATATTTTCAAAGTGGCTCCAACCTGCCCTTCTATGCAACTTTGGATATGCACTTCTCAAGCACTGTTCCATTGTTAAATGGAAATGCAGAAAAGGCAGAAGTGTACGATAAATATTTCTGTTCTATATTTGGCAAGAAAACCCAGATTATATACTCTCAGGCTGTGTCTACACTGTCATGAATTTCCGGAAATGCTTAAAACGGAATACTATTCCGTTTTCAGTTTTTCCGGAAAAGGAGCATCTACATTGGCAGTCTGCTTTTCCGGAAAAGCCCTTTTTCCAGAAAAGCATCTGTGGCCAATGTAGACGCGCTTTTCCGGAAAAGAGCCCCAATCGTCATTTTCGCGATCGGGGCTTTTTTCCAGAAAAGACTACTGGGCTGTCTACGCTGGCCCTTTTCTGGAACAGTTTTCCGGAATAAGGACTTATGCCCGAGCAGAAGCAGCGTAGCTTTTCCGGAATAGCGGCTGATTTTGTACAGTAGTGCGTCGTTGCTTTTCCGGAAATTCAAGGGCCAGTGTAGACAGCTCGCAGCTTATTCCGGAAAAGCGGCTGATTTTCCGGAATAAGTGGCCCAGTGTAGACACAGCCTCATTGTATGGCAATGATATTATCTACTCAACCAGTTTGTCTGGAAGACATTAAGCACAAGCTATTGTAACACCAACTTCCTGGGTCAGTGACAGGTGGGTTGACCCTATCATCTAAAGGGCTAAAGCCAACCACCTTTTTGCTAAGGCTGTAGAGCAGACTTCACATGCATGCTCACTGTTTCTAGTTTACATATTTCCCCTAGCTGAGGCCACTTCAGAGACCTCCCCGGAGTTCATTTCGGACAAGTTGCCACTTATAATGCAAACAGACTCAGGCTGTTGATAGGCAGGATTGATTCTGAGACCGTAGGGGCTAAAGTCATAAGCCTCTATTGCATAAGTTAAAGCCAGCTAGCTCTTAGCTAAGGCTGTGGAGCAGACTTCACTCTCCCTTTCAGTGGTCTCAGTGCCTCTGGGTTACATAATTAAAGTCGAGCATTTTAAAATCAGCAGGTCTGGATAACTTACATAGAAACATTGTAAAAGAACTGACTGAGGAGCTCATTGGACCGTTAATGTTGATTTTTAATAAGTACTGAAATATTGGAAAGTTTGAAATGACTGGTAGAAAACTAACGTGGTGCCATTTTTTAAAAGGTAAACAGAGTGAACCAGGTATTTATAGGCCTGGCATCCTGGCATCACTCCTGGGCAAGATAATGGTGGGGAGCCCAGCTCTGCTATCCCAGAAGTGGGGGGGAGGACAGGTAAAAGGGGCAGGGCTAATGGCACCCAGCCCTCAGTGCTGCCTAGAACACACTATGTGGCCCCACTGCCCCTGGCAGCCCTCAGAGCTGTCTGGAACATTCAGCGCAGTGCTCCAGCAGCAATTGAAATGGCCTGGGACTCTGGCTGCTGCTGTTCCTGCCATAGGAGCAGCAGCAGCTAGGAGCCATGGCCCCTTTTGAATAGCCAGGTCCCAGGGTAACTGCCTCTTTTGCCCCACCACCCAGCAGTGAGCCTGGGGGAATGTTTGTAGTAGAATGGTTATCTTCCTTCTGGAACAGCATTGATGTGACTGATAGCTGGAATACTGTGACCAGTTCTGGAGCCCTCAATTAAAGAACAATATTGATAATTAATAAGAGGGTTCAGAGAAGAACCACAAGAATAATGAAAGGATTAGAAACTGTTTTACAGTGATAGACTTAGGGTACTTCTAGACTACATTCTTTTTTCAAAAGGAGATATGCAAATTCGAACCCTTCTTTCTCAAAAAATGAGGTGTCCGGGGTTCTTTCAAAAAAGGTTTTTTTTCCTGAAAGAACCGCGCCTAAACTACTTTCACTTTCGGAAAAAAACGCTGTCAAAAAAGTAATCGGAAGATGATATGCAAATTAATGCCAAATTTGCATATCCCCTTTCTAAAAAAGAACGTAGTCTAGATGTACCCTAAAAGACTTCAATGTATTTAGCTTAACAAAGAGGTTATGGACCTGATTATAGTCTGTAAGTAACTATGTGGGTGACAAATATTTAATAAAGAGCTTTTCAGTTTAGCAGAGAAAAGTATAACATGATCCAATGGCTAGAAGTTGGAGAGAGACAAATTCAGACTAAAAATAAAACATACATTTTTGACAGTGAGGATAATTAACCACTGGAACAAGTTACTAGGGATTGTGGTGGGTTTTCCATTACTAATAATTTTTAAATCAAGATTGGATTTTTTGCTGAAAGAGATGCCTTGGGAGTTATTGTGGGGAAGTTCTGTGGCCTGGTTATACAGGAGGTCAAACTACTGATGGTCCCTTTTGGCCTTGGAATCTATGAACATTTGAATCTATGAGTCACTACCTTTTTATTTGAAACTGCGCAAAATGTTCCCATCACTAAGTCCTTGGTGAATAAACAAATCTGACAGTGAACAGGTTGACCAAAGTCAACTAACTTGAACTCCATCTAGTTCTGTACAAATGGGTGCTGCTCACCCTCTGTAAATTCTATCATTTTCATCACAGGCACTGACTTATTTTTCCCTGGGAGGAACTTGACCCCTACTCCACCTCTTCCCCCATTCTCTGTCCTCTCCACAAGCCTGTCTCTGAGTCATCGATTAGCTATTTGGCAGCCCCACTGACCACTTGTAACTGTTGGGTACTGAGCACCGGTGTTCTCTTTAAGCTGAGCACTTGGGCAGCCACCCAGGAGAGATTCAGGTGCAAAGCCATCCACAGCCAGTAGCATGCACTTCTATTGGTGGTGCACAGTTGGTGCACATAACAACATTTATTCTGCACATGGATGGAAAAACTTAGAGGTAGCATTGCTGAGCACACACCACTTTGTTGGGGTGAGTGCTCCAGCATCAGAGCACCTACAGACTTGGTGCCTATGATCTGCATGCACAGGTAAGGCGCAAAAAATGCCAGTATGGCTTTGAACATGCACAGATGACGGCCCCTTTTGAAAATTTGTCCAAAATTAACCTTTTAAAACACCAGGCTGGAGTGGGCAAATTCTGGCCCATGGGCCAGATCCAGTCCATCAGGGTTAGCTTGTGGTGGGCCTCACCACTGTAATTACCTGTGAGGCCAGGATCTCTCTGCTTCCTGCCACTTCCATTGGCTGGGAACAGTGATTCATGGCTCATGGGAGCTGCAATTACCAGTACCTGTGGCCGTGCAGGCAAATATAGCAGTAGTGGCCCACCAGGGGCTAACCCTGATGAACTGCCACCGTGTTATTGCCCAGCCCTGCCATAGGTACTTAATACAGTGTATTCTGTAGGGAATGAAAAGTGAGCTGTAGAGGTCAAGAAAGAAAATAGCTAAGCTATCTATTCTAATCTTGTATCATCAACTTTTACTCATATTAAAATATATTCACTACATAAATCAGGGATTGCGCTTAGGGATGAAAAAGATATAATGTTCCAGTCCTAGTGGAAGTAGCATTTCAGAATACAGGATTGATGTAAGGATATTTTGCTACAGTTTTTATCAGTTGTTTTAATCAAACTGGCCCTGACATTCTGCACTAGACCTTGTCTTTCAGCTGTTGAGTAGGAGAAAATAAAGCATTTTCGTATTTCTTTATGACCTGTTGGGAATGAAGAGTAAAGCACTTCAGATGGAGCTGTAAAGTCAAACTTAAGATCTTTTGTTTCAGTTTGGATATGAGCCCTTTGTGAATTAGTGCAGACAAGTCATTATAATTCATCATACTGATTTTCTTAGCTTGGCAGAAGCCCAAACACAAGTGAGATGACATGCAGATTGAATTACCACTTATTTAAAAGGAGGGTGCACCCAGAGTAGAAAGGGGTTCATTGGCAGGCTGAGTGCTTTCCTTTGTAGCTTACCTGTGTTGTATTTAACCCTTTAACATTAGATGCCCAATTCAATAAAATATGTAATGACAAAAAGGAAGATTGGAACATTGTTTTACCAGCATGTGAAAGGAGACCTGTACACATCTTCTCTGGCAAACAGTTTAGAAATTCAAAGGGAAGAATGCACATCTCAATCTGAATTAGCTCTGAAATACATTTGGTGTCAATGTTTTTTGACATTGCTGAGTCCCTATCTACTGAGAACTTTGTTGTTGCTTTTAAAAAAAGCATTTGTTAAATTTGTATTGCTCTTGGAGATACAAAGAGCAATATTTACAATAATTACAAAGATATCTAGCCTTATAAAACTCCCAGGAGATGCCTATCTGCATCTTTAGGCACCAAAATATCATTGTAAATCTAGCTTCTCCTCACTGTCAATTAGACAGTGTATGATAGGGGTGGGAGAAGAGGACGTGCTGCTGCTTCAGATGATTTATGTTGCAGCTCCTTTAGTACTGTGTTTTTGCATTGTAGCACTGGTGCTCAGAGCTTTGGATGGGCACCTATTGGTGTGAAGTTGCTTTGTTTTAAATCAGAATGTAAATAAATACATCAATGAATAAATGTGTGACCATCCAGTACTTTATAGAGACTATAAATACTTTGGTTTAGAGCTATAGTTATAAAGTGATCACTAAAAGAATGTTTCAGAACATTTTGTTTCAGTATTTGACATACTTTTTAAACATTGGGCCAGTATTGAAGCAGGTTCGAAGTAGATTTATATTCTCTTTGGGTACGTCTACACTAGCTCGTTAGTTCGAGCTAGGTAGGGTAATGAGGGCAAGCGGAGTTGCAAATGAAGCCCGGTATTTAAATATCCCGGGCTTCATTTGCATGTTCCCGGGCACCGCCATTTTTAAATCCCCCATTGTCTGAACTCCGTGCCCGTGGCTACACGTGGCCCAGAGTAGGTAGTTCGAATTAAAGATCCTAGTACTCCCCATACTCCTGAATGAGGAGTAATGGTAATTCAAATTAGGATCTTTAATTCGAACTATCTACTCCGTGTCGCATTTAGCCGCGGAGTTCGGACAAAGGGGGATTTAAAAATGGCGGCGCCTGGGAACATGCAAATGAAGCCCGGGATATTTAAATCCCGGGCTTCATTTGCAACTCCGCTTGCCCTCATTACCCTACCTAGCTCAAACTATTGAGCTAGTGTAGACGTACTCTTTTACTGGGTTCCCATTCTGCCAATGATATAAAAGTGAGATCATGTTTTATCAAAATAACCAACGCTGGTAACAGAATCAGAATTGTCAATGGAAAGCTAAATGCAATGGACCAAATTCTGATTTTCCATATACTATGTGCAATACCCCCCCACACACACTCATTTTAAAGGGGTTTTCAGTGTGTAAATTAGCCGAAATTGTTGCCCACTCTTTTAAAAAATATTTCCGTTTATTCAGAGTACAGATTCCTTCTTAGTATATGACTTTCCTCATTGATGGGCTGAGTAAAGGTTATTATTTTATTTTATTATTATGGTAGTGCATAGAGATCACAGGTGAGACCCTGTTGAGCTAGATAGCTTATAGGCAGATAGTGATAGAGTCCCTGTCCCAAAGATTTACATTCTAAGATTCCAGTCCTACAAATACCAAGATGTGTGCTTAACTTGGCAATGGGAAGAGTCCCATTTGGGAATTATAGCCTGCTTTAAAAATTAAACAGAAGGGCTATGTCTACACTGGCAGCTTCTTGAACAAGAATTCTTTTGTGAAAGAGTTCTTGTGCAAAAACTCCTCCAGAAGAGAGCATCTACACTGGCATGTGCTGTTGAGCAAGAGATGTGCTTTTGCGCAAGAGCATCCATGCCAGTGTAGATGCTCTCTTGCGCAAGAAAGCTCTGATGGCCATTTTAACCATAGGGCTTTCTTGTGCAAGAAAATCATGTTGCCTGTCTACACTGGCCTCTTGCGCAAGAACAGTTGCACAAAAGGGCTTATTCCTAAGCGGGAGTGTGAGAGTTCTTGTGCAAGAAGCCCTGATTTCATACATTAGAACGTCAGTTTACTTGCGCAAGCACACGCAGCCAGTGTAGACAGGCAGCAAGTTTTTGTGCAAGAGCAGCTGCTTTTGCGCAAGATTGCGCCAGTGTAGACACAGCCAAGAAGTGTTGTCTTCCTCCTTAACAAACAGGAAACTGTGTCACAGGGAGATAGAATGCTGGATTGCGAGCATACATGTCCTGATTAGGTAAAGCCCGTAAGCCAATGCTTAACATTAAGTAATTCAATAGCCTGATGGTCTTTAAGCACAGTCTCCAATTAAGTAAGGTACAAAACACACCTGTCTTGATGTGCTATATTTATAAGAAATTCTCATTATTATTTCTCACTGCTTCTCAAATTAACAAACTCAGAATGATTTTCGGAAAGACTGCATGCTTCTACGGGTGCAGTTATCTTGTAGCTTTGGCTTATAAAGCTGAATACCATTCAGGGATGTATTTTTAAAAGATCTAACCCTCTGGTTCCCTTTTCACAGGAGCAGTTTGTGGGGTTCAATCTGACGTGTTCCTTTAAAGACATGGTTTGCACCTGCAGACACACAACTTAAGGTGCAAAACCTCAGATTTGTGCCCTGAGTTGAATGTATAGGCATACAACTCGCTGCCCTTTTTAAAATGCGGCCACTGTGTTCCAGTACAATTGCAATACAATACTACGGGATGTCAGAGCTGTTGCATACGTGCCTTGTAAACCTCTCTGAGAAGCAGCTGAGTTTCCTGACATGCTGTTTGCCTCCTTCTTAAGGACTTAGTACTTTTTCAATAAAAAAATAAATTTAATTTGTGGCTACATTTCAAGTCAGTTGGTATGGCGGTAGAAATGGAGCAGTACGAACTTTGGATTTAGAGCAGTCGTGTGGCTGAATCTCTTGCTGTAGCTTTTATGTGGTTGGGCGAGACGTTCTTAGAAACCCCAAACATTTTTGAAGATCCTAATCTGGAGACATTCACAATTTCTCCCTCCCTTTTTGCTATTAATTCTTCATGTTTAAACAAGCACTGAAGTTAGTGCAAGCTACACTTTTTCAGTCAAGTTGGACTCCCCCCTGCCTTTTTTCCTCTTGAATAAAGTAATCTGTTCCTTCCAGTCCATACTCTTGTAAATCAAAGGGATAGATGTCAACACACGCCAGATCTGAGTATAGCTTCCTTTTTTTTAATTAAGTGGGACTCTGACATTTGGTTTGAAGGAGTGTTTGTATTTTTAAAAAATGTATGTGAAGGTTATCAGCTGCTTTTATTTAGCTTTTAGTAAAAACTGAATTTCCTCTGATACCACAAATTATTGTGCAAAATCTTTTCAGATGCCATTTCACAGTTCCTTATGAGGGGAAGGGAGATGTAGACAGTCTTTGCATTAAAGGCTTTCACAACCTAAGAATCAGCACTTTCAAGAATGCATCACAGCACAGAGACTCTTTTGTATATGGTGAAATGTTTCTTGCTTTTCTCTGGCTATGTTTTCAGAACTATTTGAGAAAATGGATTGCACAGCTATTGCTGCCTCCTCTGCCCTTTGCTCATCACCATACAATAAATTATGTCATCTTGAAGCAAACTGAAACTGCCCTCTTTCCCCCCATGAATTGTTCCATCACATCTTATTTAGAGACCAGAGACTTTCTACTACATCTCCTACTTATACTATCCAAGCATTTGCATTATTTGTTAAGAGCCAAGAATGTTGTGAGGATGAAACCACCTTGCTCCGCTCCACTCTCTGTCCTGCATCCTTAAGGTCAATTCAGATTTTCTACTGGATTCAGTGGGCATGGCATCAAGAGGAGGGTGGTTCAGTTTCATATTGAAAAAAAAAAGACATTTTAAGGAAGATGAGGAGGACCACGGATAAACTACCCAAGGCTTGTCTGTTAGTGTACAGCAAGCTAGGGTGTGAAATTACAGTGCAATAGCTACTTCATACTAACTCCTCATGTGGACAGTCAGGTCTGGACTACACTACAGCTGAAGGTCTAATTAGGGGTACATCTAGATCACATCTCACTTTCAACAAAGGGATATAAATTAGACACTTTGAAATAGCAAATGAAACTGCGATTTGAATTTCCTGCGCTTCATTTGCAGATTCACGTCATGGCGCTCTTTTGAAAAAGTACTGTTTTGAAAGTGAAACCGCAGTCTAGATGCTGATCTTTCAAAACTAGATGCCTGTAAACCTCAGGAGAAAAGAAGAGAAAAGAAAATGACTTCTATTTTCTAAGACATAATGCAGAATTATTCTGTGGAACTTATTGCCACAAGACAGCATTGAAACCAAGAGCATAGTGGGATTCAAAAAGAGCTTAGTGTCATGACCAAGCTTTGGGCAATCATGCCTTCTGGTCAGGAGCAGTGTCAGTCAGAGACCAGGAACAGCACCAAAGGTCAAAGCAAGACACCGGAACAGGGGTTGGAACCCATTGTCAGCAGTTGAAGAGCAAGCCAACTGGCAGATCCATCACTACAGCTGTCACATTGTAGCACAGATGCTTCCTGAAACTTCTGTGTGCAAAAAGGGTGCCGGGGCCAGGAGGGCAGCTGTCAGTTCAGCCTTCTAGGGAAGCACTGATGATGGTATTTATCTCCACAGTGTCTATATGGTAGTGAATGCAACCCTATTGCATGGCTGCTGGGTAGCAGTGAGGGGGTGCTGGCCTGCCTGACACCCTGCAGAACTGGGTTTCTACCCCCATCTCTGCAGAATCTAAACATTTATGTGAATAACATGAATATGCAGAATTAAAATAGTAGATATTAAAAATAAGCCAGAGTCTTGGAAGGGAAACAGCTTCTCGTGCTTCTAGTTATTAAAGTTTAGTAGAAACATTTCCTAGGGGAAGACTATCCCACATCTACTCTGCATAGAATACCAGACCAGATGAACCACTGATCTGATATGATCTTGCAATGTTGCTGTGCTGCTTTTCAATCTTCAAGATGGGGAGAGGTTGGGAGAAGGATTTTATTTGGTGTCTGGGTTGGTAGGTATTTTGTTTCGGGACAGCATTTGTAGCCTACCTTGAGGATCCAAATATCTGTACAGTATCCCTTCATTAGGCACAGAAAAGGGTTTATTTCACTGGGTCTCAAGCAACAAACAGGTTTCACTTCCCCAAGGGTAGATTATACTTACTGGTGACATGCAATACATGACCTGCATCTTGGACTCTATAGAGGCCTGCCGACAGCAATTCTGGGCCCTGGGGACAACAGGCAATGGGTCCCCACTCAGGCACAAGCCATACCCACGTGTATGCTGTCTGCCTGACATTTGGTGCTGCACCAGCATTGTCTGCTTCCCAATGAGCTTCCATCATGACCAGGGCTTCTATATGCCCACCCGGTAAGGTTGCCAACTCTTTAATTGTGCAAACCCAAAGACCATTGTGGTGTCTCCTGCCCCTCCCCCTTTCCCGAGGACATGCCCGTGTCCCAGCCTTTCTCTAAGGCTTCATCTCCCACATATTCCATCTCTCCTTTCACTAGCTCCTCTACCCTCACTCATTTTCACCAGGCAGGCACAGGAGGTTGAGTACAGGGAGCAAGTGTGAGGTGCAGGCTCTGGGACGAATGTGGGCTCTGAGCAGAGGCGCAGGGGTTGGGTGCAGGAGGGGGCGTAGAGTGTGGGCTCTGGGGGTGCAGGCTCTGGGACGAAGTTTGGATGTGGGCTCTGAGCTGAGGTGCGGGGGTTGGGTGGAGGAGGGGGCGTAGAGTGTGGGCTCTGGGAGAGAGCTAGGGTGCAGGTTGCAGACTCTGGGCAGGGACAGGGAGTTGGGATACAGGAGGGGTGCAGGGGGTGAGGTCTGGGATGAGTTTTGAGTATGAATGCAGGTTCTGGGCTGGAGTAGGGGGTTGGGATGCAGGAGAGGGTCGGGGGTAGTGGTTACCTCAAGGGGCTCCCAAAAGTGACCAGCAGACCCTTCTGGCAGCAGCATCTATGAGCAATGCAGCGTAGGAGTGGACAGGAGGCCTGCCTTAGCCCCACTGCATTACCAGTGGTGGAGATGAGACTCTGCTCCCTTTTAAATTTCCCAGGCCCCTGGGCAATTGCCCCTTTGCCCCCTCCCCGACAGTGGGCCTAGCTCTGTAGTACTTCTTTGTTATTCATTTTATCTCCTGGTACTGTGTTGTATGGAACTAACTTCAAGATGGTACCTCCAGGCACATGCATGAAGGGTGAAGCTTCCCTTGGAGGCAGGTAGTTCAATTTCCCACTTCTTCCATCCGTGGGCCCACCCACACTCTGCCACTGCTCCGCCCAGACCCCACTCAGCCCATGGAGACAGCGAGTGAGGAGAGAAGCAGTGACTGGCGGGCAGGAGGATCTCACAGAGGTGGAGGGGGTGAGGACAGACATGGCACACAGGGGAGTCTTGTTGGGAGAGGGGAATAGGAAAGGGGAACATGGTGAGTGGCGGGGACCTCTGGGGTGGGTGTGGAATGAAGGAAAGGAGGGACTCACCAGGCAGCACCAGCTGGTAGGAGCCTTCGGGAAGTGGCAGAGCAATGAGGGGAAGAGGCAGAATGCAGGCAGAACCAGGGCCACCGCCGTCCAGGTGTCGATGGTGGGAGCTGTACTGAGGGAGCCTCCCCAACCTACTATCCCCACCCCCCATGTAAAGGCAGTAATGCCCATCACATAGGCATGTGCATACTAGCTAGACTTTAGAGGTTTCCTAGGTGCCAGTTGCAATATAATCTGGCTTCTTGGCAGATGGAAGTGCCTGTGAACTTTTCATATCCTTTCTGACCACTCATGAAATTATCTTTTGTGGCCCATCAGATGTCATCAAATGTGGGCACTTGGCACCAGTCTGGGTGCTGCTTTAGGGGAATGATTTCCTACACAAGAGACCTCACAAACTGCAGTAGCTGGAGTCCATTTAAAGTCCTTATTATTTAGCACCCATGTCTGAGTGAAATTGCTCAACTGATGGCTGGGCACAGCGCCATCTAAATATATGGACATGAGCGTAGGCAGCCAGTCCCTATGGCCCTATGCACATCTGATGTGGATACTGAGGTCAGGCTTCCCAGTCAGGGAAATCCAAATGACTGCCTGTCCTGAGCATCTGTGGTTAAGGGGATATGCCATCACTAATCCAGAACTGGGCTGGATTAATTTTCTGAAATAAAAAACAGCTTTGCCAGCCACTTAAAGAGAATTGTGGGCCTGTTTAAATTGAGTGCAATGGCATGGAGTCAGGAGAGAGAGACGTGTCAACAGAGTTGTTACTCGGGTTGTCTCTGTAGCATTCCCTCAGCGTAGGGGTAAAATAGATACCAGGGTGTGGTGCCTTGCTCTCTTAGTCTGCAGTTATCAAAAGATGCATATAACTTTTTGTCTGAATGGAGTCTGCACTTTGCTGTGACTTTAATACAACCATATTATGTTTTATTTTGAAGATTAAGTTTTCCACAAGCCTCTTGATATTTATACCCTCCAGCAGAAGTTTCAAAACTTTCTGAGCAAATATACTAGTTTGCCAGTTAAAATACCCAGACATTCTAAACAGTGCCTGCAGTTTCCCATTCAGTTATGCAATAGAGCCTGGGCTACCGGCACCCTCAAAGCTAGCTGTTATGAAAGCAGTCTCTTTTATGTGATAGAACAGGCATGAGGAACTGTGAGCCAGATAACAGCAGTGTCCTGGGGCCTAGCAGCAAGATGCATCATCTTAGGCCACACACCTGGGAAGAATGAACAGCATAGCTGGAGTCTATGTACCTTAGCTCAACTTATTGTAGTGTCCCCACTGCGGGAAGCCAATAGGTCAAATTCTCCCTTTGACTTCCTTTACTCCACACAACCCTATGGAGCATCCCGGTCGACAAAAGCACCATCAGCAGTTGATTTAAGGAGTCCTTATTAGACCTGCTAAATTGAACCCTGGAAGATTGCTCTCTGGAGCGTTGATCCTTGGGTAAGTATAGACAAGGCCCAGAGTGATGGAGGGGGAGCCTAAAGTACAAATCACAAAACCCAACAGCAGTAGTTGGGAACCAACTGAAGATCCACCAACATCCAGAAAGCAAAATCCAGTAGATTGTACATTTGCGTATCTTTTTGAAAATGTGCACATGACAATTTGAGAATGCAGGATAGAGGATGGAGTGAAGGGAAAAGGAACGCCA
Source organism: Pelodiscus sinensis (assembly GCF_049634645.1). NCBI lineage: Eukaryota > Metazoa > Chordata > Testudines > Trionychidae > Pelodiscus > Pelodiscus sinensis. Next base: position 211,092,381 of record NC_134712.1, on the reverse strand, counting down.
GCATTTCATTGTTTTGAAAAAATAACCCTCACCCCACCACAGTATTTCATTCTTTTTAAAAAGTAATTATCTAACCCACAGATTCCATCCTAAACACTCCATTACTCAACACCCACTTGCCCCCATTCAGATCTAAGTTCAAAGCTGAATGTTTTGGCTTGAATCCTGGGGTATGGAGACCAAAGTATTGGTCAAGAAGACATGGTTATAGCTTGTAAGTGGTATCTCTGTCTCTGATCCATCACCATAATATGTACTATATACACCTATGGTAAATTGTCCACACTACATTCTCTACAAAACTTTTCACTCTTCCGTCCTATTATCTACCCTCTAGAATTGGGTTAAAAAAATAAGAAAAACCACCCCCTTAATAAATTCAGAAATAGTCTATGACAATTCAGCATCCATCCTTTTAAACTTCTGGGTTAAGCAAAAAGGGTTCAGTTTTCTTCTCTCTAACTGTTTTCAGACATCAGTTTAATTACCTTTTTCTCTTGCTTGTGAGAGGAATGAATATATGTAAAATGATAGGTATGCATAGTATGGCCATGCATTCCTGTGGAACCCAAGTAAATCAGGAAATAGTGGCATTTGTATACACCCTTCCCTCTCCCCCCAAAAAAAGTTGAAATAAAGCCTCACAGGTCTATTTATTGGGATAAAATCATGTGAAATCTGTTCTACTTTATTTCCAGCACCCAGGAATTGAAATACATATCTAAGCTGAATCCTGCATTATTTTAGTGCATAAGTGGCTGCTTAAGACATTAAATACATGACTTGCCCTTCAGTTCATTGCCACAATATTCTGCAGTCTGTAGTACTGTCTGTGGGTAGATAACCAATTGATGGCACAGGTTCCAGCACAGGATTTACACAAAGTTTGAGCTTTATATGATTGTTACAAAGTAGGTTTTAGAAAACATTGTCTGGAATAATCCAATGTGGAAAATCTGTTGCGTCTTTGGTCTTCTAGTTCTTCCGATAATATTAACTCTCCTTGGAACCATGTTCTGCATTCATTCAAAAAAGACAATAACTCAGCTGGCCATTCTGAATTTGTCCTTCAGAATAAGGCACCTTGAACAACATGCTGTATGACCTTTAGTCTTCCACCTGAGGGTAGCCACAATGGTACTGTGTTTAGTTTCACTGGGTTTTGAAGTGGTTCTATCAGATCCTCTGGCCTGCACTACACCAGACCTTTTTAGAAGCATGTAGGTGCCACAGGAATGGGTGATGATTCAGATCATGACACTGAGCCAATTTCATTTGTCATCATAGCAACCATGTTCCAGCTTAGAGATAGCGTTCATTCAGTTGCTAGAGGTCCTGTCTCCTTGTGGCCACTAAATGTTCCACTGCACTTTGAGTGGGTGTAGAGTTGTTAACCCCACTATCCTAAAATGTGTATTGTAGGCTGCCTAAATTCTTCCAGCAGGGTAAGCTGGGTATGGCATTCTCCTTGCCTTCCTGCCCTAAACTTCTGTGTGGGGATGTTGTAGGCCAGGGGTGGGGAACCTTTTTTGGGTCAGAACCCACCAAAAAATCAGTCAGGGGCCGCACATGAATGAGAAACAAGAAAAACCCACCCCTCACCAGCGTGGGCTCCCCAGTGCTGGGGAGAGCCCTGAGCCTCAGGGGCTGGATCCAGGCAAGCCAGGGGCTGCATCTGGCCCCCTGGCCTTAGTTTCCCCACTCCTGATGTAGGCCATTAAACTAGCTGCTCTATTGATCAACAAGAGGTGGCTCCATGGTTGTTGAAGCTTACTTCACTGAAATATTGGGATACTCCATTGATTAGTGTTGGGAAGGTGCTTTGAGATTCTGTGTGGAAAGATGTTGCATAAGCACAAAGAATCATTAATTATTATTGTTTATTATTTTAATACTGACAATGAGGTGATGGCTCCTGCTCCTTTGGCAAAATTCCCACTGACTTCAGTGGGAGCAAGATCAGGCCCCGTGTATTTGAGTCTGGAAGCAAGATACATCCTGGAGCCAGAGGATCACTGGGAAAGATTTCTGCTGCTCTGCTATGCACAGGGTTACTCAAACTGTCAGGGGACCTGCTTATGCTCTCTTCTATTAAAGCTATCAAGTGAACTCTTTGTTTTTGAAATAGCTAAATAAAGGCAGCCCTTACTCACATGGGTACTCCCATTGACTTCAAGGAAACAATCATCTTATTAAGTACAGTAGAATGGGATCTTTAAATTGCTAAATTCTAATATTTGAAAGGATTTTCCTTTCAATGGAAAAATGTTACTGACATAATTAAAAGGACAGGAACATTTCATCAGCTGAAAAATGAGAGTTACTTTGGAAGGATGTGTAAAACTAGAAGCAATTTTTCCCCCTAAGTCAAAGTCATAGCAGAGGGTTATTTTCAAACTTTATGAAAAACACACTTTGGCCATTTATATCTTTACCATCCCAGTGTATTCTGGGATTCTGGATTCAAAAACATTCTAACCATGAAAACACAACATTTGAAAATACACCGTCGGCATGGTTTTTCTGCCTCGCTTCAGAATCTCCCACTTTGTTTCAGACAAACGAAGAACTTTGTTGTGGAATGACGGTTTGAATTTAGGTTTCTTAAAATATAAGTGTAGCCTTACACCCATTGTGGGTGTACATTCAGTGGTGCAGACAGACTATTTTAAAATCATCTGGCTATTTCACTGCATGTCAGAGTATCTGTCATCTTAGTTATAAAGTATGTGATGGTTTGATTAAAACAACTCACAAAGCCATTAAATGAAGAGGTAAAATGTGGAATGCATGATGTAGGGTTTTTTTTAATTATCCTGTCGGGGGGGGGGGGGGGAGTTGCATGGCAGCTGAATTATACTTGATTTTTTAGTGCAGCACAATGGTGTACTACTGTGAATATTTTATATAAAGTTATATGCCTATGAGCCCTTTTTTTAAATTGATGAAATCTTCATTCTTGGTGCTGTAACTGACCATAGAATAATTATGCTCCACTGCACAGCTGGCAGTGAGCTAAAGTGGGCAAGAATAACAACATAAAACCACATGAAAGCTTTAGTGGAGAAGGAAAAGGGTCAGAGGGGTCAGAGAGAACACCCATGAGAGAGATAGGGAGAAGGAGATAGTGTTAGACTATTTCACTCTGTTGGAGGCAGCTAGGTCAAACATATAGTATGGGCCATCTCTAGACTATATTGCCATTCACTATGAGTATTTCTACTCAGTTATTTTAGACACACATTACATAGCTTCATATAATCTAAATTGGATATATCCATATTAGTTCAATAACAATTGTTTACTTGGGACATCTCAATTTATTCTATTTTGACCCAATTATGGCTATCCAGGATTGTTATAGTTAATGATAAAAATGTTGGAAGGTATAGTACACCTCATGTTTCAAGTCTTAAGCCAATTTTTAATTATTAGAGACCAGGATGAGACCTAATTTGAAGGACAAGTTATGCCACATTTGGCTAGCACAGAGTGCCAACAGGCTGCATCTACCCTGCACAGTTATTTCGGAATAAGCTAGTCCAGAATGGTTATTCCAAAATAGCTTATTTTGAAATAGCACTTCTACACTGCAGGGAAGCCTCAAAATTAGTCCAAGGCAGGCTTCCCTATTGTAGATGTGCTATCTCAATTTAGAGCCCCGGGAGGAATAACTTAGAATGGCCCTGGTGAGGGACTATTTTGAAATAGTAGAAGTGGAGCATCTACAATGCCTTATTTCAAAATAGCTATTTCAGAATGGGCATTATTCTTTTATAGAATTAAGTTTACAGAAGTCAGAAAAAGCCATCCGTTATTTTGAAATTATGTCAAAATAATGGAATTACTTTGTAGACTCTTGCATAGTTATTTCAGAATAATGACCGTTATTCTGAAATAACTTGCTGTGTAGACACACCCACACAGTCCTCTGCAGCATCTGTCAGAGACAGAGTACAGGATTGAAGGGGGCATGGGACCCACCGTGGCAAATTCTGTGTTTCTAATGATGAAAACAACTCATTTAAACAAAGTTTACCTTAAGGTTGGCAACTCAGTTCATGCTGCTGAAGCATGATAAAATTTACAAGGATTCAATTACTGAATACAAGGAATAAATTTGTCATTTCTCACCAATTTAAAATATCTTGTCATTAAACTATAACAGATAAATGTGTTGCTGGTAATTTCCCAGCTTTTGGCATGAAACAATCTCGACGTAAAAGAAAATAATAATGACCATTATCTGTCTTATAGACACTCTAAGTATACCTGACAGATCAATTAGGCTAAAATTTGCCCGCATGGGTTGTCTGAGGACGATGACATTTGCCAGAGGCAATCTTCCTTGACACTGGACCTTTTTTTTACATAAAAGAGTGCAAGGATTCTTGGTAGACTTGAGGCTGAACAATATTCTAGAGAGAAGAGCCAAGAAGTAGTGAAATAGCCATGCCCCAAATTCACAGTGTCTTGTATCAGGTATCTTGGGAAGCATCACATGTTGGTTCCACACCCACTCAGTTACAGCCCTGTTGTAAGCTCAGCCCTCTGTAGATTAAGGAGTAATGCTCCTGCAAAGCCAAGTGACAGCGGTAGGGAAAGTGACCCCTTTTGCAACTTGAAAAGGACTTTTCTTAGCCCGAAGCTTATGTATTGCATAGATTATTTGTTGATCCAATAAAGAGTCCGACATACTGTGTTCCCCAGAGCTATAGCTAGATGTCCCCTCAGGTGAGGAAGGGATTGGGGTTATCCACTCTCTCACAAACATACCCCTAGAATCTTTTGCATTGCTTTAAAGTGACCTTCTGAGGAGGATCCAGTGGAAAGGGTAAACAGATTGACGGGCAAGCAAGTTGGGGCCATGGTTCTGTGGGGGAACGGGGGGTAAAGAGAGGCAGATATCTCCTGGGTGGGGAGAAGGAGCAAGAGGGATCCAGGATCTCCTTGCAATGGGGAAGAGGCAAGATTTCCCTGCTGGCACCAAGGTAAATGGAAATATTGGGTTTTGGTTTTTTAAAAGAGAGCTATGCACAGACTCTTTACCCCCCTCCACCGCCCCCCCCCCCCCCGGTAATAATTTTTTTACAATGGATTTATTACTAAAAAAGGTGAGTTAGTTCCTTGACTACTACTAGTGGCTGTCACTTAGCATGACTACATTAGTGACACAGATTTGTACTTCACATTTCTAACTTCAAATATAGGAATGAAACATGCATACAAATGGGATAATCATATTCAGCAGATTACAAGCTTTCCAATGATATTTCACATTAAATATTTTGCAAAAAGCATATTTCAGTTATGTCATATTCATAAGCATATTTTCATAAATCATATGGAATTCCCTGTCCAATAGGGTACTGCGCTTCTGAGAGCATTGATTAAAATATGCTTAAGGAACAGAAATGCAACTGATCTCTCTTCTTCATTCTCTGACCCTGTTTTTGCTGTAGTCGTCTGTGATGTCTGTCTGCTTTGCCCGTTTTCACCCCAACCTGGTTGTTGGCGGAACGTACTCTGGCCAAATTGTCCTGTGGGATAATCGCAGTCATAGGAGGACTCCAGTTCAGCGTACACCCCTTTCTGCTGCTGCTCACACGGTAAGGCTCAATCTCATTGCCTTTGCAAATAAACTTTCAATCTGTTAGCCTGGGCAATTGCTACAATGCTACAATATTTTTTATTATATGCAAGAAAATAAGAGATTTTAAGGGGAAATGGATGGGAAACAAGCTAGGTGGGAACTTCCTTCGCATGCTCAATGGGTGTCATGCCAAGGATGATGTAAGGCCCATGGTTGGGTGTGCAGGAAGTCTCCCTGAGTTGCATGTCCAAACAAGGGCATCTAACAATAATGGTTCAGTGCTATGAGGACTGCAGGGACAACTTTCTCCTGCTGCCCACTGGGGGGAATTAGTTTCCAAAAAGGTATATGGATAAGACAGGCCTCATGACTCCTCCCTGTCCATCCAGCTTGTACTGGTCCATGGAGGGGAGCCAAAACACCATGGGAGCAATCTGCCATTGTAATGAGAATGAAGTTAATTGCATAGGCATGCATACACACACATAGAATCATAGAATCATAGAAAACTAGAACTGGAAAGGACCTCAAGAGGTCATCAAACAGGACCAAGCACTACCTAGATCATCCCTGACAGGTGTCTGTCTAACCTGCTGTTAAATATCTCCAGTGATGGAGATTCCATAACTACCCTAGGCAATTTATTCCTGTCTTTAACCACCTTGACAGGCAGGAATTTTTTCCTGATGTCCAACCTAAACCTCCCTTGCTGCAATTTAAGCCCATTGCTTCTTGTCCTATCCTCAGAGGCGAAGGAGAACAATTTTTCTCCCTTCTTATAACACCGTTTTAGATATTTGTAAAAACTGCTATCATGTTCCCTCTCAGTCTTCTCTTTTCCAAACTAAACAAGCCAAGTTCTTTCACTCTTCCCTCATAGGTCACGTTTTCTAGACCTTTCATCATTTTTGTTGCTTTTCTCTAGACCTTCTCCAATTTCTCCACATCTTTCTTGGAATGTGGTGCCCAATTCTCCAATTGAGGCCTGAACAGCGCAGAGTAGAGCAGAAAAAATACTTCTCTTGTCTTGCTCACAACACTCCTGTTAATGCATCCCAGAATCATATTTGCTTTTTTTGAAACAGTTTCATACTGTTTACTCATGTTTAGCTTGTGGTCCACTATGACCCCTAAATCCCTTTCTGCAATACTCCTTCCTAGACAGTCACTTCACATTTACATACTCCAAGCAGCTGTGGCACAAGCTCTTGGACAATCAAGGTGCATTTGCACAGCAGGGCTTAACTCAAAAGAAACTAGGCAAATTGAGCTACGTCAATTGTGTAGCTTATTTTGAAATAGCTTATTTCAAAATTGGGAGAATCTACACAGCACTTATTTTGGAATAGAGCACTCTTCCTCCGACTTCCCTTACTCCTCATACAATGAGGGTTACAGGAGTCAGAATAAGAAGTCCTCCAGTTTGACAGTATTTTGACACTATTTCGAAATAACTGCTGGTTGTATGGACATAGAGTATGTTATTTTGAAATAATGCTAGTTATTTCAAAATAATGTTGTTGTTGTGTAGACATACCCTCAGTATGGGCTGGGGCAGGCAGTGGGTTAAATGCCTGATTTAGCCCCTCTCCTCCCCCCCCCCCCCCCACCCCGGGGAGGGATAATTCTGGAAGCATTAGGGAAACAACCAGGAATAATGCAATGAAATTTAGTACAGGGTTTGTAGGCTGAACATCAGGAAAAATTGTAATGATGAAATCTCTTAGGCTGCAGAATAAACTTCCAATAGGCAATTACCTGAAATGTAAAGAAACTGAACTGGACAAAGGAAGAAAATGATCCTGAGCTGGCAGAGGGAGAGATCAGATGACCTAGTAGATCTTTTCCACCTCTCGCTTCTGTGATTCTCTGATTTTACCTTTGTAATTTACTATTCAAGCTTCAACCTTTAGTTTGCTGTGACAACATAATCCCTGGGGTTAAAAGTCAACATCTAACCATCATTACACATAATTTAGTGCCAAACATTGAGTATGGCACTAAGATGATGACTGCATTGCCATTTATGTTAGAAAATGGCAGATGTTCAGACTAAGAATTGGGTTTTGGAAGAGGAAAAAGAATATAATTCTCCTGATTTCTAACATCATCAGTTTTGGTCTGACTCTAATGCCCCAGTTTTGCTGTGGATCACAACTACACCATTATTTTGAATTTCCCTAACATTTATGTCCTTTTTGTCAGTAGTTATGTGGGCTAACATTGCTCAAACTTCATGGAAAGAAAATGCTGTGCCTTGAAGTGGGGATTTAGTAACATGGGAGATCAAAAAACTAGAGGCAGGAAACTGCAAATATAACTGAAAATGGAGTGATTGAGACCCAAAACCTATTGAAGAAGAAAAAAATTACTGAGAAGGTTTGTTCTTCCCTTGTGCCCAATAAAATTTGTAGACAAAATTATACCACCTGGGAATGACATTCTTAAACTTGGATCATTTTAACAGTAGCAGAGGTCAATGTCTAATGTTATGCCTATGACAACTAGAAATAGATTACTTGGATTTATTCATAGGTGTGCATTGTGTGAGTATGTGGCCAGCTATAAATAACCATTTTTAAACTCTTAGCTAACATGGGATCATGTTTTTAAGGAGTTTGATCATGCTTCAGAATAATCATAAATTAAGCACTATTCCTACAATCCTGACAGGCAAAATTCCTGTCTAATTTAAATTAAGTCCTGGTTTGTGAAAAGCAGACACATACTCTAACCTATTAAACTCCAAGAAGCATACTGAATCAATAAAATTGTTCTTTTGTATAGTATGCAGCTAAATGCTAGTTTTAATATTTATTTTTATTTAAATAAATATCCTCCATGAAAAACAAGTATTTGGTTGTTGTCACTCTCTTCAGTTATCTGAATAAATACAGCTCATGTTGTTAACATTGTTAAAAAAAAATCCCGTGCATTTATTCCCATTGATTGGTGCCCAGGAAAGAGAGTCCCACCACAGATTACTCACAAATTTCCTTTCACACCCACCACACAGCTGTATTTGGAAGTACAGGAAATTTTAATTAAGACGAAAACCTCCTGCATGATGATTTCATTTCCAAAATAAATAAAAACAAGCTGGCATCTACCCTGTGAAAGGAAGGAGCCCATTTAGACATTTGCTAGGTACAGTTGCTTTTTGCAAGGTCATTCGTTTTGCTCGTTTTCTTTACATCTTTTGAATTTTATTGCTCATGAAACTGACAGCTACTAGCACTGATTAGAGCCAGGCATGCTACAGGAAGGGTACCACTGGGCTGGCCATATGTGTCAGGATTATTCTGGCTACTGTCTTCCTATTTGACGTATATCTTCCTCTTGTCCATGCAGTCCCAGCCTTAGGGTTACTTTACCAATTTTTGTAAGTGGGTTTGTGAACAGGCCAAATGCCCATTACCACTTAGGTTGAGGGGACTAAATTTATTATGTAACAATATGTGCTAATGAGTTTTTATTCCTATGTTAATTGGTACATAAGGAAGGGTCAAGTGAAGGGTACCTTCTAAAGAGATTTCTTTAAAATGTAGCTGTAGGGTCAGATTTTACAAATCTGACCTCTATTTGTGACTAGCACTAATTTGCAAAGGTGAATACTGGTGAATACAGGCCTTTAACTGGGGTTTACTTATGTAACATTCTGTGTAGCAGCTATTGTGTGCACAATATTGTGCACACAAGTGATTGTCTTCACAATGGTGGAAGAACATTGATGAGAGCTGGGTTGAGGCCACTAGTAAATTTGGCCCTTAATTATAATTTATTTAATTAAATGTGGTGCTAGGGACAAGTGACAAGTTTCAATTTCTAGAGACTGATGTATTCTCTCTGTACACAAAAAGCACAGAATAAACAGAAGCAGTGAAGGCTTCCCAATGCTGCCCTGCTTAAGCATGCTATGCTTGATCTAGATGGACCACCTGTACTAGCCAAAAGGTAGTGCACTCAGAGGCTGTGTCTAGACTACATGCCTATGTCGTCAGAGGCATGTAGATTAGACACATAGGCAAAGGCAAATGAAGTCGCGATTTAAATGATCGCGGCTTCATTAAATTTACATGGCTGCCGCGCTGAGCCAACAAACAGCTGATCAGCTGTTTGTCTGCTCAGCGCGCTAGTCTGGATACTCCCCTGCCGACATCAAAGCCCTTTGTCGGCAGCCCCGTTATTCCTTGTGGGACGAGGTTTACCGGGGCTGCCAACAAAGGGCTTTGATGTCGGCAGGGGAGCGTCCAGACTAGCGCGCTGAGCGGACAAACAGCTGATCAGCTGTTTGTCGGCTCAGCGCGGCAGCCATGTAAATGTAAATGAAGCTGCGATCATTTAAATCGCGGCTTCATTTGCCTTTGCCAAAACAACAAATCTACATGGCTCCGTCGACAGAGCCATGTAGTTTAGACATACCCTTAGTGTCCACCCAAACCCTGCCCATTCTTCTAAGGGTGCTGCTAAAGGTGCTCAGATGTGACAGTGGTTTGGTTATGAGAACACTTGCCCCCTAGAAACCGAGCTTGGAGCAACATCTCATTTCCCATAGGCCATCAAAGAGATGTCAGATGACCATTTGGATCCCAGAGTATTGATGCCTGAGAATAAGAGTACCATGAACACTCTAACTTGTTACATGGACCCATTTAATGTTTGTGGACAAAATTTTGCCCTCAGTTCCACTGGTATGAGTCTGGAGTAACTCCACAAATTAGTGAAGTCACTCTAGGTTTTCTTTAATATCTCTTGAGTATATTACTTGGCTCATGATGAAGAAGGCTGATAGATTTGTTCATATTTTTTCCACTGAAATACATTTGAAAATATTTGACATAGCAGCCAAACTGTGGGAAAGCCCAAGTCTTGTGAAGCTGTTTTCTCCAATGCAAGCTAAATTTTCATTCCATTTGGAAGATTTGCTTCTCTCTGATAGTCATTTTCAGCATCAAAAGCCATCAGCAGAATCAAGCATGTCCCTGTGAATGAAGTCTCATCCACATCGTTCAGCATTTTCACAGCATTACTCAGTTGTATGATGGAGTAAAATGAAGCTGTGCATTTCCACAACCGTAGTGTGCTTTTAAAGTTCCAAGTGAAAGCAAGTTAAATTCCTATCTGGCAAGTAGGCGAACACAGTATTACGTTGGCAGTATATGACTATTTAATCGTTTTTTTAAAGCAACATCTCTGACATTTGTAATTTGGTTTTGAAAAGTGAGAGTGCATTCTTGGATTCTTGTTTGTCATTGCATTTTCAGCATCCCGTGTACTGTGTAAATGTGGTTGGGACACAGAATGCGCACAATCTCATCACAGTTTCTACGGATGGAAAAATGTGCTCCTGGAGCCTAGATATGCTCTCAACACCACAGGTAGGTGAGCTTGTTTTCACCTACATAAGAAGAGAGCCTCCTGGTTAAAACAGATACCTGCTCAATGGAAGATAGTTCCTAAAAGCCAAAATTTCACATCCTACACAAACTAAAACCAATGGATGCACTTGAAAAAGTACATCTTGGTTCCAGTAGGCTTCTGTAATAGCTAAAACCCATTTCCCTTACTACACATCATGTAATTATTGTAATATGTTAATATGTAGGTCAGTTTCAAGTGAAAATGAAATAATCCACTTTAAATCACAGTAATTATAGAAGTCGCCTGTGGTATAAATTGCACTTACTCTAGATTGTTTCAGAAATATGGACTAGATTGCACGGCTGCAGAACACACTTGACCCACTTATATGTCTCCAAGCTATGGTATCCCACAAGTAGGAACGCTTAGCTTTGTCGTACATTCGATAACCAAAGGAACAAAAACTATGCAAATCAAAAGTTTTAGAAATATTTTCTCCAGCGTGCGTGTGACACACACACACACACACACACACACACACACACCTTTTTGTACTAGAAAAAAAAGGAAACCCGGGAAAAATTTCCAAATCACTCATGATTATAAATGGAAACTAGGCACCAAATTTGATGTTCAAAGAGACCTTAGGAGACACTTGTTTAAATATTGCTGTAGTCCAATAGCTCCTCTTTCTTCTATTTACTGTGAAGAAGGATGTTGAATTACTGGCTTTCATTACAATGTGTGAGTTACACAGACCAGCCAATAGGGCACGGGCAAAAGGGGCAACTGGCCCAGGGCCCAGCAATACAAAAGGGCCTAGAGCTCCTGGCTGCTGCCGCTGCTACTCTGGCAACATCCAGAGCCCTGTGCTCTTTGAATTGGTGCCAGAGTGCCATGAGGCATGCTTTGGGCAGCACTGAGGGCTCCTTGAGGATGGGGGCAAGGGTGCTCTCTGGATGGTGCTGAGGGTTGCCTAGCCCCATCCTGCCCCTTCCCCTTCTGGGGGCATGGAACAGGCCCCTCCTACCTTGCCTATGGGCCCAACGAGGCAGTTGGCCCACTGCAGATAGATCACAAGGTGGATGAGGTAATATCTTTTATTGGATGAACTTCTGTTGGTGAGAAAGACAAGCTTTCAAGTTTACACACAGAGATCTTCTTCATGTCAGGGAAACTAATTCTCAGAGCTTGTCTTTCACACCAACAGAAGTTGTTCCAATAAAAGATATTACCACACCCAACTTGTGTCTCTAACATCCTGGAAGCCATATGACTATAGCACTACATTATAGCAGTTGTGTAATCTTGTTTTAAAATATCTAGTAAAAATTCCCCTGAAAGGAATATTTATGCTAGTTCTACTCCTGTGCAGATGCATATAAGTAGTTTGATTTTAATATAAGACACTGACAAAATGTATTTACCTAGCAGAACGATACAGTGTGACACAAGGGTTTATGAATATACCCATTCTATAACCTCTCCACTTAAAAGGAATGCCCATGCACACAGCAGGTCCGGAATTGAGTTCCAACAGCCTGGTATACTCTACATTGAGTCAGAAATCCTATGCTGAATTTATGCCGATGTTTGACAGAATGGCATATGACAGCTTGGAATTTCATGGGTTTTGCTGGTTTGTCTCACAGACTTAAAACTCCTAGAAAAATGGGGCTAGATTTTCAAAAAAGCATTGGTATTATGGTCACAGATTGACAGTTGTGCATATAGAGGCAGATCCTTGACTGATGTCAATTGTTATAGTTCGATTAACGTGTGAGCTCCTTGTTAGCCACCAGCCAAGGATCTGCCTTATGAAGATTTGCACGCACACAAGCACATTGTTATGTCTATGAATTTGCTAGTTTTTGTTTTGGCTCTTTTAACAAATGCAAATGTTTTTCATGGGAGGATATATTCCAGCTAATAAGGAATACTATAGAGCTGATTCTGCAGGCTCTACTCCCATCAGGCTTCAGTAAGACTTCTCTTGGAAGGGAAGACTACAGGTTTGGGCCCTAAAAGATTAGTGACTTAGGAATTCTGAAAAAGGAAAAAATACCTGGCTAACTAGATACAAATGAAAATTGCTAAATCCATAATCTATATTGTGGATTCTTGAGTTATGCAATGTATGTGGCTATGAGCTATATAAGTACAAAAAAAATCTTGTTAAATAATGTGCTAATAAAACAGAGTATCCATTCTGATGTTTCTTCAAAACATGGCACAGCGTGGACTGAAGCATGGCTAGGGAAAGTGAAAGAAAATATGCTCACAGGCTTGCAACTTGACAATGAAACCCAGAGTAAATGTTTATGGTTGCTACAGCAACCCTTGAATAATGCTGTTTAGAAAGGCAATGGTGACCTGACCCTAACTTTCTAAGTCTGTTCTACTGAGGGACAAATGGCATTGTTCAGTAAGTGTGCTGGGTGTATCTGATATTACTTGTGTTTCTCCGTAAACAATTGATTTCAAGAATGTTTGTAAATAGAAGGGTATTGTATGTTTTATTAGAGCCTGGGGCTGACAAGTGCATCCATTAAGGTATTATCTTTAGTTTCTGCACCATTAGTTTTTAAATTCTCACCTGTCATCTCTGCCTGACTTAAGAAGATGTTGCACAACTGATGAATTCCAGCCGCATTGAAACCTGGGATACGTGGCATCGTGAATGGCAGTATCTAGCATCACGGTTTGTGACGTTACGGTGGCTTCTTTGTAATGCTCTGTGCAAAATCCTCTTATAATTTAGCCAAATGATTTTACTGTGACACATTTAGAAAATGGTGAAAAACAAAAACAAGAAATAACTCTGGCCTGTTTTGGTAGGAGAGCATGGAGCTGGTCTTCAATAAATCGAAGCCGGTGGCAGTTACAGGAATGGCTTTCCCAACAGGAGATGTCAACAACTTTGTAGTTGGCAGTGAGGAGGGTACCGTCTACACGGCTTGTCGTCATGGAAGGTGATTATATCCTGTATCTGTCTATCCAGTATAGAGGTGAGGCAAGTGCTCGTGTGTTGTGATCAGCTTCATGGGTTGGTCCATTATTATTAGTGGTGTTCGGTACTTTTACCGCAGTACAGATAGTTTTGTTTTAGGGTATTCCAATCAAAATTAGTCACGAGAGAAGGCTATAACGTGCCCACCCCTCATCGCCCAATGTTCACAACCCTTAGCTTCATTGTAGGTCTGCACGCTGGAGAGTCAGCCCACAATGTCTGCTCAGTTGCATCTCTAGACTGTAGTTAATATCAGGTAAAAAGAGAGTCTGCTAAAGGGCAACATTCTGACCTTGCTCCGCTGAACCTTGGGGTGGGGACAGAAGAGGACAAATGGCAGTAGCCCACAGAAGAGTCTCAGAGCTATTCTGCTTGCACAGGACAGAAAGGCTCCTCAAAAGTTCAGAGAGAACATTCAGCGGCACTCCTCACTATTTTTTGAAGCAAGCACTGTGCACATCTCTCAGTGCCTCATGTGTGCTGGGGGTCTGGATGCAGCCCCCACATGGATAACTGTGCCCCATCAGCCTAGAACGTCCTCAAGTGACATCTGCAGCCTGTCTTTTTCTAGCAGGTTACAGTGGAGAGAAGCTTATTTCTCCATCTTCTCAGGAGCTCACCTGCATAATGCAGGACAAAATGTCTCCCAAAAGGTATTGTTCTTGGTCAGGGGTCTGATCCTGCAACCTGTGCTCTCATTAACTTCTATGGGAGTTTTGCCTCTGTAAGCAGCACACCATCACACCATTAATGTTTTTCACAGGAAGGTGGCTAGGTGAGGGTTTCTTAAGCACAGGGTAAAGCCTGCCCAGAGCCCATTAGAATGTTTTCTTGCCTTATGGATATGTGCCCAACACGCTGATCTTTCAAAGTATGAACTATGACTCTAAGGGTGTGTCTAAACTACATGGCTCCGTCGATGGGGCCATGTAGATTAGGCTGATCGGCAGAGGGAAATGTAGTTTAGACACACCCTAACTGTTAGATCAGAGGAGAGCCTTAATGCTATGAACACACTAACAACGATTTCTTATTCTTCACCTAATGTGGCGAAGGTGTAAATCCACTTCCATAATTTAAACGAATTCCTTATTTTGCACCCTGTAAACTATTTCAGGATGCTGTTAGCAGCCAGAGGAATCTCCCCAGAGGCACTTCAAAGATCAGTTCCTCATGTTCATTAAAATGAGTCTCAGTCATCTTGCGTGCTTGCATTAACTCCTAACACTTTCATTGTGCAGCATTCTAGAGAGCCTCTTGTAAAGAACAAGCTCTTCAGTTTCCCGGCAGTGGGTCTACATTTTATTCAACACTCTGAAATGTGTCTGGGTGATGCAGCTTTATGTGCTGTTGCTTTCTGTAATTTTCTTTAATGTTCATGCAGTGCTTAAAGTGTGGGCCCTCTGTTGCATATTGATAATATTAAACAAATAGTCAGATATTTATAAAGGATAGTTCAGCAGCAACATTTTATGTCTCTTATTAGGGGTTATAGTGAGGGAGTGACTGATGGCTTGAATTAATCTTTGGCTATTTGGATAAGTGAAAGCTGCCAGGGTTATTTCTAATTTAGCACTTGGACTCCTTTGTATGTCTCAGAAAGTGTCAACTGATCTTGCTCTTGCCTTGTATCCTCTTCCCTGCATGAAGAAAACACGCTGCTTTTTTGCCACTCTCACCTGCGTTGTTTTGGGAGCCCTTCCCACACTGCCTTTTATTGTCATAGCTCCTCAGGGCTCTCTACACTGCACAGCACAGAGGGGAGAAAAAATCTGGAGAAAATTGCATCTAGGAAAAACAGCCACGCAAGCTATTCTCCTCTCATCTCAGAACCTAGCTATAAAATATCTAGGCAGGGCTGGGGGAAAGACCACAATAAGACTGCCAGTAAATCAATGCTTCCTCAGAGGTTTTGCAGAGTTCAACCACTGGCGGATATCCAGTGGCAATGGAGCTACTGGTTCAGTGTTGATGCTAAAGCTGATAGGAGTGTTTGAAGAGAGAGCCTGGAAAGATTTCTTCCAATACTGTTCTTAGTCTTGCCCTCTGGCTGCTTTGCATTCACTCTGGGCCTATGAACAAGGAATAAGACTGCATAGACTTGATGGCTGTGTTAGAGCTGGTGATATTTAAAATGAGTTTGTTTCTCTTGTGGTGCATATATCCACGTGAATGAAGGGGACATGTTGTTATTCTCTTTTCTTTGGACAGTGAAGCAGAAAATTTATTAGGGCTGAGTGAGTAACAGAGTGACACACTATGGGCATGTTTAAACTAGGAAGTTATTTCGAAATAACTACATTTGAAGTAATACCTCCCAAAATAACTATTTCAAAATAAGCTTATTCCCCAAGAAAAACAGGAGTACAGATTTCAAAATAACCAGACTGTTATTTCAAAATAATGGGCTTGGTAGTGTGGCCCTGGAGGTTTTTCACCTTCCTCTGTAGCATGGGGTACAGATCACAGCTAGAGGATTCTCTGCATCTTGGGGTCTTCAAAGTATTTGAAGGCTTCAATATCTGAGATATAGGTGAGAGGATTATTCTGGGAGGGGTGGGTGAGATTCTGTGGCCTGCACTGTGCAGGGGGTCAGACTAGATGATCATAATGGTCCCTTCTGACCTTAAAGTCTATGAGTCTATGAGACATGCTGCTTATTATTTCAAAATAAGGGGAGCTATTTCGAAATAACTTCCTAGTGTAAACCAGGGTTATGTGTACATTCTCTAATGGAGATTTATATGTTTTCCTCCTTTATAGCTGTTCTGGTGTTTCCTCATGTTTCTGAATAGGATGAGATAACAAAGTTGTCTATGAGAACAGGGG
This sequence comes from Pelodiscus sinensis, assembly GCF_049634645.1. Lineage (NCBI taxonomy): Eukaryota > Metazoa > Chordata > Testudines > Trionychidae > Pelodiscus > Pelodiscus sinensis. The sequence goes on along the minus strand of NC_134712.1, from coordinate 211,075,588 downwards.
GACTGGATTTGATGACCCAGGAGATCCCATCCAGTTTTTTAGTCTCAGATGGGTAGCCATGTTTATAAGGGTACAGCTACACACCAGCATTATTCCAAAATAACGTCAGTTCAAAATAACAGTGTGAGCGTCTACACAGCAATTTCATTATTTCAAAATACATTCAAAATAATGGATGGCTTATTCCAACTTCTGCAAACCTCATTCCACGAGGAATAACGCCTATTCCAAAATAGCTATTTCAGAATAGCAGTAGTGTGGACACTCCACTGCTGCTATTTTGAAATAGTTCCTCCCCAGGGCCATTTAAAGTAATTACTCCGCAGTGCCTCCTGGGGCTCTAAATCGACATAGCATATCCACATTAGGGAAGCCTGCCTCAGACTAATTTTGAGGCTTCCCTGTAGTGTAGATGTGCTATTTCAAAATAAGCTATTCCGGAGTATTTCTTCTGGAATAGTTTATTGCAAAATAAGCATGCAGTGTAGATGTACCCTTAGAAACTAGCACAAAAATATAGATGGTATCATGACCTTTCATGAGCACAACTCACTTCTTCAAATGAATGGAGCAGGGGGGGTCCAGAGTTACCAATCAAGAGCAGAAAAAGAAGGGAGAAGGGGAGGGGAAAAGACTTGTCAATTAAAGTGTCCATGCTAAATGAGACTAACAGAGTGGACTGTAAATGTTGGATACTTATTAGCTTTTTATGTTATTTGGGTGTTGAATATAACAATCCATCCAAGAAATGTCTTTGTTCAATCCCTGGCTAGATGTGTCAAATTTGCATATGAAGGCCAGTTCTGCAGTCTCTCACTCTAGTTGGTTTCTGAAATTACTTTGTAAATAGATAGCCACTTTTAAATCCATTAATGAGTGCCCAGGCAAGTTAAAATGTTCCCCAACAGGATTCTGTGGGCTACTATTTTGAATATCAAATTTGTATCCATTAATCCTTTGTGGTTGAGACTGTCTAGTTTCGCCAAAATACATGGCAGAGGGGCATTGCTTGCACTTGATGGCATAGATCACATTAGTGAATGTGCAGCTGTATGATCCTCTGATGTGGTGGCTTACGTGGTGGTTCTGTGATGGTGTCGCTTGTGTAGATGCGTGGACAGAATTGGCATTGGAGTTTATTGCAGGATGGGTTCCTGGGTGAGTATGTTTAAGGTGTGAAGCATGGTTGCTGGAAATAATTTGTTTCAGATTACGGGGTTGTCTGTAGGCAAGGATTGGCCTGTCTCTCAAGGCCTGTGAGAGTTAGGGATCATTTTCCAGGATAGGCTGTAGATTGTTAATGATGAACCGGAGGGGTTTCAGTTGAGAGCTGTAGGTAATGACTAGTGGTGTTCTGTTATTTTGTTTGTTGGGCCTATCCTGAAAAAGCTGATGTATGGGGACTCATCTGGCTCTGTCAATCTGTTTTTCCAATAGTCCAGGTGGATATTTAAGTTTTAGGAATGTGGCCATCATTTAATTGTACTGCAGTTTCTGTTCCTCTGAAATGGAAATCTGAAATGGACTTGGTGACATTTCCTGTTCAATTTAATCATATGAATAGTTCCTCTGAATTCTGTGGGGTTAGCTGAGGAGGATCTGCTTCTTGGTAAACTAGCTAGCTGGAGTGAGAAGGTTATTTCAAATATTTAGAAAGAAAGGAAGTTGCTAATGATGAACCAGTGTTATTCCTGCATTTTGAATTTTAATGGCTAATTCTTATAATAATGGCTCACTCGACTCTGTGAGTTCTCCATTATTATTGTTCATAGATAGCATTCTAAAGCATAGGCTATTTCAGGGGTGGGCAATAATTTTTGATGGGGGGGCCACTCCAAGAATTTGGAAAGTGGTCAAGGGTGGCACTCTTCCATGATATTAAATGGAAGGAGGTGTGGGGTCTGGGATGGAGGTTGGGTGCAGAAGAGAGCTTTCAATAAGGGACTGGGGTGCAGGAGAGGGTGTGGGGTCTGGGAAGGAGTTTGGGTGAAGAAGGCAGTTGTGACCTGGGATAGGGGACTAAGGAGCAGAGGTTTGGGTTGCAATGTTGGGCAATATGGTGGTGTGACCTGGGCTAGGGGACTAGGGTGAAGAGGGGTGTATAGGGGTGTGGGCTGTGACCTGGGGTTGTGACTTGGGGCAGGGGACTCGGGTGAAGGAGGGGACAAAGGGTTTTGAGTTGTGACCTGGGGCAGGGGATTGTGGTGCAGGATCTGGGAGGGGATATGGGTGCAGGAGGGGGGCAGAGGCTTAGCAGGTTGGATCCAGCCCAAGAAGGGTATTTTGCCCAAGCCTGGTATAGCTGAAACTGTATCCAAGTGCCATGTATGGATATATTCTGAGAGTAAGAAAATCTCCTTATGTGGGGTTCTGGCCATCCCAGTGCATGAATTGTGCCCACAGCAGCCTATCCTTGGAGGCAAAACTCAAACTGATAGATACATGGTTAGTTTACTAGAGAAATAATGAGACAGGAACTTGAAGATAAAAAAGCCTATTATTTAAAAATCCCTGAATATGAGTGTGAATATATATTTTTTCTTTCTGCAGTAAAGCAGGAATTGGTGAAATCTTTGAAGGCCACCAAGGACCTGTCACAGGGATCAATTGCCACATGGCAGTGGGCCCAATTGACTTTTCCCATCTTTTTGTCACATCATCGTTTGACTGGACAGTCAAGTTGTGGACCACCAAGGTGAGAGATCTGGGAGGGGACTGGATAGGCTTGCTTAGTACATTTAGGTAACTTTTATATGCAAATATTGCCCATTTTTGCAACTTACAATCAAAACCTAATTTATTCCAACAGAAGGTTATCTCCACTATTATTAAATAATTATTTTCCCTTCCAATACTTTTCTTTTCTCTGTTGCTCAAGTTAACTGTCCAAACATTGAACAAGAGACACAGTATGATTTTGAAGAGTTGTTAAATGACAATATCATTCTCAGAAATCCTTTAAAGTTTAAGCTGTAAATGACTTTATTTAAATTCAGAGGGTGATGAATCTGTCTCATATGAAGTAATAATTTAGCTAAGGCAATGCATGAGGATACTATGATTAAAATTCGTCCTTGGTGTAGCTGCCTCAGCTAAATTCGTTTCAGGGTTTTTACCATCCTCTATAGGCAGCACTTCCTTGCCTACACCTCTGCACAATCCCCTGACTGGAGATAGTCCACTGGGGGAGAATGTTGTAATGGTTAGCTCTCCTAGTTTCCTGTTTACTGATGACTTATAAGGGCTGGCACAGTCCACAAAATGTTGGCATTGCCTCTGCCCCATCTCCTCTCTAGCCTCTGCCAATGGGATGTAGCATCACCATATCTCCTAGAAGAATAGGAGTCTATCTTCAATAACACCATCTACACTCCCTTGAGTTAGGAATGTCCAAGTTGGTGCCAAGAGATAAATGGCCCAGTTCCAGGTTCCGCCAATCTGATTTGGTGAATCTAGCGCAATGGAATTGCATCGGTAATAAACTTTATTGTGCATAATTAGTGTAATAGATCTAAAAAGTATTTGACAAAATATAAATTGACAAAGGAGTATTAGCGAAATCGCTGGTGGTGGAGTACATTATTTGAATAATACTTCCTATGTCTAACAAATATGATTCTCTGACAGAAGTTGACATTTTCTGGCACTCACTAAAGAATTGTGCTTCTGAAAACTAACTCAGAATGTATTACTGATGTTTTTGACTTTGATTACAGTTTGTGTTGTTTTGCACTACAAGTCACAAAGTGACCACACTCCACATGCAGGCCAAACTCTTGGGGTTAATAATATGCAAACAGTGCCCCAAGGTGTTGGAACAGAAGCAAGGTTTTTTCCCCTTCTGACTAGATCAAGCCCTGAGGAGATTTCATGTAATTACTATCAGTTGTAAAATCTATACACACTGTATCTGTGCATGTCCAGAGTTGCATTGTGTACAGACCTCACACAGAGAGATTATTTTGAACAACCGCAGTGGTCTTACAGTTTGGTGAAACTAATAAGATGCAAGCTGCATCTTCAGTAGTATTGTCTTGGTGCAGGATAACTAAACTGAGGGGGGAAATATGAATTTGATTAAAAAGACCAAGCTACTTTCATTGTGGAATCTGAATGAAAAAACAAAATCTAAATATGTGTGGTAAAAGGTAAATCATGTTAATATTCTTGCTGATGAAATCATCTAAATTGTGTCATTACCATTCAGTAGGTAGGTATTTGTTTTTGAAATGGCTGATTTTTATCTTGGCAATGTCTTTAAGAGTCGCTGATGTTGTTTGGCTCACATCTTCAGAAGTACCCAACAGGATTCCAGTGCTAGAAACTCACCCAATCAGAAAGCATCTCATCATGTTTTCCTCAAATGCATCATGGGTGGGAAATGATGATACAGATGCATAGCAAATGTACCTACAGATATGGCTGGGAACAGGTCATGTGACAGCATTATGCTCTAAATAGAAATGGAATTACCTCAATGCTTGGCAGTTATTTGAATTCTTCTTATGCAGTGGCTTAATGATATGTTTATTAAAATATATAATCTCAGCCCCCGATCCAATGTCCAGTGTAATTAAGGGGAGCCTTTTCAGTGACATCAGTGATCATAGCTGCCATGTGACAGATTCTAGAAATTAACAAATTAATAGTGTAAACAATTTGCATGTAACCCTAAACCTCATCTTATAGTCAATACACCCTCCTCCAGCTTGTGATGGGGATGGGGTATGGGGCTCCTCAAAACTTTGGAGATATAATCAGTTTTCTGGTATGTGTCTGGAGGATTGGTGGGTGCCATAGGGGTAGCGGGTAACTAGGTAACTAAAAGGGTGACTGGGAAAGCATATGTGGTGGCTGGATGAAAGGCTGGTGGGAATGCCTGGTGTATCTGTCTGGAGGGAGGCAACTGGGGTCTTGGTGGAAAGATGGGCACTTGGTATGTGGGGGTGGCTGGGTGGGAGGACTGGCTGGGTAAGACTATGTCTAGACTGCAGGCTTCTTGCGAAAAAACTTCTTCCAAAAAAGAGCGTCCACACAGCAAAAGTGCATTGAAAAAGTGATCTGCTTTTTTGAAAGAGAGCGTCCACACTGAATGGACGCTATCTCACATTTCAACTGTGATTAATCTGGATGGAGTAGCCACCAGGGTACTTGTGCTTTTTCCTCTTTCCTCTTCTTTTGAAAGAACTCCCTCTTCCCCGTCCTTACATGCCTTTTTGTGAAAGAACTCTTTCGGAAAAAGGCTTCTTCCTTGTAGAATGAGGATTACCAATGTCAGAAAACCCCCTCTGTTCTTTCAATTTTTTTTCGGAAGAATATGATTGCAGTGTGGATGTAATTGAAGTTTTGGGTTTTTTTTGGAAAAACGGCTATTTTTCTGAAAAAAAACTCTGTATGTAGACATACCCTAAGAGTCTGGATGGGGATGTACAGTGTCTCTGGGTAGAGGGGAACCCATGCTGGACCTATACTTTCTACCCTACCCACATCTACTTAGTTTTGTTGCTGTCTCCTCTTCCCAACTGCCCTTTCAGCAATAAGGGGAGTGGTCAGGAGAGAACCAGAAAGACTCCCCAGAGGCCTGCTCAGTAGTTGCCAAGATTGCCCCTAGTGTCTGATAACCACAACTGCAGAATACTCCACCAAAGGCATGACATCTCAGCGAGGCTTCAGGGATGTGTGGACTACCAAATAAGTGGTCATCCTGTGAGATTCATGATACTTGGCAGCCCTCTTAGTGGGTGCTGAATTTATCCATCAGTGGCATTAATGAAGTTACACCCGAGATGAATAGGACGTTTTATTTCAGGCAGCTGTTTTATATAACACTTAACATATAACGCTACAGTATTCTAGACGACTGGTCTAAAACGGCAATAGCACAATTATAGAGTGCTTTGGACACAGTGTTGATTGGTAGGGGTCCACACGCCATCATCCCTTTACAAAAATCCAGTGAAAAACTGTTTGACTCAACTCCTGCTGAATGAGGCGAGCTTTTTTCTGGTGGCTGTTTTTTAAACTTTAATCTTCTTGGTAATCTAGCCAGATTGAGACACAAGACCTGTGCAGACATGCCAATTATACTTCTTTTTCCTTCTCATTTGACCACTGCAATATTGTTTGCATATCATTTGGTTAATTCTGTTTGCAGTTAATCCAATTTCTGCTTAAGAAGCCATTGGACAGGCACCTATTGACTTCAGTGGGCTTTGGTTCAGCCCTTCAGAGAGGTTGATTGCCTACCAATAAAGCAGGTTAAAATAGGTTAATTATAATTATTGTGTGCTGATAATGCTTTATGACAGTTCAGTCAAAGTTGCTTTTGCCCTTTCTTCCTTTTTTGTCAGATCGCTCTCTTTTTCAGCTCCCAAAGGCCTTAAAATTTGTTCATTCATATAGCTGCTGGCTTCTTAATCCTCTGCATATTATTCTTCTTGGTCCTGGAATTCAATTCCTTTATTTTTACAGCTTGAGAGTCATGTCCAAGTGCAAAGAGAAACATAAAACCTATGTGTTTCTATTGTCTGTTGCTGTTGTGCAGCATCCTGGTGCTTATGTGAAAGGCACTTGGGTTGTGCAAGTTTGACTGATAGATTGAAATCTCTGCCGCACTTAAAACATTCTGCTGTGACATTTTATGATCTGCCCTAGGGGTTAACACACTGTTCCATCCACTGAAAGGCAGAGTTCAGACAAATAATTGGGAATGGTATGCTCAACTGGCTGAGACATGAAGACTCTGTGGGTATAAATGTTCAACTAATCATACATCAGATTATTCGATAGATAGATAGATAGATAGATAGATAGATAGATAGATAGATAGATAGATAGATAGATAGATAGATAGATAGATAGATAGATAGATAATGCTTTTGTTAACACCCAGAGAAATATCACAATATGAATAAATGTCTTTTGTTAAGATAGTGACAGAACCAAAACAAGAGAAAAGAAAAAGTAATGTGCAGGCATCAGTGGCACCATGTGACTCTAAGCGAAGAGAGCAGAAGGTTTGCTGTTGATGCATGAGAGCATGCCATGTCCTGAAAGCAGCACTGGGATCCAGAACAGTCAAAAGGAACTGCCAGTGTGAAACTCTCTCTTGAGCCATGTCCTTAATTAGATATTGTCTGTACAGTGCCTTGAAAATGTAAAGTGCTTTGGAAAGGCTAAGTGAGGTTAATTAATTAATGTTCTTGTTGATTAGGTAATTAATAAAGGCTGTGTTGATAAATAATGCAATACAAGTATCATTAGTATTATGGCTGTAATTGCTCTGTAAAGTGGGAATTCTGGAGGGTTATGTCATGAGAAGAAAACAGGCCTGGATTTCTTGGATCTTATCAGTACAGCACAGTATTCTGACATAAGGAGATTTTAGCTGCAGACTGGAGGAAGTTTTCTTTGCTTCTGGAGGGAGATTGTACAGGCTGGAAGGGAGTGCTGGATTTTAACGTCCCTTTCCAGTCTCACACATCTCTTCCAGATCTTACACTTCACCACTTCGGGAAGCATGGGGAAGCTGCCTATATACACTGGTCTCAGCTTGTGCCTTTGTCTAACACATAACCCGAAAGGATAGTTGAGTAGAAGAGAGTTGTATGTGTTAAAGCACTCCATACTTGTGTCCCCACCTTTGACTTATGTTTAATTAGAAAGGCAAATGCTGATAATTGGACTGAGAGACGGAAGGGAGTTGACTGGCAGAGAAAGGTGGACCTAGCCAGCAGTTGTCCCTCTAGCCATTTGCTCCTCCCTTTTATTTTCCCACTCAGTTTTGTCTTCCTTCTTTTGCACCATTTTCAGACTCTTCTTTCCAGTCCCATTTCATGGCTGCCTCTTCTTTACAATGGTCTTTGCTTGCCTGTTATTCCCTTTTTCTTCTGTACTGTTCCCAGCCACAGTCTACCATGCTGTGCTGGAGGGCTTAATTTCAAACAGCAGAACAGATTTATGTTTCATTTTGAGGTCTATATGCAAAAATTGCACAAAGGATGTGGATCAGATGCACAGCAAAGCCCTGGGCAGATGTTGGAAGACGGTGGGAGCCAGTGGAGATTATTGGAGGCACATGGTAGTTGAAGAGGAAAGTTGCTGGGGTGGAATTATTCTGCTTCAGGCAGGAGTCTTGGTAGCTAGATGTTGGTGTAATTTACACTTTGTAAGTAGCAATCAGAGGGAATAGCAAAGCAACCAACAAGGGATTCGCTTTCTTTACAACTTCCTATAGCCTCTGTTTGGTTGCTTTTTCCTGATGTCATCCCCTCCTTCTGCATCTTGGTGCAAATGACACCAACCTATCCTTTCACACCATTCTAACAGCCTGTAACTTGAACCAACACTTACATCAGTTTTGAATTTGGCCTGAAGACTAAACAGCTGTCTCTTACCTAGAGGTGGTCCCCTTCAGGAAGCATATCAATAAGATGGTGTGAAAAAGTTTTCACTGCTGCTGCTGCCTAGGTACTGCCATGAATGAATCTGAATAGTAATACAAAAGAAAAGGTGACAATACAAATAACGCAGCAGGTCAAGCATACTCTGATGGATATGGCTCTAGCAGCATAAATCAGAAAAAAATGAATGATTATGTGAGCTAGACAAAAGAATACAAATTATTCATAAAATGGCCATATCTTTAGTTTACTAGAACTGTACACAGTTTTTAATTGTCACTTTTTCCTTTTCTAGATTATCAAGCGATTAATGGACAAGGATCTAGAAATCCGATTTGCTGACATTGATCTGATCTATTATAATAGCAATACAATGAACTGAAGTCAGCGTCAGCTCTTTAGATTACTTAGACTAACTTACATTTACTGATACAAGTAAAGAAAAAAATAGCATTTATGGGAAAAGTACAATAAACTTAACAATGGTTGAAACAACTTATCATGGGGAGCAGGTTCCATCAAGATTGGATGTTTTTTTCTAAAAGATACACTCTAGTTCAAACACGTGTTAATTTGGGATGTTCTATGGCATGTTTTATGCAGACAGTCAGACTGGATGATCACAGTGGTCCTTTCTGGCCATATAATCTTTGATTCTATGAAGGAGGAGAGGGAAACCTTTTAGGCACAATGACCACATCAGGGTATGGAAATTGTATTTGTATTTGTATTTGTGAATGCTCACAAAATTGGGGTTGGCATGTGGGAGGGGGTGAGGACTCCAGCTGGGGATGGGGTTGGAGTGAAAGTTGGAGGATGAGGGCTCTGGCTAGGAGTATAGGTCCTGGGGTGGGGCAGGGGATGAGAGGTTTGAGGTGCAGGGGGGTACTTTGGACTGAGACCAAGGGATTGAGAGGTTGCAAGCAGGATCAGGGCTGGGACTGAGGGTTGGGACACAGAGGGGAACTCAGAGGTACTGCACTTACCTCAAGCAGCTTTTGGAATCAACATGTCCTCCTTCCAGCCAGCAGAGGCACTACCATGTGGCTCTATGCGCTGCCTCCATGCAGGCACCACCCCTGATTCTCTCATTGGTTGCAATTTCTAGCCAATGGGAGCTGTGGAGCCAGTGCTTGGGGTGAGGTCAGCAAATGGAACCCTCTGGCTGCTCCTAAATGTAGGAGCTGGATGGGGGGATATGCTGTTTCCAGGAGCTTCTTGGAGCCATGGCACATGCATGGAGCCAGGTGAGCTGCTGACCCCACTCTCCAGGGTGAGCTTAAGGGCTGGATTAAAAAGGCTGAAGGGCTAGATGCAGCCCAAGGACCATAGTTTGCATGCCCCTGCTCTATGAAAACAATTGTATTTTACATCCTATTATGTACAAAGGCTACTTTTGTGAGACAAAAGTATACAGCTAGTTACTAATGGTTGAGTACCCAGAACTTCCACCACTGAATCAATTTGTCCTTTTTTATTTTAATTTCCAATAATTTCCTAGACCATACATTGTCTGAAACTAAATATTCTACTGGGCTACCTTCCTCCTGCTTTAATAATATCTCACTTTCCCTGCATGTGCCTTCTCACAAAAAGCTATTATTTCATTGCTTTTTCATTGCTTACGTGGAGCTACTGAACTTGCACAGTGGATAAGCACAGCAACATGTCAGCTCTGGAAACTCTGGTTCAGGCCTCCGTGGCATTCAGCAGTAACATTAAAAATGAGTTGGGAGGGCTCCCTCTAGCCATAGAGGATATTTGCTCATAACACAAAACCACCACAGTTTGTAATTTCTGTTTTAGAAGTGCCCTGGACAGATCTTTCCTTTAAAACAGGAAAAGCAATTAATTCACCAGGGGCCCTAAGGGTCCAGACAAAGTTGTATTGGTAGAGCTATGTGAGAAATCCATCTGATTGCCTACACTATTGCTAAAATTAACCAATTTAGAGACCAATCCGGAAATCCTCACCCATACATATAGGCTCTTGAGGATCAATAAACATTATCCTCAGAACCAACAGGCTGCGTTGCAAAACTTAGGTGTTGCAAAGATTCCTTGACAATGGATGAAGTAAGTGACTTGCTAAAGATTTCTCTTGCAAAGGAAAATCCATAGGTGGTGAAAAGCTAGTGTAACCCACATACCTATTGGGTGTGGTTCACTGTCCCATGCAGTGGCTCTTAGACCACTTACAGAGAGAGCAAGAATGAGTGTGCTCTACAGCCTTAGATGACAGGCAGCTGGATTTTAGCTCAAACTGTAGAGCAGGGGTGGGCAAGATACATCTTGTGGACTCAATCCAGCCAACCAAACCATCGGATCCAGTCCACGGATGCCCTTTCCAGGACCCCTATATATATAAAGGGCATCCGTGGACTGGATCCGATGGTTTGGTTGGCTGGATTGAGTCCGCAAGATGTATCTTGCCCACCCCTGCTCTACAGTTCTAAACTCAGGGCTGCTCCGTGTGACTCTCTACTCTGGAAGGAGGGGGCGGCTTTGGTTGATCTCCCTGCCACAGCCCAATCCTCTATTGGTCAGAAACAATCAGCCAATAAGAACTGACCCCAACCAATATCTCATCTCCTATTGTCCAGAAACTGTCAGCCAATAGGAGCTGAGAGATTGGCCTTGGGGATGGGGTAGCGCAAACCTCTCCCCACTCTCGGAGTTGAGAGCCATGCGGAGGGAGCAGGCTGCATTTTCAATGCTCTGGAGCTGCAGCAGACATGGAGCCCAGCCTCTTTTGGGGGTGCTGCAGGGCTGCTGGCTGGGAGACACTTATGTAAGCACCACCCAACCAAAGCCTGCCTCTGGAACACCTGTGCCTCCCGCACCCCAACTACCTCCCCCAAGTCACCTTGCAAGCCCTCTCCCTTCTCCCTGCCCCAGGTCACAACTCCCTTCCAGACCGTGTACTCCCTCCTACAATCCCTCTCCCAGGCCAGAATCCTCTTCTGAACCTATACTCCCTCCCTGAGCCTACACCAGTGTTCCCTCTAAGGTGCATGGAGTCCTGAGCCTCTGATTGGGCAGGGCTGATTAATCACCTGTGAACCTGTGCTGCTGTGCAGCTTAGAGAGAACACTGCCCTACACCCCAATCACCTAACCCCAGTCATAACCCCCTCCTTCACCCAAACTCCCTCTCAGACCTCACACCATCTCCTGCACCCCAGTCCCTTACTCTGTGCCCCTTCTGCAATCAACCTCCATCTTAGACCCTGCACTTCCTCCACAGAAAAGTGTGACCTTTGACCACTTTCCAAAATTTTGGAGTGGCCCCCCCCACCAAAAATGATTGCCCACCCTTACTGTAGAGGCTCATGCACTAAGCTCCAGAGGTCGCAGGTTTGGTTCTGCCTGTCAGCATTACATTAATATAGTAGCCTCTATACTGCCTCCCTTTTTAGCCCTCAGGACAAGGAGTTGTGTTGCGGAAGAAGCTGTGGTAGGAGCACATTGTGCTTCAGCCAGCCTTGATTATGAATATGGCTCTTGGCACCATAATAGGCTTCTATAGGTTAGAGGCCAAGGACTGTTCACAATTGTGCCAGGAACACAATTTGGCCCCTGACAGCTCCATGGATTGGGGACATGCAGAGGTGCTATGAAGACACCTCCTTGGGATGAGGTGAGACCACATCTACATGTCAAACATTGCCCAGTATATAGTGTCAGTTAGGAAGGTGATTTTCTTATGTAATTTCTACACCAGCAAAAGCCCTCATGGAGACACAGTTATACAGAATAAAAGTGCATTTGTTATATGTTGTGTTTGGGAAATGGATAGACGCTATACCAGCAAAAGTACTCTTGTCAGTATAAGCTGTGTCTCCACTAGCAGGGTTTGCTTGTATAAGTATTCCGGTTTGGGCAGTCTGGCCCCCTTTTTTAGTATAGACCAGCAAGCCTACGTGACACAAATCCACTGAAATTTTCATGCTCCCCCACAGCGTTGCTCCCTGTTGTCTTGCACATACTCCTCCTGGCTCTCATGGACTCTTTGGTCTTATGTACCTTAGGGTATGTCTACACTGCCACTCTAGTTTGAACTAGGGTGGCTAATGTAGTCATTCGAACTTGCAAATGAAGCCCGGGATTTAAATATCCCGGGTTTTATTTGCATGTTCCCGGGCGCCGCCATTTTTAAATGCCCCGTAGTTCGAACTACCTGCCCGCGGCTACATACAGCATGGACTAGGTAGTTCGAATTAGGAGCTTTAATTTGAACTACCTAGCCCGTGCCACGTGTAGCCGCGGGCAGGTAGTTCGAACTACGGGGCATTTAAAAATGGCAGCGCCTGGGAACATGCAAATAGAGCCCAGGATATTTAAATCCCGGGCTTCATTTGCAAGTTCGAATGACTACATTAGCCACCCTACTTCGAACTAGGGTGGCTAGTGTAGACATACCCTAAAAGACTGTCTTCTTTCTCTCTCTAAATGGACTCCTTGCCCATTCTCCTGTCTCACACAGATTACGAGGTGATTGTATCCACTTAACCCAGTGGCTATTTTGATCTCATTTTTTCACTCTTGGGCAGCTACATCACATCCCCTTTATTGCCAGCTGAGATCCAGTTGCACTAAGAATTCTTCCTTAACCTGCCCCTATGAAGTATATTTCTAATAAAGGCTTCATCTTTAACAGAAGTAATTAAAACCTCTAATTGCTGTACATGCTCACTGACTCAGATTTTAGATTAAAACAAAGGGTGATAACATTATCATGCTGGATTGCACCGAAATGTTCTGTCATGTGAGTTCAGGAGTTTGAGCTTTGTCCAAGACCAAAGTAATGAATGATTTTGCTTCAGAGCTCACTTTTTGTCAAAAAGCCAAACTGACTTGGGGAAGAGGGTGGAGCTGCCTGTTCAGACAGGATTTTTTAGTTTTTGCCCTTTACTTCTGGAGCCAGAGGTCTGGCTCTGATCCAGCCATACGAAAAGAAGATTATGGTATTTTCTAGGTAATTTTAAGGAGCAAAACCAAAGTGAAGTCAGGTGGTTTCAAGACAGCCTTGAATTTTTACATTAAGTGTTTCTCATGATTTTTGGTTTTCAACGTAACTGTATTTAAAATAGTGACAGGGAAATACATTTTAGCAGGCAGACATATTCCAAACCAAGTTGCTTCTTGCTTATAAAGCATCTTGTGAACAAATCTTCATGCATGAAAATAAAATAGGAATTTTCTGAGCAGTGGAGCTCATGACAAACTGGAAGGGCCAAATTCTTTCTCAGAATTCACTTGTGTAAATTCACTTGTAATCAGCAGAAGCATTATATACATATTGAAAGTAGAAGCTCGGGTTAGGGGTTCATCAGCCAACACAATATGAAGTCCCAAGCCCATTAAAGTTAACAGCAAAAGTCCCATTGACTATCGTGGTGCAGAATCAGGCTGTAAATGTGGAACGGTGCAATATTTCAAAATAATTAAGACAATGTACAAAAATCTAAAAAATTTGTAATGTGGCTAATCAATTCCCTATCAATTCCCTTTTTATATACAATAATCCCCACTGTGCTCTTTGAATTTTTGTTATCAAAAGGAAAGGAATTATGTTCAGAATCCTAAAAGATGGGGGTCTCTTCGGTACTAATTTAGCTCAGAGTCTGCAGCTGCTGACCCAGGAAAACTCTGCAGGCCTCCTGGTCTTACCAACCACAACGACTAATCCTCATGGCTCAGTGTGAACCACTGTTCGGCCACATTAGAGCTTTGTCAATATTCCCCACCCTCCAGAGTGCAGCTCCCAGAAAGTGGAATGTTGAGAATGAAACAACGGGGCTGCTGAGACAGCACAATAATTCCCCATTCACAAGTGTGATACCAGACTGGCCACCCTGTGATGAAACTTATTTTCTATTTTTTTTAAAGAAATAACTGATCTTTGGGGGGCCTGAAACCAAATGTTCCTTCCTCTTTGCAGTGAGTACCATGGTGTTGTAATAAGTGGACATGATGCCTTGTAATTGCATCCATGCGATCCTGCACCTTTGCCCATCATCCAAAGTCATTTTCCCACTTAGTTATCATCACCTAACACCTGCAGCACAGAGCAAGAAGAGGAGGGAGATAGAGGTGGGCACTGCAGAATGGCTCAGACAATGGTTGCAGCAGTGGAGGGGCATAACCATCATGGTGGAAAGGGAGAGGCTTATCAGGAGACCTAATAGTTTATTTGTTGGCAATGGGAGTAGAAGAGAAGGCAGAGAGAAGGGGACTAAGGGATAGGGGCAGGGAGTGCAAGACTTTATGGCTGTGTCTACACTAGGCAACTTATTCCGGAAAATCAGCTGCTTTTCCGGAATAAGCTGCGAGCTGTCTACACTGGCCCTTGAATTTCCGGAAAAGCAACGACGCTCTACTGTACAAAATCAGCCGCTATTACGGAAAAACTATTCTGCTCCCGCTCGGGCATAAGTCCTTATTCCGGAACACTGTTCCAGAAAAGGGCCAGTGTAGACAGCCCAGTAGTCTTTTCCGGAAAAAAAGCCCCGATCGCGAAAATGGCGATCGGGGCTCTTTTCCGGAAAAGCGCGACTATATTGGCCACAGACGCTTTTCCGGAAAAAGGGCTTTTCCGGAAAAGCAGCCTGCCAATGTAGACGCTCCTTTTCCGGAAAAACTGAAAACGGAATAGTATTCCGTTTTAAGCAGTTCCGGAAATTCATGCCAGTGTAGACACAGCCTTAGTGTTTCTAAATGCAGTAAAAGCTCTGTTATCCAACATGCTGGAAGAATGAGGGTGCCAGTTAATCGGATATTCTGGTAAACTGAGAGTTATATTTTACCAATGGAATGCTAATGTTCAAAGAATTAGAATACTATAAAAATATACCAGGCACTTACCAATCCAGTAGTAATACTGCACTGCAGAGTGATTGGTTTCTTGAAGCACTTAGGTGCTTACAGGTCAAGTTTTCTACACAGTATGTTATTGTATGACACTACGTATCACTGTAGTCAGCACACGGCCAACATCCAGGTCACTGAAAATACACGTAACCTTAAACTCTACAGAATAATATTTAATCTTTCTTTGATTCAGAAGGCACTTTAGGATCTTGCAGTGTCTCAGGGTCAATTATCACTGTAGACATAGAAGGTGTAGGAAGTTGTGCTGAATCTGTAATGACCCTATGACGTACCCTGGAAAACACTTTTTTGAATAAATCCCTGATACTAGCTTGCTTACTTGTCTTCCGCCTCTTGCAGAAAAGTGCAAAATACGCAATTGCATAATGGGCTGGGCAGCATGCTAGTCTTGGTTACTAGATTTAAGATTAGTATTGGGATATACCAGAAATGCTGGTTAGTTGAGGTTTTTGGTTAATTAAGGGCCAGATAACAGAGCTTTTACTGTAAGATGTGTGAGTGAGTGAGCCACCTAATCAAAGATTTCCTTAAGCAAGGTATTTTTCCTCAAGGCTTTACTCTTGGGCTACGTCTAGATTGCATCCCTTTTTCGTAAAAGGGATGCAAATTAGACGTATCGCAATTGCTAATGAAGCGGGGATTTAAATCTCCCCCGCTTCATTAGCATAAAAATGGCTGCCGCTTTTTTTTCCGCTTGGAGCTTTGCTAGAAAAAAGCACCAGTCTAGACACAGATCTTTCGGAAAATAAAGCCTTTTCTGAAAGATCCCTTATCCCTCTTAAAATAAGGAATAAGGGATCTTTCAGAAAAGGCTTTATTTTCCAAAAGATCCGTGTCTAGACTGACGCTTTTTTCTGGCAAAGCTCGGTGCCGGAAAGAAGCGGCAGCCATTTTTATGCTAATGAAGCGGGGGAGATTTAAATCCCCACTTCATTAGCAATTGCGATACGTCTAATTTGCATCCCTTTTACAAAAAAGGGATGCAATCTAGATGTAGCCTTGGGGTTTGGAGCACGTAGGTTATAGGGTTCTGTGTAAATTGTCAGCTGGGGCTTTTACCCTTTTCTTATCAACTTGGCCTGATCCAACAAAAAATTTCAGTGGGCATTGGCTCAAGATATAGTAGAAGACCTCTGATTCCTCTCCCATCTAGCTGCCAGTGAGGTGTTTCCACATAATCCTCTAGCTTTTCTCTGAGTACCTCATTGGGCCTCAGTCTCCACTTTTGCCTCATTACTCCATCCTCTCCACCAATGGAAGGTCTAAGATGGACCTTACCTGTCTCACTGTCCATATGAGAGTAGGGTACCAGTTTAGATGTTCTTAAGTGTCCTTCAGATATTCTCAACAGAATTTGGTAGTTGTTTTGCAGAGGTAGCCAGCATAGTCTTTAGTGTTCCTATACTAGGAGAGTCAGAAGATAAGATCTTCAGAGTGCTGGCACTTCTGGCTGCACCCCATCTACCCTCTTCCCATGCAATAGTATCCAGGGAATGAATTTCCCACACCTCCTCAAATCCTACTCACCAGGCCCCAACCCCACACCCATGTAGTGAGCACTCTGGTACCATTGTGAGAGAGCCCTCTGAATATATAGATGGGGAAAGATTCTCCACTAAATGAAAGAATGAACTAAACCATATTCTTTCTAATGTCAGACAGATAAATCCAACTCTGGCCAACAGCTGCCAGTATGTCCCAGAGCCTTTCTGTGAAAGAAAACAACATTTCTACAGACAGGATCATGAGCTGAATAAGTTGTAAATCAGATTGCAACACAGTTAAGCCATGATTATGGGTCCTTGGGTGGTGCAGAATAAAACAGGCATTATCTGTGGAGTTAAGTGCTGATTTCTGTAGTAACAAGATAAGGATAATACATTTTGAGCTTTTTAAATAATAAGATTCAAATTTATCATTTGCTATAATATTGTAATGCGACATTTGCATATGGGTAAGAATTGCAAGGAAATTTGCTCGTAAAAATAGCAGTGGCAAAGAAAGAAAGAAAGAAAGAAAGAAAGAAAGAAAGAAAGAAAGAAAGAAAGAAAGAAAGAAAGAAAGAAAGAAAGAAAGAAAGAAAGAAAGAAAGAAAGAAAGAAAGAAAGAAAGAAAGAAAGAAAGAAAGAAAGAAATCAGTGGCTAAAATGCAAAGTGTTGCAACATATGGAAAAGTGCCAACTTAGTAAAAGGATGCTTTTAAAAACAATAACCTCCACTAAAGCTTAGCTGATGAATTCAGCAGTTTGAAGAAACATGGTTCAAATGCAATCCTCTAGCTAGAAACAATTTGCCAAGACAGCAAAGATACGTTCTCAGACTGTAACCCAGACCCTTTGAGGGTGTGCAAAAGAAATTGTAAAACACCCAAACAGGTTGCCTTCATTGTGCTGTATTTCCTGAGGGCCTGATCCTGCTTTCATTGAAAAGACTTCAGTGGAGAAGGATGGGCCCTATGATGTCTTGAATGCAAGTTGAATCAGGCCCAGGAAAACTAGAAATTGGGCTGACGTGATCAGACTCATCTTCCCTTGGATATAGAACCCCTCCACAACTGCTGTCTAGCCTATCTCACTATGGAGGTGGTTGGACAAGTGGCTCGGCAGAAGCTGATGCAGGGCACTAGCAGCCTTAGAGTGTGTCCAGACTACAGGGTTTTTTCAAAAAAAGTGGCCTTTTTCTGAAAAAACTTCCCCTGCATCTAGACTGCCACCGCATTCTTTCGAAATTAAATTGAAAGAACACGGTGGTATTTGCCTGGGTGCTCTTTTTCGAAAAAGCGGATCTCTTTTTCGAAAGAAGTGGTTGCAGTCTAGACGCTCTCTTTCGAAAGAGGCTTGTAGTCTAGACGTAGCCGCAGTGTAGCCTTTTCACGCCATACATCTCCTTGCACCTGTTCTGCTTCATGTGAAGTTTTCTTTAATTCCTTGGGTTAGAGCAGAGATTCCCAAACTTTCCTTAGACCTTTTTTAGATCTACCAGCGGCACATGTGTCCCTACCCTGCTTATCACCACTGACCTCTTTGTGTGTTCTACTTACCGCTATCCATCTTTAGCCATTTGCCCATATTTCACTGTTATAGTGTGACATATACAGCCACAAGAAAACTCCTAAGTTCTGAGCTCATTTAGACTGGATAGTTGCTGGGCAACGCAACCCATGCTGTACAGTGAGTGGGGGTGAGGGCTCTATAAGTCAGCGTGTCTGTGTATCTGTGTTCTCATTGGTACATCGTGAAGTAAATTAACTATAGTACTTTATATAACAAATTTTCACAAAGATTTAAAGCTTTGTCTGAGAAGCCTGTTATAAAAATGAAATACATAAAAGAATAAATAAAATCCACCATTCTACAATTTCTCCTGGGTACCCCGCCCCCCCAGAAAGGTCTCACGTACCCACAGGGGTACACATACCACAGCTTTGGAATCCCTGGGCTAGTGGATTTATTCCTAGTAAAAAAATATCTGGCCCTGTCAACAATTCTGCTTACCTTTAGAAATCAGCTAGTAGCTGGCCAACATTTATTTCAAACATATTTTAAACTGATCCTTTGTATAACACATAATGGTCTCTAAAAGAAGCACTCCATCCAGTTGTTTTACTGAGATATCATTTGCAGGCCTCTCCTAACAAGAGATGTAAGGGAAAGGTAAAAGACCAAAGTTATCATTGTAGGTATTGCAGCACAATCTGAACCAGTCTCATGTAAGCAGGGTATTTTAAATAGTTAAGGAGATTAACAAAATCAGCAATTACCTGCCTGTCACACCTATTAACTCCTTCTACCCTTAAAGCTTTGCTGGCTGACTTTCTGATGCTCCCCAAAATAAGGTGATGTTTGATTTACTAATTTCATCCCCTCTCTTTCTCTCTGATCCTCAGTATTAGGCTTTAAGATTGGCTTTCATTAAAACCTTCTGTAC
Organism: Pelodiscus sinensis; assembly: GCF_049634645.1. NCBI lineage: Eukaryota > Metazoa > Chordata > Testudines > Trionychidae > Pelodiscus > Pelodiscus sinensis. The sequence continues at coordinate 211,056,366 of NC_134712.1, read as the reverse complement.
CAATCATCAAGTGCTTTTCCTTTTTGTAAGCTCACCCATGACGCTTTGACTTTGAAGGAAACCACAAAAATGTAATCATCGTGTTATCTCCAGACTTGGTCTGCTCTCATACACCCTCCCATTCAGCTGCTCTGCTCCCCCGCACCTATAATAGTTCCCACATGTTTATGCAAACATATTTTATATTTTTTACATTATTGGCTTACAAGTCAATAAAGGGAGCCAGCACTTTTTTAGCATCTCTCTAACAAGAATGATTTTAAAATGCAACAATCTTTCCTTGCTACCATGATTTACAGCCATTTCAAGCACACCAGATAGTGGAACAATTAAGCAACACAGTAGTCCTTTTTACTTTAATTACAGGGGGCTTTAATGACTGCAGAGTTCAGTGCTAAATTGGTTTCTTTTCCTCAAGTACATCTAAAAATGAAGGTTGTTCACCTGTCCAGAAATACCATTTAAAAGATTTACATTGATCTAATCAAGTACCAACTTGTTTGGAGTTTGTAGAAGATACACAGCATAGTTTAAAATGTCATTACTCTGGAAGCTGTAAGAGACACAATATGTCTGGGTCTTCTCTGAATCATGTAAGATGCTGAGCCTCCTCCATTCCCATTGACTTCCCTAGGAGTAAAAGAGTTTAGACCTTTTTAGAATTTGGACCTGTATGTCATAAACAAATCACATATAGTTCATCTAAATCTGTTTATTAATACATGCAAAGTCTGAGGGGGAAATTCCAGCCCCCCTCAATGGTAAAATTCTCACTGATTTAAACAGGGCTAAGATTTCATTCAGAGACCTCGTTCCTGATCATATCCTGAATGGTAATATCTTTATTAATCACTGACCTTGCAGTCCACATCAGCAGTCAAAAGAAGGGCTTTGTTTGTCAACCATCTGCTTAAAATGTATTAGCAATACTAATATCCCTGTAGCACCTTGAGTGTGCTCAACAGTGTCTGCACAGCACTTTAAGTACTTAAAATATGTTTCATAGTATAGTGAAACATCAAATGTTACATCTAATAAGGTAGGCTTAGCTCCACTGTACTCCCTGCGGCTTGGGAATGAATTTGCCTGCCAAGGGAGGGTGAGGTGAGTAGGGTTCACACTGTCATCTTCACTTGAGGCTTCTGCCAGGGAAGGGCAGCTATACAGCATTGGTGTAGTCCCACAGGAGCTCTGCTGGTGGTGGCTACCCATTGTATGTGCTTCCCCAACCACCACAGACGCGCTCCACCACCATCAGCCCCTACACCTTTCTGAGCTATGCTCATTGCACGTACAGGGCCTGCAGGCAGCTTGTGCTCCCATAACTTTCCCCCAGCAGAAACTAACCCAACTTGGATGGAATCAAGCCCAGTGAATGCACTTTGAACACCTTAGCCACAGAGACAATAGCACTGGCTCAGTGCGTTGGCGCAGGTGGACCAGAACTGTTAAAACCTTTTGAGAGAACTGGAAACACTTTTCAAATTATGAAAGCAGCAGTCGACAAATATCAACTTATAGTTTTGTTTATGGAGCTTATAACACAGTTGGGGCCAAATTATGAGAGAAACAGACGTACGCCAAATCCCAACCCCTCAGCATGCACTGCCTAGCACTGACTAAATAGCAGTCACTGTCCTCAGGGAAGCTCAAGGATTGCTTCCTCATAGAGCCTTTAATATCACAGTTACCTCTAACTAAACAGATCCATCCATATGGAAAGTTTATATGCCAAATACAACCAAATGTCTCTTTTGCTGCATACCTAGGAAAATTAAATCAGTAAAAACTAAGAATGTTATGTCACATCTTCGGTTGGTGTCAGCTGGTGTCAATGAGGAAAGCTTACTTGACTCCAGTGGAACTACAGATACATATCAGCTAAGGATCTTCCTCCATTGTCTTTGAAATGAAAAAGAACAAAGGGGGAAAAAAGGAAAAAGATCACATAGAATTACTAAGCAGAATAATATTAGCATTATGCTGTTGAAGTACACAGTTTAAAGAAGTGCCGTTAGGTGGAGCTGAGTTCCATAGAAAGTGTGCCAATACGTAAAATACTCCTTTCATGAACCAGGCAAAGCTGCTAGCTTTTGCCATGGCCTTTAAACAGTCAGATGCTAGTTAAAACCTGTGAATATGTATACATTGCTTCACATGGGTAATTAACATCTTTATGTGTGGCGCCTCCTGGATTAAGGAAGATTCTTCCATGCTAATAAGGAGTGGAACAGGCTGCTAAAAAATACCACTTGTATATACATATATAGTGTTTATTTAGAGTAGTGTTTGATTTCACTAGCAAAAAAGTCAAATGCTAAATTCCTAGACAGCTGTATCTTTCATGTATTTAACATCTACTGACTATTCTCTGTTGTTCTTTTAAACAATACACATGTACAAACAACAGATTTTAAGTATACATGTATTTAAATATACCATATAAAATACATGTCTGACTTGAAATTGCCTTCCCAATGAAACATGCATGCTGAAATCCTGGTCCTTTCAAAATCAATGGCAAAACTCCCATTGACTTCAGGAGAGTCAGAATTTCACCCAAAATTGCTTTTTTTCAATAAGTGGATTTGGTTCAAGATTGTCTAAAGACATTGCTTTCATCTATTTGTTTTGTACATAAAAATGATAATGGGGTGTGAAACTTAAGAATGCAAACTCATCAAGCTTAAACTCCAATTGTTTCATAACATTAGCCATATGGTAGGTATGCATGATGTAAGTCAGAAGTTCAGGTAGTTTCAAATGGAGTTAAAGTGAACTTTACATAGATTCACATTTAAGAACATATGAACAGTCATACTGGATCGGACCAATAGTCCATCGCTGCCAGTATCCTGTTTTCTGACAATGGCTAGTGCTAGGTGCTTCTGAAGGAATGAACAAAGCATTCTGGCAAATAGAGTCTAGGGACACCATCTCTGCCCATTTTGTATAATAGCCATCGATGGACCTTTCCTCCCTGAATTTATGTAGCTCTTTTTTGAACGCTCTTAGGCTATGTCCACACAGCAGTGTTATTTTGGAATAACTAATGTTATTCCAAAATAACATAGTCTGTGTCTACACACAAGCAGTGATTTTGATATAATTTCAAAACAATGTTGAGCTGGAGGACTGCTTACTCCAACTCCACTAACTCTCATTGTACGAGGAGTAATGGAAGTCGGGGGAAGAGTGCTCTTTCTTGAAATAACTGCTGTGTAGATAGTACCAAAAATTGAAATATTCTATTTTTACTTAATTAGTGTAGCTAAAGTTGCGTAGTTTATTTCAAGTTTAGCACTACTGTGTAGACATGCCCTTATAGTCTTGGCCTTTACAACATCTTCTGGCAGGAAGTTCCACAGGTTAAATATGCTGCCTGTTAATTTTATTTGGTAACCCCTACTGTTTGTGTTATGAGTAAATAACACTTCCTTATTTGCTTTCTCCACGCTAGTCATTATTTTATAGACCTCATATCCCCCTTAGTCATCTCTTTTCCAATCTGAAAAGTCCTAGTATTCAAGAGGTTGGCATTCCGTAGATTTATCTAGAAAAATTGATATGTAGTGGTAAATGTGATCTTACAAATGTGTGTTTATAGGGTAAGGACTACTCGCATGAATGAGACTTTACAGGACTGGGCCATTTATCAGTGGGTTTTCAGTAAATCTGAAGCCTCAGTCCTATAAACACTTATGCATAAGTTTAATTATATCCACTATGAGTAGTCTCATTGAAGTCAATAGAATTACTCATAATGGCTATGTAGACTACATCCCTTTTTCATAAAAGGGATGTAAATTAGACGTATCGCAATTGCTAATGAAGCGGGGGGATTTAAATCTCCCCCGCTTAATTAGCATAGAAATGGCTGCCGCTTTTTTTCTGCACGGAGCTTTGTTGGAAAAAAGCGCCAGTCTAGACGCTGATCTTGCGGAAAATAAAGTCTTTTCCGAAAGATCCCTTATCCCTAAATCCTTGCTTCATTAGCAATTGCGATACATCTAATTTACATCTCTTTTACGAAAAAGGGATGTATTCTAGACGTAGCCAATGTGTAAAGTTAAGCATGGGCCCTACTGCTGGCTTGTGTTGAAAGGTTGCCCAGTATTTATTTCATAGTCTTACATTCGCATACCATTTTTTCCAATAATAAGATAGTGATTGATTAACCAAGGCTACCTTAGCTATCTGTAGGAGTGGAATTGCTTACCTCCCAGTCCTGTACAAACTATGAATGTAACAGTGTAGTCGATTAACTGATTGACCGATAAGGAAAAGCTTATAGATTAATGCTATAGACTACAGACATTTCCCTCCACACCTTGCCAGTACATTTTTTAGCAGGCTGGGCAGGCAGCCCAGCTCAGTTACGGCTTGCACCAGGTCTGGAAGCTTTGACCTCCCTCCTCCCCCGTAGGCTGGAGCTGCTGCCACCCCATGCTGCTGCCACTTTATCAGAGGCAGCAGCACAGGGCAGCAGACAGCTGGTCTGCACAGGAAGCTGGTTTGTAAACTGGCTTCCCTCGTGGACCAGCTCCCACTTGGTACCCTGTGCTGCTGCCTCTGTATCATAGGCAGCAATGTGGAGTGGTAGGGGGCTCCTCGGGAGTGAAGCCAGAGTGCACTGACTGCCAGCCCCGCCACCCGGGGACTATAGAATGGTTGACTAACCAATAAGAATTCATGAGGTTAATCGACTATTCAGTTAACCGATATCTAACATCCCTAGTGCAAACCCACATTCAGATTTGTTAATAATGTGAGTCTCATTTTCTAAATGCTTTGGATGCTTCTTAACTGCCTGCTACTCTGGCTGTTCAGATTTTATCCCTGACTTCAGTTTTGCATTTTCAGATCTTCAATGTCATAGTAATGATAATGCTTAGCACTTAGTGCTTTTTATCTGTTGATCTCAAGACACCGTAAAAAAGGAGGGAAGGTATGTATTATTAATCCCACATTATGGTTGGGAAAGTTGAGCCATATAGGATGAAGTGTCCTGTCAAAGGTCACGCAGAATGCCTCTACATAGCATCCTTAGCTCGAAATAAACTATGCAATTTGCGCTACGCAAATTGCATAGCTTATTTTGAGTGTATTTTGAAACAGCTTATTTCTTAATTTGGTGCTGTCTAAAACGCTATTCTGAAATTCCCCTTAACTTACCGGTATGTCAGAATAAGCCACCCGTTATTTCGAAATCTATTTTGAAATAACGGGCTGCTTCAATAAACACAGAATAGCTATTTCAGGATACCTCTGGTATCCTGAAATAGCTCTGCAGCATAGACATACCCCCAGTGATCAAAGTCAAAGTCTCCTGACTCTTTTTTCAGGACCTTATCTTCTGGACCATGATGGGCCTTATTTGGTAAATATATTGCTGGAACTAAAAGGCCATAGAAAGTGACATGAAAGAATAAAATAAGATTAAAACCAATTTCAATATATCCTCAAAATGCAATGTAGATTGAAATCTGCTGTGAGAAGATTTTGTTCTTCTTACTCAAATGGCATTTTGTGATATTTCTGGTCTACTGTTTGTAGCATGTATTCTGTGCAGCAGAAAAATATTTGTCTCCAAGCTATTGGTTGGGCTTTCTTTCCTTTAAACACACTATTTTATACTATAAATAGCTAGTACATTTTGCAATGAAAATATAAAATACTGTATGGTTTCTGTATGTGTTTTGTAGACATTGTGTGGAGTTGTGTGACCCACTCTAAATTCTATCTGCAAGCTTTGAATTAAAGTTACAGCCAGTCCCTGACTTACGAACAGGTTACGTATCAAACACCTGGTCATAACTTGATCTGTTCGTAAGTCAGACTACATTCACTTACGTACGGCTGCGCTGTTCATAAGTGCGGTTTCATTCGTAACTCGGGTTCAAGCTGTATAGGAGGTTGGTCGTAAATACGAATGGTTGTAAGTAGATGCATTCGTAACTCAGGGACCAGCTGTATTTGCTCTGAAATATCTTTTATAGTAGTTCTGTCTCCTCAAAACCCTGAACATAACTTAGCCCCCAATTCTGCAAACACACATGTGCTTAATTTTAAGCATGCGTATGTAATTGTGCCTTTGCGGGTGACAACTGAGAACACTAAATTGAGCTTTGCTGAGAAATAGGGCAAATACACCCCAACGTGCTGATGTATATTATCCCATAAGATGTACTAAACCAGCCATCAGAGTAAACTTCTCTCTCCAATTGGCTAAGAAGAAGTTTCCTGAGGTATTCAAGTCTTTGTATCATCCCCAAAAACACTGAATTTAAAGGTGAGTGACCAGATGAGGATCAGCCACATACCCAGATCAATATACAATTCAGATATTACCCAAAAATCACACTGTAGACAATCTTTAGTAAGAAAGAAAGAAAGAAAGAAAGAAAGAAAGAAAGAAAGAAAGAAAGAAAGAAAGAAAGAAAGAAAGAAAGAAAGTTAAAATTGGTTAAAGGAATTAAATATATACAATAAACTGCTGGCTTAAGTCAAATCATTGGAAAGATCTCAGTCCCTTTGTTAGCATGTTCTCATTGGTATGAGTTCATAGTCCAGAGGTTTGAGCAGGATAGAGACAAATAGAAGTGTTTCCAGGGCCTTTTATAACTTCTGTCATGTGCAGGGAAACCCACTGTTTTGAACAAAGCTCTCAGCACACCTAGTGGAAAATTAGAGATAAAGATGGAATATGGAGTCACATGGGAAAGTCTCTTGTCATGTCCATGCATAGTTTTGCTTAGTCACAGTAGTGGTCATTACCTGTACTTCAGATGGAACATCCACAGGAAGGTCCATTGTGAGTTAAGTGTTCCTTGATGAGCCACTTAGTTTGACTAATCACTTCAAGATGTGATGAGTTGGCATGACCACAGGAGCAAACATTTGAAATACAGGTATAGAGCCAATACTCATAACTTCAAGTACAAAAGCAATACATGCATATAAATAGCATAATCATATTCAGCAAATCATAACCTTTTCATAGACATCTTACATGCTACAGTTAATACAAGATTTGTTGCAAATATGTAACAGTGGTTGAAACAATTTTCTGTATGGTCAGATTTTAATCAAATAACAGCACAGTGTGTAGCCTCATATACACATAGAAGTAGTTCAACGGGACTATTTATGTGCTTACATATATTTTTCCCTATTTGGGAAAGACTTTTCTCTTTGTTTGTTTTGTTTGTTGTTGCAAAACAAAGCCACCAGAAGACAATATTTAACCTTTCTAGAAAGTGTGTGCATCAAATTCAGCTAATTCCTCATCTTGAGCTCTAGCTACATTTTATTGTCAGTGTTTTACATTTTAAAAATAAAACAAAGTGTCAGTTATATTTAGGAAATGCCAAAAGTATAAAGCCAAATATGAACACTTGGACCTGATCCTGCTTCCATTGGAAGCTAGTGGCAAAATCTCTATTGACTCAGATATATTGAAAGCAGACCTATAAGCAATGCTCAAGGCCTGTCATGTAATTAAAAGACACTGTCATGTAATTAAAGCTGCAAATACACTGTTATAAAATCAATGGTGAATTGAAATGTTTTCATTCATTCTTTTTATATTGCAATGAAAACTCAGAGATTCCTTGGCACAGTGTGTGTGTGTGCATGTGTTTTGTGTGTGTGTGTGTGTGTGCGCACAGACACTATGGAGGAATATATACATACACACACACACATATATATATATAACCTAAACACCGCAACAATGTCTAATGCAGGATGATGGAAAGTGAAATAATCAAGAAGTAAACTCTAAGTAGAGTTGAAGCTGATCACTCTATTTTTATTGACAAATGTGAGTAAAGTGCAAAAAGAAACAGCATAATGAGTAAAAATTCAGGGTTTTTTCACTTTTAGAAATAATGGCATTATTAGTAGTGCACAAACATAAGTTTGTTAAAAATATTTTTAATTTGAAAGAATTCTTCTAAGTCAACAGCTCCTGGCCAGCAGCCCAGCAGATTCCCTTAGGCAGGCTCCTTGCCTGTGGAGCCCCTGCATGCCATTCAGTACAGCTGATTGCAGAAGGCCTGTGTGTCTCTGTGGACTGGTGCTGCTTTATGGGTGGGGGCCCCCCTCTGTGTACTGCCTGCACTGTAAGCACAGCGCAGGCAGCTCCCATTGGACGGCATGCAAAGCCCACCCCCCAGGGGCATGCAGTGTACAGAGATGAACCTGGTCTCCTCAATCGGCTGCTCTGAGCAGTGTGCAGGGGCAGGGCAGGAACAGATTCAGCCTGAGGCTCTCTCTGCGCCATGAGACAGTGGTGTGCTGGATTTGGCAGTTTGGCGGGCCAGATCCGACCCTCAGGCTGTATTTTGCCCACTCCTGTTCAAGGACCTGATCCAAATTCCTCTGTGGTCAGTGGGATTCTTTCTATTGGCTTTGGATCTGGCTCTTAAATAGCCCAAGTTGTATATGTAAAATGGCTAGTTAGTAAAATAGTTTATTAGCAAATATTACAACTGCACAAGCAATTCCATGTATTCCCAACATTAATTTAGGTTTTCTTTCCCTTGTTTTACTATCAGGACAGTGTATATGCTGCAATGACCTTTGGAGAGACCCCAGATATTTAAAAGCAGTGTAAAAATAGTTTTAGGCTTATGAGGGTCTTCAATGTGCAGTATTATTGTAGCCCAGTGAGACCCAGGATATGAGAGACACAAAGTGGGTGAACTAATATATTTTATTAGACCAACTTCTGTTAGTGAGAGAAACCTATGTTCCATTTTTCATAAACCTGTATTCAAAGATATTACCGTACCTGTATTCAAAGATATTGTGTCACTAAGGTTCTTCTGTGTACTACTTTACCTGTTACTAAAATCCCTTTACAAATGTAAGGTAGAATCCTGACTTTGAATTCTTATGTTCTCTTTCTTCCAAACTCTACCATGCCCTGCTTATAAAGACATTAATGGAATCCCAGGGAGCTGTTACAGACAGCTAACTGGATGAGGAAGCCTTTTTTTAAAAAATCCCATTGTTTAGATTTCTGTCACAGGCTCTGAGACTACTTAATTTCTTTTATCTCTGGAGTTTTCATTATCATTTAAATTTCATTTTACATTAATTGATCAGGGATTAGTGAAAGCATTATGCAAAAATTAGAATAAGAGAAGCCAGATGCGATGAATAATTCATGATGTCCAATTACATTTTATTTCTGGTGTTCTTGCAAACTTGCCTCTGACTTCCAAGGTGTTCTGAAATGACAACGTCGGCTCAGAAGAAAGCTCTAACCCTCCCCCCCCCCCCCCACACACACACATACACACACTCAATTTATGAAGAAGCTGTAGTTTCCCTGCTTCCAGCTCCTCTCCCCATTTCAAAACTGAATTGGAACCAATTTTGGACTCTCCTATCGCTAAGGGCTAGACAGATCTGAGCCGCCCGTGAAAGAAGGGGCGGCACTATCAGAACGAGAGCAAGGCTAACTGTGGAAATGACCCCATGGAGCAGGCAAAGAATTCAGCGGGGCGACCCTCTGACGCCGCCTCATCTGGGAGTCAATCTGCCCCCTTAGCAGTGTCCCGGGGCTGTCCGCAGCAAGGGCTGCAATTGGCGGCTGCAACCCGGCGAGCGCCGCTAGGTGGCAGTCGCTGCCTTTCCTGCGAGGAGCCCCTATGGGCTGCTGCTCCCCGGGAATCTCACGATCCTTATCAGGTCAGCCCACCAGCCTGATTGAGTGTGTGAGCAACATGCAAAGCGCTCTCTCGCCCAGAAACACCCCCGCCCTCCTCCCCAAGCAGGCCTGGCAGCTAATGGGCAGCAGGGCCGCGTACCTGTGTGGAATGTCTCCAGCTCTAGTTCAGCCTGCTCCCCAGCCAACCTCCTCTCCGCCCCCCTCCCGCCACTGTATTTTATTTATGCCACTGGACAGTTGTTGCACCATTAAAGCTCGAGTCCCACCTTCTGCAGGGACCTTTCATCTGGGGAAGTTTTATGACACTTGGTAAATGTGCAAAGTTTTTAATTAGACTCGCCAGACAGCCCGAGGCAGCACTAGCGCCACGAAGTCTTCATGCTTCTCTCTGCTTTACAGCACAACAAGCCGCTCTACTCCTTTGAAGACAATGCCGACTATGTCTACGATGTCATGTGGTCACCAGTGCATCCCGCGCTCTTTGCCTGTGTGGACGGGATGGGGCGCTTGGATCTGTGGAACCTGAATAATGACACCGAGGTGAGGCGGGGGAGAGGGAGGGGGGGTTAATCCTGCGAGGGCTGGTGGGGGAGGGGGGTTGTGTAAGATCCCTGCCTCTGCCTGTGGCGTAGCCCTGCTGCAACCAAACACTCTTCTCCTTGTATGCTCCGAGGCACACTGAGCCTCCCTCCACCCCACCCTGATTCAAAGATCATTGGCCTGCCCGTCTTGTATCTTTCAGGAGACGTGGCTTCAGCCTTCCTACGTATGGTTCAGGGGACTCTGATCTCCCCCTGCTTGCTCGGTTCAGGAACATTGAAACCCCCTTCCCCCCCCACACACACACCCCGTATGGTTGGGTTCCTTGCATGCTTAATGCAAGTTAAATTTACAGAGGGAGGGAGGGAGGGAAGGGAATAATGCAACCCCCGTTCCAAAAATTAAGCACAAGAGCGGCAAACAGATGATGTTTTACCTCTTTGGGAAGGATGCTTCCTCTCTTGGGATTGATTTCAAGGCAGGTTTTAAGAATCTCTCTTTCTGTGACTTTTTTTTTTTTTTTTTTGGTGCCCGGTTTCAGCGAGACATTGAAAATCTAACTAGTGGGGGAGGGGGGGTTCCCCTCATTCAGATTGACACAATTTGACAGTCCCAGTCCCAACCCCACAGACCTGCCAAGTCTCGCTCACGTGGAATGTGAGACTTCCTGCTTTGGGATCGGGTTTTAAGGTAGCTGTGTAAATCTCTCATTGGTAGGATGAAGGGTTGTTTTTATTTCATTGTTTTTATTTCTTTGTTATTAATTATTATATTTGGTTTGTTATGTCTTCAGGCCATTTCAATGGAACAATAACTCTCCTTCATAATTGTTTCCCTCCCAAATCTCCCACAAATTGTCACAGCTTGACTGCCCTGCACCAGTACCTCCAACCTGATAGCAACCTAATGATGCCCATGTGTTTCCCACCCCCTCTTAGTTTTCTTTCAACCCCATTGAAACAGAAAGGGCTACTAAGAGAACTTTTTGCAAGATGAAGTAGCAAATATTGTACTTAAAACCCCAAGCACCCTCCTTCCTAAATACAGATCGCATGTATTTTATGTTCCTCTTTAGTTCTGAGTCTGGTATAATTACAATCAGAAAATATGACTCCATATGTTTAAAAATATTTCTAGGTATAAAATGAATGAGTACAATCTTGCTTTCATTTGAATTTTCCTTTGATGAATCTTTGTTGTAAGACTCAACACTGTTGTAAATGACCAGCTTGCTTTGCTTTTACCACCGAGATTCAGAATTGGATTTTAAATGTTTTTCCATCGCCTAAGCTCAATTTGTATTCAGTACTCTGTAGTGGCACAGTATGGAAGTAGAAAACAAAGCAAAATCGACATAACAATAAGGTTCACAAATTAAAGGACACGTGATTTTCATTTTTTAAAAGAAATTTTGAGAACAAATACCAAGATTTTCCCCCATTTCCCACATTATTTCTTTAAAGTTACTTCCTTTTCTATGTCTTTCATCTAAACATGATGTGCATTTCTGCCACACTAAAATACAAGTGCTGTTTATAGTATCCAAATCATTGCTACTTGCCATAAATAAGTGTGGACAGGTAAGAGGAACAAACGCTGAAAACTGTATTGTCACGTGGAGCGGCCCTAGCTTTTGAAGTGCTCTGAGTAGGAAGTGCTGCCGCCTTTTTAATTAGAAAGCATACAGCTGGAGGATAGCCAAGAGGACTCTCCTCCGAATTTCTTTTGGGAAGGGGAGGCACATATCCTTCAGGTGTTCTCATTAATGCCACTTTCACACACAAAATGTAAAAAAACTGTTAACATTTCAAAAAGAAAAAAAAAGACCCTTTCTGATAAGATACCAGAGGTGCAATCCTGACTCCCCACTCTCCTTCCCCTGAAATCAATGGTTACTTTGCTGTTGCTTTCTGTGGCACCAGGATTTCGTTGCAAGTAATTACCATGAGCCTGGATCTCCTCCCATTGAAGTCTATGAGCTGGATCATGCCCTCCATGACCAGGATTACAGATAAATTATGAGCAAGAAAAGTCAAATGAGAATCAATAGAAATGAATTCAGAGTTTGTTCCTGCATTCTGTATACATCCAAAGCAACCAGCTGTTTCACAAAGAATATTTATTCATAAGGGTCAAAATTATCCCTTCCATAAGTGTAAATCTCTATTAAAGTTAATAGAACCTTTACAGATTTACATCAGTATGAGAGTTTTATTTTGATCTATAAAGAAAAAAACCCAGCTATTCCAGTTCTTTAGTAAGCAATGATGGAATAACTTTAAAATCTCTAGAAATCACAACTAGCAGAAACTAAATCAATGGGAGGTTTAGATTTGCAAGGAAAGAAAAGCAGATCAGATAGACAGAGTCAGTGGAAGAAATTCTTTTAAAAATTACAAAATAAGGTGATCGATGTTATCCTTTGCCAGGTAGCTTAAAATTAGCTGACAGTGATTTTCCATAGTTGACTACTAAAGACATTTGAATGTATTATTCTGTTTACTAATGAAAAATCTTTGTCAGAGTTGTATTCATTAGTCATTGCAATAAAAATGAAATGATTAACATAGGAAATTCTTGGGACTACTTAGCTGTTTTTTTTTAAAAACAAAACTTTCTAGCATTAGATGTCCAAGTATGTATAGAGATGGAGGAAAATGACAAATATATTAATAGCTTTAAATTAGATCTACTAATGAAAAGTGCGATTTAAAAGGTTGGCAATTATTATTATTATTAATAATGGTGCTTTTTGTATCTGTGTAGGATATCAGCTGCATTAATATTCAGTTATTATTTTACAACTAATGGAGAAAATATTTATTTTTAGATAATTTACCAATAAGCTTCCAATTTTTTTAAATACAACACAATTTTTACAAGTCCTCTTCTATATATTTATCTATTTCATTTTGATTTATCCAAAATGCATGGTCCTCACTGAGGATGCTTTTTGATCCAAATGACCATGGTAATGATTTGACTCTTCTCACAACCAAACTTTTAAAGGGACTGACTTAATGGCATGTAATATTCTGATTTGTAGATGTGGTTTTTGTAATAACAATAAAATCATATTACATTTATTTAACAGTAACCCCCCGCCCTACAACACTTCTTTACTCTCTGCAAATTATATTGTATTTTTGGATGTACACGTATGGCAGATTTTCAGTTAAATTTAGGATGGAAGATCCTGATTTCCCAGTAGTTTGGCCACAACATTTTTTCTCACTTGGTTTAAAGGTAGAATCAGCTTCTAGGTTATTGCTCAGTTATCTCTATTGATTACTGTTCAAGAATGATTGGTATTTTTCCACTTTGCTGCTCTATTATGTTGCTTTCAACAGTATTTTCTTGTGCATGACTTGTGTACTCTGAATCTGAAAGGATGTGGACAACATTTATTTCATTAAATAGATATGAAAGATATATCTAAAACAGCTTTTTTAACACCACATAAGCAACACAAAATTAAAGGATGAATTATTGGTTGTTTTTGAGAGGGGGGATGACTGATTTTTTAGTCTATTATCTGCTAAATTCATATGCCAAATTGGTTATAATCTGACAAGTGTCAGTTTATAATTTTAGAAAATTTATAAGGTATTTTGAAATATAACTTTAAAAACATAACTAGTGGTGTCATATAACCATTATAAGGTAAATTCAGATCTTTGAAATCTTAAATAGGCGTGTGTAATTTAAACTATCATTATTCAAATCAGTCAAATCTATTTTAAGATAATGTGGATTGACTATATTTCTCTTTGTACAAAAGAAAAAAGGATGGGTATTCAAATATTTTAGGATAATTTCACAATTGCTTTGATGATGTTAGATAAGCTTGAATGGGAACGATTTTTTACTAAACCATTAGAATATTTTAATTTATAGAACCCTGGATTGATCAACATGTCCATTGTTTATTTTTCTCTGCAACACAGCAATAATGTTATATCCACCCAAAGCAGAGGTAGAGCACATGCATGGATTTCAGCATTTTAAAGGTTTAGCTAAAATTCCATTTCTAAAACATACACCTTTGAAAGAACTTGCATATCTTTGATCTACTAATTTTCTGAGAAATAAAACTAACTGATTAAATGGATTAAATAATTGTTCTAGTGTTCAGTTTTGTCTGTTTGAAGAATTTATCACGAATTATAAAACATTATCATAGCCCTAGGAGTTAAAAGAATAGTAGAGACTTCAGTGATGAGGAGGGTGATTCATATTACCATATGGCGGTTTTTATTGATACTTTATGCCTGGTAATTGACCTAATAACTCATATTGAAACCACTGATTCCAATACACCAAATTATATACCTGAGGGATGAAGTTACAGGATATACTGTCTTTCATTGGTCATATAGCAGTGATAGGACCTAGTTTAAACAATGAAGAGAGCTCAGTGGTTTGTTTTCATTTGAATATTTCTTTAAGGGGTGGGGATGTAGTAATCTGTTTTCTCATTGCTATCCAGCATTATTTCTAAATTAGTGTGTAAGCAGATCTCTTTCAACTTCACATGTAAGGATCAAGAGCACTTTAGTGCAGTAGTTTACAGAGATGAGTATTTTGCATGCCAGCCTTATTGTTTTGAGGTACTAGTCTGGTTTTGCAGCTTTTAGACCGAAGTCTGTAACAATGGGACAGAGTGAGTTTCCAGACCGTGAGGTACTAGGTAAACAGCACCACTTTATAATAACTGTTCCACGGCAGGAGTAACTATGCATGGTTACTTGATGATAGCTGGAGTCTCCCAGGCAGTCTGCAAAGTTTCTTCTTCCTATTCTCAATGATACCTCATGCCATTTAACACTGTGGTGTAGTTAATGAACTGTACACTAAGGCTACGTCTAGACTGGCATGATTTTCCGCAAATGCTTTTAGTGGAAACGTTTTCCATTAAAAGCATTTGCAGAAAAGAGAGTCTAGATTGGGATGTGGTTTTGCGCAAGAAAGCCCCAATCGCCATTTTCGTGATCGGGGCTTTTTTGGGCAAAACAATACCACGTTGTCTACACTGGCCCTCTTGCGCAAAAGCATTTGTGCAAGAGGGCTTTTGCCCGAACGGGAGCAGTATAGCATTTCCTCAAGAAGCACTGATTTCAGACAGTAGGAAGTTAGTGTTCTTGTGGAAATTCAAGCGGCCAGTGTAGACAGCTGGCAAGTTTTTCCGCAAAAGCTGCTTTTGCAGAAAAACTTGCCAGTCTAGACGCAGCCTAACAGTATGTGCACATATACATATGTGTGTACCTTCCACTACACTGTCTTACTTTAGCAGACAGCCTTGCATTTACACTTACTCTTATTAACATAAATACATCGACCTAATAAAATGTATTGAATTTTTGTAACATATTCATTGGTGTGAAATTTTGGGTGAAAATCAGTAAAAACAGAATAATAGTTTTTTGTGAAATCCAGGACTTTTCTGGTAAAAATCAATAAAAACTGATAATAGCTTTTGAAAACATGTTTTTTGTTTGTTTTGGGGTTTTTTGTTGTTGTTGTTGGTAAAAATTCATAAAAACTGAAAAGCAAAGGCTTTATGTATGAGGCACACTAGAGCCTACCATTGAGGCAGAAATTTAAAAAATGGGAAAGAATAGTACAGAAACTACAAATGTTTAGAACTGATTTTTTTCTGTTTCTGTCCTACCACCAAAATACAAAACTACAACCAAAACATTGACATAGGTCAGTAAAATATGGTTTTCATACACTCTGCTACTGTTCTATGAATTTTCAAACCTTGTTTTAGTGCTATTTTAGGCTTATGAATCCTGAAATTCAGTTGACTCTTAACTCATTTCTTGATCAGAAGTCAGTGCATATTGAGAAACAAGCTGCTATAGTTCTGTATGTCTCCAGTCAGGAAAAAAAATTTTTGTGTCAGTCACTGCCCATTTACTATGAAAAAGTCTCCCTCATGCCTCCCAAACAGTCTGTCTCATTCTTCCCACCTCCCATAACTCAGTAAAGCATGTGACTGAAGAAACAATTAATCTTTTTTTTCTTCCCCTATACAAGGGATGTATGTTAGCTCAAGTAATTCTAGGGGACTTGTGATTCATCCACTGAAACAATAACATTCTATACTGACACAGTTGATTCACTTGCAGCATGTGTGCATTGTCATCATTATTGTTGATTCAATAGGTTCCAACAGCCAGTGTGACAATTGAAGGAGCTTCTGCCCTCAATCGAGTCCGTTGGGCCCAGGGTGGAAAAGAGGTAGCAGTTGGAGACTCAGAAGGTCGCATCTGGATTTATGATGTTGGAGAGGTACTTGTGGTGTTTTTTTATTTTTATTTATTTAATGCTTGTTTTAGTTTCCAAAATTTGTCACTCCACTAAACGTTACAAAACGTCATACATTTATGTGCATGAAAAGTATGTTTCCCATTGATGATCCAGGTGGATTTGAATGGTTTCCTTATTTGATTTGGAATTCTACACAACGTTGAAATGCACCTTTAAAAACAGCTAAGTGTAGCTGTTTGATGCCAGAGATGAAGATAAAATCTTGTTCAAAAGTCTTGTGATTTATTCTCACTATATGTTTTAATATCAAAAAGTGTTTCATTTTTGGCTACATTTACTAGGGATAAAAGACTATAAAACATTACAGTATGAAATGTTACAGAAGATATATAATGTTCTAAACACTCTCCTGTAGGATTCACCCTTGCATTAACTCAGATTTTGAGACTCATTCCACTTTGTCTACAGATACAGATTTGACTCATCATGACCTGTAAAGCACCAGTCAGGATCCCTGATACAATTGCCTAAATAGTTACAATGGCTCCAACAACAGAAAACTGAGAGGTGGTGGTTTGGAGGGTTAGCAGATGTGCATGCAGTGTGAAATAGCAGGATAAATATTCCATGTTTTAAGGCTGTTTTCAATTTCCCCCACTACATACTACAAAAACTAAGCTGAAATATGCCGTGCATGGATGGAGCCTGCCTCTTTGTTGATGAATGCAGTATGAAATGTTCAGCCTGCATTGCAATTCTTTGGAATAGTCAAGGGTGACTCGCTGAGCAATCAGCCTTTATGTAGAGAATTTGTTTTTTGTCATTATCTGTGATAGGATACGGGAGTGTGCATCTCTACACAGTAGGGAAACATTACAGAATACATTGAGTATTATCTGTAACTCACATAAAGCGATTTTATGGCCCAGAGCAAAATTGCTTGAGCATGACTCATATTTTTGGATTGCATATGCTTTTGCAGGAGGTGCCTTTCCTCACAAATGGCTGCTGAAACTTCTTGCTATATAATTTCTAAATTGTCTAAAGTTATTACACTCAAATTTCCACGGCAGTGCTGGCAGGGCAGGCTGTTTTATTTATTTATTACTTTTGTATTATTTCTCTGAGGTGAATTCCCCCCTCCACTCCCTCCAAGACTATTTTTGCAGTATTTGCAGTGACAATGCAGTCTGGTCTTGTCTATTGTCTAGAGTCTAGACAATGTCTCTTTGACATATCGTACCCCAAACCATTCATAAGGTTGTTCCTCTCTGCAAGATTAATCATGAGAAAGTGGACTTTATCCAGAGGGAGAAATATTTACCTTTCTTTGGTCTTTTTTCTGCATAACCAGAAAAAATCCCACCTGCAAAATACATCACAGGGGTACATTCCTCATGAAGGGGAAAAAAAGGCAGAGAATAATCAGTGTTCAGCTATGTGAGTCCAGATCAGTGTTGTATAATGTACACCAGTGATACACAGATCTCTGTGGATCAGGAGCCAAATTAGCAATCAGCATTCCCCAAAAGAAGCCAGAGTAGTGTGAATTCATTGTTTCATTTATTATAGTACTATTCATATTTACACAGTATGATGGGAAATGTTGAGTGTTTATATATATATATAAACTAAATATTTCCCATCATTATATATATATATATAATCTGTCTCATAGCAAATAAGTTAATAACTTATTGCAAGTTGATAATGTAATTGGTTAATTACTTAGCAAAAGCATCCTGATTGGTTGATGATAGACTGGTTAATAATTAAATCAGTGTTTTAATACCATGTGCTGCAAAGAGCCACAGGAGACAGGTTAAAGAGTCACTTGCAGCTGGTTAGACCCAGTCTGAGTATTACTAATGGAGACTTAGGTGCTGACCTTGCAGTCTGCTCTCCTTGAGATGATCCCAGTGCCCATACAGAACCCCAATAATTTTGGCAGGATTCTGCTCTGGTGTCAGTTTCCTTTCATCGGCAGGAACGGGGCACAAGAGCACATGGACCACTTCACCCTTATGTTTCTAACAAGGGAGCTAACAAGATATTTTGTTGCCCTGCTTTTTTCATGGTAAAACTCTTCATTTTGACCACGTTTGTCTCTGTAATAATTCCAAGAGCTTTAGAAGTTAGGGGGAGGTCCAGGTTGAACATTAGGAAAAACTATTTCACTAGTAGGGTGGTGAAGCACTGGAATGTGTTAGCTAGGGAGGCGGTGGAATCTCCATCCATAGAGGTTTTTAAATCTCGGCTTGACAAAGCCTTGGCTGGGTTGATTTAATTAGGATTGGTTCTGCTTTGGGCAGGGGGCTGGACTTGATGACCTCCTGAGGTCTCTTCCAGCTCTATGATTCTATGATTCTAAGTCCTTTCTGATGCAGTAATATTAATACTAATTCCTGTTCAGCCATTTCCATCAGTAGATCACAAAGTGTTTTATAAAGGAAGTCAATATGATGATCCCCATTTTACAGATGGGGAAATGGAGGAATAGCAAGGATTCCCCTCCCTCCCCAACCTCCACCCATACAGTTACTGCTTCATTGATGCCCATTTCTGCTTTTAAAAAATTATATAAAGGGTTAGTGATACCCTGCCGGGCAGTGTCTGTCACTACAGCTGGCCTAGGTCAGATGCAGACACGCAACAGTCAGAGTGCCAGTTGAAATCACAAACAGGGATTCATACTGGTGGCCCTGTGGGCAGAAGTTGAAGATAGTGAATAACAGCAGCTTAGTTTATTACATCCCCATGTCAGTTTATAAAAATAATTCAGATGTAGGTACAGTATAGTTCAGAGGTGGGCAATAATTTCTGATGGGGGCACTCCAAAATTTTGGTAAGTGGTCAACGGCTGCATTTTTCCATTATATTAATGGAGGAGGTGCTGGGTCTGGGATGGAGGTTGGGTGCAGTAAGGTATTAGGGTGCTATAATATACCAGGTAGGTCTGAGGCACTGCTGAGAGTGTCAAATCAGGGTGAATTGCTCAAAACTAAGGCTGATTACAGCCCCAGGCTGGGGTCCTTCCCTATAAGTCACCAAACCAGTCACACAGAGCTCTCCAGCTGCCACTTTGGCCAGCAAGAAGCCTCACAAGCAAAACCCCTTAGACACCCCAGCATTCTCTGTGCCACCAGCAGCACCTGTCCTTACACAGGTGAGAGGTTATAAAACCAATCTCACCAACTCGGAACAGGTTCTCCCAGTCCCAAAGGACCAACTACAGTCCCAGGTCAATTCATATCTCAGATCTTACCCAAAGAGCATGCTTTGCCAATCCATTAGAATCTAAAATCTAAAGGTTTATTAATAAAAGAAAGACAAGGTTGAGATTGTGAAGGAGAATACGTTACATGCACCAATCACCAAGTTCATGATGCAGGCTCTTAGCAGAGATGTAACAAACTGCCAGTTTAAAAGTCTCTGGTGAACACCTTATGGTAGGATGAATTGATAAATCATTCTGGGCCTTCTGTCCTTATCAGTGGTGCCTCTGGAATGGAGGGCAGGAGTGAAGAGCATGAGACTTTTATATTTCTGCCTAGGTGGAGGGAAAACCCATTCCTCTTTTGGGTGCTGGTTCCTCCCAAAATGGGCTGATCACATGACCCACAAACCAGTTTCTATCCCTGTTAGGCAAGAAGTCATAGAATCTCAGGTGTGTCCTTCTCAGGCAAGGGGCCATTGTTTGCTCCTTGGGTGTCAATTGGCAACATTTAGAGCCATTGTACATGCAGTAGTGAGTAACCTCCCCTCCTAGCAGAAAACATTTAAAATATAAATACAAAGCTTGTATTTATAACTTTCTACACACAGATTGTACAAATACATGAGTAGCCTAGACAGAGTCAGCATAGCATAAGCTTTCATTTGACCTCTCACATGGCCCACTTTGCACTGAATTTGGGGCAAACACACACCAGCGGCAGGGCCGGACGGAGGCATTGGTGAGCCGGGCAGCTGCCCAGGGCGCCAACCGATGGGGGGTGACTGATGGCAGCTGTAAGGGGCGCATGGCATCCCTTACAGCTGCCATCAGGTGCCGCGCGCCCTGCTCCAGCAGCGCCGGCCTGCCCGCATCCCCGCGGCACCGGCCAGCAACGCCCTTCCCCCCACAGCCGTGGGGCCCTACGCAGCCCAGCGCATGCGCCAGCAGCAACAACCGGGCCAGACTGGGCCATGCTTGCACTGTGCGCCCTAGGGGCAGGCTCCGGGCTGCGCGCCAGCGACTGTAACCGGGCTCCACATGCACCGTGCGCCCTGGGGGTGGGCCTGTGCCCCCTAGGGGGCAGGCCCACTCCCCATGGGTGGGCCCGCACATGCGTTGTGCACCGGAGGTGGCGCCGCGTGCCCGTGGCACCAGAATACCTTGGGCTGGCCCTGACCAGCGGGTAAAATTATCTGCCTGCTCCCATTAAAACACAATAATGTGACAGGTACAGAAGGGGGCGTGGGGTCTGGGAGGGAGTTTGGGTGAAGGAGGTGGTTGTGATCTAGGGCCCTGGACTAGGGTGCAGGGGTTTGGGTTGTAACCTAGGGCGTGAGGGGGTTGTGACCTGGGGCAGGGAATTGGGGGTGCAGGAGGGATAGCGGTTTGTGTTGTAACCTAGGGCAAGAGGAGGTTGTGACCTGGGGCAGAGGACTGGGGTGCAGGAGGGATACAAGGGTTTGGGATGTGACCTAGGGCAGGTGGGGGTTGTGACCTGGGGCAAGGCATTGGGGTGCAGGATCTTGGAGGGGTATGGGTTCAGGAGAGGGACATAGGGGTTTGGCTTATGTGGGGTAGCGGTAAGAGTGGGGGGCAGAGGGTTGGGAAGAGGAGGAGGCTTACCTGGGTAACTCATGGCCAGCAGCCCAACAGGCTGCCCAGGCAGCGTCCCTGCCCCAGCACAAGCTGCAGGGGCCATGTGCACTGGTGAATAAGGGGGGAAGTGGGGCTTTGTGTGCTGCTTGTTCTTCAA
The DNA here is from genome assembly GCF_049634645.1 of Pelodiscus sinensis. Lineage (NCBI taxonomy): Eukaryota > Metazoa > Chordata > Testudines > Trionychidae > Pelodiscus > Pelodiscus sinensis. Next base: position 211,034,898 of record NC_134712.1, on the reverse strand, counting down.
ACAGGCAGCTCCCATTGGCCAATTTCTGGCCAATGGGATTGTGCTGGGGGTGGCAGCAGCACATGAAGCATCTCTCTCCTTCCTCTGAGCTCACAGCTGAGGAAGAGGAATGGCTTCGGCAGCTGCTTTTCTGAGCAATGTGGGGAGCACGTGGCAAGCAGGGAGTCTGCCTGAGGCTCCCTGCTGCATCCACGGGCTGGATCCAGCCCCTGGGCCATATTTTGCCAAGCCCTGAGTTAGGGCCTGATCTAACTACTGTTGAAGCCAGAAATATAATTGGTCCTTAATAAAGGCCTGGTTCAGGAAAATATGTATGCAACCTTGTCAGCTGTATGAACAGTAGCAAACTGTGGACACTGACTTCCTGGCAGGTTGCCTTATCAAAGGTAAAATGAAGCCTGCCCCAAAAAAAAGAAAAACAGGAGGGAAAACATAATGATTGTGGGAGCTCACCGCCTTGCCATTCCAGTCCTGTACCTCCTTCCCTTTCCTTCGAACCCATCTGTCGCACTGCCACACAGAGCATAGGAGTTCCTGTAACTTCAAGGCTGAAAAAACATGCCCCTGGTGACACCCTCAAAGCTGTCAGTCTTACCAGAGCCAAATAATTCTGTGCATATTGGACTATCTAATTCCAATCTAAACGTCTCATGCCCTCTTGCTGCCCAGATCGATTGTCTAATGACTCTCGAGATTTACTCCTCTCTGAAGTATTTGAGTGTCTCTGTGAGGGATCAGTCCTGTACCTCTGTAGTCAGTGGGAGCTTTACAATTGTTTGAATGGGAACAGGCCCTTAACCAGGAGCATTGTCTCCATTACAGGAGTGCTCGTGTGCAGCTTTCCTCTTTTCTTCAGCCTATGGGGAGGGACACATGGGACCTCCTATCTTGTGCATGGGCCTCTTGGGATCTGCCCTCCCTGTCCATCTTTTAAAATTGTAGGTCCTGGCTGTTGCCACATGGCTTTTCCCTTCTTTTCAGTGGCTGACTTCTGAAACTGAGCTGTCAACAGAGATCATGGGCCCTTTTAACTAACTGATAAGACATCATAATCAGCATTAACTAATGCCAGAGAACTGTGCTCTGAAGCAAAAAGAGTCTCTAGGACAGTGTTTCTTAAACTTTTCAAGATGGAGGGACACCAAACAAGATTTTTTTTTATGAGGAACACCAAGGACTTTTTGTTGGGGAGGGGAGAGAAAGAGGAGGGGCCCGGGAAAAGTTATTGAGGAAAAAAAAGAAAAATGGAGTCCGGGGGAAAGTTATTGAGGGAGGAAAAAAAGTCACCTGTCCCTTTAAGGGTGGCCATTTTGAATTCTGTTGTTCTCCACAACACATCTCCGATTGCCTCGCAGCACACTGGTGTGCCATGGAACACAGTTTAAGAAACACTGCTCTAGGATTACATAACTCAGGAGGCTGCTTTGCAAAGATCCTACATATATTTAGCAAAAATAGTCATTTACCATATTTTTCATATTTGTCCAGTTTTTAATACCTGCCCTATTGTAGTCCAGGAACTACATCGGATCACCCATAATGTTGGTAAATGGTGGTTTCTTAGGCCCACAATCCTAGAAAGATGTTAATAAATTGGAGAACATTCAGAGAAGAGCTATGAGAATGATTTAAGATTTAGAAAACCTACCTTCTTAGTGATAGATTCAAGGAATTTAATCTTTTTGACTCACAATGGGAAGGTTATGGGATGACTTGATTAGTCACAGGTGGAAGAAATGTTTAATAAATGGACTTTTCAGTCTAGTGTCAAAAGGAATAACCTGATCCAATGGCTGGAAGTTGAAGCTAGACAAATTCTGGCTGGAAATAAAGTGTCCATTTTTAACAGTGAAAGTGGTTTTACCAGTTGTGGTAGATTCACTATCACTGAATATTTTTAAATCAAGATGAGATGGTTTTTTTAAAGCTACACTCAAATAATTATTTTAGGGGAGTTGTATTGCTTGTGGTACACAGGAGGTCAGACTCACAACATGATCACTGTGCTCCCTTTTTGCCTGGGAATCTTTGAATTTAAAAAAGAAGTGAACATATGCTGAGTGGAGCAACACTGTCAAAAAGAACTGTGATGTTTAAAATCATGTTTCTTAAAATATTAAAATCAGTCTTGTCTTACAGAAATGAACTGGGGCAAAAAAAATTTGTGTGTCAAATTTGGGGCAAAGCAAAAAAGCTATTTTGATATCAAATCACTGAGAAAAATGAAAGTGATGAGTGCTTACCTTGTGTGACCGCGCCGTCGCTTGATTCTGGTCCGCTGTGTCTTTGGGTGCAATCACCCCGCTCAACCAATTCTGGGGGATCCGCGAACCCAGGGGTTGTTTGCCCCTCTGCGTGGGAGCTCTTCCCCGTGGTCTCGACTGGAGACTCCCTCTCTCCAGTGCTGGAGTGACTCTAGGCTCCCTACGGTGGCGGGAGGAGAGGGGGACCCGGGCCCACCCTCTCCTCCAGGTCCCAGCCCGGGGCCTTAAGCACAAGGGTCTACTTGCTCTCTGTGAGATAGACGTGGGATACACTCCCGAAACACGTCTACCCACGGCGCCAAAAGGGCCCCGCCCCGGGCTGCTTCCTCCCCCCCCCCATGTATCCCACCATCCTTCCCGTGGGGCCCCCGGAGCTTACTGTGATGTAGTCGCCCAACGGAGGAGGCGTCTGCTCTCCGCAGCAGGTTCCGGGGCCGTCAATAGCCCGCGTCTGTGCGGGTCCTCGGTCTCTGGGGATTCGTGTCAGGTCACTGGATTCCCTGGGGGGCAGCGTTACCCTGCCCCTGGCCCCAAGCCTCTCTGGAGCCGGCCTCAGGAAGCGCCCCCCTCCATGCTGCCGGCGGACCCATTTTAAATGGCCCGCAGGAGATGACGTGCTCCCAGCGCATCACCCCTCCTGCGTCGGTGCTTGCTCCCCCGCCCCGTTCGGCCCATCAGTCCCAGTGTTCACCCTTGGCGGACGCACGCCGGGAGCCGGGTTAGCCGCAGTGTGGTTTCTCAGCCGCGGGGGAAGTCCCTGCGGCCGATGCCCGCTGCGCGCCAGCTCCCGATAGCCGGGTGTTGCGGCCGGGGTCACTGCCTTCCCCAGCCCCCCTCCGTGCTCCTTCATGCGGGCCGCCTTCAGCCCATCACACCTTGTTAATTCTATCACTGTGTGTATTCTAGAGGGCAGTAGAATTTGCATCAGTGATTTCTAAGTAAAATATGTGTTATAAAGAGAGAGTCTTATATGACCTACCTGCAAACACTAGATCCAGGCTCATGCCTGCATTTCTTGGGCTATATCTATACTGTGGGTTTTTTTTTGGGAGTATCCCAGAAAAACTCTGCTGCATCCAGTGAATGTATCTGCTCTTCTGCATTTTTTTTTTTTTTTTTTTTTTTTTTTGCAGAAGAGCAGATGCGCTCTTTTGGAAGCCCTATCTTCCTCCTCCATGAGGAAGAAGGGCTCTTCCGAAAAAGAGTTTTTTTCTGAAATTTGGCCCAATGTAGATGTTCGGAAAAGCATCTTCTGAAAAAGCTATTGGAAAAAGGTACGCAAATAGCAAAGCACATTTTACGTACCTTTTTCCAATAAAGCCCCGTAGTGTAGACATAGCCTTGTTCAGTCAGAATTCCCTTTAAGATCCTGGATGTTCTTTCCGAGTAAGGACTTTAGGATAAGGCCTTTTTGTTTTGACAGATCATCCATCCATAGTCTTTATGACATCACAAGTGACAGAAACATGAGTGATGAGACACAGATATTGAGTTAAAAATAATGCTGATATTTTCAGTTAAACCAGATAATGTTGTCTTTTACAGGATGTACTTTTAGTTGTTTGATTTCAGCATCGTGTCTGAAAATAACCGAACACATTTATTTTCACAGTGAGGGGTCTATTTTCTCCTCCATGGTTGTGTTTTACGCCCATTAGCATTAATGGGAGTCATGCACATGCTTCCAAAGGAGAAGAGACTTAGATAATCCGTATATATATGCACATGGATAGTGGTTTGAGAGAGCTACTTGTAGATCAGTAGCTGAGGGCTTAAAATGTTTTAAAAAAAACCAGATTGTTTCAATGTGGCAGGATCTTAAATATGTTTAATTTAGTCCAAGGCTACAACCAGTCATTGTAAATTAGTGTTCGTTTATGTTAGATCAGAATATATTCACTTTCACAGGACTCATAATTGTGATATATATATTTTAAAAGACTCTATGTAAAATATACCATCAATCAAGTTAGCTTCTGTAGTCTTATGGCTTCTTTACTCCGTAGCCAGGACTCTATATGATAACAATTGATTTTAGAACATGGACCATTGATTGTAGATTTATTCACATGCCCTGGTGACTGATAGTTAGACTTAACTGCCTGTCTCTTTTGTAGCTATATTTTATAGAAAACTTGCTTCCATTGTGCATGCTCCAGAGAGGTTAAACAGCCGCCACTGTCAGAAATATTCTCTATCAACCATCTTCAAGGCTTATCTGAGAATGTTGTTTGTAGGTCCAGTTGTGAAAGCAGCAATTTCTCTTCCACCTTCCATTATTTCTCCCCCCACCTCCATTAATCCTTTCAGGGGAAGTTTTTGTTTGTCTGAATAAACAAAATAGAACTTTCAAATCAATCTTTTATTAGTAATAGTAATAAAAGATAGAACTTGTCCGGGGTAGGGAAGGAAAAGTGTTTTTATCACAAGGAGAGAAATTATGATCTTGAAGAGTGAAGTTGTAATCTATGTGCAGATTTTTTCCATCCAGGTGCAGAATAATTTTTTATGTGCACTGAGGCATGTGTGAATGTGCACCAACAGAAGAAAAAAATTAGCTGTGGGTGCTCTGCTAATGAGCTGGGCAGCGTTTGAATTTCTTGTGAGTAGCCACACCAGTGCACAGCTTACAGGAAACACTGCATGTGACTTGTTTCATTTGACCTGATGGAAATATCAAGTGGTCGCATTTGTTTGGCAGTGTTATTAGACAGGGTTGGTGTTAGGGTCAGTAGCAATTAGGGTTCCAACTGGATTAAAATAAGGCATGAGATTGCCCAGGCTCCACCCACAAAATGAGCCCACTCTCTGGCGATGCCAAAAAAAGCAATCACTCACAATAAACAGTGCAGATCTTCATAAAAAGATAACCTCAGTTTTTTCTTGCATGCTTTGATAAGCAGTGAAATGATTAACAATGGTGATATTTAAATCCTTTATGTAAGCTGGGGAATGGTCCCGCTATTGTGGGGAACATCCCAAGCCCCTTGACCCCAATCCCCATGCTTACCTGGTTCCCCAAGGCTGCCGGCACAAAATGGCTGCCAGCCAAAAGACCTAGGGGAAGCAATGCTCAACCGCTTCTCTGTTCCTATCCCTGCAATCACTCTTAAAGGAGACATGCTGTTTTGTTTTAGTGATACTTTATTTTAATTTTTTTTGGTCTCCCCCCGCCGTTTTTTTCCCTCATTCAACAGAATTTTTTCCCTTTTTGGGGTGTGTGTGTGTTTGGTATTTTTGTTTCACCCACCTGGCAACCCTAAGTGGTTTATATATGGTTCACATTCTGAAATGCAGATTTGCCACTTTAAGGACCAGAGATTTTATCATTTTTAAATGAAGCAAAGCTTAGATTCTGGAGGTCAAGAAGGCAGCTACCAAAGGGGGAAAAGGACCAGCTCAGCCAGCCACTACAGATCAGTTCAGTTCAGTCCAGTCCCTGATTGCGGAGATGTTAATGCAGCCCAGAGAAAAAGGTAACTCCACTGAGTGCTTCATGTGCAGGCTGAAAAGCATGGAAAAAATAAAAAAGAACAAAAAGTTCAGGAAAGAGGTGGAAAATGTGAGGTGAATATCATCTCTTCAACACCTGGAGCATGAAGAGAGAAAGTAAGAGCAGTTATTGGTCAAATGTCACAGTAAGGTGGGAACAAAACCTAAAGAGGAAGTCCTCTTCCCAAGATGGTGACCTGTATCAGGCCTGTATACAGGAATTTCTATGTGGGGGGTGGATTTTTTGTAAATGTGGACCGCAACGTGTGAATGCACTCCCCGTGAACCTCTAAGTAGACGGGAAAATCAGCCCCAGCCTTCCCCCAGCTGGCCAGAGCATGGGGGAGGGAAGGCTTGGGTAACGCATTGCTCCTGCCTCCTTCTGTCTGGCTGGATCATGCTTACTTAGGGAGCCACAGGGGGTTCACAGTCTTTGCACCCTTCCCCATGTACGGGCCTGTGTATAACTGCATTGTGCTCAGACCTCTGGGATGATGCTGCGAGGCATGGCTTGTGGGTGGGGCAGTAGCATGCCAGCAAACTGATGGAGTTGTAAACAGTGGCATAGATAGGAGAGCAGATTTGGGTGGCTTTCAACTTATGATGGACAATGAGCAAAGGTCTGATGTCACGGCCAGTCATTTATATTGCACACTGTTCTATGACTGTGTAGTATATTGTTGCATATTGTATCACATTTGAATGCCGTGAGCAGGATTGTCGGGATGGGTAGGTGAGACCAGGGACTTACGTGTAGGGAGTCTGGGGGCAGAGCTGGTCAATGGAGAGGAATAGGTCACTTAGCTGCACAGGCAGGCATGGGTGAAGCAGAGATAGGCTGGAGGAAGTTGGTTGGCACCTGCTTGTGTCCCAGTTCTTGTTGAAGTTGCAGCTCTGAGTGGAAGAACCATAGGGCTGGCTGGGCTGCAGTTCTCTACACTTTGCTGGACACAACATTGTGCAGATAGGCTAGGAGCCACCTACTATTGACCTAGCAGTTCCTGATCCACAACTAGCTTCTGCACTCTCACAAGCTGATATCTGTGTGGATCAGGGTATATGGGCAGTGTTGGCCATTCTGCTCCACTGAAGTCAGGGATACAAATTTTTTTTTACCCCAATGGCAGGTGATTCAGACCCTAAATTTTGTTCTATGGATTGTGAAGTTAAGAGCAGAGAAGAGGGAACCATTGGGAGGGGCTAGCATTCCACATGTTTACCCTGAGTTCCACAGATTTCACCATGGATCTTGGGTCCTCCATGTAGTCACAACAAGGATTTCCTCTCTGCAGCTAAAATCCTCTCTACCCCCAGGGAATGAGCTATCTGTATGTATGCCTTGTGACACAATTTACAGTGGTTTAAGAAAGGCATTTTTGCTGCAAAACTGACATTGTGTTCCACATTTCCAAAGGCTTTCTGACAAACATCGAAGATGAAACACTGGAATTAAAAATAACTTAGACTGTCTGACAGCAGTTTTAACCTAGATATGACTGCTGGAAAAAGGTCTGAAGAACTATTTTAATTTTTCCCCAGGTTTGCAATGCAATTGGAGACTTAAAAAAAGGGAGGGTGTAGGGGGGCTCATAGAGAAGAAAAGACAGAATACAGCAAATGCTTATTTTTTTCACATGGCTTACGCTTATGCAGTGATCATTTGCTTTATATGAAAAAGTGAGCAGTATCCCATGCCTACTTATTCATATTTTGAATGGAAATAGTTGCACCAATGACTGATATATCTAGTCTTCACAAAGGTATTTTTGAAGTAGCTTAAGAACTCCCTAATGAAAAAAATGCACTGGTTTGAAACCAGTCAATTTAATTACTGTGTTTTATGAAAGCCATTACCCTTTGCTGATTACTAGAGTGATAAAATCTTTAAGCTTTGGTAACCCCCCATAGGGGGTGAGCTGATCTAAGTAGCGCAAAGTCCAGTCATTATCACCCTAAATACTTGTGTTTCTCATTACAATATTCATTACCGTAGGTTACTTTGGATGCTTTGAGGTCCTCTTGTAACCATTGGTGTGTTTCCCCAGTGGAAAAAAAACGTTGTATTAAGTTAATACCTAATATTTAAATCTGTTTTCCAGATTCATATAGGTCTTTTCCATATACATTCACAAATACTAGTGTGTGGGTATACATAGGAGTAATGTCCATGTCTTAAATAGCAGATGAATGTGATTTATTTATCTTTAATCATCTGAGAGCCTCATATTCATGTATAGGTTTTGTTCTCATGACACCTTTCTGCACTAGTGAAGTATTATGCTCATTTTACAAATGGGCAACTGAGGCACAAGGACACCCAGGAAGTGTACAGCTAGCCTGGGAACTGAACCTTGGTACCAGGCCCATGCCCTGTCCACTAGACCATCTTTCCCTGCCTTTTCTTTCGTACTACCTTGCCTGTACTCTGCCCTGTTTACTCATGTAAACTCACACTCCTTCTAGTGCCTAACCTTTGAGCAGCTTCAAACAGCTGCCTTTGTTTTCATGGTGATCTGCTAAAGCCTTTTTTAAAAACTCAGAATTGTGTTCATATCAGCATAGGTGCTGGGGGTGCTCCTGCAACCCCTGCTCCAAGTGATTGCCATTATATACACGGTTTACAGTTTAGCTAAATGAGTCTCAGCACCCCGCTTGTAAAAATTGTTCCAGACCAGCACCTGTATGTGTCATTTTTTTGTTTTTGTTTTAAATCTGTATACATGGAGGTTTCTAACAATATTTTGTTTCTTTACCATATCAGTAGGAGGAATGTTCATTCTTACCTTCTGTGGCTTTGCTGAAGGTCTCCTTGGGAGTCTCAGGCAGAGTTCCCTGTAAGCTGAGCAGTTGGGCAGCCACCCAGGAGAGATTCAAATGTCACCTCGATGATTGGCAAAGCACCCACAGCCGGCAGAATGTGGTGCACAACCACACATGCCTTGGTGCACATAATAAATTTTATTCTGCACATGAATGGGAAAAATTAGAGGGAACATTGGTCTTAGGGAACGTCTAAGGTGAGCGTTTATGCCTAAATGGCAGGAAGGAAGCCGGACTCTGTAAGAAAGATATCCTTTCTCTCAGATGTTAGGTATTGGAGTAAAAGAGGCATTAACAAAAACAACAAATTCAGGTGTTAAACAGTCTGATTAAAGCCCTTTTGACTATCAAATGCTTAGCTTTCAGTCCCTATTTATACAACTTGTCATTTGTTCTCCAGATATAACATTTTACAAGGGTACCAGAGAGTTTGCCAGGGGGAGACAAGTTTGGACTTCTAATATGAAACAAGAAGAAATCCCCTAGTCTTCTTGCTACCTGATACAGATGCAAATAAAGGCTCAGCCCCAATTTTTTCGTTATAATGCCACATTTAAAACAGCCCCATGTTTCTTATTTTCATCACAAAGGTCCAGAACCTCCCCTGTGGAGGGGAAGAGAGCGAACATGTGACAAATATTAATCATGTAGCTTCCTGCACTGCTAGAAAGTATTCAGATGCTGTGGGAGAAGAGAACATAGACGGGGGAGGGGAGGATGGTATTCTGTCTGTAAAATCAGCCAGAGGAAGAGAAAAGTCACAGATACTGTCCCACTTCACCCAGCCTGGAGGTGCGGGGCAAAGGAAAAGATTTGCCCCCTTGCAGAAAAGGCTAGCTACAAACCTGGCACATCCTTTTCTCTGGAAGCTCTGTGTATTTGCATTTGCTTGGGCCCCACTGGGGCGCCCCAGCTGTCGCTGCCCTGAAGTCCTGTGGGAAGCTCTGTGAAAAAATAATATAGTCCCTGGCTTTCCTGCATAGAGGAGATATAATGGCTGCCTCACCCAGTCTCCAGTCCTGCAGCACTGACACGGGGCGGGTAGCATTAAATGTAGCTTAGCAGCTGAATGATGACAGTGAAAACATTCACCTTCAAATGATCAGTTAGTGTACAGGAATAATAAAAAATTCACAGGACAATTTCCCCCCTCCCATACATTGTAAAAACCACTGTGGATGGGTATGCATCACCCCTATTTTAAATTTTAAGTTTTAACCTAATATAGAGTTGTTCCACTGGGCAAACCCACCGATGCTCAGGCAAAAACTAGTAAATGTGCATAGCTCATCTGTAGTGCAGAGTATGAATGGAAAAATACTTCATGCTGAATTGTCTTAAATGTATGTTAGTCTGTGTGCAGTGCATTCATGCACTCTCATTGTGGAAATAATTGCTTCATAGAGATAAACCTGATAGAAGAGTTAGTTTATATAATTAATCTTCTGTGGTTTCAACCTGTCATTCAACAGCAATGTGAGTTGTGAGGGAGTCCTTAATTATGGTGTTAATTACTTACTTAATTAATTAGTTATGGTTTGCAAAATTATGTTACATTTAATAGTACAAAGCTATTGAATTCATGACTTAGGGGGAAAAAAGCCACTTAGATTACAAATCACAGCTGAGGATGCAGAGATATTCAGGGCCTTAATATACAAGATTGCACATCTAAAGCTTAATTTTGCTCTCTGGTAGGTTGTGTCAAGCTGTCTAGAATGGCTCACAACCATAAGTCCCATCCTTGGGGCAGACTGTCAAGAAGCAGAGCAAAAGCTTTAAGCAGTCTAGATGCTCTGTGATTAGATTTCATCAACCCAGTAGCAAGTGTGAATTCTTAACGCACTAGAACAGTCTTATCATAAAGTCACAAAGAGTGCCCTTGGGGTTCCAGTCTATCTTGCCAGCCAGGCATGCTGGACTTTATGGTTCCTTACACCAAAACTCACAACAGTGAGGTTACTCCCAGTCCCAAAGGACAAGTCACTTATCCCAGATCAACTATAATAGGCCCAGGAAAGCTTTGTCTTCCCTGCCACTGCCAATGACCTGCTGCTGGATAACTGGACAGCAGTGCCCTCCCCCCCCGAGACCCTTGCACTTCCTCCTCCACTCTGCATCCACCCCCAAAGGTCCCCAGTGCTCACCAAGTCCCTCCTTGTTGGGACAGGAGCGTGAGGAGTGACAAGGAGATCCAGTGGCTGGCAGACTGAGGAGCCTAGGCCAGGGGAAGCTTGGCCAGGTGCTGCATGGGGAAAGTGGAACCTTCAGGCGTGGGCATAGCTGACCCTCAGGGGTCTAGTAGCTCAGCCCAGTGCTCAAGAAGGCTACTGGCTCAGTCCAGCACTGGGGCCAGCTCAGCACCTGGGGGGACAAGAGGCTAGGTCTGATGGTGGCTTGGAGGACCAGTAGGGGTGGCTGAGTTCAATGTGTCTCTTCTGGTTGGGGGGAGCCCTTCAGGACTTTTACTTTTATTGTGGGAGGGGGAGGGGAGTGTGGGGCTCCAATGTATGGGAGGTGAGACCTTGGGCAGAAGTGGCAGGGACTGCTGGGTTAGCCTCCCCAAAGTGGGGTTCACGTGTCGCCATGGCCAATTGTACTCAGATCTCAAAGCAAAGACAATACTTGTAGCCAATCCTGTAACAAACGCACTAAAGGTTTATTAACGAGGAAAAAGAAATGAGGATTATTGATAAGCTTAATGCAGTTAAATGTACACACACAAATGAGGCACCATCTTGAATTCTAAAGGTAATAGAAGCTTCTGTAATAAGCAAGTTTTTATGCCCTTCAGGTTAGCTCTCGTTTGTGTTAAGGAATCTTTGTGTCTCAGAGTCCAGAGAGCAGAGAATCCCAATTTCTTCTTAACAGGCATTTTTATACCCTTCTTCCAAGATTCAAGCTGAGATGGGACATGGGTTTGTGCACCTATCCTCTTCAGGGTGTGTGTGAGGGAAGCAATCAACAAAGTATTTTGTCCACTGCAGCTTGTCTGATGTTGATAGACCTTCTGTTGGGGAGGAGATAACATCTCTTGTGGTAAACTGGCAATTCTTACTTGGCAATGCTTCTCCCTGACCATGAGGAAATTCCAGACTTGGCAAACATCTTTATAGTTACAGGGCAAATTTTCAAACACCACCTTATAGTATGACACAGGCGTTTTAAGCAGGATTAATACATGTAGCATCCTACACACTAAGGCAGGCTTCTTGCCTGCCCTGGCTCCATTCTAAGAATGTAAATATTGATTAATGTACTAGTCAACTAGCCGATGGAATTTCCATCGACTACTCAACTAGTCGATAGGCACTTCTGCATTCCTCCTTTGAAATGCACAAGAGCCCCACTAGGGACTCTGGTGCATTTCAAAACAGAAGCCCCCTCATGGAGCCCAGAGTCAGTGGGACTTCCTGCTGGCCCTGGGCTCCGTGCAGTGTGCCAGCTTTTAAATGTACAAGAGTCCCCAGTGGGGATTCTTGTGCATTTCAAAGCAGAAGTGTCTGCATGGAGCCTGGGGTCAGCGGGAGACTCAGAGTCCTCCGCTGACCCCAGGCTCCATGTGGTGCTGCTGCTTTGAAATGCCACACAGAGCCAGGGTCAGCTGGGGACTCCCCAGCTGATCCCGGGCTCTGTGCGGCATTTCTGTGGAACCTGTGGTTAGCTGGGGACTTCCCAGCTGACCCCGGGCTCCGCATGCTTTGAAATGCCATGTGGAGCATGGGACTCCCCAGCTGATCCTGGGTTCTGTGGAATGCCATGCGGATCCCGGGGTCAGCTAGGGAGTCCCCAGCTGATCCCGGGCTCTGTGCGGTGCTGCCCCTTTGAAATATCGCCTCAACATTCCGAAGGGGCAGCGCTGCACAGAGCTCAGGATCAGCTATGCGGTGCTACCCTTTGAAACGCCGTCATGGCATTTCAATGTGGCAGCACCGCACGGAGCCTGTACCCTGGGCTCCGTGTGGCACTACTGCTTTGAAGTACCCCTTGAAGTGACTAGTCGACTCGACTATCCAATAAGCATTTGCTTATCGGATGCTTGACTAGTAGACTAGTCTTAAACATCCTTACTCCATACTGCTCCTGGAAGCAGCTGCTATGCCCATCCCCTAGGTGGAGGGGCCAGGTGGCTCATTGTATGGTGCATGCTGCCTGTGCTCACAGGCACCAACTCCTCAGTTCCCATTGGCCAGGATCCAGGGCCAATGGGAGCGGCGGAGCTGGGGGTTGGGGCAGCACATGGAGATTCCCTGATCACCCCTCAGCCTAGGGGCTGTGGGGACATGCCAGTGAGCCAGTGCTTGCAGCTCCTCCCCCCATAGGAGGTGCCAACATTCAGGGCTTCTGGCTTGCAGTGCAGAGACATGCTGCTGACTGGATGAAATGAAGCAGCGGGCTGGATCCTGCCTGTGGGCCTCAGATTCTCTTCCCATCTATAACTCAATGTCAGGCCCCCATCAGGGGAGAGTCTACTGGAAGCTGAGAAATAGTGGAAAAAGCCTCCACAATCCCTGTTCAACAAGGAAACCTCGACTGAGTCATAGATTCATAAGCTACGGTCATCTAGGCTGATCGCTTGTGTAACTCAGGCCGTAGAACTTCCCTATCATAATTCCTGACTCAGATGGAGCAGGTCTTTCAGAAAAAAACATCCAGTCTTGGTTTAAAAATTGCCAGTGGGGGAGAATCCCTTAGAACCTTTTGGTAGGTTGTTCCGGTGGTTAATTACATTGTCTGTTAACATGCCTTGAGGCTGAACATCATGGAAGGTTAATGCTGGCCCATAGTGGGATGGGGCCAGGCCAACCAGTAGCTGCATGATTTCCTTTTCCTGGTTGCCCTGGCCTGAATTTCAAGCTGTTTTCCTCTGATAGAACCCCAGTGGTAAATTCTCTTTCCACTCCAGCTGCCCCGTCGGCACAGAATCTCCATCATGGATGCTTCCAAATAATGCCTCCCAGAATCATGAGATTTTGATGTTGGGTTTTATTTGGTTTCTGGTTTTGAGCCCTTTGGATTGTTCAGATTTTTCTCTGCAGCCCCGAGGACAAGAAACATTCTTTTTTAAATGAATGCTGAGCATCAGATGGCTCCAGAATTTGGGGCTTTAAGAAAAAACACAAACTATTCTGAGCCCAGGTCTATACTAGAGCTAGAAGGTCGGCGTAAGATACACGACTCACCTACATAAATAATGTAGCTGGAGTCTACATACCTAAGCTGAGCTTGGTGATGTCTCCACAACAGGAGAGCAACGGTTGCATTTGATCCCGTCAGCTTCCTTTACTCCTCGCAAATTGAGGAGTACCCTTAATGTTTGATTTAGCAGGTCCTTACTAGACCTGCTAAATCAAGCTCCAGAAGATCACTCGCCAGAACGGTAAGTATATATGTGGCCTGAGTCTTACACTAAAATTGCAACAGTTGGCAAAATTGAAAAAAAGGAAATTGAACTGGAACTGAGACGTTTATAGCAGACAGATGAGACGGGGAGAGGGAACAAGGTTTCACTCTGTTTCTAAAGCACTTGATACATTTATAGTAACTGTAGAAATTATAAATAGTAAGTTGGAAACTCTTGCTCCCGAGCACAGCACCACTCTGGAGGCAACATGGGTAGCTTCTGTGAAGCATGGCAGAGCTGTGATGCTGGCCCTCTTACACACATGCTTAGTGACTGGCCATTAAACTTCATTAAAGTAGCCTCACAATAGATAGTTTATGTGTGTCTATTTAGAAGCATGAGGCCTAATAAACACTGAGCCTTCTCCCACTCCCATTGATGACTTCCTAGAGTTCAGGGAAAGCAAGTGCTGTTTCAGAGAAAATCACTAAGAAATGAGTAATGAAACCCCACAGCTGCACATGGGTCACTCTGCAAACACTATCTGCCACCTACCTGTCATGTGGTTCAGTTTTTAGATATGAGAGGAGCCAGTAAAAACACCTCAGATAAACTCTTTTTAACTTTATTGTGCACAGAATAGTAAAGGAAAGCAATGCAAGGTTATCTAGATCTATTTCAATACACGGGATAATTAGCACAGGCAGTATAACAACACCTTCACCTAGGACAATACACAAGCTATTCAGTTGTAAGAATATGAATATACATATACTTATTTCTATGAATCACACACACGCGCGCACACATACACAGTTTCAATGCTGTTACTCTTACAATTATCAGACGGGAGGTCGTAGCCTCTTTCTTTCCTCTCACGCAGAGGCGTCCAAAATGCATTGGGCAGTAGGAACTGGTTCACCTTCTTGTTGCAGTGAGTAAGGTAGTGGGAACACCTTACTCACTCACTCCCAAGTATCAGAGGGGTAGCCGTGTTAGTCTGAATCTGTATAAACAACGAGAAGTCCTGTGGCACCCTAAGGCCTGATTTTAAGAGGAATAAGGGATCTTTCGGAAAAGGCTTTATTTTCCGAAAGATCCCATCTAGACTGGCGCTTTTCTCCGGCAAAGCTCCGATCCGGAAAAAAGCGGCAGCCATGTTTATATTTAAATCCCCCGCTTCATTTGCAATTCCGACTTGTCTCATCTGCATCCCTTTTCCGGAAAAGGGGTGCAGTGTAGACACAGCCTAACAGATTTATTGGAGCATAAGCTTTCGTGGGCAAAGACCCACATCTGACAAAGTGGGTCTTTGCCCACGAAAACTTATGCGCCAATAAATCTGTTAGTCTATTAGGTGCCACAGGACTTCTCGTTGTCAATCCCTCCCACTGATTAGATCTTCTATCCCTATATTTATACTCGACTTGGTCATTCTAGTATCAGAGGGGTAGCTGTGTTAGTCTGAATCTGCAAAAGCGACGAGGAGTCTTTGCCCACGAAAAGCTTATGCTCCTACACTTCAGTTAGTCTATAAGGTGCCACAGGACTCCTCGTCGCTTTTGGTCATTCTAGTAATATCTACCAATCAACTACATTTTGCGTAAGATACCTATTATGTCAATATCTAGGATACATTTTGCTATGCCAAAATATTGCAAAAGCACTTAATTAATAATTTTTTGTCTGTCTCTGGAATTTTTCTCTTATCAAAAATGGGATGTACTACTACCAGGTTGTTCCTGGTCTTCTTGGCCTGGTCTTGCTGTCCTGTACAAGTTATGCAGGATTGGGGAAGCACTCCTGACTCTCCCCCACTCTTTTTGGCCTTGACTGCATGTGTGCATGCGCCAGACTTGAGTCAGGCTTAGGGTTTGCTTTGTTAGCACTGCAGACATTGTTCTGGTCAAGGGAGGGCCGTCCAGGCTCCCCTACACTAGCACATGTCAGAGCTCCCTTTATACATGTGCTTGCCTGGCACAGTAAAGGGGATTACTGGCTGTTGGATGCTGGCAGCAGTTTACATGCCCTTCCTCTGCAAAATTAAACTGAACAATGCACATGCTGGGAGCTCACTGCTTCAGGCACCATGCACCTGCTCCTTTACCCACGTGACTAGACCCACTGACCTCACTGAGACTATTCAGGTCCATTTTGTTTTTCATTGAAAAAGCAAGGAATTATAAATTAAACACAAGATTTTTTTAAATATATGACCCAAGGGAACAGTCCTACCTATAGCCTATCTCCTTGCATCTGTGCAGTCCTTTTCTCCCCAGCTGATGCCAGGCTCTGTGCGGCATTTTCACAGGTTGTCAGTGTGTTCATCATGTCACTTAAAAGTAGGAGAAAAGGTTCCAGTTTAAAGTACCGCTGGGAAGTTAATTTGATACCCTGGCTGTAAGGTCTTTGTAAGTGTGTATGGCAGACTTTGAACCAAAGCTGTTATTATAGTGCAGCTGGTGATGCTGGCTATAGTTAATGTTGCCCAACATGTCCCCGTTTTCAGTAGCTTTATAACTTTAAGTTATTCAGGCTGAAATTTTTCCTTGCTTGGCATCTGCTTCAGGCTGACCATTTTTGGAAAGCTGGTTCAGCCATTTCCAAGTGTGAGATTATGAAAAAGTATGTCATTTTGCCCATGTTTAAAAAAAAATCTCACTGCTGTTTGGTTGAGACTCTCCCTGCTTTAGAATAGCTATGCTGAAAGGGAGGCCAATTTTATAAGGACAATAAGGTAGGGAACAATTGAATGAGGGAGTTGGCCTGTTGTCAGGGTTGTGGCTTTTGCTGCTCCTGGGAAAACACAATTCTTTGGGGGGGGGGGGGGGGAATCCCTTGCCATTTGCTTACATGATCCCATTATGCTTCTTCTCCAGGACTACTGCTCACGGAATGAGATGGGAAGTGGGGTGATTCAGGGTTGTGTCGTCATGGAGACTATTTTCTGTAGGCCCCCTTCTTAGTTTGCAACAGAAGCTGGCACATGTGCTGCAGTGATTGAGGCAAAAAGTAGCTCAAGAACAAAGAATGGGCTCGTGGTGAAGGCAGTTGAACACTGTTGTAAAGAACCAGATTCCAGCATGAGGCTGGGCAAGTCATTTAAACTAAACTGTTCATAAGTGGTCATTAATTGTTTGTTCCTGGTTGTTAGGGTATCTGACTTGATACCCTGGTGTCTGATTTGCAGACGTCCTGGGTGCTCACAGCCAGTGTTGAGTGAACGCAAGATCCAAAGGACCCCTGGACAATGTGGGAGTCCCCACAGAAGTGTCAAATCCTGTGTAGAAGTGGGCAGACAGGTGAAAACCCTGGGGCTCTCCACAATGGGTAGCTCCTGCCAATGCCTGTCTCTTGCTTTGGGCCTGGTGAGAGGATGGAGCCTTTTGGGGATGAGGAAGAGCAGGGCACGGGCCCACCTCAGCCCCCACTCCTTGGCCAGGAAGAGGCTAGCGCCACTAGCACAAGCTATGCTTTGCGACACGGTAGCTGATCACCCTGCTGGGAATGCAGCCCTGCCCCTGCTGCTCTGCGCCTGCCAGAGGCTACTGCACCCATGTAACAAAGTGGATAGGCATGGCCCTTGTGGTTTCAGCACTCCCGGGCCCTCGGGGTATGCGAGGGGGAGGGGAAGGAGTTCTTTGTGACTAGGGTCCCAATACCACCACTGCTCAGAGCTGCAACTGAAGTCAATGGGAGCTGTGTTTTGAACATAGAAAGTGCTATGTGGAGCTAAGTACTCCAAAAAAGCAAGTCATGAGCATATCAAATTGGTTACACATAGTTCATGGACGCTTTTGATCTCAATATCTCCGGGTGTCAGTTAGGACTGTAGGCCTTGCCATTCTAGTTGAGACATAGGGCCCTCCAGCCCAATATACTGTCTCAGACAATTGCCAGCAACATTTGCTTCTCAGGCAAGAACAAGACCCCTGCAGTAGAGACATGGGGTAATCTGCCTCACATTTAAAGTTGCTCATTCCCAGGATGTAAAACAAGATTAATAGTTATCTCACCTCATGGGGTTTGCTTGGCTTTGCAACTGTCACTCTTCTAACGTAGTTGTTTGTGTGTAACACAGGTGGGCCAACAGCCTTGCTGGGCCTTTGGCAAGGTGGGGCAGGCCCTGCTCTGCACCTCTGAAAGGGGCTGAGCCTCAGGGGTAGCCAGCCTTTGGCACCACCCAGACCACACCATGCCCCCATCCCTCCCAGCCAGCTTTTTGTGCTGCCCAGAGAAAGGATGTTAACTTCCATCAACTGCTTGACTAGTCGATAGGCACTTCAAAGCGGCAGTGCCACACAGCTGATCCCCGGCTCAGCTGTGCGGTGCTGCCGCTTTGAACTACGTCCCCCCCACCATGATAGAGGCAGTAAGGGGAGGGGGAGAATCAACTAGTTGACTGACTATCTGATAAGCATTTGCTTATCGGATAGCCAGCTAGTTGACTAGTCCTTAACATCACTAGCTCAGAGCGCATTGCACCGTGCTCCAGCAGCACAGTAGCAGCAGTGGCTGGGAGCCCAGGCCCTTTTAAATCTCTCGTGGAACGAGGCGTACAGATAGATCGGAATGACTACGTAGTTCGAACTATCTAGCCCGTGCCGCGTGTAGCCGCGCGGCACGGGGTTCGCACTAGCCGGCTTTTAAAAATGGCGGAGCCAGCTTTATGCTAATGAAGCCCGGGAAATTCAAATCCCGGGCTTCATTAGCAAGTTCGGTATGCATACATTACCCCGCTAGTTCAAACTAGCGGGGTAGTGTAGACATACCTTGAGTTCTGGGGAAACTGTCCCCTTTGTCTCCCTCCCCCACAGTCTGAATGTTTCCTAGATGTTAATGTTGCTCGTGATACCATCTACATGTTTTGTTAGTCTTTAAAGTACTACTAGACTACAGGCAGTCCCTGGATAACGTACAAGATAGGGACTGTAGGTTTGTTCTTAAGTTGAATCTGTATGTAAGTCGGAACTGGCGTCCAGATTCAGCCGCTGCTGAAACTGACCAGCGGCTGACTACAGGAAGCCCGAGGCAGAGTTGCTCTGCCCCGGGCTTCCTGGAATCAGCCTCTGATCAGTTTCAACAGGCTGAATCTGGACGCCAGTTCCGACTTACATACAGATTCAACTTAAGAACCCCAGGCGTCCCCAAGTCAGCTGTTGCTGAAACTGATCAGCAGCTGATTCCAGGAAGCCCAGGGCAGAGCAACTCTGCCTTGGGCTTCCTGTAGTCAGCGCTGGTCAGTTTCAGCAGCGGCTGACTTGGGGACGCCTGGGGCAGAGCAGCTGGGGTGCTGCTGGGTTGCTCCAGTAGCGCCGCTCCTCGGCGCTACTGGACCAAACCAGCAGCACCCCAGCTGCTCTGCCCCAGGCGTCCTGATTCAGCCGCTGCTGCAACTGACCAGCATCGGCTGAATCAGGACGCCTGGGGCAGAGCAGCTGGGGTGCTGCCGGGTTGGTCCAGTAGCGCCCAGAGCGGCGCTGTGGGACCAACCGGCAGCGCCCCAGCTGCTCTACCACAGGCATCCGGAGAAAAGCCTGGTCTGCTGTGGGGTGGGGGGTGGGGGCGTACTAGCTGCGCCCCCCCGCCCCCAGCAGACCAGGGAGACGTGGAGCAAAGCCGCGGAGCACGCGGGCAGCGGACAGCCCAGACGCGCCGCGGCTGTCCCGCTGCCGGCATCCTCAGAGGCTTTGCTCCCCGTCTCCCTGGTCTGCTGGTCTCCAGCAGACCAGAGAGACGCGGAGCAAACCCCGTTCGTAACTGCGGCTCCGACATAAGTCGGATCCGCGTAACTCGGGGACTGCCTGTATTTGTTATTTTTTTAAGTTTTTCCTGTTACAGACTAACTC
The DNA here is from genome assembly GCF_049634645.1 of Pelodiscus sinensis. NCBI lineage: Eukaryota > Metazoa > Chordata > Testudines > Trionychidae > Pelodiscus > Pelodiscus sinensis. Next base: position 211,015,129 of record NC_134712.1, on the reverse strand, counting down.
GGCTACCCCTCTGAAGTATTTAAAAACTCAGCTTAAGATCCAAATCCTTTACAGAAAGGAAGAAATTATGTTGATCATTAAGTCTTCACACAAATTCTGTATTTTTAAAAAAAATTGTTTTATAGCAAGAATAAAATTTACAATCAAATGATCACTTCAAAGCTATTCTGTCTTATCGAGAGAAGATCAAATTTCACATACATTATATTCTATGTTTGTTGGAAGATAGAAGTTAAGTATTTTTGTTGCATAATATAATATTTAATTCCCTTTTTACTAGTACAGCACTAATTAAATCAGATCCTGCCGGAAGTAACTCATAGCAGACATTATCTAGATGAGGGCTAAGTAATGAACTTAACAGATGACTGAGGTATACTGTATCTGTGACACTAGATTGATGGTTGTGCAGAGAATAAATACAGGATTTAGGCTGTTTATGGTATTACAGTCCTTCAATTAAGTAAACAAATATATACAGAACTACACTGGCGTGTATATTTTGCGGTCTAAATGTTATCTCTTATTAAAATCATCTGCATGCAGCATGCTGGCTTTGAGTTCTTGCCAGTGGTTTCATCCATTGTTAACAGTGATGCTAAGCTCTCCTGATTTAAATACAGTGGTACTGTAATTATGTGAAAAAAGGTGCCCTTGGTTACATTGGTCACCAGTTCACTGTGTATTACCTCCCACTTTGTTTCCATCTATGTGTGTGGCATAGGGTGTTGTCTGGAAAAATATAGACCTTTTCCAATCATTTTTTATAAGTGATTGAAAAAATATCATATGGAGCGGACTGGAAAAAATATAGACCTTTTTCAAACACACACACACACACACACACACACACACACACACACACACACACACACACACACGCTTGAGAAACATATCAAAGGCATTTCGCAATGGAGTACAGAAAGGCAAGATCAAGGCAAAAAAAGGTGGCGATGAGTATGCATAGAGAAGTTTATGTAGATATTATTTTCACTTATACCCTGCAGATGGGCAGAATCCGATGCCTTAGAGTGAGTTAGTACTATGGATTTGTTATTTGTAAATGTATGGTCTGATCCTGAAAATGCTCTACTTCACATGAAACACAGGACTGGAACAATAATTAGAAAAAATATCAAAGTGGAACACAGTTTGTAATATTTATATTTTATCATTTTCAGAATATTTTTCTCAGCCTTTTAATACATTTATTCATGTGGAACTCTATTCACAAAAGTGTTTACAATGAATTTCTTTTCAATACAGCACTTAATTTTATATGATAATATGGATCGCTTTGGGATGGTACAGATTCTATGCAGAATAAACAAAGTAATATTCTCTTGTGGATAAAGGGTTTTTAAAAAAACGTCTCTGTGAAATTGAAAGATTATAATGATGCCAATAACTCACACAAAGTATTTATTCGGAAGTATACCATCTTAGTCATTATGACTATCTTACCGTATTTATTGTATTTGACAAATCAAACTAAAATGAAGCTAAATACTTTTCCTCATGTCTTAATTAGCCACTCTTCAAAATATTTTAACCAGTTCTTTTGAAGCCACACATAATCTGGTCTGAAGTGGTTTAGAAAAGAGAAAGCTGAATTGTGAATTTCAGTATAGTTTTAGTCCTTGTTGGAGCTGAGATTTTTGTTGAGAGCGCTCTTGGAGGAATAAAGCAGAGAAGTAGAGAAAGATGCCAATAAAAACCCAACCACAGCTAATAAATGAGACTTTAAAATATTTTAAAATAGAGGTCAGTTTCTGATCTCTATTACATGGTGAAAGTCTCTGCCTTATTACCATGTCACTGAGATCAGAATATGGCCCCTAATATGTAAAAACAACCAGTTATGTTCAGCGCATATAGAAAATAGCTTATATACCGTGGAGGAAAATTATCCTTTTAGGATTAGGTTTTTACTCCTGTCTGCAGGGGATGCAGGCACAGATACTAGAGACACCCATGTAAGTGTCTTGCTCCAATGGGAGAAATGTATTCCAGAGGCCTACATTCTCCTGTCAGAGCCATCCATGAGTAGGTCAGCCCCACAGCTAGCTGCACGCAAGCTCACTATCTGTGAACACAACAGGGCCTGGCTGGCTGTTACTCAGCTTTGCCAGCAAATGGGTGGTGTCACAGCTGGACATAGGTTTAAGCGTGACATGAAGTAGTTTCAATTAAATGTAACTAGCAAACAAACACAGACCTCCATGCCCCTGGAAAGAGGAAAGGAGCTTGCTGCCTTGCATGGCATGTTCCAGGTCAGGAGTGCTGCCATGCATGGCATGCTCCTTCTACCTGACCTTAACTCAGGACTCCACAGTGTTTAGATTCCATGGCTGAGTGAAGGGGGGGAGGGAGTTGCCAAGTTGTCGGGGGACATCCTGGTAGCACAGCTCCTGTGAAGTTTGGACTCAGCTTGTCAACTTGTTAACTCTGCCTGGACACAGTTTGTTTGGGGGACATCTTGGGGAGACTTCATGTTTAGGGGTGGAAACTGTGGGGTCATCCATCCATGGTTATGGGAAAACCCTAGCCTTGGATAAAATAATTAAAGAATCTCTGCAGGTGGATACTTGCAGTTTCCTTTCTCCTACCTACGAATAACTGGCATAGGGGAGAATTACCCCACCAAATAATGATTACGTTGCCAAAGACATCAGAAGAGTTTGTGGCATGACACAGAAGGGAAGGGATGCCATATATTTTGCTTTTAATCTGGGCCATGCTACCTTGGCTGTGCCATGTTATTCATTTTTGTCTTTGGTTCTGCTTTGATTTACACCACATCACTATGCTGACTGAGGCCACTAGCCTTGGATACAGATGTCCAAATACAGACAGAGCCACATATATGCAGGCACAACTCCACAATAGAGTGAATTTGGCCCATAGAAATTACCTATCCATGCCCCTGGTGACTCCATATTAGATTGGTCTGTAGCTAAAAAGTTATTGCACGCACCTCACAGCAGGAATCGTGTTTTGTCGGCTGGACTGGCTTCACTTTACATTCGCTTTTGGAGACTAATGAGTAGTAAGATTTTGTCCCAAAGAAAGTTTGCTTTTGGCAATTGGTATTTTTTGCTGAGACTGAAGTGGTCAGAATCCATCATCTATCACCATTCAGTGTATGGAAACATGACACCACTCCATGTTTTCTTGCTGAATCTAAGCTGCAATTTAACTTTAACCTGTTTTTTGTTTGTTTGTTTGTTTGTTTTGTTTTTTAAATCACAGTGCTAAAGCTGGGGGAAAACATAATCTCTAAAGTTTGAGGCATACAACTCAGTTGCTTCAGGGGGTAGCCTAGTTATTCTGTACAGGAAAAAACAAATAGTCTGGTAGCACTTTATAGACTAACAAACCACGTAGATGGTATTATGAGCTTTCGTGGGCACAGCCCACTTCTTCAGATGACCAGAGTTTTGAGTTTAGGATGTGCAGACCCAAAATAAATAGGCGAGAAAAGGAGGGTGTGGGAAAAAAAGGAGCGGGATGGGCGACAGGGAGCAGAGGGTATGGAAAATCAAAGGGAAAAACAGGAAGGCAGAGCTGGGAATCAGTTGCTAAACCTCAGATAGAAACAGTTTGGAATCATATAGTACATTTGATACATAGGTATGTACTAGTCAAGCGGGGATGGGTTTCAATAGGCTGAAATGTCAGTTTATCTACAGAAGTAGAAACAAGGAACATTTTTCATGAGTCTTTCATTTCAAAATGTGAATGGCTATTTATGGAAGTTGTATGTATATTTTTCCAAGTCTAATGGTGGTTTTACAGAGCTTTAATTTTTAATAATTGTAGTTATTTCTTAATACAGCTCCCAGCACTGTGGCAAGCATTGTAAAGAACAAATCCAAAGACATGGAGTGTAATTCTGGCTCCACTGAAGTCAATGGAAATGTTGCCATTGATTTCGATAGGGCTAGGATTTCAGCCCTTTCCCCTGCTTCTGTTCCTTTCCATTTTAAGAACTTCAACCTGAAAACAGAGGGTTTTTTCTCCCCCAGGATTGGGCCCTAATGTTAGGCATGTCTCTGTAAATGAAATTAAGAAGAAATAAGTGGAGTAAGATGAAGGACAAAAGTTTCAGTAATAATAATGTGATTTGTCCTTTTCATGTGTTCATTTTTTTAAATTGTATCCTTTGGTATATATGGTTGTGACTATTTTCTTCCGCTATTTGATCTGAGGAAGTGGGTCTGGCCCACGAAAGCTCATCACCTAATAAACCATCTTGTTAGTCTTTAAAGTGCTACATAGTCCTGTATTTTGTTTCAGCTTCACCAGACTAACACGGCTACATTTCTGTCACTATTCTCATGTATAGTATGTGAACATGGATGGCACTAGTGACTTTTTTATTTACTTTTGTATGGAAAATTCATTCTGACTGGTTTGGTTTTTGGGAAAAGGTGATTTTTCAAATTTAAGAATAAGGCTCTGACCCTGTAAACATTTTCTCCTCCCAGAGTAATGTTTACTTCTGTGAGTAGTGAGGATTTGCAGGATCAGTACCAAAGTTGTTTTGACAGCCTGGCACGTATTTATTCTATGGCCTGTGGTGTGAAAGAGGACAAACTTGATGATTACAATAATCTGGCCCTACAATCTATGAATGTATGATTTTTTATTAAAATTCATTATTGTTTTATTTCTTTTTCAATGTAACTTTACCTGTTCACTTCCTGACCTGGATTGCACAAGATAATGCTCTTTGGATTACTCACAGTTAAGTTGCAATGTAGCTGTTACTCAACCAAGAATTGTCCCTATTTTATTATTGAGTGTGTTTGGTTTAGTACGTATTTGGCTCTTTTCATATTTTGATGCAGTATGTTAATAAAAGGACACTATTATGCTCTGGAAGAAAATGAAACCCTTTATAAAAGAAGCAAGAGTAGGCAGTGGATTCAGTGCAAAGCTTTTAACAGCTGATCTGTGTAACACTGAAGCTACTTTATCCTCTCAAGTCGAGTTTTATATACTTCTAGGAATGGAGACTCCACTACTTCCCTAGGTAACCCATTCCAGTGCTCCACCACCCTCCTAGTGAAATAGTTTTTCCTAATATCCAACCTGGACCTCTCCCACCGCAACTTGAGACTATTATTCCTTGTTCTGCCATCCATCACTACTGTGAACAGCTTTTCTCCATCCTCTTTGGAACCTCCCTGCTAGCGAATCCCCCGTCACTCTTCTCTTCTGCAGACCAAATAGAACCAACTCCCTCAGTCTCTCCTCATAGGTCATATGCTCCAGCCCCCTAATCATTTTGGTCGCCCTCCGCTGGACCCTCTCCAGTGCATCCACATCCTTCCTGTAATTGGGGGCCCAGAACTGGACACACTACTCCAGATGTGGCCTCACCAGAGTCGAGTAAAGAGGAATAATCACATCTCTGGATCTACTGGCAATGCTCCTCTTAATGCAACCTAATATGCTATTAGCCTTCTTGCCTACAAGGGCACACTGTTGGCTCATAGCCAGCTTCTCATCCACTGTAATCCCCAGGTCCTTTTCTGCAGAACTGCTACTTAGCCATTCAGTCCCCAGCCTGTAACAATGCTTGGGATTCTTCCGTCCCGAGTGCAGGACTCTACACTTGTCCTTGTTGAACCTCATCAGATTTCTTGTGGCCCAAACCTCCAATTTGTCTAAGTCACTCTGGACTCTATCCCTGCCCTCCAGCATATCTACCTCCCCCCCTAGCTTAGTGTCATCCGCAAACTTGCTGAGGGTGCAATCCAACCCCTCATTAATAAAGTTGTTTAACAAAACCAGTCCCAGAACCGATCCTTGGGGCACTCTGCTAGAAACCAACTGCCATCCTGACACTACCCGCTGGGCCCGACCTTCCAGCCAGCCTTCTATCCATCTTACCGTCCATTTATCCAGTCCACATTCCCTTAACTTGCTGGCAAGAATATTGTGGGGGACGATATCAAAAGCCTTGCTAAAGTCAAGGTATATCACATCCACTGATTTCCCCATATCCACAGAGCCAGTTACCTTATCATAGAAGCTAATCAGATTGGTCAGGCACGACTTGCCCTTCATGAATCCATGCTGACTAGTCCTGATCACCTTCCCCGCTTCTAAGTGCTTCAAAATGGATTCCTTGAGGATCCCCTCCATGATTTTTCCAAGTACTGAGGTAAGACTGGCCGGCCTATAGATCCCTGGATTGTCCTTCTTCCCTTTCTTAATGATGGGCACTACATTTGCCTTTTTCCAATCATTCTGGATCTCTCCTGATCTCCACGACTTTTCAAAGATAATGGCCAAAGGCTCATCAATGATATTTGCCATCTCCCTCAGTACCCTCAGATGTATTAAGTCTGGAACCATGGATTTATGTACCTTTAGCTTTTTTAAATAGTTCCTAACCTGTTCTTTCCGCACCAAGGGCTGTCCACCTTCGTCCCATATTGCATCACTTAGCACATTAGTCTGGGAGCTGACCTTGTCCGTGAAGACAGAGGCAAAGAAAGCATCAATACTTCAGCTTTCCCCACATTATCTGTCACTAGGTTACTGCCCTCATCCAATAGGGGCCCCACACCCTCTCTGATCACCTTCTTCTTGTTAACATGCCTGTAGAAACCTTTCTTGTTGTCCTTCACATCCTTTGCGAGTCGCAATTCCAGTTGCGATTTCGCCTTCCTGATAACTCTCCTGCATTCTCTTCCCTAGTCATCTGTCCAAGTTTCCACTTTTTGTAAGCTCCCTTTCTGTGCTTAAGTTCACCAAGGATTTCCCCGGTAAGCCAATCCAGTCTCCTGCCATATTTGCTTTTCTTGCTACACATTGGAATGGTTTCTTTCTGTGCCTTCAGTAAGGCTTCTTTAAAATACCGCCAGCTCTCCTGGGCTCCTTTCCTCTTCATGTTAGCATCTCAGGGGATTCTGCCCATCAGGTCTCTGAGGGAGTTGAAGTCTGCTTTCCTGAAGTCCAAGGTGTGTATTTTACTACTCTCTTTTCGTCCTTTGGTCAGGATCCTGAAATCTACCATCTCATGATCACTGCTTCCCAGGTTGTCACCCACCCCTACTTCCCCTGTTAGTTCCTCCCTGTTTGTGAGCAGCAGGCCAAGCTGCGCATGGCTCCTGATTGGACCCTTCAGCATTTATACCAAGAAGTTATCCCCAACTTTCTCCAAAAACTTCCTGGATTGTCTGTGGATTGACTGCCATATTGGTCTGCTAACAGATGTCAGGGTGATTAAAGTCCCCCATGAAAACCAGGGCCTGTGATCTGGAAACTTCTCTCAGTTGTCCGAAGAAAGCCTCATCTACCTCATCCACCTGATTCGGCGCCCTGTAGCAGACACCAACCACAACATCACTGCTGTTGCTTACACCTCTAAATTTGAACCATAGACTCTCAACTGGCTTTTCTCCCTCTGTATACTGGAGTTCTGAGCAATCATAGTGCTCTCTTACATACAGTGCAACTTCTCCTTTTCTCCCCTGCCTGTTCTTCCTGAACAGTTTATACCCTTCCATGACAGCTTTTACATACTAGCCACCTTAGCTTTTATTGTTATTTTCTCTAATCATAGACCGTAGTCTGAAAGAGCGGAGATCTCTCTTTCAGATTAAAAAAAATACATCCATTTGTGTGTATGTAACCCACACTCCTAGTGTGGTTCACTGTCCTGTGTAGTGGCACTTAGACCATGTACAGCAATAGATAAGAACAAGGGAGCTCTACAGCCTAAGCTGCGCACCAGCAAGCGTTATCACTCAAGCTAAAGCAGCTCATAAATTAAGCTCTAAGAATCCTAGGTTCCAATCCACCCAGTATGCTTTTCAAACATCTAATTTGAGTTGTTTGCTTCTTAAAGCTTGGACTCAGTTCCTAAAAACCTTCATAATTACTAAAATCAAGGGGGAAATAAAAATATCAATAATAGAGATTCAGGGTTAAAAGTAGCAAAAGAAAAAAAAAGAAGATTGTAAGCAAAGGCATAGCAATATATCTTTCAATATTATAATGAGCTGAAATGGCTTTCCTAAAAAAACTACATTCTTTGGCAGCAAACTAAATATTTAACTGGAGTCCAATAAACAAAATACATAGAAAAATCATTATAGTTTAGGCTCATTTTCATACTGTAGCTGAGTGGTCTGAATACACGCTATACATGAATATTTTTAAACTTCAACATTTTTTTCAACTATTTAATATTTAATTGCCTCCTGACGTAGAGCCCGATCAAAAGCTGAAGTAACTGGAAAGACACTCAAGTCAAGTCGACACTGCAGGGAGATGAGGGGAGGTTGGCTTAAGATACGCAAATAACATAGCTGGAGTTGAGCTACCTAAAGATTAGCTTGGTGCCATATCTGCAGAGGGAGGTTAACAGGAGAAACGTTCCTGTCGACTTCCTTTACTCCTTGTGATGTGGCCTCAGTCTCCAATGAGATTTGGATCGGGCAATAAGACTGCACTGTGCACAACCTTAGGTCTTGTCTCCCTTTACCAGAGGATTGATGCTCCAGTGATCCATCTTCCAGGGTTCTATTTAGTGGGACTAGTAAAGACCCACTAAATCGAGCACTGAAGATGCCCTTGCCAATCACGGTACTCCTCACAACCAGTTGATGGAAGCATTTCTCCCATCAATCTCCCACTGTGGGGTCATCCCCAGAAAATTGATTGCTAGGTCCGTCAAATCTAGCTATGCAATTCACATTGATGCAAGATACGCAACTTCAGCTATTTTCTCCATCAGTATAGATTTGGCCTTATACAGGTAATTTACTTTGATTAGGAAGGTCATCCACATGGCACTCCTACTCACAAAGTATCTAAGGGTATGTCTACACTGCCACCCTAGTTCGAACTAGGGTGGCTAATGTGGGCATTCGAAGTTGCAAATGAAGCCCGGGATTTAAATATCCCGGGCTTCATTTGCATCTTGCTGGGCGCCGCCATTTTTAAATCCCCCTTAGTGCAGACTCCGTGCCCACGGCTACACGCAGCACGGAGTAGGTAGTTTGAATTAGGATCTCTAATACGAACTACCGGTACACCTCCTTCCACGAGGAGTAACAGTAGTTCGAATTAGGGAGCCTAATTCGAACTACCTACTCCGTGCCCCATGTAGCCGTGGGCATGGGGTCCGCACTAAAGGGGATTTAAAAATGGCGGCGCCCGGCAAGATGCAAATGAAGCCCAGGATATTTAAATCCCGGGCTTCATTTGCAACTTCAAATGCCTACATTAGCCACCCTAGTTCGAACTAGGGTGGCAGTGTAGACATACCCGATTTGAACATCAGTCCATATAATATACTCTTTTTCTCAGCTTCCACTGAAGTTGATGGTTGCCTGCGTGTATTGAGAGAATGATTAAGCTGTTTGCCATTCAAAAAATGCCTCTTACAGTTCTGCAGTCTACTATTTCTAAACTCATGAAATCTGCCTTAGGTTTTAATAATATTTAATAGATTTAAAAAAAAAGCTTTCAGTTGAGCCTATGGCAGTAGCCTACAGGACACTTTAGACTGGATCAGATAGGGTCTTACTGTTTCTTAGCCTCCAAAGTGTTCCTATTATAATGTTCATAAAATAGTAAATCAGTTTTTATTACATTGTAACAACAGGATAGTAAGCTAACCCAGCATACCACACTGTTTCATGTCTGTAACCAGTTCCTTTTTCAGTACCAAAAGCTGCATAATGTCTGCAAACAGTTCCTTTTCCGTACGACCTTCTAGGGAGAGATCACAAGTCTTAAGCCAGCAGCAGATCCATGCATTCGTTAATTTAGAAGCTTGTTGCCATTTTCTGGTATTTGAATCAATGAAAATGTGTGTAGAGTAAGCTGTTTGAATTTTTCCATGGTTGTATCAATCCCATTTTGCATTTTCTCCCAGGAACTGAAAAGGACTGCGGGGTTATTTTGCTATAACACTAAAATATTCTGTCTGAAAGTTTAGCTATCTGGGTTACATGTTCCTCTTGGAGCCTAATGTGTGATGTGTCTTTACTAAAAAGGTCACTGCTATTAAATGGGAAAGGACTTTGCACAATGGCTTAAAAAACCAGATGGCTGTGTCTAGACTGGCCAGTTTTTCCGGAAAATCAGCCGCTTTTCTGGAAAAACTTGCCAGCTGTCTACACTGGCCACTTGAATTTCTGCAAAAGCTTTTGCGGAAATACTATGCTGCTCCCGTTCAGGCAAAAGTCTTTTTCCGAAAGACTTTTGTGCAAAAGGGCCAGTTTTGTAGACAGCAGAGATTTCTTTTCCGCAAAAAAGCCCCGGTCATGAAAATGGCGATCGGGGCTTTTTTGCAGAAAAGCACGTCTAGATTGGCCACGGACACTTTTCCGCAAAAAGTGCTTTTGCGGAAACGCATCCTGCCAATCTAGACGCTCTTTTCCAAAAATGATTTTAACGGAAAACTTTTCCGTTAAAAGCATTTCCGGAAAATCACACCAGTCTAGAAGTAGCCGATCAGTAAAGCAAAGTTTACTTGGTCTGTTTGAGCAATTTAACATTTTTATGAAAATGTATTTCTTATTATCGTAACTAAGGGTATGTCTACACTGCCACCCTAGTTCGAACTAGGGTGGCTAATGCAGGCATTCGAACTTGCAAATGAAGCCCGGGATTTAAATATCCCAGGCTTTATTTACATGTTCCCGGGTGCCGCCATTTTTAAATGCCCCGTAGTTCGAACTCCCTGCCTGCAGCTACATGCGGCATAGACTAGGTAGTTCGAATTAAAGCTCCTAATTCAAACTACCGTTATTCCTCCTTCAAGGAAGGCAGGGCAGGGAGTTTGAACTACGGGGCATTTAAAAATGGTGGCGCCCGGGAACACGCAAATAAAGTCCGGGATATTTAAATCCTGAGCTTCATTTGCAAATTCGAATGCCTACATTAGCCACCCTAGTTCGAACTAGGGTGGCAGTGTAGACATATCCTAACTTAGCATTGAGGAGTGCAATGGAAGGAAGCATAATTTATTTAGATCGATACTGGAAGCCTTAATCAACTTCAGTGAATTTAAATTCCTTTCCTCCTAAAGACTGTGTTGTCATACTTACATAGGGCTACATTTTTAAAGATATTTAGGGACCTAACTCCTATTGATTTCACTTGTTACCTTTACAAAACTGGCTCTTTGACCCCAATCTTGCAAATGATTATACTCAAAAAGCCTCTCATTGAATTCCATTGGATGACTCACCTTTGTAAAATTGTGTGAACCTTTGCAGGTTCAGGGCCTTGTGTGGTTATGAAAAACATCAACTTTACTAATGTAGGGTCAAATTTTGCAGCCTTTACTCAGATGAAACGTCCATTGACATCAGTTAGAGCTTTATTCCGGTAAGGACAGGAGAAGTGGGTTTTAAATGCGGCAGTTATTTCCAACTGATTCCAAAGAGGGAGCTGCTAAATTTGTCCTGAAAACATGGCATTGCTTTACAAGTCAACCACAACGTTTTTTTGGCGAGGCCCCCATGCCTATAGTCCTCCATCACGCTAAACTCTCGACTCCAGTAGGAAATATACAGGAGACAGGCCCATTGATTTGGGCCCAAAGATATTATCTTTAGACTGCAAAAGAGTCTCTTTTTTTTGCATACCATGTCACCTTTTCATTGCATTTCTTTTCCAGCTAGCTGTTCCACACAATGACGAATGGGCCCGTTTTGCTCGGACCCTGGTTGAAATCCGTGCCAACAGAGCAGACAGCGAAGAGGAAGGGACTGTGGAATTGTCTGCATAGAGAAAAGGTTTCCGCTCTTTGTCTTGCGCAGGGTCTGTCCCTTGTTGAGTGTGGCTGTTTTCAGTGTCAAATCAGTATCGCTATGGCTTTTGATGCCAGTGCCCCTGCCAACATCGCTCAGCGTGCCCCCGTTTATCACACTGTGCTTTACACAAGGCTGAAACTCTGCAGAGCAGGTCCCTACTTTATATTTCTGTCTGAAACATAAGAACGAAGAGACAAATCAAACCTTTATGGGTTTAGTTGTTGCCTTTTAACTAATTAGTAGCTGTATTTAATAGCTAGAAATCCCTGGTTAAACTTGTGCTCACATGCACTGCTGGCATAGTCCTATTAAATCCATATGAAGCCAGATATGATTATGTGCAGATGTGGTGTGCTTCATGATCCGGGACTGGGCCAGACACTTTAGATGTGGTGTGTCACATGGTGACTTACATTATGAATGGATGTACTATACAAAAGTTGCTGCTCCTTATTTATTGCGGTGTGCTGCATGGAACATATTTATTTGAAAGCGTTAAAATAAACGATCCTAAAGCATGTGCATAATGAGGGAACTGCACTGTCTCTGTGCTGCTGTAGAGGCTGCATTGCCATTCCAGTACTAAAGATGTAAGATCCATAAATGTTTGTTTGAGTGGATGGAATTTTTTTAATGCCTATTATTTCTAGGCACTTCAACAATATTTCACGTACAGTTGGTCGTTGAGACTTGTCACAGTAACACTAACAAGCTGACAAAGAGTTGTGGTTCCTGAGTGTGACACCAGTATTGCCAAATAAAATGTATTAAACGAATTCTGGAGCAATGTGGTTAATCCTTGTGGACCGGCGGTACTCAGCATGTTAATCACCGGTCACTCACCGGGAACATGCAACTTCCAGAAAGTGCAGAATTCTCAGACCACTGCTATCGAAACAGATGCATTAACAAAACCCTAAAGTATTGATGTGCATCAGATCCTGCTACAAATTTTCACAGAACTAACACCTTCTAGGTGTTGTTTTCCCATGTATATCTGTGCTGTTAGATAGTTTTCTCTGACAACATGACTAGCTCTCTGCTGCATGCACAAAGAATGTAAAGTAGCGAGCGCCTACATGTACTGCCCCATTGTGCCAGGGTGGGCGGGGGGGGGGGGGGGAAATGGCTGCAGGCAGCATTTTTCTTTCAACCCCGTGCAAATAACATAGCAGGGTGCCTTAACAGCATTCAAAGAAGCAGGAGGATGCAGACTTCGCAAATGCCCCAGCCCGCACATCTTGGCCCAAAGCATCATAAATGAAGGCTGATGCTATGGTGACTCAGACTAGGCACGTCTGTATTACCACTTGCTAGACAATGGCTTTGAAGAACAGTTAGCAGACATGCTGCTGCCTGCAACTTTGCAGTCAGCATACACCAGGACAGATTGTATCATGTAGCTAGTCTTAAACCCTGCTCCCACCAAACGTGTGTTTAGTAGTATATCCACTCACTGAGCTGCACAGCCCAGGCTCTTACATGGGGCCTTTGGGAATGTATACAACCGTAGGCACATCCACATTAGTGTAATTCACACACAGGGTAATCAGATAGCAAGAGTGAAAAATCAGGACAGGGAAGGGGTTAATAGTCGTCTCTATAAACCAACCCCCTAACAACAGCCTACCTGGTCACCCTGCCAACACACTGAGGGAGCAAACAGAAGGTGTAAGTCTGATTTCCTTACACTTAGGCTGTGTCTACATTGGCATGATTTTGCACAAAAGCAACTGCTTTTGCGCAAAAACATGCTGCCTGTCTACACTGGTGAAGAGTTCTTGCACAAGAACACTGATGTTCTAATGTGTGAAATCAGGGCTTCTCGCGCAAGAAATGTGATGCTCCCGCTCAGGAACAAGCCCTCTTGTGCAACAGTTCTTGCGCAAGAGGCCAGTGTAGACAGGCAACATGAATTTCTTGCGCAAGAAAGCCCGATGGCTAAAATGGCCGTTGGAGCTTTCTTGCGCAAGAGAGCATCTACACTGGCATGGATGCTCTTGCGCAAAGGCACATGCTAGTGTAGACGCTCTCTTGCGCAAATACTTTAACACAAGAACTCTTGCATTGAAGAGTATTTGCGCAAGATCATGCCAATGTAGACATAGCCTTACAGCCACTTCTAACCTGCATGCTAGAAGGCCTCTATCCCTGTTCACTGGCTACTACATATGCAGCAATCTGCAGTACTTGCCAACCAGACAGATCAACTGGTCCTGAGCAGCAGAGAGGACTTCCGTGTCTGACATCTTCACTCCCCCCTCCTACCGCAATCTATGGCACCCCATCCGGAATGGCAGACATCCTTTGGCAGAAGATGCACTAAATAGCTAATGTAATTGCATTGGTAAGTCAGAGAACTTCTAAATGATGCCACTTGCGCACACAAAATTGGAAAACAAAGGTGAGGCCTATTGGGCTTCCAACCAAAAGTCCAATAAATCCAGCATTATAGACAGTGCCTGTGTTGTTTCAGCAAGGTTTTTTTTTTGGGGGGGGGGGAGGTGTTTTTCTGTGGGGGGGGGGAACCCTCCTTTGCTGTGGAAGTTATTAAGACCATCCAGTTCTTGCAGTGCATTGTAAACTGTTGGCAAATTTGCCTTTACTTTTTCCATATTACCTTTCAGTTTTGAAACCTCAGGGGAAAATGCTGCATGTTTCACCTTCCACTCTCTCGCTCCTTCATGGCTTTAATAGCTTGTAAAACAGTTTTAAGAGAAACCTTAGAAGCCCCTTCAGGATTCACTGCTATGCGTACAAAAAAATCTCCAGCTGGCAGAGAACACTGTCCTTCCCACCCCATGGCTGCAGACCTAAATCCCAAAGAGGATGCTGGTGATGGTGTTTTCCCTGGTGGCAGTAGGGTAAAGTGAGGCTCCACATAGACAATCTCATAACAAGGGCTTCAAGCAGAAGAGGTCCAGGCATCAGGTAAGGGCAGAATATAAAAAATTGAGACTAAAATACTGTAGTTTAGTCCAGGAAGAATAGGGTCCTGCAACAGCGTAAAGTAGCTGTTAGCTCAGGCCTGGGCAAAATACAGCCCACGGGCCAGCTCTGGCCTGCAAAGCCACCGGATCCAGCCCATGGATGCTGCAGGGAGCCCCAGGCAGGCTTCTCACTTGTCTCACCCCATCCTCACGCTGCTCAGAAACACAGCTGCGGGGCCGTTTTCCTTTAAAAACTATGAGGCTGGAGGGGAAGGGGGAAAGCTTTAGGAGCTACTCCTGTCCACAGCACAATCCCAATGGGCACTGTCTGTTTCAGTAACAGGCAGCCACAAAGCACAAGGGGCTCCAGAGCACATGGCTGCAGCCTGTGTGGGAGTGGGGCAGACCACAGTGTTCCCGCTAAGCTGTGAGGCAGCACATCTTCACAGGTGATTAACGAGCTGCGCCCAGTCAGTCAGCTTAGTGCCAGGAGCCCTGAGCCTCTGACTGGGTGGGACTGTGAAGCGGTGCTGTTTAGAGGGAACACTTTCTGGCAGGGAAGCTGATTCAGAAATGGACTGCTGGTTGCCAGGATCCTGGCCAGACCCTGCCCCTGGCTCCCCAACTCCTCCACTCCCAACTCTCTGCCCTCCACTCCTGCCCCCTACTCCATATACCCAAATATTCTGCCACCCTCCTGTACCCATACCCCCTCCCAGATCTGGCACCCCCATTCCCTACTCCAGATCACAGTCCCCTCCAGCCCTAGCTAACAACCCAAGTCCCTGCACCCCCTCCTGAACCCCAATTTCCTGCTCTAGGTCACAATCCAACCCCCTGCATCCCAATCCGGTGCCCTAGGTCACAACAGTCTCACCCACACTCCCTCCCTTACCCCAAGCTCCCTTCTGCACTCAATCTCCATCCTAGACCCCTGCACCTCCCTCCATTAATATCATGGAAGAGTGTGGTCCTTGACCACTTTCCAAATTCTTGAGTAGCCCCTCCCCCCCATCAGTAGTTATTGCTCACCCCTGTGTGAGCCTGATGTATGCATTTGCTCCACCGTGTATGGAGAAGCCTGTAGTAGGGGGTTCCCTCCTCACTATCCCTAGCTTCTAAGACCTCATAGAATTTCTGGATACGTATCTCCTTTTCACTAGCTTCCCAAAGGAACCTATATGTTCTCAGGACTCCCGCTCCCTAAAATCTCCCTAAACTCAGTTTAGTTTCATAAAAACAAAGCCTCCCTAACCAACGTCCCTCTAATTTTCTCCATCCATGTGCAGAATAAATGTTGTGATGTATGGAGGTGCACCCCCAGTAGAAACACATGCTGCTGGCTGTAGACGCTCTGCTAATCAGCTGGGCAGCACTGAGTCTCTCTTGCGAGGCTGCTCACCGAGAACTCTGTCACCACTGTGCACTTTCCACCAACAGCCTCAGGTGAGTACACCAAACGGATCTCAGCATGGTTGGCACTTTTACTGCAGCTCACGACAGGGGATTTCATTTGCAATCTTCTCTCTTCTCTCTACATTTGTACAGCATTGAGCACAGGCTGAATAATAGGGCCTTACCAAATTCACAGCCCAGTTTGGTCAATTTCACAAGATTTTAAAAGTTATAAATGCCACAATTCCAGTTATTTAAATCTGAACTGTCATGATGTTTACATTGTGCTGACCCTAAAAGGAGTTGTGAGGAGGTCACAAGATGTGTGTGCATGGCCACTGCTACCCTTACGTCTGTGCTACCACTGGCAGCGGCGCTGCCTTCAGAGCAGGGCAGCTGCAGAGCAGTGGAGAGGAGCCCAGCTCCGAAGGCAGAGCCAGCACCAGCTGCAGCACAGAAGTAAGGATGGGATTACCACCCTTACACCTGCGCTGCTGGGTGAGGTGCAGCTCTCAGAGCTGGGCACCTGGCAAATAGCCATCGCTTCTCTGGCCACCTTTCTTCAACCATCCAGCTCTGAAGGCAGCACAGAAATAAGGATGGCAGTACTGTGACCCCCTTCCTCCCCACCGCAACTCCCTTCTGGATCAATTTGAGATACACCGGTCTCCCCAGTGATATGTGTAACATGGGGTAAACACACACAAAAGGCCGGATTTTACTGGAGATCAGATTTCACAGTCCAGGATGCATTTTTCATGGCTGTCCATTTGGTAATGCTCTACCTAGTGGTCAAGAATGAGCAAGGAAATAGCATCTGTGTGCAGTTGCAGCAAGCCATTGGTAGTGGGTCCATTTCTTCTAGGCATGACAATGAAAGCAGGCCTGAAGAGCACAGCTGCCTTTTTGATTGACCCAGAACATAAAAAAGGGTTCCCCCTCTCCCACCCTGTAGCCTATCTCCAGGACTTGAAATGGGGTTTGCTGGCTGCTTTTGGAAGTGGTGCAGGGACAGGACAGGGGTGAGCCTGCCTTAGCTCCACTGCACCCAGGAGTCACTTGAGGTAAGCAGTGCCCAGCTGGTGCCCACCCCGGTCATGAACTCCCTCCTGCACCTCTAGCCCTGAACAGCCCTGCATCCAAATGCCCTCTCAATTCCTGAACCTAGAACCCCCTCCAACACCCCAACTGCCTGCCCCAAGCTCAGCTCTGAGTGCCTCTCCCACTCCAAATCCCTTAATCCAAGATCAGAGCCTGCATCCCAACATGCTGCCCCTGTCTGGTGAAAGTGAGGGAGGGTGAGGAGGGAGTGAGCAGGGGTGGGGCCTTGGAGAAGGTGCACGAAGGAGGTGGGGCAAGGGGATCTGAGGTAGATCTTGGATTGCATTTAAATGCAAAAAGTGATCTTGCGCAAAAAAAGGTTGGAGACCACTGGCATAGAAGGAAGAGCATCGGTAGCTGTGAGAAGCAGATTTGAGCTACTGTCGGTCGGGAAGGGACAAAAATCAGTTGGGCTACGTCTAGACTACAAGCCTCTTTCGAAAGAGAGCATCTAGACTACAAGCAGATTTTTGGAAAAAGCGAGCCACTTTTTTGAAAGAGTCTAGACGCTCTCTTTCGAAAACCCAGTTTGCATTCAGTAGCGCCTTTTTTCAAGAGTATTTTCTAAAAAAGGCATTAGTCCTTGTAAAGTGAGGTTTACCACGATCGAAAAAACTGCCGTGCTCTTTTGATTTACTTTTCAAAGAACGCGGCTGCAGTCTAGACGCAGGTGAAGTTTTTTCAAAAAATCCCTGTCTAGATATACCCTTACATCGCTGACAAGTATTGTCATATAGCAATCAGTGTGCACTCTAGTGTTTCCCACCCCTAAGCAGAATATATTTTCTTATCTGCACCAATGTGGAGGTGATTGTGTGTCATCTTCATATTGGTGCACATAACATTCATGTGGTGAGAGTGGGCCAAGGGGTTCTGAGTGTGGGAGGAGGCTCAGGGATGGAGCAGAAGGTTGGGGTGCAGGAATCTGAGGGCTCTGGCTGAATTACAGAACAGTAGAACTGAAAAGGACCTTGAGAGGTCGAGTCCAGTCCCCTGCCCTCACGGCAGGGCTAGATTCTAGACCATCCCTGATAGATGTCTATGTAACCTGCTCTTAATATCTCCAGAGATGGAGATTCCACAACCTCCCTAGGCAATTTATTCCAGTGTTTAATCACCCAGACAGTTAGGAAGTTTTTCCTAATGTCCAACCTAAACCTCCCTTGCTGCAATTTAAGCCCATTGCTTCTTGCTTAATCAGAGGCCAAGAAGAACAATTTTTTCTCCTCCTCCTGTGGTAATCCTTCAGCTGTAATTATCAAAAGGCATTCAGTGTGTGGTTTGTGGAACTTTCCCTATTGGGCTGTAAACCCCATGTCAGGGTGATATAAATAAGGTATCAGCCCCCTAAGCCAAACCACCCCTGTACACAATGCATACTGTCAACTGGAGGCGCTGGCTCTAGGGTCAGGCTTGGGTTGAGGGGCTCAGGGTTGGGCATGAGGAATTTGGGGTATAGCAGGGGCTCCAAGTTTGGGAAGGGGCTCAGGGCTGGCACTTGGTGTGCAGCAGTGGCTACAGGCTCTGGGCTGGGGATGAGGGCTTTGGGGGTGCAGGGCTGTGGGGGGGAGCTCAAGGTTGGGGTTCAGGCTTACCTGTGCAGCTCTCCCCGCTTCAGCCCATGCTCGGGGCTCAATAGGAAGTGGCTGCACAGCTTAGGAGGAACTTAGATTGCAATCTCTCTCCAGAAGGGGGGTGGGTTTGGGCAGGGGCTGGGATGTGTATGGTCTCAGGGCTGGCTGGGGAGTGGGAGAATTGCACTGCCTGGCTGCCCAAGCGCTGGGGCTGGAGCCTGGGTTGGCTGTGGCTGCACTGTCCAGGGGGAGAGGGGAGCTGTGAGTGCTGGTGCAGGCCTACTCATGTATGGTCTTTAGGGCCAGATCTTCACACCTAACTGATCTCAATACCTGAATCTGGGCCCTGCAGCCCGACCTTGCACTCAGTGGAGTCAAGGGCTAAAGCTTCGTTTTACTTCAGTCAGGCAGGTGAAGATGGCAATGAGCAAGAGACCTTGGTAAGTGCACTTTCAGCAGAGCAGAAGCCAGACTGGAGGGAATACATTGTGAAGCTGGAGGAAAGGCATCCAGGGAAACAGCTGTCCACGGAGACAGGCTTTACTTCTCTTGACACCCAAAGGCAAGACTCCTCCGGGGCAAAATGCAGGAACTGTTTAAAAATGCACAAAAATGCTAAATAGGACTAGGAAGAGGCCTGCCATATCCAATTGAAGCTGCCAGGGTAATGAATAAGCTAAGCTGGAATTTAGCCAGGACACAATGTTTTAATCCTGCTACTCTTAACAAAACACACAAGGGGATTTTAATGACTTCAAGTAGCCAGGCCCTCTGCTTCAAGACTCATCCAGGACACACAAATAATGTAATGGCAGCTGGGCAAAGAAAGAGCTTAGCAGATCAGACTAAATAGTGTCAGCTGTTAGAAGGCACTTTTGGCAGCTCCAGTTCCAGCAATGTGAAAGGCTATTTAACGTAGCCTCTGATCTGTAGGCTCAATGTGGTCACATCTAAATCTCTTCTTTCAATGAGGAAATCATGGCTAAGGCTACGATTTTGTCTCAGATATTTTTAGTAAAGTCATGTCATGGATGATACAGCAGTAGTCTCAGAAGTCCTTGACCTATCCCCAACTTTTACTAAAAATATCCCCTGGGAGGTTTGTGGGCTCCCACAACTCATGGGGGTTAAGCCCTCCCTGCCCCACAATTCTGAGCTGCAGTTCAAGGCAGCCGTGAGGTACCCCCACAGCCCAGACCTCAGGGTCCCCACCAGCTCAGGCTGCAGTGGTACCCCACAGCTTCTGGCCTCCCCCCGTGGAAGAGCACGTACAACTGCAGCTCCCAGCAATGTGTGGGCTGACGTCACTGAGGCCTTTGGAAGTCATGGCTTCCGTGACTTCCAAGACACAATCATGGCCTTCACCATAGCAGAGTAGGTGGTGGCAAAGGCTGCTATTTCAGTAAGTGGGTCCTTCAGGGGATGTAGCAATGTTTCCCCTTGAGCACCCACCCCAGAGCACGGTCTCTGTTATATGTTTCCAAAATGAGTCTTTGTTTTGGTGCTCAACTCAAGACATCTCACAGGGTTGTGATTTCACACGATCAGTGCTCAGCACGATCTGAAAATCAGGCTTCCATTAAGGGGCCTTAATGTAGTTACCCCCAAATTAGTCTCTGCTGGAAATTTAGTCCCTCTGTGTGAGCTGTGAATGAATGTCACAAACTATTCATGCAGGGTACCTGTGCTGGTGCACACTGTGACAGGGGGACTTTCTTTGGCAGGAGAGGTTTGGCAATTGCTATTATGCTTGCTGGGTTTTCAGCAGTCTTTGGTAAAATGCTATAGATGATACCCAAAACATTAAATCAATTAATCAGTGCTATAAAGATTTGGCAACCTTTCCAACAGTTCAGAGCAAGATCACCTGCCAACCAACCTGACTGAGAAGCAAGGAACTAGGAACACCCTACTTTCATCAAAACAGCATGCAGTCATGTCCAATGGAGTGAAGCGGTTTTCATAGCAGCTGATGTCTGTCAGTAGGATTAAAAGAGTGATTTTCTGTCAAGTTCCTAAGAAGGGTTAATTCTCTGGTGATACTACTGTGTTATGCACACAAAGAATCCACATAGCTGGGTACGGGAGAGGAAAGAGATAAAAATCAGACAATTCTTTAACACTTAAGCAAGGAAGTTGGGATGAACTTGGAGGGGCTGAACTGCTTACCAATGCTATGAGGAATAGGGCATGTAATGGCTAAAAGCCACAAACTACTCCTCTTGCTGAACAGTAACATGTTTGCCAAATGCCTTCAACAAGAGCTGCCCACTATTACATGTTGCCTCTCAGATAATAAATAGGAATATGGTGCAGCATGTATAGTTAAAAATGCAATTTCATCAAGTGCTTTTTTCGGGTATTTGCTACATTTAAAACTCACCAGAGAATTATAAAATGCAAGTGTCTTGAGGTTTACATATTCTAAACCATTAAATAATTTAGGGATATCATTAGATTTAAATATTGTTTCCTAGTCCAAGCAATTCTAGTAAATATTTCAACAAAAAAATGAAGCCTGAAATTCACAATAACTGTTTCGAAGAGAGGGGGCAGATTTCTCCCCTTCAAAGTCAGTTGCTGAAATTAGCATTGAAGAGCTAAGCAGGTAGGAATGCACCAGAAGTGCTGTTATATAAATGTGGGGTTCATGAAGACAAAAAGGCCATCTATCCCTAAGAAAGATGTAGAGTGGTTTAAGGGTTTCATTTTTAGTAGGTTTAGGAAAACTTGCCTAAGTTATTTTTGAAGCTTGTGATATATTTGCTCACAAAAATGTTGCAGCAAATTGTAAATATTAAGCTATCTTAAACTAGAAAAAAGTCACTCCCCCCCACCAAAGCCCTAGCTATGGTGTAAAGAGTTACCAATGATATGGATTTCACACTTTGGAAATATCCCAACAGGCTAGTATACGGTAGGTTACAAATTCTTGAACAAAATTTTACATGATTACTCAACAGAATTGCAAGATGCAAATAAGCAGAGGTTACATTTCATTTCAGCCTTTCCACACTTATTCATACTCCCAAAAATCCACCCATCTGAAAGTTTTTTTTTAAAATAAAACATAGCAAAACCTCACAAGATCTGGACCAGTCAGCTCTTCATGACAAGGACCATACCATAAATGTCCATATAGCACCCAGGTCAAGGATGTATCATATAGCTTGTCAATGAATTAGCTAAACAAGTAGTCAATGGAATTTCCACTGACTACTCTATTAGTTGATATCGGGGGGGAGAGGGGAAGGCGCTCACTACCCCTGATGTGGCTCTGCAGTTTAAATGTGGAAGGAGCCAGGTGCACAGGCAGTCCGGCTCCTACTGCATTTAAAGTGCAGAGCTGCAACAGGGTTAGCTCCTGGGGGAGGCACCAGGCAGGACTGAGCAGTCAGAGCTTGCGTCAGCTGTGGGACCTCTGCAGCTCTGCCTCTCCCTTCTCCCCCCCTCTGAAACAGAGGCAGCAGGGGGGAAGGAAAAGCAAGTAGCTGAGTAGTCACTTGACTATCCGATAAGCCTACGCTTATCAGGAAGTCGACTACTCAACTAGTCATGTACATCCCTACCTAATTTTTTAAATCACCCTTAATGGTTAGAAGCAGAGGGATATTTTGTATGAGGCTTTACTAGGAAGCCTTATGATATTTTTGTGAAACTGAGATAGCCCACTATCTACACCACAAACAAAAATCAAATAATAAGGGAGGGTCTGACACCATTAGAAATCAGTCTAGTTTGCTATTACCTGATGCTATAAGAGAGCCCATTTGTGGGGGCTCAGAGTCTTACATGGTACCTTTAATATTGTGTAATCTATTTGAGGTTGAAGCATGTGGTTAAGAACTATTGCCCTGTGGACCAAGAGAGCAGGCAGCAATGGAATATGTTACCAGCAGCTCCAAGGTAGAGGGCATTAGTAACCAGAGGACTTGGTTTGGATTTTGTTATAAGTTGGCAATGGTATACGTTAAAAATCAAAACCTGAATTTTGAAATGTAAATAAGGCCAAGGAAGCAGTTTTCTGCAACAAGCTATATGTATATTGCAACACATATATCCATTTCCATTTGGTATTTGGACAAGTTGCAGCATAAACAATATGATGTCAGATACCTAATAACCCTTTTACAAAGTACAGAAGTAAAATATTGACTATTAGTTTATGGGCATACAGAAGAGAACTTAAAATTTAGAAAGGATCACTGCCCTGTATGGACCTAAACTTATGGCACCTTTTAGGAGCAATATCAGGGGTCCACTTCAACCTATACTGATAATAAGGGATGTATTAGTGTAGATGATTAACCAATAAGCAAAAGCTTATTGATTAATGCTATTGACTACACACATTCCCTCTTCTTCCCTCCCGCCAGTAAATTTTTTAGATGGCTGTCCAGCAGGCAGCCCGACTCACATTGGGTCCCAGGAGCTCCCCCTGCTGCATAGCCCAGCTCCTAAATTACCTTTTGTCCAGGACCTGGTGTGAGCCACGATTGAGCTGGGCTGCCTGCTCACCCAGCTCCTAAATTACTTTCAGTGTAGTGCTGCAGTGGGGGTAGTTGCTGGACCCGGTAAGAGCTGAAACCGAGTGCTATCCCTTATCAATCGTGTAGGCAACAAAATTTGTCGACTATATGATTAACGAATTACACACTTCTTAACATCCCTATGACAATATAACCAGACTGTTTAAAAGAAAAGTTTCTTCTTGAGCCATAGTAGCATTAAGAGGTTCTTCTCTTCAACTCCCAAGTTGTTATGCCTCAGAAGGAGAAATGTAACTGCATTCCTAAACCAACCTGTTAATGCCTGTACATAATGAAATAAGTAAGCCTTGAAACAGAGTATAAAATCAAATGACATTAAATCTGCTGTGCAACTTGTATAACAGACATATGTCTCGCTGTTTGAAAGGTTTATTTCAATCTTCATAAATACAGAATCCTCTAAACTTTGTGCAAGAACCTCCCCCCCCAAAAGATAACATTTTGTGTTCTAGAATATTTAATCCCCTTTTTCAACTCAATGAAGTAAATTATCTAAAATCAAACAATTTCCAATTACAAGCCAGTAGTTAAGGCAGGTACCATTTATACAGTGCATGGATTTTTCTATTGCATTTATTTAAACAAGCAGCATTTACTAAGTGCATCATACAAACAAGAATCCAGATATCAGCATGTCCCAGATAGGCACCTAGTCTTGTAATTCCATTGTACGTGTAATAAAATGCCAAAAGTACTTCCACAGAGTGCAAAGACTATGGACAATAACACTTCCTTCCTAGCATTTTGATACCAGTAACAGAATACCATGACTATCCATTTATAAATGTGGTTTCCATTACAAAAACATGTTCCACATAAAAGCTTCATAATATAATCCAGAAACAGAACTTGTGCGTGTACATATTTTAAAAGTTGACGCCATAGTGGCAAACTCAGGTACTGTATATATATATATATATATATATATTTATTTTAAGTTTACAAATATGCACTAAGCTTATAACCAATTTATATGTATAGTCAAAATCATTCTGCATGAGCACCATGATCTCCATTGACCAATATTTCAGTGACAATGTACGATATCCAATATGCAGCTGCTTTGGCATTATGATCCTCATTTGTATGTTACCTAGTCAGAAGATCACATTCATGACTCCCACCCCTAACCTTCCCCCAAAAACAGAATCTCATATTAGTGCCTTCCGAACAAAGAACACATGTCAGATGTGGACAATACATTTGTGGTCCTGAACCCAAAGAATAACTGGTAAGAATTTCACAGTGATCTGGTTAAGGAAGCACAAAGACCAATGATTACGTTTAGGAAAACTGCCTTAAAACTCAAATGACATTTAACTGATATATGATGAAAAGCTAAAGGAATGAAATATTAGACTGATCAGAAAATTGGCTCTTTCACCACTAACAAAACCCTACAGCAATAACATGACATCTTAGTGTCCAATGGCTGCAGCAGCCTTTGAGGTAGGTGGTGATGGCCTAAATCGAGGTAGGTATAGTCCAAATTTATTTTCAATCCCTGCAAATGTGGCAACTGCCAATTTATAACCTCCAACATGGTCAGGGTTAGGAGCAGGCAGCGTGATCCTGGATTTTGGAACTGGCTCTGATCCAGATGGTTTTCTGCAAAATAAGAGTTAAACATCTGTAAGAACACTGACATAAAAATCTCTCTATAAATTGTAAATCAACTGGTCAAAAATCCCAACCACCTGGCACAAACATCCGTGCTACAGTGCAATGAGAACTGCGCTCACATTTTAGAATGGTCCCAGCGGCTTTCATGCTAATCATTACAGAGGCTTGTCAAACCACAATGAAGTTGTACTGTGTGTTACTTAATGAGACTTCAGTAAACTGGGGACATATACCATCCCCAACTCCTGCACTCTGCACCACTCATCCCAGAGCAGAGTTTGAACAGCTAAAGTTTCTGTATGGGTACATCTACATTGCAAATGAAGGCATGATTATACCCATGCTAGCTTTCATCTAACCAGCGTGGGCAACAAAAGAAGTGAAAACAGATGACAGAGGCTTCAGCATGTGCTAGTCATGCCAGCATAAGCCTATAGGAAGCCTTGGTACAGTCTTCTCTGAGCTAGGTAGATTATGCTAATTTACACGACAATCACACCTTTCTCTGTTGTACAGACATACTCTAAGACAGCACTAACAGTACATATATAAGAGTGCTTAGGGAAGTGATATTTTGTGCATGGTTTTACTAACCACGATTTTTTTTTTTTTTATAACAAGTTTCCAGGCTTCCTCTGTAAAGCACAAGCATGGCAAATTCAGCCACATTCCTCTAAAGGCAACTGATACCAGCAAAACCCAAGGAGGAAACAAGAGTGAAATCTCCCTGATGCCATTATAACCCATTCATGTGTCTTTAAAAGCCTTATCTTGCTAAGGCAGCCTGGAGGCAGTTTCATTTGTTTCAAAGTTAATACTTTGCAATGGAAATATCATATTCCTGTACTGCAACAAGCAAAGCGGTGCATGCATAAAGGGAGACAGAAGAAAGACTCCACAAACTGAGCAATCACTACTGAGTTCACCTGCTCCAGGGAAGTGTAAAGCCCTTTTAACAAGTACACTCTCTGCACCTTCCCCAACAGCAATGAGGACTGAGAAATGGCACATTGTTGCCTATAGTTAGAGCAGGAAGGAGTCTAGAATCCCAAGTCCTATTCCTAGTTCTGCCATTTATCCTTTCAGGGTCTCATTTTACACTGACACATCCGATACAGTAAACAGGTCTGTTATGGTACTAACATGGGACCAGCGTGCTGTGAAACAGGAGCAGAAACACAATTCCCACGGAAGCTTAATTAATTTGGTGTGGTGAAGTTCTCTCTCTAACTGCAAAGCCTTAACAACAAATATCTCAATCCTGTAAGGAGCTCAGGGGTCTACTTCTGCAGAGCCAGCTGCAGCACAGTTCACAAGTTGAGTCTTTCGAGGGGATGTCAAACTTTCCCTTTCATGCCCCTTTGTGGCTTCTGGCACTCCCGCCACACAATGTGCTAGAAAAAACATGTCTCCCCCCCCCCCCCTTAAACACGGTATACTTACACTCCCCCAAAGTCAATGTAAAGCCATCTCTGCAGCAGCTCGTAAGTCACCAAAGTTACTCCAAACTGAGGAGAGGATCGAAACACACGTGCTTGCAAGAAGAAAACAAATAAATGTGAACCACAAAAAATCCATTTAAATACACAACTGTCATCCAACAAGTGCAATATCAGTTCTTTGACATACCCCCGGCTCCTTTCCACAAAGCTGTTGGGCCTTCCTCTCGCAGGATCTTTCCAAAGCAGTCTATGACGCCACTGTATGTGGTTTGGCCAGCACGGGCTGCCACTTGTAATCTAGTCTTGATAACATCAGCAGGGGTCACTAGCGAGGCTGCAGGCACACCTAAAAACAAAGCAGGGGGAAAAAAGAGGTATCAGTAAGGTGTTACTAGAGGCTTCCTGGATGGGAAGGTTACCACATCTTTCCTTCTTAAGTCAGAAAACTCAGGCCACAAACACTTGCTTTAAAGGAGGAAGAACAACAATGAACAATGGCTGGCCTCTGTCAAAAGTACTGCACTCATATAAAGCTCTGGCTAGATGAACAGTTCCACCATATTTTTATTTGAAGTCAGGAGGTGCACACAGAAATTTTCAGTACAAACCATAAACTTGCATAGTTCACAAGTTGAGTCTTTCAAACTGATGTCAAACTTTCCCTTTCATGCCCCTTTGTGGCTTCAGGCACTCCAGCCACACAATGTGCTGGAAAAAGCATGTTTTTTCTCTCTCTTTCTCTTTCTCTCACACACACACCTTAAACAACCTCATCCAGAATGCTACTGGGACCTAGATAATGTTGTGCAGTCAGCATGATATAGAAGCTAAGGTTTAAAAAAGATCCTTTTTTCTTATTAGGAAACTCACATTTCTCAGTACAGAACAATGTCTGACATCCCTGGTTGAATATTTGGAAGAAAATTTGAATTTACCCTGGCAGGTAATCAACTGAAAGCAACAAATACTGAACAACAGGCGTTATTTCTAAAGCCATTCTACCAAATCAGGGCTGCCCATGTTGAGATTTTAAAAAAAGGGTAGAGACTGTACTTAGAAGACACTGTCTCTTATGGTTTTATTACTTTTCCATTCTGCATATGTTCCAAACCAACTCGGTCAGACACAGATGCATAAATCTCCTTTGCCTTTTTTTTTTTTTTTTTTTTTTTAAAGGCTTAATAATTCTGTAACAATTTTTGTCCAAACCAACATGGTCTGGCTCAAAGTACCATCTCACCCTTTCAACTGCTTTAAAAGATATGTGTAAGTGCATGCATATCACTAAAATAGGAACTGCATGTGAACACACGCGCAAATATACACATACACACACACTCAAACTTTCACCTTTGCAAATTTGATGAGGCTAAAATATTGTTAAATCCTCATATGAACTAAATTCCAAAAATGCTGAATTTACTCCTTTATCAGAGGAAGCAGCAGAGGAGGGAGGCGGAGGGAAGGCAAGGGAGGCTACCATGAAGCAGCCTCTGTCTACAGCGGTCCAAGCTTGCCATGGACAGAGGTTGCTGCGGCAGCAGCAGCCACTGTCTGTGGGGGAATCCTAATTCTCTGTGGACAAGGGCTGCTGCCACCCCGCACTACTGCCTCTGTATCTGAGGCAGCAATGTGGGGCAGGAGGCAACAGATCTGCGCGGGAGCTGTTTTTTTAAACTGGTTCCCCTCATGGACCAGATCCCACTTGCCACCTCTTGCTGCTGCCTCTGATAGAGAGGCAGCAGCATGGGGTGACAAGGTGCTCTGGCCCCACTCCTGGGGAGGCCCACTGTCTGTCGGTTCTACCCCTGGAGACTATTGAATAGTCGTGTAACTGATAAAATTTCATGTGGTTACATGACTACTCAATTACACAGTATCTAACATCCCTATGAGAAACAATACTGCTGACTATGTTAATTATTATCTCTCATTTCTCTCTTCACCTGTTATTTATTACTAGGGACATTTTGTGTTTAAAAACAAGTTTACAACTGAAATTAGACAAATTACACAGCAGGATAGATTAATAAATGAAGAGAGATAAGAATGAGGTTAACAGAAATGTGGTGATCCTTTGCTATTATAATCACTTCCACATCAAATATTGTATCAGACAGGCTGGGACATTAGGTGAAGAAAAAGCAACAGGAAAAAAAAATCAAACTAAGGAAAAAAATATTTTGATTTTTCTTACATGTCCCTAACCACCACCACCAAGGGGGAAAAAATAATGGACTACATGGGCCACATCTTGGGAAACATGCATACAAAAGGCACATTTGACTGTCCCTTGTTTGCTGTGCAATACCAGAAGATGTGTATGCAAGATGGATATTTTCTTCTCATGAGTTCAAGCACATTTTGGGGCTCACACTTCTGAAAATATAATGCTATGCTATTGATACAGAACTGGCTCCAAATACAGTGGACCAGATTCTCAGCTGAAGTACAGACAGTCCCCGGGTTACGTACAAGATAGGGACTGCAGGTTTGTTCTTAAGTTGAATCTGTATGTAAGTCGGAACTGGCATCCAGATTCAGCCGCTGCTGAAACTGATCAGTTTCAACAGCGACTGAATCTGGACACCAGTTCCGACTTACATACAGATTCAACTTAAGAACCCCAGGCGTCCCCAAGTCAGCTGCTGCTGAAACTAATCAGCAGCTGATTCCAGGAAGCCCAGGGCAGAGCAACTCTGCCTCAGGCTTCCTGGAGTCAGCCGCTGGTCAGTTTCAGCAGCGGCTGACTTGGGGACGCCTGGGGCAGAGCAGCTCGGGTGCTGCTGGGTTGGTCCAGTAGTGCGGCTGCTCCTCGGCGCTACTGGACCAACCCAGCAGCACCCCAGCTGCTCTGCCCCAGGCGTCCTGATTCAGCCACTGCTGAAACTGATCAGCAGTGGCTGAATCAGGACTCCTGGGGCAGAGAAGCTGGGGTGCTGCCGGGTTGGTCCAGTAGCGCCAAGGAGCGGTGCTGCGGGACCAACCAGCAGCGCCCCACCTGCTCTACCACAGGCCCCGGGCTTTGCTCCACGTCTCCCTAGTCTGCGGGGGGGGGGGGGGGGGCACTAGATGCGTCCCCCCGCAGCAGACCAGGGAGACGCTGAGCAAAGCCACGGAGGACCCGGGCCGGACCCGCGGCGCTTCCAGATCAGGTGGAAGCACCGCGGGTCCGGCCCGGGTCCTCCGCAGCTTTGCTCAGCGTCTCCCTGGTCTGCTGGCTCCCCCAGCAGACCAGGGAGACGGGGAGCAGCTTTTCTTGCCCCAGAGGAGGCGGGCGGCAGGACCAGGCGTCCAGCCGCTCCAGTCCTCCAGGGCGAGAAAATCCCCGTTTGTAACTGCGGATCCGACATAAGTCGAATCCGCGTAACTCGGGGACTGCCTGTATATCAACTAGCTCTGTAGAAGTCAAAAGTGTGAGACTGATTTATACCAGCTGAAGATAGGACCCAATCATTTAGAGATGTTTTTCTATGACATGGCCCATGACTTTTTAGTGAGAGACCTAGTCTTGCATTTCAGCAGCTCATCAATCACTTGTTTTGATCTTTAGGATTACTAGCTTGCCTCTAATACAAGAAATATCTTGTTCCTGTAAAAATATGGCACCCATGTCCCTGCATTGTTCCACATGATGAATATCATGCCTCTAATACTATGCAGGAATCTGCTCATGTAAGTTAACCTGGAATGGAATTTACCAAAAATACTGGATAAAATACCCATTATACTTGATTTCCTAGTGCAGAGCAGCAACTATATGCTTAGGCTGCTTCTGTGGCTAAACTTCAAAGACACAGTTATCTCAGTCTGCAATCACCTGACAATGGCTAGGAAGAGAAAAATACTAACATCTAAGAAATAAATTGGCATAAAAATACCAGCTTACATTTCAAGTCTGCAGATAGGCTCCAAAGTTCAAAAATTGTTTTGTTTCATTAAAATGAGTTAGAATTAACATTAGCTTAAATCCATCTTCTTTCAACAATTTCTCTCTCTCTTTTTAAAGTACTAGCCCCTTGATTAGAAATATTTTGACTAATGCTACCTCAATTCCTTTGCACTGCAAGATACTGCAGAAAGAGCTAGTACAAAAAAACCTGAAAGCATATGATTCAACAAGGCTGGGTTTTAGATTTAAGCCTGGGCTTTACCTTAGCTGTCCAGAAGTTCCAGGCTGCAAGTCTGGACACAAAAAGACAGTATCTATATAAGCAGGCTGCTCTTCAAGGAGAGACTCCTTTGCCCTAGACAACAAAAAGCTGCACAGTTGTCTCCAAGAACAGAAGCGTTTAAAAAAAAACCATACATTCTGGGCAGTTCAACTACCTGTGCTGGATTTATTTCATAAGAACATATGGCCATACTGGGTCAGACCAAAGGTCCATCTAGCCCAGTATCCTGTCTGCCAACAGTGGCCAGTGCCAAGCGCCCCAGAGGGGGTGGACCGAAGACAGTGATCAAGCAAATTGTCTCCTGCCATCCTTCTCCAGCCTTTGACAGAGGCCAGGGACACCATTCCTACCCCCTGGCTAATAGCCTTTTATGGACCAAACCTCCATTAATTTATCTAGCTCTTTTTTAAACTCTGTTATAGTTCTAGCCTTCACAGCCTCCTCTGGCAAGGAGTTCCACAGGTTGACTGTGCAGTGCGTGAAGAACTTTTTTCATTAGTTTTAAACCTGCTACTCAGTAATTTCATTTGGTGTCCCCTCGCTCTTCTATTATGGGAACAAGTGAATAACTTTTATTTATTCACCCTCTCCACACCACTCGTGATTTTATATACCTCTATCATATCCCGCCCCTCAGGGTACGTCTACACTACAACGTTAATTCGAACTAACTTAGTTCGAATTAGTTAATTCGAACTAAGCTAATTCGAACTAACGCGTCTAGAACTAAAAACTAGTTTGAATTAGCGTTTTGCTAATTCGAACTAGCAAGTCCACATTGAGTGGACCCTGAACAGGGCTTAAGGATGGCCGGAAGCAGTGCCGGCAGGGCATCAGAGGAGGACTTAGAGCGTGGAGATGCTGTCTCAGGCTAGCCGAGGGCTGCGCTTAAAGGGTCCCGACCCCCACCCCGGACAGACAGTTCTAAGGGGTGCCCCGCTTGCAAAGCAGTCCTGGCTTGGATTGCCCGGAGTACCCACACTGGGCACATCACAGCACTCGGCCATCAGCCCGGCTGCACTTGCCGCAGGCTGCCATCTGGGGAGAGGGGGCAATCGGGGGGCTGCAGGAGAGCTTCCACCCCCAGAAGCCCGCAGAGCCAGCCCAGTCCTCCCCATCGGGGGCTCGTACCCCATTCCTCCCTCACCTTCTTCCACTTACCCTTCCCTAGCCCCCCTTCTTATTGATGTACAAAATAAAGATAACGTTTCTTCCAACATTGACTTTGTCTTTATTGAACAAAACTGGGGGAGACTGGAAAAAGGAGGTGGGAGAGGGGAAGAGAAAGGCTGGGAGAGGGGAGGGGTTGGGAACAGGTCCCAGATGAAGAGAGGCTACAGAGACTGGGACTGTTCAGCTTAGAAAAGAGGAGATGGAGCGGGGACAGGATAGAGGTCTCTAAAAGCAGGGGTTGGGTGGAGAGGGTGCATTCAGAAAAGTTCTTCATGAGTTCCCATAAAGAAGGACTAGAGGAAACCAAAGGAAAGGAATGGGTAGCAGGCTTCAAACTAGTAAGAGAAAGTTGTTCTTCACAAAGCAAATAGTTAACCTGTGGAACTCCTTGCTGCAGAAGGCTGTGAAGGCTACAACTAGAAGAGAGTATAAAGGGAAGTGAGATCAAGTCATGGAGGTTGGGTCCATGGAGTAGTCTTAGCCAGGGGGTAGGAGTGGTGTCCCTGCCCAAAGTTTGTGGAAGGCTGGAGAGGGATGGCACGAGACAAATGGCTTGGTCACTGTCTTCAGTCCATCCCCTCCACGGTCCCTAGGGTTGGCCGCTGTCGGCAGACAGGCTACTGGGCTAGATGGACCTTTGGTCTGACCCAGGACGGCCATTGTAAGCTCAGGGCTCAGGGTCGGGGGTCTCAGTGGACCCCCTTGATTTTCATGCACACCTGCTCCTGGGTGGCCAGGCTGGCAGCTCTCCTGCCCTAGACGACCACTTTCCTGTGCCTAGTGCGGAGATCGTGGACGAGGTCCACGATGTCCGCACTAGCCCAGGAAGGTGCCCGCCTCTTGCGGTCCAGGGGAAGCTCCTGAGAGTCGCCAGCCTGGTCCTGGGAAGAGGGGGTGGGCTGGGGGACATCGGGTGGGTGGCTCTGTGCCGTGCCAGGTGCAGGGTCTGCTGGCTGGGTGCTGGCAGGCTTGCACCTGGCACGGGCACCGTAGCCAGCCCGTGCCCCTTTAAGGGGTCCGGGGCCGGGAGGGGGGCATAGAGTTTCCCTGGTGTTGGCCAGAGTGGCCACCAGGGAAACCTGGGGAGGGCTAGCCTCCCACTAGTTCGAATTAAGGGGCTACACACCCCTTAATTCGAACTAGTAAGATCGAACTAGGCTTAATCCTCGTAAAATGAGGTTTTCCTAGTTCGAACTAAGCGCTCCGCTAGTTCGATTCAAATTCGAACTAGCGGAGCGCTAGTGTAGCGGCTATGAATGTTAGTTCGAACTAACATTCGTTAGTTCGAACTAACATTGTAGTGTAGACATACCCTCAGTCTCCTCTTTTCTAAACTGAAAAGTCCCAGTCTCTTTAGCCTCTCCTCATATAAGACCCGTTCCAAACCCCTAATCATTTTAGTTGCTCTTTTCTGAACTTTTTCTAATACTAAAATATCTTTTTTGAGGTGAAACCACCACATCTGTATGCAGTATTCGAGATGTGAGAGTACTATAGTTTTATATAGGGGCAGTAAGATACTCTTCATCTTATTTTCTATCCCTTTTGTAATAATTCCTAGCAACCTATTTGCTTTTTTGACTGCCACTGCACACTGAGTGGATGTTTTCAGAGAACTATCCACGATAACTCCAAGATCTCTTTCCTGATTAGTTGGGGTTATTTTTTTTCCAATGTACATTACTTTACACTTATCCACATTAAATTTCATTTTCCATTTTGTTGCCCACTCACTCAGTCTGGTGAGATCTTTTTGAAGTTCTTCACAGTGTGCTCTGATCTTGACTATCTTGAGCAGTTCAGTATCGTCCGCAAACTTTTCCACCTCACTGCTTACCCCTCTCTCTAGATTGTTTATGAATAAGTTGAATAGGATTGGTCCTAGGACTGATCCTCGGGGAACACCACTAGTTACACCTCTCCATTCTGAAAATTTACTATTTATTCCTACCGTTTGTTTCCTGTCTTTTAACCAGTTCTCAATCCATGAAAGGATCTTCCCTCTTATCCCATGACAACCTAATTTACATAAGAGCCTTTGGTGAGGGACCTTGTCAAAGGTTCTCTGGAAATCTAAGTACACTATATCTACTGGATCACCCTTGTCCACATGTTTGTTAACCCCTTCAAAGAACTCTAATAGATTTCTCTCCATCTTTCTACTGTTCCACTAGCCCTTTACTTACAACTGTGGGAGAGAAATGCTTGGGTCTTGCAGTCTATGACCCATTAACATGAGAAGAAAGGAAGGAGGGAGTTCCTTCTCTTTATTTTTGCATACACATTTCCCCAAGCAGATCCGTGGCACTATTTGGCTGTGATTTGGAGGCTGCTGAGCTTTTGGATATAGAATATGGAAAGAGAATAAATTTTAGGTTGATGGGCTCCTCTCAGCTAGGCAGATGCTAAATTCAGACTGTGGTGACCTTTTCAGCCCAGAAGCCTAGAAGAGGTTACAGAGGCAAATCTGGGCTGGAAAATGCAGCCTAACATTATATATCCGAGCCCTTTAGTGCTGATATTCTTAGAGATGAAACACATCACTAAAAACACGCAATGCATACAGAACACCTGTCAGCAGTACAGCAGATACCCAAGATGAGTGCCAACATTCAGTCTCAGCCCTTGCCATTCAGAAGCAGAATTAAATGAGCCCTGCAGATTCACAATTGGGGGATGCACAAGAAAATAAAAACAGTGACTGCCCTTTCTGACCAGATTTCCCATGTGGCAGGTGAGAAAAACATGGATTTGTGATTGCATACACCCTTCCCCCCAAAAAAACCTTTAACCACAATGCAGCAGGGCAGAAATAGGCAGAATCATCTATCTTTTCATACCATGCAAAACAGAAGCAGGCTATTTCCAAGACCATTACATTTCTATTATCTACCACCATAACTTGTGTTCAGCTTTTGGATAGACTTATTTCTTATTTTGCATACGCTGCCTTAGATATACGTGGATTCAAAAAAACAATCTAAATCACCCTTTTTTTTTTTTTGATAAAAAACAATTAAATAGAAAAAATACAAAAAACACAAGTCCAAGGTGCTGTGGTCATTGACTTATTTTG
Organism: Pelodiscus sinensis; assembly: GCF_049634645.1. Lineage (NCBI taxonomy): Eukaryota > Metazoa > Chordata > Testudines > Trionychidae > Pelodiscus > Pelodiscus sinensis. The sequence continues at coordinate 210,980,298 of NC_134712.1, read as the reverse complement.
ACCATGCTGTACCAGTCCACTGGCAGCCTCCTAAGATGTTTGTACCATTAGTATCATTTGGATTCCATACCAAAATGATATTCAAGTTTCTTTTGATCACTAAGAAGTAGAGAATGAAATTAATATTTTCATGAACCACTTTTACAGTAACAACTTACCCAATTAACCAACCAAAACAGATAACAGCATAATAACTTGACGAGGCCAGATGTCAAAGTACATCAGTATTTCAAGACTAAAATCTTTCTCTCTCTTTCCTACTACAAATGATCATATGAATCCTATCAGTAGGTCAAAAAATACATTTGGATTAGTCTAATACCTAAATGTTAACACCTTCGGATAGACTTTTTTTTTGCGCCTTCATATCAGGTATCCTTTATAAATAAACACATTTCTAAAGCATTTATAACATTAGGTGCAATAGTATTCCATATGCAAAGGAATTCAGGTACTTACCAGCTATTGATCCAGCCAGGAGCAAACTTCCAGGGCTAACCTGTCCATCTTCCTTCGCAAATGCAGTCTTCAAATGAGCATAACATGGGAAATAAATGGCAGAGAAGGGGATGTCACGTAGAAAACATGCCTTAGCACCCTGTGTGAAACAAACAAAAAAAACTGGTCAAAGAAATATCAGAATGACACCATAAAGAGCAGAGATTAAAAAAGCTAAGCAACATTCCAGTTTTTCCTCTCTGCTGCTAAAAGCATACAGAAAAAGAAATCTTTTTTCAAAATTGCATGAAATAATAACAATGTTTCACCATATACAGAAGTTAGCAAATTATTTTTTGGTTCAATAAACGCTATTTCTTTCCATTTTTCCTCCTCCTCTCCTTTATACTGCAGTTATTTGCCATTAAGAGAAAAAAAATGCCACCCTACTTGGGTAAATCCTAATGGTTTCTTTAGAGAACAACAAGTATTTGCCATCCAGCTTTCCAAGATATTCAGGATGAGTCTGATATAAGTGCTAAGTCACAGGCTGGGTCTTCATCACAGAACTCTCCCTTTACAAGAATTACTCCATGGAAATAAGTGTAGCCCAATCTATTTACAGACAATAGACTATGCAACTGCCAACAAAAACAAAACTTATTGTGACAGAGAGATTAGTGAGATGTGCTCTCATTTGCAACACAGTGATAATAATGTGCCCATAATCACAATTCTTACACAAACATACATTTCACATTAGCAGGACAATACAAGAACTATATTAATTGCAGATTTTTAAAAAATACAGTCTTGGATGTGCTTTGTTTTCAAATAAAGACTTTTCAGCACTGGCTTGTAATATAATTTGCCTTGCTATCCATGCGCCTAATTGATACAAAACCCTAGTAGACTTACAGATCCGAACAGGATTGTCCTTAAGATTTATGGGGTCCTGTGCATTATTAAACTGGGTGTCTCCAGAAGAATACCCCACCACTGCTGACACTCAGAGTTTTGTATGTAGCTGACCCTGCTGCAGCCTGGGCTTGCACCTTGCAAGGGGAGATGGAGGGAGAGAGAGAAGGTGGGGGGGGGGGAGGAGAGAGGAGACAGGAGGCAGCAAAGTATACGGAGCCAACCAGCGTGCCTCACGGCAGCACAGAATCACAGTTTCCCACAGAAACTGCCGGTACCCTTTCCCTCAAGCAGAATGTGCCGTGTCAGCACATTCAACTCTGTGAATACAGCCCTGGCCTAAGGAGACTACAGTGTGCGCTGGGTATGTGGGAGCCAACCCACTTTTACCTGATATCCCAGTGGTGTAGTAAAAACTAAGTGTGCTTCTTCCCTTCCATTGCTTAAGCTCGAAACAGCACGTATCATTTAGCTGATTGCGCATGTCTTAGAAGCTGCTAAACTTTCTGCCAGGGAACTGAGTAAACTTGCAGTGACCAATCACATTGCGACACGCTGACCAGAGACAATGTGAAATCTATAAAAGTTTCAGCTCAGGCGATGCTCAAGGTCGACCCTGCTTTGAGCACTGAGCTCCTTGGCCGACCTTGTTTGCAAACAATAAAATAGAGTTGGACCCAGCCTGAAAGTGTGACTCTCTTCTTGAGGCAAATTGAACTGGCCTCCGGGGACGAAACTAGCAATTTATGCAACAGTGGTGCCCCAAGTTTTCAGGTTCCCGATGCAGCCGTGTATGCTGCCAATGCCTATGGATGGCTCTGGATCTGAAATATTGTTTGCTATGTTCTCTGAAACAATAATTTTGTTCAAAAGAAGAAAGTGAGTAAAGTTGAGGCAGTAGCAGACAACCAGAGAAAGGTGTATAGCTGCTGCAGAATGCCAATGAAAATTGGGCACAGGCCAATGCCCCACCTTCCAACTACAGTAAGAAATTGCACACATCGCTTTACCTCAGTACGGAGACCCAGCAAAGACACCAAGATTGTGATAAGAAGGGATGTGTTAATACAAATAGCAAATTTGCGTTTGGAAAAAGAAGAAAGACAAAAAGAGAAGAGTAGAGGTTCAGTAACAAAAGGTATTTCACATCTTTCATTAGAACCCCTCCATCTCCTGCCTTGAGCTCTCTACCCCTTCGAGATTCAGAATGAACCTCTTTTTGGTTCAGCCTCAATCTTTCCAAAAGCTGACAAGACTTTTGGGGTTATTTATTGCTAGCTAGCCATTATTAAGGTAAAAGTTCTCATACTAGTTTTACAAGGGATAACTTTCAGGAGCACTACTTCAGACTGACAGACAAATAAAGACCAAATACCTAGATCTCAGATGGAGATCTATGGCTGATTAAGTAGTCTTTGATATGCACTTATCTTATGAAAATCTAACTATATGCCTGACCATTTTAGATTAATTTTTCTGTGCTGAAATGCTGTATCATACTGATTAGTTATTACAAATATATGCTACTCAGCAAATACACACAAGGGCCAAAGTGTCAGAATAACTGAAAGGAGAAAAACACATGGAAATAGGGAAAGTGTAGTCTGATGTACAGGAAGTCCATTGGCAAAATCAGTTCCTGGAAAAGAGGAGGTTGCCCAGCAATGGGATGTGAGTGCAGTGTTCAGAGAACATTGCATCAATAACTAGTGCAAGTTGCAACACCGTTGTTAATGAAATGCTGACTAGTGCCAACAGACATCCTATAGAGTGAGCACTTGATAGGGCTAGATTCTCAAGAGTTGTTGGTAACCCATGTATTTTGTTTAGAATGAACAAAGATTTTTAATGTACATCGCTACCTACATAAGAATTCCTGTTATATGCTGAAGCAGTACCCTGTTTTATGTTGATCTTTAATCTTCCTGTAAAATTTCCACACGCCCTTTTAAACAAAGTTCTATGTGAACAAACAACATTCTGTTCTCTGGTTACATTTACCTCACAGGAAACGTTCAAAAACCGTTGCTTTCTAGCTAGCAATATTTTGCAGTATGAACATTGTTTCACTTAAGTTTTATTTTTTAAACATTCCTTTCCCAAGACAAATCTCCCTACTGTCTTTGCCCCAAGAGTTTATTGCTCTCATTTTCTTTGTAGTGCTATCATTAAACAGACAGCTTATTTTCCTCTGAGTTTTCTTCATACTCTGACATATCTCCACATAATTAAAATAACTTGTGGAAATTAATCAGCTACAACCACGAGCAACTCTTAACTCATAATGAATGCTAATATTCCCCCCTCATTACAGCACTCTCTTTCTGAAGACAGAAATAGTCTATTTTTAATACCCCCAATATAACACATTCAGGTAAACAGAGAGAAAGTCTGTCAGCTAAATTGGCTTAAGCGTAAACAAAGTTGGATCAAAACTTGGATCCACTTTAATAATAACCAACTTTGGCTTAGTTCCAATATCACAACAGTCTTAAGTTTCCTCTCATCATTCTGTTTAAAGTCTGGGAAAGCATGTTTTAAAGCAGGCCTCATTTAACTTCAAGTTAATCATCCGCAACCAGCCAACGCCAATTAGGGAGGCTTAAGGAGATTGGCCACAGTATCTTGAAACGCTAAAGAAACATTTATTTTACTTCTCACACCTTTTTGATGTGGACAATGTGTTGAAAGCCAAACAGAGTTTTAATCAGTCCTCAGCAAGTTGTTAGGATCATCCGCCTCAGTTTATTCTGGCAACCAGGGTGCAGACCCTGCCAGGCATGAAACTGCTGGGAGATCCTACACACCGCGACATGCGCCTCCCTGATGCTACTGTGCCAGTTGGCTCCCATCTTCAAGCTCTTTAATGACCTTAAAGCTCTTAATCTTGGATAGAATCTCACTGAATAAACCAATAGAGAAAAAACATCCCTGGTTGTCCGATGATTCTGATAAACCCAAGTCAGAGCCGAGGCAGGTTTTTTAGCATGCTAATTCCTGCTTATTCCAGCCCTACCTGCAAATAAGGCTCTAAACAAACTATTTCTACTACAAGGGGAGGGTAATTATACTCACAAAGGCACCTCTGTGTCGGGTTGGGCACAAGGAGCCAGCAGGTCTGGGAGACGCAGGCTTAACCTAGTCTCCTGCAGTGAATGCACATTGTCTAGTGCAGGGGGAAAAATGCCAGACTGGGGGGACCTAGAAGTATTCAAGACAACAGTGGTGCACCTTGTCTGAGAAGGTTATTTAATGCTTCTGGCACCTGTACTTACAGCCACCCCCTCTTTTCTGACCTTGTAGGTTTAGAATTTATTTGGCATGTATAATTGTTATTTTGATCCTATAGCTACAAACAATAGGCAGCATGTCACTTCTTGATCCCTTAGCATTCTTCTTCATTTTTACTCGTAACTTAACCCTTTCAGTTCAAAACTGTAACAGCCCCCGTAGCACTCCTTTGGTTAAGAGTCAGTCAGCTACCATCCAAGTTACAGAATTAGACATAACAGTTTTCAGGGGGATAGAGGTTGTAATTTCCCTCATTTAAGATCACATTAGGTTAAACCAGTAAATGTATATTTAAGCCAATAAACACAACTGTATGTATTTAGCTATTCATTAGAAGGAAACATACCAAATACTTTGCTAAGTCCCAGAAAAAAATTATCAGCATTATTTGGTGGGCTGAATTCCCCCCCCCCCCTTTTAAATACACCTGTTCAATCTGCATGTATTCATACATCAGAATCAGTATGGCAGACTATGACTACTCTATGTAAACACCCTTTAACTTATGCTATATATTCCTGCATAATATTATAAGCAGGTTGTGAACACAAATGGTTCACACCATTTGTGGATTTGTGATACCTCTTCTGTTTTCAAAAATCTATAAAGTGGAAGCTTGGTAAACAACATGTCAGTTGACGTCAGGCTCCCTATTTCAACTCCCTAAGAACGGATCTAAAACATGACAAAAATTGCGTAGTGCAGCATTTTGGAAGTGTTGTGTACTAAATTCTACCACCGAAAGCAAAGAAATGTTGCTGGAAATGTTTGTTTTCTAATAAAGAATCTGACTTAAATGTATTCTAACATTTGCTATTTAAAATGGAACTATAACATTCATTTTTCCATCAATGAACCTTTTAATGCAATGTTATTTGTTATACCTTTAGGTAACAAGATGCACTATTAACTTTGGATAGTATTCTGTTTGGTAAGAATATATAGTAGTAATATTGTATTATACTGCACTGAAAAGATTGTTTTATTAAATCTTTCATGTTAAACCAATCTGAGTATTTTATAGCAATTTTCTTTTATTTGTAATATGCCTATAGAAATTAGCAGAATACTCCACAGACTCCAGTTTGACCTTATTCATAACAGAGAAATATTAGTAAAAGACAGACTGTAAACGTTGCTGAATCTTGTAAGATGACTCCAGAACTCTTTGTTGTGAGATGTGTAAGTTCTACTGCACTATCATTAAAACAAACAAGAAATTAAATAAAGACAGTTAAAGACACTAACAGAACAAAACCAACCTTTCCCTTTCTTCTGACCATACAAATAGCATATTTGGGTTACAATAAGTAAGTGTACCGTCTGCTTTGGACACACTTCAGTGTCAGCAAGCTACTTTCTCATAATAACTACCATCTATAGAACACTCACCTTTGGTAGCTGCAGAAGAATTTGAAAGATAACTAAGAAACCCGCTTCAATATAAGGGGCGTAATATTTGCCTCCCCAAATGAGCAGCTGGTCTGAACAATATGATATCCTAACATAATTATTCTAGAACATAATGCAAGTGTTTCAAAAGTTCTGATAAGAAAGAAAAATATTTGCCTACTAGCTTTACATAAGCAAGAAGTGTCAACCCAACCTTTGTCATATGGTGGAATTTTCTGACCAATAACAGATTTTACACCAAAGGTTTCTTACTGGTGAAAAACACGCCACCACTGGTGAAAAACACGCCACCACTACAAAGGATATATTTGTAAAAAAGTAGATAATTTACATCTATCTGATCAGGAACACTAAACATCTAATCAAAATGTAGCATTTTTTTCCTCAAAAATTGCTTCTGGTTTATGATTATATACTAGATAACAAAGGCTTCCTATTCTTCTTTTATCTCATCCATATTTAATTCTGCCCAGGAGATTCTCAGGAACTGTGCAGTTAACGACTAGAACAGCAGAATAATTGGCAAAGTCTTGGTTCTGCAATGTAATACAAGACATTGCTGAACTGGGGTCTTCGTATCATTTCCCTTTTTTCCCCCCAGTCATTAGAAATAATCTAAGGCCATTCTATTTATTAATGTTTTCTTACAACATTGAATGAACTGTTTCATGGCTGAAAATGTATTTTTCAAAAATACATGGATTTTTGCCAAGGAATGGAGGTTCTTTTCAAGTTATGTATGAATCTTTATGGTGAATATAGGGATCAGCACATATGATTCTCTGTTTGCTAGCTGAAATTTCAGTTCATGAAAACATTCTTCCATGATACACAGGGTAATTTAACTTGCCTAAGTTAGTAGTTAGGCTCCTTTAGCTAATCTTCTCTGAACTTAAGAGCCATGGTATAGATATTACATTTCCAAGGTAAAACAAGAAATTGATTATATTGTGCAAATGTTGTTGCTCTAGTTCCCAGTTCAATGTTGAGTTTAGTATTATGCAGTTGTTGAGAATTCACTGTATGCTTAAGTGATGAAGTCAGACACAAAACTCATACTAAGCCAAATCATGAAGTACTTGTTTGGTCACTACTTAGGCAAAACTGTAATAAGGAGAATTCTTCCTGCATAACTGAGTTTATAAAAACAGAGCAAAGTATAAGGCCTATTATAAAGAGGCCAGTTTTGATACATACATATTTATTTCTAATTAAAGAAAGAAGAATTTATGCAAATCTTTCAGATCTTCCTCAACATCCAGATCTACAGTACTACTAAAGCAGCATGAGAAGAACTGAAATGAAAGCAGATTGGTTGACCTTCTTTAGAAAATCTGCAAACTCCCAGTGTAAAAGCTAGCCTTGTACTGACAAGTAATACATGAGGGTTATTATTGAACTTACAAATGTACTGACTGGCAAGTACTATCCATCACAGTTGAAAAGTTGTCATTTTTTTCAAAAAGGGGATTTTGCAAACGGACAGTTTCAATGAGCCTCAGGGAGTTTGCTTTCCATGGATGCAATGGGAATGGGAGGGAACTCATTCTTCCATCCCCAAAAGAACAATTGGAAGGAAACGGAATGGAAACTCAGAAAATTCTCCCCCACCTCCACCTCTTCTTCGCAGGAAAAATCAACAAAAGAACAATGGCAATTTCTCTGCTACAATGTCTCATACTAACTACTTTAGCCTTCTCTAAACTATCTATTTTTTCACATTTTCCAGATGCACTCCCATTGGCCCTAGGAATAGGAGAGTAGAGAAAACAGGAGTAAGGAATTGTTCTCTGATGCCCCACGAGGCAGAGCAATGGGAAACTATGCTGCTGAGAATGGCCGTCCTCCCCCATTCAAGAGCAGTGAGGGCTCTTGTAGGGTCAAATGTAAAGAGGAACAGTATCATGATGTTCACACTCTCCTGCTTGGATTCATGCCTACAGAAGTGGGGATTAGCATTTAGCTTTCATCAACGGTATACCAGCTTGACAGTCGGAGGTACTGAATTTAGGGTTGCTAGATGTAAAATAACAATATTTATCAACCATAGCCAAGTTCTGTTCTTCATCAGCTTTATTGAGATGTATAGAAATCAGTCTCTTCATGGGTGTGGGGAAACAGAAACCTAAAAAGGTACTGCGAGACAAAAAGAAGTCAGAGCTCAATAGGGCAATAGTAAAAAGGTAGTTCTACATTCCATCATGGTTAGAACCAGGGTGGATGCTCCTTGAAATATAAAGCTTCTAAAAGAGCACCTAGTACCTAAGAGACCCCTTAAGAGGCAAGGACAGCTTACTCTGTCAGAAAAGATGGCTTTTATTGTTTATATCTAGATGATAAATTCATTGCTCCTAAATAGTATCCACTCACCAGAATTAGTTGCTAAACAGGCTGAATATTTATATGAACTCCAGACAAACCTCTGGCAGACTGTTAAAGTATTCCACAATTTAAAAATGCAAGGTCAAACCATCTTCCAAGAAAAATGTTTTTCATATTTCCGCAATATTAGGGGTGTGGCAGTGTAGGATAGGGCCTCATTTATACTTATTAAGGAAGGAAATTCACAGATTGGGACAGAGTTTTTAATCACAGGAATATCTTTGCAAGGACATTGAGCATATAACAAGTAAGTTCAAAATATGAAAGACCTTTTCTTACCCACACTAGAGCAATAATCATCAAGATAAAAAGAGATTTTAATCAAGATGTTAACATTTTATTAGTTAGCTCTCATGGGTCCCTATTCACTTATTTAAAAATAATTTAGAGCACTTACTATTATCTAGATATTCAACTGCTATATTTATTCAATAAAATAATCTGCTAATAGAACTAGATAGTTTTAAAAAAGAGCATCTTTCAAATCAAGTCACTGGTTAAAATTTACTCCAGACTCAGAGATATTTTTAAGCAGTAGATTCTGATGACTGAATGGGGATTTATGTGAAACGAGTTACTGATCTCACTCCAGTTTCATTCTGTGGTGTCTAAGAAAATTCAGAAAATGACTACTTTAAGCATTCCATGTCCCTAAGGTGAAGCAGACTGGTGCAAAAATTTGGAGTAGTTTTTCTGCATTCTGTGGATAAGTGCTATTTTGATAGTGCCTAGGAAAACTTGACAAGTCCTGGTTAAATCCCACAAATGTCTAAAAGGACAAGATCAGAGGCAAAAAAAATAGGCTTCAGTGGCTTTCACAGTATGGTCAAAGTTTGTATCTCAAGTGAATTTTTAGCACAGAAATAATGGCACAACCTGTGATTAAAATTGGTACACGTTCAAAAACAAAGCCACATTCAGAAATCATTATAAGCTCTTAAAAAATTCTATCTCTAGTCAAAAAAAAAAAATCCAAAGCTTCTATACTAAAAAATGAAAATAAAAATGATAATGATCCGTGACAACACTATTTAAAATAAAAATAATACAACCAGTTGCATTTAACAAGTATACCAACTAGTCAGAAAAGTTGGTCTATTCTACTCAAGTAATTTAGCATTCTTTCTAATCATAATTCTATTTCATCTGGAATACATAACATTCACTATCTGTCCTTTAAGCCTGTTTAGCCTCAGGGAGATGGAATCCTTACCACAGCCACATTTTCAGCTGTAAATGCTGTCCCCGGGCAACACCATGTCATTTATTGGGAGTTTATACAATAGGATCAGCTACAGCAAGATAGCCACGAAATTAGCAAGTCAATTTAGAGGGGAAAACCGTTCCCCATTCAGTCCTATTCAGACATCTTTACCGCTCTCCAGGCCAAAACACATATACGTAATCCACTCACATATGTCAATTTCTGCACTGTGATCTTAACTGAACAATTTAAGAACTGTATGACTACAAATGGAAATGACACCTAAATATAGCACTTTTTTCAGTACTCAGAAGATGTTCACAATGTCTCATTTCAGTTTAATGTACCATACAAAAAACAAACATATATTACCGTATGCTATCAAATGCTGGACTGAAGATGTACCATAGGAAGCTAGCGAACCCTGGTTCTGTACACAGTAGATTATAGAATCAGAAAAATAACTATTTGAGAACTACTAACTAGAGTATAGCTATTACTTTGTGTCCTGTGGTTAAAACGTTATGGTCCTGGACAACGTGCTGCCTATGCTTATCTACAAGCAGTTCCAATCTGGCAGCCTTTATTTGCATAATCTGAGAGAACTAGACAACTCATGTGAGTGTGGAATGCTCATCTCTATCCATTCTAACTGGTCTATTAATCTGGCAGGAAAAATTGACAGAAAACTGGGAGATTTACCCTTTTGCTAGACACCTTGGTTCCTGTTGTCTAAACTAGTTATTATATAGCACTTAAAATCTTATCACGAAGATGAATTGTAACATCTGGATAAATTGGTAAAGAGTTAATTTTTATTATAGCTTGGGTGGGACACTACATTAGATCCTTAGCTGGCTGAGGTAAATCAGTGCCCTTTAGTCAAAAGAGCGATACCAAATCAAACTAGCAAACAATCTGGCCAGACAGATTTGAATAATTCTACATTCATAACGTTTCACTACTTCTACATGCACTACAGCAGATAAAGATATCAGTGTGACTAGCTATGTCTGGAAAGCATACATCTTTCCACAGCCTTTCTGTTTAGGTATATGCATAGAACACTAGAGGGCCACAACATGCCATACTTGTATTCCCATATCTCTGCCCCTACCCGTGTGTGTGTAGGGGGAAGGGGGGGCACAGAGGGAAAGAAATCTAGGACTGTGCCTACAAGCAAACATTGTGGCTTTTTAAAAAATATAAAGACTAGTTTATTTTATATAAACCTTTAGTTAAGGAAAGAATTAAGGATATAGCTATTTATTACACCAGTTAGGAATCAAAGATAAGTCCTGTTGTACAAATATGATCAGTACAACAACCCTCATAAGCATGGAGGAATTAATCTACAGAAATTCATGTCCCTCTTTACACAGGCTTTTAGCATTGGCTATTAATTCACATTTAATAAAAAGTTACCTTGTAGAGGCCAAAAAAGCCTAGATCCCGTAATACAGTGAGGGCACTAACTCGTGGACCCGTGGTAATTTCGCCTGCCACCTGCAATCGGATCTTGACAATTTCTAGTGGATTTGTGAAGATCACTTGAGAACCTCCAGCCTAAAAGTAACAGGGAAAGGGAAAGATGTGAACACACAAAATTATGAGCAGCAAGATCTTGTGGTATTCAAGAGAAAAGTTTCATTCCTGGTCTAGTCAGTTAAGCCATTAGAAATTATAGATTTTTAATAATAATTAGTTAATGCATAACAACCCACATGGTAAAACATCTACCCACACTTGATGTGGAAGATGAGGGAATGGAAAAGGGGAAAGATGTTAGTGGCATTATAGTACATCAAACAAAAACTAGCTCCATTGCTGTTAAAAGAAAACATTCAGCCACATCAATTTACACCATACTAACAAACCAGGAACGTTGTAAAGCAAGTAATAAAATGAAAGGAAGAATTAGTAACTAAGTAAAGAAAATGAGATCTGCCTGCTACTACTTAAACATGCTACTAAAGAGCAGGGTCTGGCAGGATCTTTCATAATTTTGGCACTGGTTCAGAGAATGCTAGAGAACATGTGAATTTTCAGCTACTGAATTTCCTATGCTTTGTAGAAGATACAGAACTTCAAAATTTGAATATTATCAAATGTCATTTTAGTCAGACTTCAAAAATCTGCATATCATTATCTGTGCCCAGGATTATTATTTTGTTGCAAAATATTAGTTATTTTGCAGCACTGCAACAAGTCTATTAATCACGAAACTAATTTAGTTATATACATATATATTTTAATATTTCATCAATTGATTTAAATCACTTGTAATGGTCTTTAAAATGGACAAGTATTTTAGGGTCTTCAATTCTGTTAATTTTATTCACAATAATTACTGCAGCATGCAGCCTTTTCACTTCGTATATATAAACAGATCTTGTTAAAGATTCATTCCTGCATCTTAGAAATTATAAAAAAGTATTACATTAAACAAAGAAATACAAAAAAGTATTACATTAATTTAGAAGAAGCAATATTACTCATTCAAACTCCAATCCACTCCAAGTTTTGCAAACTCTTCTTCCAACATGTACCAATGTACTTACAAGGAAAAAGTATTGTGTCCAGTACCACATTTTCATGAAAAGCAAAAACTAATGCAAAAAAAAATCAACAATAAAATAGCAAATACAACAAGGTATAAATAAACAGAGTATCTGAAGCACTATGGGGTACTCTGTTTGGGAGAAGGGCAGGAGAGGTTGTGCTTTTTTAAATTAATAATGGCACGCATTAACCATTTTCCAACAAAAAGTGTGCTGTAATTCTTTTTAACTAATGCACCAGAGAAACAGAAAATGGCATATGTAACTATTCTTGCCTACCGCTTAGACTGCATTTATATTGCGTGGTTACAAATTAAAGCCTTTACATAACCTCCAAAATATCCCAAATGTTTCCTATTTTGACCATAAAAAGCACGCTCTTCTGCAGCTCAACTGGTTTTGACTTTCAAATTGGCATAATTTAAGCTGCTTTTACCAAACTAGAATACTGGTATGGGTAAAACTGCTATTCTTGTTGGCACCTGAAATTTTTCAGTATGTACACTACTGCAGCATGCAACCTCAGTTCTGTATTTTAATAAGAAATACCCTTCAAACAAAATATTAGTGATAAAACAACCAGCCTGCTGCTATCTGTTTCCTCTCCATCCACATACCACCAAGAAATCAGGAAGCCAAAGTCTTATGGTGACTCAAACTGCTATTTCACATAAGCTTGACTTTGAGGCAACATACATACTATCACTACATGCAATTACACGTTGTTCATTTTGAAGAAAAAAACTGTACCTGTAATGTGTTATAATCATTTATGAATATGCATCATCACAGATTTTCTGACAAACACTGCTTAAGCTTGCCCCCTTTTCCTGCTTTCCATTCAGTTCCAGGGTTAACTATAAGCCAACGTTCCTGATTTTCATAAATCTTCAGCCCTTGCCACAATCTTACGTAAATTTTTCATGTTTAAAAGACATTTGCTCTTTTAGAACAATGATTTTAAAAAGTAGTAGAACATTTGTCATAGAACGCTATCTTATAACTAAAATTCAGACTGTTCCCATTTCTTTGTTTAAAGAGTAGTGAGATACATTTTGTTCCACATATATGAACTGATTTCGGTTTGTGCAAAATAAATTATTTTTCCCCACACCTATTTTCCTAGCAGTTCACTATGTCCTCACTAAGAGTACACATATTTCTTTAATTTGCACCAACAGGAAACCAAAAGATGACAAAATGGAAGTTCAATTTATAAAACTGAAAAAGGATGAGAAAACTCACTAGAATGTTTTGAATAATTTACAAATCCATAAAAAGAGACTGGAAAAGTATAAATCTAAATGCCAGAGCAAGGCTGTAGATTCAGTTCTGAAGAACAATGAAATATATGTGTAAAACAGATGTGGCTTTCTGTATACAGACATATATACATGGGACAAAGCTCTGTCTTGTGGTTAAAGTCACAGAGTTCCATGCACAACTTGACCACTTAATAACATATACGATTAGTGGCTCTGGACACTTACACTTCTTTTGTATCAATTTCCAGTCTGCAAAATGGAGATACTAATTAGCTTCCTCATACTGGGACATCTAATTTGTTAACATTTGTAAGTGGTTTGGGTATGTGTACAGTGCAATTCAACACCTGCAGATGGCCCATTTTAGCTGATTTAGGAGTGGGAGGCTCAGAGTAAGGGGGCTGTTAAATGGCAATGTAGACATTTGGGCTTCGGCTGGAGCCCAGTCCAGTAACTAAAGTCACAAGTGTATCCTGCCTCTCTTTATCCGGACCAGGTGAAACAAGACGAGCCTCTTTCATCTGTTTTCTCCAATACCTCAGAGTTGCTAGTACTATCTATTGATGGAACTCGCGGAGACAAAACTTTCATGAAAAATATCTTCCTGTCATTTTAGTTTGTAAAAATGGTCTGGGGCTTTCAATCAATTTTTTGTAACCTTTGCAGTACAAAGTTATTTTAATATTACTGGAGCCTGCACAAAAAAGGCAGACTTTGTAAACTATATGCTTAGTCTGAAATTATCAGAGAATAAAAAGCTATTAAATCCAACACACTCAAGCTTAATTCTCTCCCCTCTATGGGCACTATACAACATGTCCCTTCTTGGTAAACTTTATTAACAGGTTAATAGACATTTTGCTTTTCAACTATGCCCTCATAATGCCCACTTCTTTATTTAGAGTTAAAAACTTACCCACCTGGGGATTTCTGAATTTCCTTTCACTTCATTTAAATAGCTACTTACAAATGCAAATACCCTTAAGTAAAGAAAGATTCCTTTTCATGGATCCTAAGGCTCTTAAGTTAAAAATTCCTTCTCAACTAATGACGACTGGCCTTCTAAAGGCTGTTCTAATTACAGTATGTCAATACAAACCACAGATGGGCTCAGACTTCAATTACTGGACTGAAATTCTGCTCCTTTTAAAATCATATTTTAAATTGTATTCATCAGCCCATAAGGATGCTAATATAACAACATACTGTAAAATCAGCACAAATACCAATCATGCCATTTATGTCCTATTTCAGATAAACAGAAGTAACACTGCAGTAATAGTAGTAGCATCATCAGAGGAGCATGACCAGCATGTGGGAATTAATCCTGAAGGTGCTGTATAGAAAATTCTTTGCAAGATCTGCAAACTATAGTGTATTGCAATAATCCAACTAATGTAAAGACATAACTTATTTTTACTGTTTTTAAAGCATCACAAACTTACAACTTGACTGACTTTTAATGATAATATACACTAGTATTTATATTATTTGATGGAAGGCATGAGGACAACAGTTGAACATCTCCAAGATCTTAAGAATTATACTACACATTAAACATTTTATAGTCCTCTTGGTTTGTGCTTTCACATATGGACACAATATATAAAAAGTGCACTTTTAAAAATTCTGTGAGTTAATGTTTCTTCTTTACAGTCCCGCCCCCCCATCCTCCATTCCCGTAAGTGATCCTACTCGGATCTTGGGAGTTTATATTATCAGACCACCTCTCAATGGAAGTATAACCTTATACCAGGGCTACTCAACACACGACCGGCCCGTGGTGTGGTTTGGATTTACGTGGGGCTCAACACGCAGCCCACACACGGGAGCCAAAATAAAAAAGTAGTCAATATAATGGTCTTCTGTGGATATGCATTTTAGTAGTTAAATTCCTGGGCTGTCATTGCTCATTAAAAGTGCTGTCATATGGGTGGAAGTTGGGTAAATATTGCATTTTATTAATATCAGCAGAACTGACTTAAATGTGGCCAGTTTGTTCTGTAGTCTTGCCTTAATCTTTGCATTCATTCCTGTCAATGTGAAAGAAGCTATTTGCATATATATGCATGTATATACAAACACACTTAAATTGTGGCCCTTGGCATGTGCTGTGAGTGTCATTGTAGCCCCTGGGACTTCCAAAGTTGAGTAGCTCTGTCTTAGTGCAACTGGAGCTTTTTGCACCTATACGCTAAATAAGATCCACCTTCACAAACAGAAATTGCTAGGAACTCACTGAAAAGAATAAATGTAAATTCAAGCTTAACCTTGAGGAAGCAAGTTCTGTAGATTTGTAATGGACAAGATACACAAAGAGTGAGACAAAAGACAACACATGATCCTCATTCCATGTATGGGCAACTGAGTTTTGCCTGCAGTACCACAGACAGAACCACATACTGAATCTAAGATGTACCAAGTTCCAGTCTAGGGTCTTAATCAGTCTTACTCTCCTCCAAAGTCCTGTTTTACAAATACTTAAAAGAAATCAAATGAGTATTGCTATAAATGCTGCTACACTGGGCATCTTCTCTCCTATCTACTGGGTTTGAGAGGTCAGCACTGACTCAGATTACTGAAACAAAGACTTAAAAATGTGCCAAACAGCTAGGAGTCAAGACAAGACTTCAGGACATGACTTCATAGTGGCACCTGAGATAAGATTTTGGTGAAAACAGAACAAGCACCAAATAATTTCAGACAAACAGTTTATACTTTGAAAAGTGTCTTTTTAAAAAAAATGAAATATGTAATGAATGAAAAATATGCTATTTTTCACATTTTAATCTATATTTTTATAAAAATATTTTATTTATTGAAAACCAGAATTTTTCAGTAAACTGATTCCTGAAAAATCCAGAGGGTCAGCAGATGAAAAGTCTTGATAGCCATTTTGATATGTTGGATAGAAAGAACAGTTAATTTTTGTGGGGGAAAAAAGGATAAATTTCAAATAATGTAAAATGGAAATTACTTCACATTTTTATATGAAGTTTCTTTTCAAATCGCTCCAGGGAGATACTCCGACTGGTCAGCTCTTGACTTTACATGTTTGTCCTCTCCCAGCTCCTGAGAAGGGTAATCCACTTATCTCTTGGCAGGTAAAAAGGTAGAAAACTCTAGTTTTTCACTAAACACTGCTCACTGTATTCCTGGTTGTGATTGCTATCCACACCTCTGTATAGGTGTGGATAGCAATCTCCGGCAATGCAAACTGTATGCAGTACAAGTATATTTGCCATGAAAAGGTGCACAACACTTGGGATCACCACTACTTAGCTCACTCTGCTTATGACCGGACATTGATAAGCTCAGCAAAGGAGTCAGACTCATAACTACCAGGTAGAGTTACACTTTCCCAGTCAGCCTGTCCTTTGTGTAGTAGTTATTCCAGCTCTGGTTAAAGAAGGCTTCTAGACTGGCTAGCCCAGTGTCTCTCAACCTTTTTTTTTTTTTTTTTTTTATAAAGCGTCCCTTAAAAAAAAAAGTCTAAGTACCCCCAGTACCTACAGTTTTCAGACGCAAATTTTTTTTTCTACCATTGCAACACATTTGTTTAAACAACTTAATCGTAGTTGGGCGGGTGATGAAATTTTTGGGTGTAAAAAGTACAAAAATAATAAAGCACTGTAAAACTTAACACAGAAATTCAGTTTTCTCCAAATATCAGTTGCATTGATGTACCCCCCAGTCTTCTCTCGAGTACTCGTAAGGGTGCTCGTACCACTGCTTGAGAAACACTGGGCTAGCCTATGTGTCCAAGTTGCCACGCTGCAATCTCAAACACTTGAAGCCCCCTCAATATCCATAAGCAAAAATTGAGAAGTAAGTTTCCTCAGAGACTCACATTAAAACAACCCACAAACAGAATTGTAATTAGTCTGATCAAACACAGCAAAGCAGATTCCTGCTTGAATAATTTTGGAGACAAATAGATAAAAGTTGTTGAGATTTCCTTCACCCTTATTTCTTTAAAACATGGCTAAGCAGAAAATGATGGTTTATTCACAAAACTCTGACCAATGGAAAAACCAGTAGATTTACTATTTTCCATTAAACAGGTAGAACTGTTCTTCAGAAGCCTAGCCAAGAAATTAAAGTGGAGCCTACTTGATTAGTGTTATAAAAGCAATTAAGTTGCAGACCTGTCAAATATGTTAACATCTGGCTCTGCTTGCTGTACTTTTGTCTATTTTGACTACCAGTGGTATCATTTAATGATTTACAGACCTTCCATGCCTTAAGGCATTGTAGCTGTATTAAAACTGTAACCCATTATTTCTTGGTATTGTCACATTATAAATATCTTCCCATCACAATTAGATAACTGGATCTGAATTTCTGATTTGGAATTTTTTTTTTTAACTTTTATTAGTAAACTAAAAACTTCAGCTTCCTTAAAAGGGGGATTGGAAAGTGCAGTACAGTTAAACGTAATTTAGAACAATTCATATTTTGGGAGCTATAAAATACTCTGCCCATACAATAAGCTTCCACAATTGTTATTTTCAATATAGGAGTAAAACCATGTTTTAAATATTTAAAATATGCAGAACACTAAGCACATTCAATGAAAAATGAGATTTTCTAGTTCAAAAAGATTATATACTTTAGGATTTTAAACTATTTAACTACAACCATACTCTTCCCCCCCTGATTATTTTAAGATTTATGTATGAATTCTATTGCAAAAAAATCAGACTCTTGGGTACATCTAGACTGCATTCTAAAATCGAAATAAGATACGCAATTTGCGCTACACAAATTGTGTATCTTATTTTGATTTTATTTCAAAACAGGCTATTTCGAAATTTGCCGTGTCTACACAGTGCCAAATTTCAAAATAAAGCATTATTTTGAGACATCCTTTATTCCTCGTGGTACGAGGTTTACAGGGATGCCAAAATAGTGCATCCGTTATTTCAAAAATTATTTCAAAATAGTGGACGTGTATCTTGGATGTGGGGTAGCTATTTCGGGATACCCCGAAATAGCCTTGACGTCTACATGTATCCTGTGTCTTGGAAAATATACACGAAATGAACAAGCTTTAGAAAAGTACACACACACACACCCACCCACCCACCACCATTTTTTTATGCATACATGAACATGCTCTCCATGCTTTAAGAAAGAGAATTTAAACAAATGGGGCTGGGTGAAAAATTCAGTGAACTAGGAGAAAATCCAAAAATACAAGAAAAGGTGGCTTGGAATTCCTCATCTGGTCTCTAAGGAAAAATATACACCATAAACTCTCCCTCTAGTCTAAGACTTTCTGCTTCAATGGCCTCTATATAATATTATGTTACTTTATACTGCCACCACTCTAACACAACACCTAAAAACTAAGGTTGGTTGAACAATTAATTGAAAACAACTCAAATGTAACAGTTTTAAAGCACATCTGGCTTTACCAAATGGTGCCTCTAAAATCTGAGTCTTGATCTAGATATATGTTCTGGAAGTTAATATTTATATATATATATATATATATATATATATATATATATATATATATATATATATATATATATATATATATATATATATATATATATTTAAAATGTATTTATACACAATAAGTCTCAGAAAGAGACCATATTCTTCACAGCTAAATTTAAGTTATGGAACTTTTTAATAGTTGGATCTTCCACAGCTCCTCCTTAAACCAAAAAAGTGAATGTTGGGTTTTTATATGCATGTGCAACTCCTACTGACACTAATGGAAGTTGTATGCACGTATTGATGGGAGAATAGACCTCTTAGAGTTAATCTGTTAAGAGTTCAAAAAAGTGTGCTCCATTTCCTTTCAAAGTTAATATCAGCAATCATAAAGAACACCATTATTTCTCTAACTACCTAAATACACTGTACCAGAACTTTTAGCATTAACAAGAATGAGGCTGTTCTATTTTCTCTGACACGCACATTTTTTTCCTTGGCATATTGCTCTAAGTTTCTTTTTATCCATAACCTAGATTTCTCAGCCAAATAAAATACATTGAAATGACACCTTTAGTTTCCATTAATTTATAGTTAAGACTAAAGATCTCTGGATTCTTGCAGGCAAAACATCCAAGAGGGTTGTGATTACCTGGAGAGAATACATAGCTCTCAAGGACACATCTCTGGACTCATCTTTATTATCTTCAAAAACAAAAACAATATTTTAAGTAATAATATTAAGAATTTGCAGTTGATTATTTGTCAGAACTTCCACAGAGTGTTAGTGTATTTACCTTTTATAAATTATTGCTAACTAGAATTTTGCACATTTTGAAGTGAAGCAAATCCTAAAATCCTGTAACATCTAATTTTTATGTCACATGGTAGAATTCCAGGTGTAGTATGTCTCAACTTTATTATTATAAACATAAAACTTCTATAAATATATATCTAAATCTGTCACAACAATTTAAATAAAAGCAAGTTGTATGGAAGCTGTAATTGTATCGAATTCCATTATTTAAAATCGGACACACAGATTTGTTGGGAGACAGTGCATACTTGAACACTAACGGAAGAACAATATTTTGCCTTGTAGTGCTTCTTACAAAATATCAAGCTACTGATTTATACGGGTGATTATATTAGTATATGGAAGGAGTTTAGAATATTGTATAGATGTTTATTTTAAGTCATTGTTTATTTTTCCTATTCTTGCTAATAATCCAGTGACCAACTATTCCTGTTTTTTAATATATTTGATTTTCAATACTT
Organism: Pelodiscus sinensis; assembly: GCF_049634645.1. NCBI lineage: Eukaryota > Metazoa > Chordata > Testudines > Trionychidae > Pelodiscus > Pelodiscus sinensis. The sequence goes on along the minus strand of NC_134712.1, from coordinate 210,960,100 downwards.
GAATCTCTGCCCCGTACTTCCAGGGTTAACACAAGTTATTCATTTTGTCATCACTTCATTTAAAAAGAAAGCTAATATATATGCAAGAAAGCAGAATATTCACATCTCAACGTTTTATGACACAGACATTGTTTTAAAGAAAGTCAAACTTTAAATAACAATGCAACTGGAGCGTTTACTCTGATTACGACCTGAGTGAGAGAATGATTCATATTACTGTACCCAAGCAATTGCTTAATGTCTTAACCAGTATCAGCTTTAAGTAGCTATGCACAATATGAATAACCATTTTTCAAAATAAAATTGGCCTTCTACATTTTGTTGGTCCTTTTCAGTTAATACTGTGGTATATCATTAAAGCAGGATGGCCTCAGATGCCAATAACTTTCTCTGGAACAGTTACCAATGTGAAGTAACTTGAAAGTTGGGGGAAAATGTTTTCTCCTAGAAGCTTCAAGAATATTACTACATACTATAAAAGGAGATCAGCCTCTGTCACCCTGTACCTAGCAGTAAAACTTATCCCCTTGTCATGGTTTCCGTGCAGGTAGCCACAATATTAGGCCAATTACATGGTTTTGCATTCTAAAAGTTGAGGACTTTAACTAATATTTTCTGCATAAGCTTTAAAAGATCTGAATTGCAGGCCCAAAGTACCATCGGACACTTTACTATGTCTCAGAAATGAAGATTTGTAATACTGTAAAGGACTATAAAGGATTCTCAAAATTCACAGATCAAAATAGGAGTATCAAATATGTAAAGACCACCTCTCTTCATTCCTGTCAAGCACAATGCAAATTACAGCCTTAATTATATATTAATAAGTTATAATAAACAAGCAACCGTATAACCTTATAATAGTAGGATGCCTTATAAATGAAGAAGCAGAATTTAATGCTTCTGATTCAACAGAGTGACTTATACTTCAATTCTCCTTAAATTGTATAAAATAATCTATAAAGGTTATAGTTTTCTTTTAATTGTGTTCTAGGAATTTTTTTTGTTTTCTTTTAATTTTAGACAAACTACCACTTTCATCTTCACATAATAAAAGCTATGAAACAGGCTGTTAGCTGAACTAAATAGCATGAGGTCATGAAGCAAAGATCTTTGTGCATTTTTTTTGCAGGGGAGAAAACAGTTTACAAAACAGAAAAAGGCTTGTTCAATGAAACAAGCAGCTTTGGTTACAAGTGCAAAAGTCAGCCATGTGTACTAATTCTCAGTAATTATGATGCAAGGTGAGCTCTCCAGGGACTTAAAAGTCAACGCCTAGCAATGGTTGGCCGAACAGCAGAGTGGAACTGCTCATGTGACACCAAACCCTTGAAAGCCCTTTGTATTACTAAAGGGACAAGTATATCTACAGAGCTGCTTGGTCCTTCCACTGTGCTTGGAAATGGAAAAAAAAATATTCAGGTTTATTAGATGAAAAAGTGTAGAAGTTCCTAGTTGATCAAAGAATATAGACTTAGATATAAGAGAAGGTGACCATTATTTTTAAATGTAAAAATATCACCCGTCTATAGTTGAGGTTTGAGCAAAATTAATTTTAATTAGCTGTCCTCCTCCAGGGTCAATTATGACATTCTTGGAATCCTGTGAACATCTGTAGGATAATGATTATCAATAAGCTATAACAGGTGTTTGAGATACTATATACCACTATCTATTTGCCTCCCAAATGATATTAGCAATGTTTTTTACAGATGCAGAAGACAAGGGTGGGCTTTTCCAAATAACTCACTTTCCTTCCATTCAAGTCAGTAGCTAGTCATCAGTGCTAAATACAATCCGTGCTGTAAGTTTGAAGTGGAGGCACAAATATAAAAAAATGAGACCACCTGCAGGAAGACGATACAAGTCACAACCTATCTATCTGGCACTAAACGGTACCCGTAAGTGAAACACTTCAATTAAAGAAAACTCAAAGTATTCTACCACCACATCTCTTGCCAGAACTTTATGCAGAATCTCAATTATCTTTATATTTCAAATGCCAACTGGGATAATCCAACATTTACAGCATGTTTAAAAATAAGTTCCAAGCAATCTTCCTCTTAAAGATGATCCTTAGGTTACAATGAACTATTGAAAAAAAGTCTTGCTACGGAATTCTCATAAATGACAGGGTACAGTGAAAGAACCAGTGTTAGCTGCACAACATAAAAAAATTAATCTGCCAATAAAACAAATCTAGGTTAAATTAGTGTAGTTTCATGTTGAAAAGATGCACTGAATTCTCTATGACACATGCACACAACTACAATTTTTCTAAATGGGAGGAGCAAGCATTTTTGTATTCACAAGTACTTTATTGCATTTTCCCTTTGGTTATTCTCTGCTTTTATTTGGATCTTTAAAGGCCCACATTCTTTTTTTTTTCATGCTCCTAAAGTTACAGAACAAGGGGATCCTACCTGGCAGTCTACAACAGGTCAGTGATCAAACAGAAGCAGCAGTCAGACAGCAGCCAAATCCTGCCTCATCTCATGAGAATTACAGAAAGCCAGGACTTCTCAGTCTGTACTACTACATTCAAACAACTCTCCCTGAGGCTCAGATAATCGTAACGTGCTCTTTGCAAGCACATACAGCGTGAAGCTCTGCACTACTGATGTTAAAATAGAATTATTTGTTTTGTTGTTGTTCTTCAACATAATTTTCAGCAGATAAAAACTTCTTTAAAATGTGACCTCATCTGTCTTATGACAGCAGAAACTAAGTTAGATTGAAAAATATACCAACACTGCTTCTGCCCCAGTGATCAAAGCCAGTTTAAATAAACAGAGTTCTTTATCTTTAAAGTGCACTAGTCTTTGAACAAGAGTTCATTTTACTTAAAGAATTTATATTCGCTTGAACAAAATCAAATACACTAGATAAACTGAGATATAGCATGACTAGATAGAACTAAATCAAAGTGTAAAATATGGTCATTTGCAGAATGAGATGCAGGTTGTTCATTAAGATACTATTCTCTGCAAGGGAGACAGTCTTTTAGTGTATAGTGGGTTTTAAATACAGCCTACATTCAGGAATGCATTATGCAGTAGTTAACACAGCCTACGTACGTCTCCTACAAATGCAAGGAAGCATGAGTACTTTTTGCCATATGCAAAGACAGTATCACTGCAAAAAGTTAAAATTAGTGGGCGCAAGAACACATCAGGAGAAAAATGACATTGCGCAGTGGGTTCCACAATGAAATAATGCACTAATTATTAACTTCTGGAAAGGTTAGTATGAATCCTATTTAGGCCATATACTGCAGCCAATGTGGCTTTATTAAAGGAAGCAATTTTAAGATGTGAAGAATTATACAAACTCATTAAAAGACAAGAAACAGAGAAATGTTTTACCTTCCACATCAAGAACTGGACTACCTAGGGAAAAACTAAGTTGCTCTAGTAGATTCTGTCCTTGTACTGGATCTGTGGTAAAGCTGAAACCTTAGTCCACAAAATTAAATCTTATATAGTATACATAAATCTCTCCCAAATGTAGGCAATGTAAAGAAGATACTTACACAACCGCCAGCAAGAATCTCTGCTGCCAGGGGGACAGAATGATCTTTGTTCATAAATTTGTCTCTCACAAAATCATTAACCTTAAAAACAAGAATTTAGGAAAGCTGATAAATAAGGAATGAGAAGCACATACTAATTATAAATTGTGTTATTAAAAATGTAAATAAATCCAGATATTAAATAAAATCTTATATAGTATATGAAATATTTTAAATCTTGGTGTTGTACTCTTTTTCAAATAAACACAGTATTTTAAGGATATATGAAATAATCATAAGCTTCCTTAAGAGACTCCAAAATGGTAATTGAAAGCCAATGTAAAATTGGATTTCAAAATGCAATACTTTTTTACAGCAATGTTAGCTTAATGAAAAAGAAACATCACTGGCTTTTGTGTATAAACAATGCATTTTGATTACATTATAATGAGAAATTCTTTAATGCCTTCAAAATTTTCAGAAAATTTAAAATTATATGAGTTAAAAAACAAGTAATGTACATAATAAGAATACATGCAAACAGGATTCTTTCATAACAGAGTTACATTGTATGCAAGCATTATTTTATATTAAATCTAGGAATTAAACACAACTGCAGGGAAAAAAATGTTATTCCTTTATGAGAACAAACAAAACCCAGGCCTGCACTACTTCAAAACAGAGCAATAAAACTAGTGGGTTAGCGACACTTTAAACATTTTGAATTAAGCCCCCAAATGATAGGTTTAATCAGCCCGTTTTCAGAAATACAAGCATGATGCTAGTATTCCACTTGCAGTGCCCATGGTTGAGAAGTGAGCAATTGCCATTCCCTTTGGAAGTAAAACTTCATTTAACAAAAAGCATGGAATATATTCTAACACATTAAAGCACAAAAACCCTGCATCTCCCTCATTGGAAATTCAGACATAAAAATGATGGCTAAAAGCTAGAACCCCCACTCTGAAACTTACAGTAAGTTTTATGGCCTTCTCAGGGGCTACTCCCAGTAATTGTGGTAAAAGACCTGTAAACACAAAAAGAGAGCTTAAATGTATTAAATAACTTAGCATTAGCTAAACAAATCAACGGCTATATGCAAAGATCACCACACAGAAACGAGGGCAATTTTCTGCTATTATATTTAATGAGTACTTAAACATTCCATTTCAAGAACAAACTTCTCACTGCCACATGAAATCAAAGCAACTTCCTATCCATATTTTAGTTACTTTGCACTTAAACTAATATTAAATGATTTAAGAAATGTATGTACCAAGACAGGTTTACTAAAATAATACTGGATTCTGCTCTACACATCAAAATTTGTTCTGTTATTTCTTTAGGTAAAAGTTCAAGATCATTCGGCAGAGGGAAACAAATTATCTGCATTTGAAAATTAGGAAAATAAAGCATTTTGGGGACATAAAGTAACAATATAAGGTGGAAGGAGCTAAGAGGATATGAAAGAAAATAATGCAAAACAGCCAAACATGTACAACCGCATTCTTAAGTTGAGTAATTTGTCTAGAGAGGTATAACTCCCCAAAAGCTTAGACAGGGAAAGTTGTATTATTTAGCTACCACTATATAGAATTTCTGATTTCTCTGAACAGAGCTGCACTATATAGCTGGAGCTGAGAGTCACTAGTCAGCACAGCTTTATTGAGTTAAAGTGAACAATCTATTTTTGGGAAAAAAAATCTGAAATGGTTTAAAGAAGATACAGAACCTTACAGCCAGGATATGGGGAGAGAATGCTGGCTCAATGGAGCACTGCATAGTGAAAAGAGAATGCAATTTACAGCACTATTTACATATTTACAGCACTATTTACATACTATTTACAGGAGCAAGCCTGAAGTACTTCAGTATTTTACTAAGGATGTTAAGGAGCAGTTATCTGACTAATTGTGTAGTCGATAAGGGGAGCCGTTCTGCAGAGTTGCAACGGGAGTAGCTCCCGAAGCCAGGCAGCTCTTGTAATGCAGCGTCCACAGTGGTCCAGGACTAGCATGAACTGGGATGGCTTGGTCCCAGCTTGCGCCAGGTTCAGCAGCCCGTGTTCATGTAGTGGATGGGCGGGGGGGGGGGGGAAAGGGGAGCAGCTCCCCGTTGGGATCCCCTTGGACAGGGGCTGCTGCTGGAACAGCCTCTGCCCATAGTGAGCCTCGGGCCGCTGCGGGCAGAGTTTGCTTCCTGGCAGCATCCCATTATCCCACAGCCTGCTGCCTCTGACAAAGGTATCAAGGGGGAGGAGAGCTGGCAGCAACGTGGTGATGGTGCTAGGGGGAGCCAGCTTTTAAGCCGTTTCCCCCCAGCACTAGCTCCTGTTTAACCCCCCCCTTGCTGTCTCTCATACGGAGGCAGCAAGGGGGGGAGCGAGCAGTTGAGGACTCAACTACTCGCTTACATCCCTATAATTTACACAGTACTTTTAGATAAAATTACACTAAATCTAATATGTGCTAGTCTCATGTTTGGGTGAAGAGGCTTCAACTATAGTTATATGTTTAAGGAGACTGCCTGCCAAAGGGCTTTTTTGCCACCAAACTAGATGTTTAGATGTCAAATAGAATGAAAAATACATTAATCTGACCTATAGATATTTTTCCTGTCTTGCACCAATCCTCCATCTTTTCTGGTTGCTACTGACATTTGCTACAAATAGTATCATTTGGCTTGTTGTTTCAGAAGCAGTTGAACTATATTCTGCAGTTCAAGATAAGAATGAAAAGGACTAGTCAACCCCCCCACCTCTATTTTCAAAACAGACTCCCGAGCTGACTCTGGGCTCCCGAGCTGACTCTGTGCGCTGCTGCTCTGAAATGCTGGGTGGAGCCCGGATCAACTGGGGACTCCCTCGCTGACCCTGTGAGGAGTGCCAGCTTTGAAGAGGAAGTGCCCACTGAAGAGGAAGTGCAGCACGGAGCCTGGGGCCAGCATGGGACTGAGTCCACCACTATCCCCAGGCTCCATGCAGGCGCTTCCATTTTGAAATGCTTTTCAAAGGTGGAACGCGGAAGGGCCTATTGACTAGTTGAGTAGTCAATGGAAATTCCATCTACTGCTTGACTAGTAAATGAATCGCTAGTTAGCATCCTTAGTTCAAGGAATGGTGTCTATATATTTGCAAATGGTGTCTATGTATTACTACATGTACATTTCTCCACATAAATTAATTATATTAAAAAGAGGTAGAGTTATATTGTTGAACAGTCAAACAAACAAAAAAATTGAAATGCTGTAACTGCATGAAAAGCTTGCCCCCAAAATGGGAAAAGTTTGCAAAGGAAAATTGTCCTCACTTGGCTGAGGAATTCTAAATTTTGAAAATTTCCAATCAGTTCTAGTGGCATGTGCAACCTTAACTCTGACTTCTATGCAAATGCATTAGGATAATGATCACACAATTAATTACTCCTTTTCCAACAGGACCGCTGCGCCTCATTCAGTCAGTAGTGCAAAATGAATGGGGCTGGAAAACATACTGAATAAGACTGAAATCTAACAATCCATGCTTTATTTTGGGCCTGATTCTATTTGCAATCATCACTTTATAAACCTAAAGTAAATCTGAATTTACTCCAGCGTAAGAGTACATTTGAATTTTCCTGAATAGCAGATGGATGCACATCTCACACACTCCACCTCAAGTCCAATTAAGTCAACAGAAAAACTCCCACTGACTTTGATAGACATATGGAGAGACGAAAAATATTGGGGACAGGAACCAGTGTTAAAAGCTGAGTCCCCCAGCACAAGCTTTGCAGAGCCGCTTGCTCCTCCCGACATTGCTGCCACTTTTAGAAGCAGCAGCGTGTGTGTATGTGACTGTGGCGGGGGACTTGGGGTCCCCATGGAAAGAGGCTATTCCAGCATCCCATGGAGCAGCCTCTGTCCCCAGTGATCCTGAGCCTGCCGCAAATGGGCTGCTCCGCACTGGAACAGCATCTGTATGTGAGGAGCTCAGAGCCCACACAGACAAGGGCTGCCGCCACCCTGTGCTACTGCCTCTGTATCAGAGGCAGCAGTGCAGGAAGTCATTCCCATCCCCAGGGACTATGGAATAGTCATGTAACCGCTAAAATTTGAACCAGTTACATGCTATCTAACATCCCTATTTCACACCAGGCTTTATTTTTCTTTGTTCAGTCTCAGATAACTATAACAAACAGAAAAAACTAGGCGGGAAGACCTAGTGCTCAATCTACATAAAATGCTTGAAGCCCTTAATACAGAGTTGGCAACAGAATACTACAAACTTTCCTATTACATGATTTACACCAAACACCAGACATTATTAGAGTGGGTTTACACTATTACTTTGTACCCAAATTTGTACCCAAATGCAAATTTGTAGAAAATGAAGTTTCTATTGTAGAGATTCCATTTCATGACACATGTAAATTCAACATGGTGACCAAAAGGAGTTACTAAAGCCTATAGATGAGACGTGTGATGATATTGTGGCATTGGAAATGACATCTTTGGAATTCAGAGAAAAATCAAGTCCCTCTCATTTGTGGTCAAAGATCCAAGTCTCTCTTACCATCTCAGTAGAATCATAGAATACTAGAACTGCCAGGGACCTCGAGAGATCATCAAATCCAGTCCCCTGCCTTCACAGCAGGACCAAGCACTATCTAAATCATCCCTGATAGATGTCTAGCCAACTTGTTCTTAAATATCTCCAGTGATGGAGATTCCACAATCTCCCCAAGCAATTTAATCCAGTGTTTAACCATCCTGACAGTTAGGAAGTTTTTTCCTAATGTCCAAGCTAAGCCTCCCTTGCTGCAATTTAAACCCCTGGCTTCTTGTCCTATCCTTAGAGGACAAGGAGAACAATTTTTCTTCCTTCTCCTTGTGACACCCTTTTAGCTAGTTGAAAACTGCTACATGTTTAGTTTTGAAAAGAGGTCTGAGAGGGGACAAGTCCAATTCTTTCAGCTTCTTCTCATAGCTCATGTTTTCTAGACCTTTAATCATTTTTTGTTGCTCTTCTCTGGACCTTCTCCAATTTCTCCACATTTTTCATAAAATATGGTGCCCAGAACTGGACACAATACTCCAATTAAGGCCTAATCACTGCAGAGTAGAGCGGGAGAATGACTCCTCGTGTCTTGCTAACAATACTCCATGCATCCCAGAGTCATGTTTGCTTTTTTTTTGCAACACTGTCACACTGTTTACACACATTTAGCTTGTGGTCCACTATGACCCCATATCGCTTTCTACAGTACTCCTTCCTAGACAGTCACTTTCCCATTCCATACGTATGAAACTGACTGTTCCTTCCTAAGTGGAGTATTTTTCATTTGTCCTTAATAAACTTCATCCTATTTACCCTCAGACCAGTTTGTCCAGATCATTCTGAATTCTGACCATAACCTCCAAAGCACTTGCAACCCCTCCCAGCTTGGTATCATCTGCAACTTTAATAAGCGTACTCTCCATGCCATCATCTAAATCGTTGATGAAGATACTGAACAGGTCCCAAAACAGAGCCCTGCGGAACTCCACTGGTTATGCCTTTCCAGCAGGATTGTGAACCATTAATAACTACCCCCTGAGAATGGATATCCAGCCAGTTATGTACCCACCTCATAGTAGCCCCAGCTAGGTAGCAGTTCCCTAGTTCATTGATAAGAAGGTCATGCAAGACCATGTCACATGCCTTACTAAAGTCTACAGCCCACTGCTTCTTCAATAGCCACAAAGCTTGATATCCTATCAAAGAAAGCTATCAGATTTGACATGATTTGTTCTTTACAAATCCATGCTGGCTATTTCCTATCACCTTATTATCTTGCAGATTTTTGCAGATGAATTCCTTTATTACTTGCTCCATTATCTTCCCTGGCACACAAGTGAGGCTGACTGGTCTGTAGTTTCCTGGGTTGTTCTTATTTCCTTTTTTATAGATGGGCACTATATTTGCCCTTTTCCAGTCTTCTGCAATCTCTCCTGACTTCCATGACTTTTCAAAGATGGTAGGTAAAGGCTCAGACACCTGCTCTATCAGCTCTTTGAGTATTTTAGGATGCATTTCAACAGGCCCTGGTGACTTGCAGACATCTAACTTTTTCAAGTAATTTTTAACGTTCTTTTTTTTTTATTTTAACTTCTAAACCTATTCCATTTCCACTAGCACTCACTATGGTAGGCATCCTGTCACCATCCATCTTCTTGACGAAAGCCAAAACAAAGACGTCATGAAGCACCTCTGCCATTTCCAAGTTTCTTGTTATTGTTTCTCCCTTTTTACTGAGCAATGGGCCTACCCTGTTCTTGGTCTTCCTCTTGCTAGTATATTTGTAGAACATCTTCTTGTTACTCTTTATGTCTCTAGCTAGATTTATCTCATTTTGTGCCTTTGCCTTTCTAATCTTGCCCCTGCATACCTGTTGTTTGCTTATATTCATCCTTTGTAATTTGACCTAGTTTCCACTTTTTATATAACTCCTTTTAGATCATGTAAGATCTCTTGGTTGATCCAAGGTGGTCTCCTACCATACTTTCTATCTTTCCAATGCCGTGGAATAGTTTGCTTTTGAGCCCTTAGTAATGTCCTTAATAAAGTAGAAAGGGTATTTCCGCAATGGCACAGAAGTAGTACTTACCAGTGCTCATTATAACTGATATCTAGGTGCCTTTCAAGTGACACCATGCCAATTATCTATAGGACTGAATTCTCTTTAAAGTTAATGCTCTCTTTACATCCACAAGATGGTGTAATTTATCCTTATCTGAGATTGGTGGTTTAGGACATGGTATTTCTGCTCCTTTAAAAACTGGAGTGGAAATAAAAATATCTCTATTTGCTCCAGTGAATGGAAAAATGTGGTCTGTTGAAAAAAATATCCAGAATAGGGTCTGGAAGACCTAGTCACTTGTCTGGCATTACAGTATACATAGTGTCTAATGCCCAACTATCTTAATTCTGACTTGAATAATTGCTATGTTAACACAGAGTTTAGACTACTGAAGTTTCCTTTGCTAACAGACATCTCTGAGTACTTCATGGTACAATAAAGCACTTCAGTTATTGAATAGTGACACACATGTGCCACTTTAACTTTAAATATTGAATTTACAGGTTACTATCAACAGTAGCATGAACTGACAGGTTGGGGTTTTTTTGTTTTGTTTTGTTCTAGTGTCTACAGTGGAGGTGAGTATAATGAACTGTACATTTGTTCCTCAAATTCCGGTCATCCCTCTCAGTATCCAAACATAATTGGAACCTCTATAAACTTCCCCTCTGCTCCCAAACTTTTCCTGTGTTCTTCTTGTCATACACCTGGCATCAAGGTAGCAGCCAACAGCCACTGCAAGTGGCTAGAGGAGTTCAAAGTTTTTAAAAAAAATACCATCTATAGTCATCTTTAAAAATGGAAGAGAGTTATACCGGGACAAACTTTAAACAAAGTGTTTGTACAAAATGAAGTTTACTTTGCCAGCAAATTGCTTCTACAATGACAATGTTGCTCAAAATAACCCATGTTCTCCTCCTGTTTAATCCTGAAATGATATCATAATACTATATTTGGGACATTAATAATGTCAACCTAACTGCAAATTCACCCATTCAGCATTTACTTCAAGATAAAGAAGAAGATGAGTTGTGGTGGTGGAAGTTCATAAACGCAGTATTACTTGCCCCAAACTGGCAAATAAAGCAAGACTGGTCAATGCACAAACAATGTGACGAGCAAAACATGTTTCTCTTTCTGGAGACATAGCTGATGATTTTCCCAATTTGAAATTCCTTGTGTTAGAGTGGTTTACACAATTGCTCAGAAGAAGATATAATGGAATACTCACAGCAGCACCTTGATGCTGCCAATTTACTATTTTGGAAATGCAGGTATAGCACCTTTACACTAGGAAATTAAATTATGTTTTTCAACTATTAAGATGGGCATTTTCTAAGGTTTTGGTTTCTAGAAACCTCTAGTAAGCAGAAAATATTTGTTAGCACTCCCTACTGAATTACTATACTTACTCAAAGAACTGGTAGTAATGTAGCTATAGAAGCATTAAATCTCCATTGTGTTTAAACTACATAATCAGTGTTTTATAGAGGAGTTAGTTAACCAAAATACAGTAATTCAAAGCATACATTGCAGCAGTGCTGCTCAAACTTGTCTTGTTGCCTTCCTGTTGCCCCCAAAATGAAACCTATTTTTGCCCCTCCTCCCATTAGAACCCAGTCAAGGATTCTTCAGCAGACCAATTGGGGCTGAAGATGGAGCAGAAGGCTGAATGAGGGATGTGGAAGGAACTGGTCTATGGGTTTAGAGTGAATAAGGGCAGAGCTGGCCCATGTTTGAAAAGGGAATGAGGGCAGGATGTCACTCTGGCTGGGAGTGAAGCTGCAACTGGATGCAGTTCCCTCCTTGCCCTCCAGGGGGATTGGCCTGCGACCCACCATATGCCCACTAAATATTCCTCCATTCACCATTGGGGAACACACTTCACAATCAGAGAAGCAGTGTATTACCAGGAGAGTGTATAGCAATGCCTATTAGGAGTAACACAAGGTAGGTAAAGTAACATTTATTGGATCAACTTCTACTGGAAGACAGTATGAGCTTTCAAACTACATAGAGCTCTTCCTCAAGTCTACACCATCACTGTAAACTTATTATGGTTGTCTAATACTTTCTATTATCAAATAACGAATAGTCCTGCAGCACCTTTGAGACTAACTATATATACATATGATTAGAAGTGGCGCTCATGATACTACATATTAGTCTGTAGCAGAGACTAACATGGTTTCACCTCAGACTTTTTCTTCTGATTGTTTTAAATTGCTCATAATTTTGTCAAGATGTAATCTTACTGTAATCTGAAATTTTCTATAGTTCATGTCTGCCTTAGGTTGAATTTCTTACAGGAAGTCTGACCGAAAGCAAGAGTTGTTTCCAGAAATGAGGTTCAGTCACTACAGTATCTAGTATGTTTATTCTAAAAAGATAGGCAAAATCAACTTCAATCCAGGTTCCACTTCCTATGAGGGCAAAATAGGAAATGAAAGACAATCTTCACTGATAGGTGTCAGCAGTGCTTTTCTTGTAAGAAAAAAAGGTGCCGGTACATCCAGAAGATAAACAATTTATTTTACCTGTGTGCTACTGCTAGAAAAACTTCCACCACATGTACCAGTTTTTTATTACCTGTGACTACCTATCCTAACTTGAGGTTACACTATTGATGTTTTTTGCTTTTTGTGTAACTACTAGACTACTGCATTCAGTTGGATTCTGAGTCACAGCCATGACTGGCAAGATAACAAGGGCTGATATAGATACAGGCAGTCCCCGGGTTACGTACAAGATAGGGACTATAGATTTGTTCTTAAGTTGAATCTGTATGTAAGTCGGAACTGGCGTCCAGATTCAGCCGCTGCTGAAACTGATCAGTTTCAACAGTGGCTGAATCTGGACGCCAGTTCTGACTTACATACAGATTCAACTTAAGAACCCCAGGCATCCCCAAGTCAGCCGCTGCTGAAACTGATCAGCAGCTGATTCCAGGAAGCCCCAGGCAGGGGCTTCCTGTAGTCAGCCACTGGTCAGTTTCAGCAGCTGCTGACTTGGGGACGCCTGGGGCAGAGCAGCTGGGGTGCTGCTGGGTTGGTCCAGTAGCGCCGCCGCTCCTCGGCGCTACTGGACCAACCCAGCAGCACCCAAGCTGCTCTGCCCCAGGCGTCCCCAAGTCAGCCGCTGCTGAAACTAACCAGCAGTGGCTGAATCAGGACGCCTGGGGCAGAGCAGCTGGGGTGCTGCCGGGTTGGTCCCGTAGCGCCCAGAGCGGCGCTACGGGACCAACCGGCAGCACCCCAGCTGCTGTACCACAGGTGCCCGGAGCAAAGCCGCGGAGCACGGGGGCAGCGGGACAGCCCAGACGCGCCGTGGCTGTCCTGCTGCCCTCGGGCTCCGCGGCTTTGCTCCCCGTCCCCCTGGTCTGCAGACCAGGGGGACGGGGAGCAAAGCGGCGGAACACGCGGGCAGCCCAGACGCATCTGGGCTGTCCGCCGCCCGCGTGTTCTGCCGCTTTGCTCTGCTTTGCTCCCCGTCCTCCTGGTCTGCAGACCAGGGGGACGGGGAGCAAAGCAGAGCAAAGCCCCGGAGCACGCGGGCAGCAGACAGCCCAGACATGTCTGGGCTGCCCGCGTGTTCCGCCGCTTTGCTTCCTCTCCCTGGTCTGCTGGAGGACCAGGGAGAGGACCAGGGAGAGACCAGACTCGGGGACTGCCTGTATATAAAAGATGACAATCTGCATTCCGTGGACAACTAGTGATCAGTGAAACACGTGCTGAGGGTCCAAGAAGAGCAGGATGTTCACATGGTATTGGCTTTCCTCCTTGTTTTCAGTCAAGGAAACAGACCAGATGGGAGGGTGCAATAAAATGAAGAACAAAAGCAGATGGTTTGATTAACATTTTGTCAAAGATTACAAGACACTAGAGGGATATCAAAGCTCTTCTATTAAGTTTTCCCTGTAAGCAAATTGCTGTGGTTGCCACACCTGTTTTATGCAATTGTAGATAGGGCAGGTGGTCTATAACTTTGTGCATGGAGGGGGAAAGAGGCCTCCAAGTCAACTTCTCTATTAAGATGTACTTTTTACTATGAACAAGTTTGCAGAGCCCTAATTTAGAATAGACCTGTCTCTTAATATTAGGAGCAAAAAGTCTGACCAAAGATATTTAGACTACACAAGCATAAAACAGGCCTAGAATGTCAGCTTTTTCCTTTTTCATTCAAGTCCTAACAACAGGGACTGAGGAATTCAGGTTGGCAGAAAACATTTTTTGGTCATATATCATCACAGCACATATTTGGAAACTGACCTCTGTACAGTCCAAAGAAGCCTTCATAACGCAGCACTTTCTTAAAGCAATCAAAGCTGTTTTTGTACATAAGTTCTCCCACAAATGACCCAGTAGAGCGCTGATTTTGCATTCGAGTTTTCACCAGATCAATTGGATATACTGCAGTGGCTCCAACAGCTGCAAACATAATTTGATACGTGGAAAAGTGTTATTTTGCATACAAGGTATTGATTAACTGTACTAGATACAATATATGCTTATACCTCAGTAGTAACTTGAGTCTCTCTCATCTGCTGGTTCCATACAAGGATGTTACAATTAATTTTAATTAAACAGGTATCATCATAGTCCTTCCTCATCAGAAAACTCTCTCTTATGAAGCTAGTCTGGTGACAAACCAGGCAGAAAAAACACCAATAGATCTCTGATCACTTGCAGGTACAAAAGAAATTATACAAAAGGTTCCTCAACTCTCATAGTTATGGCTCAAAAAGAAAGATATATGAATGTGAGAGAGTGAGAGTGAGAGTGAGACAGAGAAAACATGAAGATTAACATTCTTCCACTTATCCATGACTAACCTCCAGCAACTGAACCCAGGGCAAACCTGTAGGCCGATTCTGCTATCTGGATGAGAACAGGGCGAGAAACATCACCTGGAGCTTTCTGCAAGGGTATGATTTGGGGTGGGGATGGGACAATAAGAAGAGTAAAAAAGAAAAAATTAGAATACATTTCACTAAAATGACTCTTATAACCAAACAGATACACGCACAGGAGAAGTGTGTAAAACCAATGGTAGATAATGCTATGTAATCCCAATTGTACGTTAGAAAAAAAAAAAACCTAAAAGATAATTGAAAGTCGCAGTCCTATTTTCTATGCTATTGTAAAAATGTAACCTGCTATCATTGAAATGGAAAAGACAACACTGGGCATTCTCAACACAATTATATATCCCCAAAGTCAAACAGTGACCAAAATGCTTTATAAAGTAAGCACTAGCAGACACATCATTATGAAACACCTGGAATCAAGTCTACTTTAAAATTCCTGTGTATGTTAGTATTCAAACACAGATTAGATTTACATTTAAGAAATGGTTCATATGTTCAGAATTGTTTTCTACTAGTAGAAAGGAATTCATAGATGGTGGTAGTCCTTAAATCCTCCTTTCCCACCATTACCTTACCTAATAAGGTTGGTGGATGCTCTAAGGAATAAGACATAGTGAAATAATTTTCCATGTTTTATTTTATCAGCTTTCTGTAATGTCTTGTTATATACTCTAGTGATCTACAGAAAATAAATTTAACTTCTTTTTAGGTAATTCAAGGTAACACAGTTTGCCACAAGGTTACTGAAATTCTTTCACTCCAAGCATCAAGTAGATCAATGGTTTTCAACATTTTCAAAACATGGTAGCACTTGTAAGGGTCTGATTTATTTTGCTTACCTCCCCCAAGTCTCACCTTACTTAAAAACTACTTGACATCAGATATAGAAATACAAGCGTTACAGCATGCTATTACTGAAAAATTGCTTATCTTCTCATTTCTACCATATAATTACATTTCAGTGTATCTTATATAGAACAGCATAAATGTATCACTGTCTATATGAAATTTTAGTTTTACTGACTTTGCTATTTTTTGGGGGGGAGGGGAGGGAAGGAGGAGGCAACGTTGTAAATCTAGGCAAATATCAAGATGAGTTGATGTACCTCCAGGAATACCTCTTAAATACCACCATGGTACATGTACCCCTGGTTGAGAACCACTTAAGTATCATAAAAGTTGGATGCAGAGTGTGAAGAGGTATAGATGATAACCAGAAGGGGGGATAATTTAAATAAGCTTCTTGGGCTTTTTCTATCTTCAAGTGTTCTTTATTTTCTGTTACACTGATTTAAAGAACAGACATTTGACCCCTATTCAGAAAATTTGAGTGAATGAAGATTTTTTTCACCACTGCAGTTTTAGCTGTATTACTGCTACCTATTGTAACTTGCACTACTCAATATATTAGTGCAACACAATTACTTCTTAGTTCCTTTGCAAGACTTCCAGAAAGAGATGGCCAGCTTTAAGGAATCAGCTAATTAGGATTCATCATAGCACGCACGCGCGCGCACACGCACACACAAAAACCTGGATACTGCACTGAGGTAGTGGAAGGGAGGGAAAGGGTGTGCACACATGCGCACGTACACACACAACGAGGTCTGGCTCAAGGCCTGTTAGTCCTAAAAATGTAGCCTGCATCAATTCATTGTGGTCAAACTGGCGTCTCTGCACAGACCCAAAGCTCCAAGCAAAAAAAATTTAGTCTCGCAAGATACAAAGCTTGGTTTGCCCTAAACTATGTTTTTCTAAGACTATCTACACCCAAAACTGCATCAGTTTTAAGAAAGTTGGAAAGATCTGCAAAAATGTGATTGAACCTAAAATTCAAGGCGCCAATAAGATTAAAAAAGCGCTCCCCAGTTTGTTTTTTGCTTCACACAATGAGAAAAGATAATTTTCTGTTAAACTATAGAATAGTTCTGTGTCTTACATTTTCCCCCCACAACTTATAAACTCTTCCACACAAAAAAGTTTTACTTTTTAAAACTATGATGGCACACTAAAAATTAGGTCTCAGTTCAATATTTGCAGAATGTAAAGCACAGAAGACAATGTGCTGAAGACTTGAACACATATTTCTTTAGGACAACAACTGCCTTTTTCATTCAGCATTCTGCATGCCAGAATTGAAATCCATGCTGAAATTAGAAAGTCTTCTTTCCTCATTAAAAACTACTCTGAAGGAAATAATCTGGAAGGCTAAAACTTTTTTAGTAAATGAACATGCATCATCTTTTTGTAAGTGGCTAGATGATGCTTTTACACTTTTGTTTTATCATCACAATCAAATCAGTTATGCTTTGTCTTCTTAAATGGCAAAAATAAAAAACGAGCAACTGTATGGGGGGGGGGGAAGGGCTGAAAAGAGAAAACTTGTTTAAAGTGAAGATTCCAATGATACACCCAGCTCTTTATGTTATAAAAGTGCAAAAGAAAGAAAACATGGCTAAGACAACAACTCAGACAACAAGAGAGGAGCTAGAGGAAGGAGTACACTAAAAGCATCATTACAGCTTCTCTCCTTACCTGTCTCTGAGCCTCAGCCAGATTGTAGGGCAGCGTTCCCTCTTCCAGAGGAGCAATTCTTTCAATGTCAGCTAGTGTCATGCGTCTGTGGAGACCAAGCAAACACTAAATTGAAATTTACATTAAACAGAGGGTTTTCAAAGAACTGTAAGTTACCTGCACTTCTAGGCAGCATGCTAGAATATCACCCCCCACTGCCCACTGGTTTTTTTTCTTTAAAAAAAAAAAAAAGTTTCTACTTACCCCCGCGGCTCATATAAATCTGCTAACTGAAACAAGATGTCAACTTCCATTGGTGTAACCTGACCAAATTTCTGAGCTGCCAGAACAAACTCCTCTACAATAGAAGAAAAACAGCAGAGGGGAAAACTAATCAAACCAAAGCAGAACACCCCCAGCATCCCAGAGTCACTATTCATTTTAGTATTAAACTAAGATACTGCAAAAAGAGCTCCCACCACAACATGCCTATATCGTAAATATTACATCCAGTAAGGAAATAAGAGGACCTTTCTTGTCTTCAAGCTCAGTGCTGTCAGCAAGACTTAAGATTTCTGACATACAGGATCAATCAGTACTGGGTCAGAAGGGAAAAAACCAACAACAAATCCAAACACCCAGGAATATGCAGAACTTTTCATGTGTATTTGTCCTACTAGGTCACATTAATGAATCTTTGGTGTTGCAGAGGGAAATCTCTATAAAGCCAGTTAGATACAGCAGATAACATCTTGTTTCAAGCTTGTAGATCAGATTACTATGCCGCCAGTACAAGTTTATGGAATTCTTCAACTACCCTTGAAGGTCAGTTTTAATAGGCTGCCAAATTGGCAGGAGTCTTAGGAAGTTTTTGAAGATTGAATATCTTTACATTCTCTCCTCACCCAGCCCGTCGCCTACACCTATCTTCAGTTGCCTAGGACTTTCTCTTTGGCTATAACAAATGGAAAACCCGGAAGGTGGACTAAACAGGAGCATGAATGGTTGAACAATACATGACACAGAGCTGAACACAAAAGCACACATTTTGTTTGTTTGCTATTGAAGCATATAAATGAGTGCCATTCTCCCAAGCCAATACTTAAGGAAAACTTAAAAACTGCACAGAGTATTTCTACTAACCTTTAGTCACTTCCACATCTTTTCTATTTCCAGCCAGAGTACTGTAGATCTTCCTAATGAGCTCCATGTTGTTAAGGAGGGAATTAAATCCATTAAAATAGGAAAAGCTGACCTGATGGGAAGTAGTACCTCCAGCAGCCTGGAGCAGAAAGAGTCAATAAACGAAGGAAGGCGAGGAGCTATTTTAAATATTTTGCAACATTTTAGGATCAAGAAAATCATTGAATAAAATTATGAAATAACATTAGTTTGCAACAATGACAGTAGCGAGCTTTTTTTAATGCAAAATAAATAACCATATGAAAGAGTCTTATGTTACTGAAACTAATCATAACCAGAATGTAAGACTCACCCCCACCGCTAACAGCCTAAACAAATACATATGCAGGATTATAACAACATGACCAGCCGTAATTTACAGAGTTCAAGTTTCAATACTGTTTCAGTGGGACAAGTTTTATAAGTTGGGTTATTTCTACTATTGAGAAAAAATTTAAAGACTTTCAGATACACAGAAAAACGTAATGAAAATACATTTTAAAAATGATTAACCCAAACATTTCATTTCAGAATATACCATGTTGGTTAAATACAGTAAGCACATTTAATACAACATAACAAGAACAGCATTCATAACCTAGTACATTTCTGACCATGACAACTTGAGATATGATATACGAGAGAAGGGAAAAGGAAAATACAAATTTCTAAGTCATTGTTAAGCTGCATATAAAGATGCAACTCTCTGTATAAAGTCCTGAAAAATCCTCAGCCACAATAGTAGATTCAGATCTAGCCATTAGTATTGGCAAAAGTAGCTCAGAATTAAGATATGCAGCATACACTAGAATCACCTACCAAGGAAAGGAGTGGACAGTGTTGAGTGAGATACATTTAAAATCGGAAGGCAAATGCATTGGGGAGGGGAGATATACAGTATTGCACGGAATAATCCCGAATTGGTACAGAGTAAACTGGATGAACAAACAAGTCTCATATTATAATTTCTATAATATGGTTTGAAAAAGCACTTCAAAAACAGTCACTAGTGACAGCGTCCAACTTTCACTGACCAAGACACTAGACATAATTGTGAGCTGCTACTGGAAATTTAAACTTACAAAACAAACATTTCAAGAATGATTGTTCAGTCAGGGAGCAATGGCTTGTTGGAAGAGTACAATTTGCCATGATAAAACAATAAGATGGTATGATGCAGCCTGAGGTTGTCGACTATTCATAATTTGCTTGGGCTTTCCTGTGAGCAATTGATAGTAGGATCTGTGATGAGATATAGCCTGAGATGAGAGAGTCTAAGTGTGTACCTAGATAATTATGTATTGAGTGATGGACACAGACTACAAACAGAATAATAAATTTCGGGAAGGGACTGTCACCAGCTGTGTTTGCACAATGAGGCCCCAATCTTTACAACAGTACAAATAAGCTACACACAACTTACCGCTACTAGACATTCTTCTACAAATGGTGTCAACATGTGTGGCCGGATAGTGACCATAATGTCCCTGAAGTCAATGGCAGTGACTCTCCCAGCTTGAGCATTGTCTCGCTGCACAAATGCTTGTTTTGCATGTTCCAACTGTATTTCCTGAAAATGCATTAAAAAAATATACTTTGCATTAGCTATATTTCTTGGATGTGTATGCGAAAGCTAAAATCTACAGCACACCCAACACTCTACAAAACATGTCATCCTCCCCCTTACAGGGACGGAGTTCTGCATATATTATTGCGCAACCCTCTTTATGCACAAACAAGGTCTCCACTAACATTTTTCTACATCTCTACTACAAGATCAGGGATTCGCTTCCCTCTCCAGGCTTGTCTATGCAGGGAAGAGCCCAGAGTAGCTAACACAGAATAGTTATAAACACAAATAACTATTCTGCACTAACTTCCTGTGCAGACACACTTAGCATGGAAAAGAAGTTCCACACAAGGAGTAAGCGCAGAATTAGGGCTTTAAATTCATAGCCCAACTTAGTTCTCACTAGCTTCCCTTTATTTATTGCAATTCATTTAACAAAAAAACGTGAGTTTCAAAACACCAGAAGAGGTGTGTGCCCATTGGTATGTTTCAGTGTAAACAAAGATGTCACATCAGAGCACATTTATTTGTTTACTGTTAAGTTTCACATAGGTCAATCAAATCTTTGTAAAATTATATTTATATAGGTTCTGCTCCCACAAATGATCTCTGTCAGAAGGATAATGTGAATATTCCTTCATAAGGAATCTTTATTTTAAAACAGAAGGTAATTTATTTGTATAATGCTGCACTAAAAAAGGATTTCTAAAAATCAAACTAGATGCCTAGTTTAGAACGCTTTGCATCACCACACCTTTATTGTTATTTTCAGTGCTGCCAAGCCACCATCACCTTTCAAGATATCAGCAGTAAGAGTAGAAGGATATCCATCACATGATCTACTTGATAGCAGCACTCAATGTTTTCAGAGTTTGTGATTCAAATGTACTTGGGAGAAGAGTATACACATCAAATAAGCACTCCAAAAATTACATCATCTTCTACTGTCATCTACATCCTGCTTCTCACAGCAGGCAAATTGTTTTTTTTCTATTCTGTGAAAAAGGAGAGTTACTTGTTTCCATAACTGGCGTTCTTTGAGATGTGTTGCTCATGTCCATTCTATATGAGGCACGTGTGCTTGGCACTTGTGCATGTGATATTTGTTTTCCTCTTAGCAGTATCCATAGGGGAGTAGCTCTGGCTCCCTCTGCGGTAGTGCCTGCATGGCAGTATAAGGGACGCTATCTGCTCCTCTTCTACCCTCAATTCCTTCTTGCTGGAAACTCTGGACAGCAGGGAAGGAGTGAAGGTTGTGGAATGGATATAAGCAGCATGTTCTGAACACCAGTTATAGAAAATTATTAACAGTCTTATCTTCAAGTAATTCTTCATGTCCATTCCACAGTGGGTGACTCCAAGCAACACACTCACACAGGGCTATTAAAAGTTGCTTAAAATGGTAACTGTGTAACTGCTGAAAATCGCAGTGGTTACACGGTTACACGTGTTGCAGGCTTTGCAGTTTAAAGCTTAAATAAGCTTTATACTGCAGAGTTCGCAGCAAAGCCCCTGCTGGCTCTGCTTCCGGGGAGGCAGCGAAGCTGCTGCTGCAGCAAAGCTGCCTCCTTGGGGACTGGGAAGAGTTTAACTGATAAACTAATGCTTATCAGTTAATATTATCGGTTAATCGATTAAATTCTAACGTAAGAATGGCTATACTGGGTCAGACTAAAGATCCATCTAGCTCAGTATCCAGTCTGCTGACAGCAGCCAATGCCAAATACCCCAGAGGGAGTAAACACAACAGGTAATCATCTCGTGATCCCTCTCCTGTCATTCATTTCCAGAGAAACAGAGGCTAGGGACACCATTTCTACCCATCCTGGCTAATAGCCATTGACAGACCTAAATCCATGAATCTATCTAGCTCTTTCTTGAACCCTGTTAAAGTCCTGGTCTTCACAACATACTCTAAGAAGGAGTTCCACTGGCTGACTATGTGCTGAGTGAAGAAAAACTTCCTTTTTTTTGTTTTAAATCTGCTCTGGACCCCTAGCTCTTATATTATGGGAACAAATAAATAACTTTACTTCTTCCACACCAGTCATGATTTTTTAGAGCTCTATCACATCTCTCCCAATCTCCTCTTTTCTAAGCTGAAAAGTCCAAGTCCTTTTAATCTCTCTTCATATGGGACCCATTCCAAACCCCTAATAATTATTGTTGCCCTTTTCTGAAACTATTCCAATATATCTTTTTTTAAGATGAGGTGACCATATCTCTACACAGTATTTAAGATATGGGCATACTACACCATGGTTTTATACAGAGACAACAAGATATTCTCGGTCTTATTCTATCTCTTTTTTTAATGATTCCTAATATTATTTGGTTTTTGACTGCTGATGCACACTGAGTGGATGCTTTCAGAGAACTATCCAGAATAACTCCAACATCCCTACCCTCAGAGGCAAGTAGGAGTTCACAGTCACGTAGATTGCAATACAGCTCTGCTGAACACAACTTTGTCTCTGGTGTGCCGAGTGAGGGTATAATGAGATGTGAATGCATGGGCAGAGGACAACATTAGCAAGTTTGCCAGGCAGGCCATCAGAAGATACCTGCGCTATAATCAAATGAGCTTGGACAATCAGTAGTAGGACTTTTGCCAGCTTGTAATAGGTCTGTATCTGAGATGTGGTTCAAATGGAAATCTTCGGCGAAGAACTGGAAGGTTTTTTTTTTATCCTATCTGCTATAGTGATGAAAAGCGGGGTTGATTTGCAGAAAGGTTTGGTACATTCCAAGTAAAAGGCCAGAGCCTTCTGGACATCCAGGACATGAAAATGTCTCTCCTCCACTGTCTTGTGCTGTTTGGAACAGAACACAGGTAGGAATGTGTCCTGGTTCATTTGGAAGGAAGGCTGGGTGGGACCGCAGCTGGACCTTTCTCTTATAAAACAAACTTGTAAAGCGGTTCGGAGGCGAAGGCCTTGATTTCCAAGACTTGTCTCACTGATGTCATCACCAGTAGGAAAGAGATGTTCCAAATTAAGTGGCAGAAGGAACAGGAGCATAGCATATTGAAGGGCAGGATGGTTACCTGGAGAAAACCAGGTTAAGGTTCTACTATGGCCATAAGTGCAGGTAAAATCTTTAGAGGCCTCTCAGGAATAGGAAAACCATGTCACGGAAAAACATCTTCTGGCCCTGGATCAGCTAGTGGAATGCACTATGATGAAAAATGAGCTAGACTTTGGTTCTTGAGCTGCAGTAAGTAGTCTAAGCTTGGACTGCACTGAAGAGCATGAGGGAGAGATACCATGTTCTGATGCCCAATGGAAAAACCTCAACCATTTGGCCAGGTAGGTCAGTCTTGTGCATGGTTTCCTGATTCCCAAGAGAACTTACTCTACTTCCTCTAAGCACATGTGCTCTTCAGGGTTCAATTGTGGAGCGTCCACACAGAGATGTAGCAACTCAAGACTGGGGTGTAGAAAACAGCCCTGGTCCCGCCTTCTTTCATGCAGGAAATAGGACAGCGATCCCGACAAACTTTCTTCAGCTTCTTGGCTAGGACTGAAGAGGGAGATTAGAGACTGCTCTGGTGGGGCACTATGCAATGATACCACGGTGCTGAGTGCCGTGTTGAGCCTTGCTTTAGAGCCAGAGTGAGCACTAAGGATGTTAACAAGCAGCTATTTGGCTAATCATGTAGTTGATACAATTTGTATTGACTACACAATTAGTTGATAAAGGGAGCTGCTCTGCAGAGCTGCAGCAGGAGCAGCTCCCAGAGCTGGCACGAGCCGGGACTGAGCAATCTCGGCTCACGCTGACTCCAGGACCACTGCGCCTCTGCATTTTAAATTAAGAGCCTACTTTACTGCATTTTAAATGTAGCAAGAGCCCATCCTGACAGTAGCCCCTGTCTGTGGGGGAGGGGGAATGGGAGGCCAACTCTCCCCAGCACTGTTTCTCCTCTCTCCCCCCATCCTTGCTGCCTCTCATACAGAGGCAGCAAGGGGGGGAGGGCTTCTGCTAAGGGCTAACTTTATTGCTATCTACAGAAATTTTACAAGAACTAAATATTCCTCTGACTAAACTACACCAACAAATTCCAGACTTAGCATGGAACAAGTTACAGATTGAAATAATGTTAATTTTCAGTTGGTTTTGTAATAAGTCAAATATTTAAGGTCAGTTAAGACAGACAGGTAGACTTCTCTGTTCAGGATTAATCCCTTTTAATGAGAAGAAGGAAAAATGCAGATATCCCAAAAGTTACTACCAAATTATCCCTTCCAGCTTCAAATCTCATTAACATTTCTTTTCTGTGGAAGGAAGTTGCTTATTTCTAAGCCATACTTTAAATGAATTGGATCAGAGTGCTTTCATAGATATTGAACCTGTCTTTTCATGGTACAGAGGTATTTTGCTACTATTGCCACTACTCACATTTAAAAAAAATATTCTAAAAAGTGAAATTAAACTGGGATCCTGTATTAATCAGGAATTTCTATTATGTTACTTTTAATGGTGTAATATCTTTACTGATAAGTAGAGGAAATAGATATTTGTCTCATAGGCAATGCATGCATTCAGTGAGATAAGAAGTAGGAAACAAGGCAAATATGATATTTCTGGCACCTCCAAAAACAGCTTCTGATATCCTGGCCTCATGGCTTCTTGAACAGTTTTCTAATCAACATCTTTGGAATTTGTAGTTTGTCTCCAAGTTATGATAAAGCGGAGAATATGTTAGGCAGAAAAATGAGCACTGCTATATGTTTTAATACTCTAATTCACTCACTAAATTATTCAAAAATTTCTGGTTCTAATAAGAAATGCTTACAATATTTTAGCCATAATATCTGAGTTACTATACCAGGTCTGTCGTATTTCCTTTACATTACAGACCCCACTTTAGCCTGGATTTGACCATTTTTTGTAATCATTTGCCATAAACCCATGAATATTCAAAATTAGTATTTGAAACATGCTAAAGAAATTCTTGATTCCTCTTATTTAATAAATGTTTTAAATCTCCCCTTTTTAATTCAAGCTGCTAAGGAGTTTCTGGATTGGCAGAAGACAAACACTGCAGTGCTGCATAAATTAGGGAGCCCTGCCACAAAACCTAGGCACATCCTGCCATGGAGTATGCAGACCAGGTCTTGTGTATAGCACTGAAATGTCAAGGTAGAGCAAAGAGCGTGTCGGGCACAATTCCAATCTACCCAACTACATTTCCTTGCTAATTCTAAATTAGCTCATTGTCAGGATAGCAATTTGCACCCTATTTAATGGCCATTGGGATTATTAAAAAATCTTTATAGCAGATGTAGAATACTGAGGTCAGCGTGAGAACATAGGAACATTCGAGGTACAATGTCTCAGCCACAGGATAACAAGGCACCATCCAAGGGTTATAATGACCATGATCCAAGAGCCAATTTTTCATCAGGACCCAGGTGACCTACCAATAAGGGCCTCCAGTAACAAACCAATTTTCATCATCCTTACCTTACCAACAATGTTTCTCTTTGTTTCACATTTGCTGGGCAGGTTTAACTAGGGAGAAGAATTACCCAACTTGGCTAACACAGGAATAGTACAGGGCAAAGCACACAATGCTGCCAACCTGATCCCATGCCCCAACTGCTGCCCAAATGGGAAGAGCAGATGACAGTTGCAGGAAGGCAGAAAAGACATCTGAAGCTCATATGGACCACGACAGATTCAATTTATGAGTAGCTGCCCTGACAATTGGGATTCTTTACAATCCATGGTTTTTCCTGTGCATAGTTTAGAAACTCTCTGTATATGTCCACACAGCAAAGAAAAGCCCAAATTGGCCTATGCCAGCTGACTAAGGCATTTCACAGATGACCAATGATGCTTCAAAAGTATGCTCGGTAGCCGGTAACATTCATCTAGGAGACATGATGTGATTAAAAAAAAAAAAAGCAAAATGGTACCAATGCAATGAGGCTCAGAAACACCAATTATAAATAAACTTAATTTGCAAATAAATTTTGCTGTTTAATCAAACTGAGAAGTTATTCACATCTTCCAGCCTAACATTGCTTAGTTAACTAAAATATGGGTGAGAAGCAGCTATAAAAGGAAAACAAACTTAATTGCTTATCAATGCAAAATACTTATCCAATGAACCCTCCCTAGATTAAAGTTTCTGTAATCCCTATACATACCTTAAAAACAAGATTATCCCTTGATGATAGAAGTCTGAATTTTACTATGCTACAATAACCATTTATGCAAAATTAATTCACGTGGTCTCAGGCACCCTGGCACCAGAGTTTTAACGAAAGGATTTCCCACCTAGAATTTTACCTCAGCTTTCTCATAGAGCTCATTAGAAACATAATTCATTTTCCAGTTATGTGGAGATTTATGTTCAGGTCTGACTGACATTTCCAATTGACTTGCATTCATTAGATGCAACACAATCCTTTCCACTGCAGTAGATTATGAGGTCCCATTTACAGGTATTATTATCTCATCAACTAGCATGCCACAACTGACCAAAATCCTAGCTAATGTTTGAATGAGTTTGACAGACCTATACATTAGCCAATACAAAATCTGATCTATCAATTGATTTTAAACCTCAGGGGTTGAAATTGTTGTTCTTGAAGCAGATCGTGGTATTTAACGCCCCGTCCAACTCGTGAAGGACGATATCTCACACAGGAAGTTATTTCTTTGTTAAGAGCAGTGACACACAGGCTGAGGCTCAGGAGCCACAAGTGGCTCTTTAATGTCTCTCCTGTGGCTCTTTGCAGCACATGGTATTAAAACACTGTATGATTTAATTATTAGCCAACTGAAATGGTCAACCAATCAGGATGCTTCTGCTATGTTATTAACCAGCTGTAGAATACTCGGTCAATCATTTTACTGCGAGAATTATATTCATAAAATGGTAAATGAAACAATGAATTCACACTACTGTGGCTCTTTCTGATCGTGAATTGGCTCCTGAATCACTGAGTTCTGACTATCAGATCTCAAGTTTCAGAGGGGTTACCATGTTAGCCTGTAACTGGAAAAACTTAAACAATGAATAGTCTAGCAGTACCTTAAAGACTAACAAAACATGTAGATGGTATCATGAGCTTTCATGGGCATTGTGCACCAGGGTCTGATGCCCTCTCTCCGAGTTCAGAATAAAGCTTGCATACAGAATGAAGTTTAGTGATTAAATGTTCATCTAGCTTCCTTTTGTCAGAAATGAGGATTAATAAAACTGTACTAACAAAATTTGAATATGAAAAGTGTGCGCTCTACAGGAAGGGGAGTGGGTAAACGGCAAGAAATATGAACTACTTTTAATCTTACATTATTTCATTAAAAACCAGCAAGCCGTGCTTTATTTACAAAACAGTACCTGCAGGACATTAAGGAACTCATCTGGTCCAAGTTAAGGGCAATATAAAAAGTATATACACATCAGGAATGCCAAGCGGTAACTTGGCATCTGCTGTGGTATCCTGCTGCCTAAGGTCCAAGGTCTAGATGTTAGACCAAGGATAGTGACTCAAATACAGAGAGGCGGTCAGAAGGAAAAGTGGAATACCAAAGGTTAGGAAATATAAAGCAAAATTTCCACACAAGTGAAAAATAATTCAAATTTATGCCAAGAATAGTTTCTGCCAGAGCCTCAGCATTTACACCGAAAGGACACAATGCTGTATGGCAGTGTTTCTCAAACTGTGCTCCGCGGAGCCCCAGGGCTCCGCGAGACATCTCCAGGGGCTCCGCGAGGTTGACAAACTGGAAACATTGATAGGTACAACACATACAATCAGTGGACCGCTGGGGCTCCACACAAATTTTTACGCATGTAAAGGGCTCCGGAGTGCAAAAAGTTTGAGAACCGCTGCGTTATGGCAAAGGGTAGTAATGATGTCATAGCTACATGACCTGGGTAACTAGATATACCAATTTACTAAAATTGCTGCAGTGCCACAAATTTATTGAAATTGGACAGTCTGTTTCAGTAAAATCCCAGGACTCCTGGTCACCTGGAGCTCACCTGAAGCCTCCCATAAATATGACAGCAACTTAACCAGCTACCTCACCCAAGATACCTCTCAGCTGTCCAGTGCACAGCCAAAGTGAAATCTTATCATGCTGCACATCAGAACTGCTGCTGCAGTTGCAAAGAGTAATATTATTGGGCTTGGCACTGAGTGGCCCAGGAGCAAAGACAAGGGGAACAGACAAAATACACTGTGCTAAACTGAAGGTGGAAAGAAAGGAATATTTGCAAACAACAGGGTAAGAAAAACAGAGACTGAAGAAAAAAAGATGCAGGGGCAGGACAGAATATTTGCATGAGAAGAGCAATCAATGTAGGACATAAGGCTGAAGTCCACCAGGATTTGTTCAAAGGAACAGAGCTCAAAGAGATAAATAAAAAGAAGACATAATACAGAAGTAGGGAAGAGAGAAAATGGCAGATCTGAACGCATGGTCAGGAATTTAAAGCATGGGCACTATCTATACTGTGATTAGGATGAAATGCAATGAAGTATTAAACACCCATTAAAAGTTTGTTTTTGGATTGCAGGTGAGCAGGGGCGGGTCGGCCCGTCCATATAGGTGAACTAGGCGGTCGCCTAGGGCGCCAAGTTAAATGGGGCACCAAATGGTGGCGCAATATCATTGAGGGGTTTGGAGGTGGGGGCATCGATTGCATGGTTCACCTAGGGCACCAGTTGCTGGCAGCTAGTCTGGGGCCACCCCTGCTGAGGTGAGAGACAGGAATAGCCTTGGCTGAAGAGCATCAGTAACAAGCCAAGCAATGGAAAAACATAGGGTTATAATTTATTGAGAACCTATTTTTTTTCCTTTTTAATATTCTCTATGTAAGTACATTTTAGAGTTTTCAAAAGATGCCTGTTTCTAATAATGCCAAACAGCTACTCTACCCATTCAGAAGTGCACCATAGGAGTGGTCTCATAAGCTTTCCAGTCCCACCAAAAAGCAGTGCTTGGACCCTGCAGCAGAATGAATGCCCTCACCCTCTTCATCAGAGTAACAAGGCACCATTTTCCTTCTATGCCCAGGATATCTACTGAGTACCAATGTGATTAAGTCATCATAGAGACAAGATGGACCAACTGCTATTGGTCTAACTTCAGAAGTTGGTCCAATATAAGATATGACCTCATATACTTTGTCGCTCTAATATCCTAGGATCACCACAGCTAAACTACACTTCATAGGTCAGTCATTATTGTCTTTTTGTGATGTAGACACCTGCTCCCCAGGAACCTTTTCACACAGAGGATCAAAGCTTTCCAATTCAAAAGGCACTTGATCACTACCAGAGACAGGGTAGATCTGCTCTAAAAAGACTCAGAGGTGAGACTCCACACACAATTATCAATCCATACACCTTCTTTTCTTCTAGAATTTGAGTTTTAATTCACACCTCTGAATAAACAGCAGCTCTATAGTGAGCAGAATTACGATACACAATCAGGATATTACAAGCTACCAATGTGAGCATACATGTCTAGTCTAGGTATTTAGCAACAATAGTCATTATTAAAACCAAGGCAATGTGATTACATTTATGATCTACATCCTCTTCAGGCAAAGAGTTAATTAGTCTCTGTTTCACAAAGTCAAATTGAAACATTTGTCTCAATAGCATTATCTTAATTATTCCTCATCAAAATTATACCGCCTCCTACTGTGAACTAACTTCTCTGTATAAACAAAAAAATAAAAAATACAGCCTTGCAGTCTTGAAGTAGAGGCTCCTGTTTTAAAACTTGTGTGTAAAAATTTTTACTGGCACTCAGCATGTTCAAAATGGATTCAAACAAGGTACGCATGGATCTCATTTTTCTTACAGTAAGCATGATCAATTTTTAGCTTTTATTTATTCTCTACACAGCACAGGCAAAAATTAAGAGAATATTGTATCGGTTGGTTATATTCTGATTATTAAATGGTAACAAACAAGTCTGCAGCAAAAGGAACACAGTAACTGTATTTTACCACTAAAATCACACTAATCTGGTAACGACAGAAGTTTGATAATCAAATGAAACATTCCTTAATATCAATTTTAGAAAGTCAGTTCAAAGTGCACAATATTTGGTACAAATGTCTATTATTATTATTTGACATACTGGATTTTCCTAGTGAATGATCTCCTACAGTTTTTACATGTCACAATATCTGGGTATTCCCCTTCATGAAACAGTGGGCCAGACCCACTTTAAAACAAACCTCTTGCCACATTTAAGCGTCAAATAATTTGACTATTAGATTCAACAATTTTAGCACAAGCCGATCTTATCTGCCAATGCACAAAATCCAGCTTTCCAACATTAAGAAGAGCCTAAGCACAACACAGTTGGCTATATTGCCAATATGGTATTCACTAAATTTACTATTTGTGATTCGTGCACATTGCCATGTCCGTCACAGTGAGTAATAATAAATTATCTGTAGTAGCCTTTGGAAGTTCTAAATGTACTGAAAAACTTAAACAACAAATAGTCTCATAGAACTTTAAAGACTAGTAAAACAATAGATGATATCAAGAGCTTTCGTGGGCACAACCCACTTATTCAGATAACCGGAGTGCAAGCTCAGGATACCATCTACATGTTTTGTCAGTCTTTAAAGTGCTACTAGACTATTTGTTGTTTTTTAAGTTTTTCCTGTTACAGACTAACTTGGCTCTCTCTCTGAAGTAAGCGTATTGAATTTATGTTTCACTGTGGGCCAGGTATGCAGTTCTGTGAGGGAGGGTGCTTGAAGAGCTAAGAACAGTGAGGATCTGATTAGACAAATTCACTTAAATTGTAAGACCTCCAGAGAAATCTCACCACCAGAGGCTCGCATACACTAGCTAAAACTGGATTTTTCAGAGACTAACAGGCAAAGAAAGGACTTTTGCATAAATAGGTAGATTTTAAACTGATGCACAGCTTTCTTTCTGATTCAGCAAACCAGCAGGACATTTCATCCAACTGAGACACAACAATTCCTCTTGGGAAAGATTAAGACTTTTGCCTACTGAGGAGCCAATAGACTGATGGATGCCTTCTGGTGAGCATTGAGCATGTGTGCATGATTTTTTTTTTTTTAAGAAAAATATTTTGCCTGGAATGCTTCCATTTTAAGAATAAATATGCTTGCCTATAAAGGGCTGGCTTATCTGCTGGTAATTACACTTTTATAAGCCTCTGAAGTGAAAGCAAACCACAGACTTTGATCTGTTTAGGCTGTACTATACAGGCAGGGAATTATGCAAAAATCCACATCAGAGGGGCAAGTCACAGGTCTCTACCCCAGAGTGGTGACAGCTGAGAAGCCAAGTGCCTAGAGTGGGTGCACTCAAGGGACGACAAAGAGGGAATACAGGTGCAGTTGCCCTGAACTGTGAAACTCATGACAAAATTTACTGCACTAGACCCACCAGTAAGAATTGGGTAAACTCCGCATACGTAAGGCGTCTTTTTCGATCTTTTCCAAAATGCAGCTGTACAAACTCTGAATTCCAGTTAAACGGAATGTGCTGATGAATTGTGGTCTGGCCAAAAACTTGTTTAACATCCTCTAGAAAAGGAGAAAAAGAAATCTGATTAAAAAAGGAGTCTCATAGAGAAAATTAGTTCCAATTTTTTCTAACTAATAGAAAAACAATATTGTTCACATAAGAGATTACCCTAAAACATAGTAGCAAGGTTGGATGTTTTTGGATTAGCAAAATCATAAAACTAGAAAAAAAATCTATCTATGTTTACAAAGAACACTCCATTTTCAAGTACTTCATAAGAGTAGTAGTATTCAGTCTTCTACTTTCAAGGAAACAAGTTACAAAAATAATGATATTTCAAGGTCAATTTTAGTGGCCAGCTAGTTCTGTTCACCAGAAAATATATGTATAAAAGCAAACCTTAACTTTTGAAATCTCTGGTTTCGTATAAAAACTATTAATCTGACCACGAAGTATTTGCCTAGGACTTGATCCTACAAACTCAAACTATCAGGTGAATTCCTTACCACTATGAAATCAGTTTATTAGAAATCAAACATAGATGAAGAAAACTTTTAGAAAATGTAAGGAGTTTACCTAACGTGTTAGCTAACTAGAAGAAAGAATACACCCACCTCCCCCTAACGAAGAAGCATCTACTTTTTTATGGCCTAAGAACCACCTCAACTCAAGAAAATGACAAAAAGTGTGTGTGTGTGTGTGTGTGTGTGTGTGTGTGTGTGTGTGTGTGTGTGTGTGTGTGTGTGTGTGTGTAAAAAAGAATGTTATTTCAAGTCTGAAAGTATACTTCCTAATTATATGTATTGCACACAACTTATAGTACAGGAATTGAAATACTTTTAACAAATGTATTCTGAGGAAAACAATATCAAAATTAAGATACATATTCCCTAATATTTTGTCCTATTACTCACTTGCATTTACAGAAATTGTATGTATATACCTGTACCACTTGTGGATTCAGATAAACACAAATATTCATCCAAAAAGACAAAATACTGAAGCAGGAGAGGTAAATATAATTTCTTATTATAGTTTAGTTAGACTTGAGGTAATGCCTCAACAAACTTTTATATTTGTTTACCTGTTTAGTACAACAGGCAGTGAGCTAATACTTCAGCATTTCGAAAAGATGATGCAACTAAACACCAGGTGCTTTTTTCTGACAGCATGCATGTTGAATTATATGGTGCAGTTAGCTGACTGGAAGAATGCCTACTGTGCTTTTATTGACTACTTGATGGTATGAGACATGGTGTCCCCCTCCTTTGTCCAAGACTTTTTACACATACCATATACTTGCTTCTCATCACTATTCATGGTTCACAAGCTCCTATTGTTCAGTGGACTGGATGTTAAATTTTTCCTTTTTCCTTCACTACACTCATCACTCACTCATTTAGAACAACTTCACTGATTCGCGACATTTGTAGTCTTACTGTCGGATTCAGATACTAAGACCGTTCACGCTCCATGAACAAATTTACAATAGTTTGGCCTGTGATTTAACTGTCAGAAGGTACCAAAACACTTACTACAACTCACTCTGAGCTGTTCCTCAGTTCGAAATGTACTCTTCCCTTGTCTTCTAAATCCAGCGTTACAACAGAAGGTGATCACTTTTAAAATCCTTTACTTCAAACCTTAAGGCAACATTCTACACACTAAGGAAGTTAAATTTCAACTAATCACCTAATTGAATAGTCAATGGATTTTCCATTGACTACTCAATTAGTTAATGCGGGGAGGTGCACTCTTGCTACGTTTAAAAGGCTGAGGTGCAGCAGTCAGACCTAGCGCAAGTGGGCGCCATTCCCCACTCCTCCCACTGAGACGATGCTAGGTGGAACCGGCTTTTAAGCCAGCTCCCCCCAGCACCAGCCCCTGCTTCATCCCCCCTTGCTGCCTCTGATACAGAGGCAGCAAAGGGGGAGGGGAGTGACTGGTCAAGTAGTGACTCAACTACCGGGTAGTTGACTAGTCTCTTCGATCCCTACTACATACTACACCAAAGCAGACAAACAAAATACCAAAAAAGGTGAATTAAAAAAGCATGTTTATGCCCTCTTGATAACAAATTTCATCTATATCAGTGGTGGGCAACCTGCAGCCCATCGGGGTTCTGTGTGTGGCCTGCGAGACATTTTGTTTACTGTTGTCCACGTGCAGGGTGGCAAGATTCCACTGATTTCCCTCCATACGGTTTTTTCCCTAGCAGTATTACTCAAGCGACACACAATTAAAGCAAAGGCACATGAAGTGTGCAGATTGCACACAACATTGACTGTGAGAGAGATGTGCTCTCTCTGCATCTCAAGAGCTGCTACAATTCAACCAGCGCACACTGCAAATCCCAGGTATACAAGCACAGTTAGCAAAACTACCCTATTCTGGGAGACCGCCTTGCTTATGTCAATCTTGTGGCTCACAGATGAAGGAGGGCCACTCATGTGCCCACTCACTAGCTCAGGTTGCCCATCACTGATCTATATTGTTCCAGCAAAATTGTCACTTTGGGGTATCTTTTACATATGTACATTAGGCCCCTTAAAAGAAACCTTGAATTGACAAAAAGGAAAGAGTCCATCCTGATTATTTGGGTGTTTAAAAAAAAAAAAAAAGACCTATGTGAAAAGCATGTCTATCTTCTGTTAAGAAGAGAACAAAAGAAACTGGAGAATTTGTAAAATAAATGGTATAGTGAGATAAATGGGTGCAGTTTCATACCATGCACCAATACTAAAATTGCCTTCTCAACTCTTTTTAACAAGGACCTTTTTATAGTAACCTGAAAAGGAAAATAACAGCATTATAGCTGGACCTTAGATTCGTACAGTCAAGATTATTACGCTGAGCATAGGTAAGCCCTCTCCAGTCTGTGCAGGCAACATTTAAAACAGTAAAGGATACTTTTATGCTGAATTATATTTAGTTAATGATAGCTGAGCATTTCAAAGTTTCCTGGCCAAATACTTGGAAACAAGCAGACATAACTTAACTGACCTTGGTAATGTCACCATGCATGTATTCTTTAGTCACTTGGGCTACATTCCAGATGAGCTTATTACACTGGTCAGCAGCTATGCACAAGTGTAGTTCCATTGACTTGATACTACTAGTCTCCAACACAGTACAGGATCCATAATCTAGCCCTCAGGCAATGCCTGATCCTAAGATCAGTAGGGTTCTCCCCATTGGCTCTAACAAGCTTTGGATCAGATCATCAATGATCATTCTAAAACTGGTCCAGATGATGCCTAAAATAAAGTTATTGTAAAACAGCTTGAGAGGTACACAAGGAATTGTGAGAGAGAGAAAGAGCACACCCAGGTGTACTTCATCATCAAGTATACGGATGACCTTTGGACATTCCTCTGTTTAAAAAAGCATAGCATTGAAAACTTAATTTCAAATACCTTTGTTCTATAGAAAAGCATTTTAGTATATACACTATTATAACTTAAAATAAGCAGTTACTAAAGCTCTGTTTACACTACAGTGACACAGCTGTTAGGCTGCAGTTGTGCCGCTGTAAAGTATCTTGTGCAGTAGCTGTACATCAAAGGGAGAGAACTCTCCCACTGGCATAATTAAGCCACTCCCAATCAGCAGCAGTAACTGTCAGGAGAGTATCTTCTGTTGTCGCAGCACTATCCTCACTGATGCTTTTGGTGGTTAAACTTATGTAGGTCAGCTGTGGGAGTTTTTCGCACTTGGGACCAACGAAAGTATTAGTATAGATATGGCTTGAACACCATGGCCTTCTCCTCTAACCATAGAGACTGGATAAACGTCTCTATGGTTAGAGGAGAAGAGACTGGATAAATGTATTGTAGGAGAAAATACTGTGGTCTATCAAATGTTTATAAGGCATGGAGTTGACATCATGAGTCTCCACTTTTGAGTGTCTGTGCTCATGTCAAGTTTACTCAGTTCAGAAGTCAAATGTTGCTTTTCCTAGAGCCAGCTCTACGCACAACTGAATTGTCTTAGTTATGATCTACCCAGACAAAGGGCAGTGCATTATTTGCATTCCCAGATGGTGGGGCGTTCATACCTTTTATTGAATCAACTTCTGTTGCTGAAAGAGACAAGCTTTCAAGCTACAAAGAGCTCTTCTTCAAGATGAGATGGCCCTTTAATATTTTTGCAGTCATAAGACAAAAAGGGGATTTAGTGGGTACACACTGTTGTAATAAGCCATAAATCTAGAATTTTTTATTAAGAGCATGATTTTTAGTGTCCAGCAAAGTTATGAATTTAAGCTTCTAAGCTCATCTTTTGAAGATGTTGTGCAGATTTCCTCTGAAGCTGAGAGCTAAGAAATCATATATGGAGTTTTCTGAAAAGTCTTTGCTCATGGGTGATGTGGTGTTTTTGTCTTTCATCAATTTTTCATGTGAGATCATTTGAGAGCAAAGACTGTCTGGTTTCACCCACATAGCTCCCCTATTGTGTCATTTAGTGCACTGAATGAGGTACTACTGCATTTTGAGATAGGCATGAATAGAACTCGTGGATCCTGAAATACGTCTTGTGGGGAGGACAGCAGTGGAGATAGGTCTGAAAGTTTTGCATCTATTGTTATGGCAAGGTCAGGCATCTATTTGAGTTGGTGGGTCTGTGGAGAGCTTGATTCTGATGATGCAGGTCTCATCACAAAACAACTCTCTCAAACCCACTCCTCTGGCCTCCTAATCATTCCACAATCTCATCGGGGTCCCCATAACCACAACATTCCTTCTCCTACTCAAGCTGGATGCAGCAGTACAGTACACCAGCGCTAGGGAGTGCCTTATATTCCCTTACTTAAGTCAGTCTTCAAGATAGACCACAATCTCTCTCGCAATTTGGGATCCAGAAATCATGCTAAATTATTTCCTTCTTACACATCACCAATAAGATATGTGCAAGCCCAAATCAATTTTCAGTTACACATGTCCAGCCCCCCATTGTCTTCAAACTATGCCTTTGTTTGTTGAACCTGTGAAAACTGTAGCTAGTATGGTAACAACAGAGGGCAGACAACTGAAGATAATGGGAGCTGCAAAACATGACTGGAAAGAAATGTTGGGCCACAAAATAGAAAATTGCATTTACTTGAGCTATTACCGTATCTCCACTCTACATGCAAAGTTGTACAATTTAACTAAAGATGTCCTCTTCTGAGGGAACATAATCTGTCTTTAAACTTTATTTGTTAGTTTAATCTTGCAGCCATAAAATGGGGCTGACCTACTCAATCTCACACCAAAGTAACTGAACTGATTTTAATTCATCCCTGTTGTGTCATTTAGGTGCAAGTCTACATTTGGTAGCTTATTCTGGACTAAAAGCAGCCTATTTTATTTTGCTTAAGTCTGATCAAAATAGGACAATTATTCCAAAACAAGAGAGTGTATTTGTCACACAAACTTGAACTGAATTAACAGAAGGTGGGGATTTAAAACTGATTTACGTATTCTGAAGCAAGTTTGCCTGTAGATTTACAAATGCAAACTAAAGCCACATACGTTAAGTGTGAACTGATAGCATCTATACAGCCATTTGCACCACTAATTTAAACATGTAAAACTTATGTGTAGCTAAGCCCTTCAATTCAGATTTACTTTTCACAAGGGGAAAAAAAGGCATCATCTAGTCTCTAGAATCTCTGTTGATAACAGCATCTCTATTAGTTCTGATGATATGCAACAAGGAAAGAAAAATCTTAAAGCAAACCTGAACTCTGACTAATGCCTCCAGGCAATCCAGCCAGGATTCAAAGCACATACGAAATACAAGTTAAGGGATTTGTGTAGGGAACGTAGATAGGGCTTGTCTAAAACTCAGCCTGGATTAACTCTGCAGTGAGGGCATACCCTCAGAGTCCAGGTAAGTCAACAGTTTCACTTGATTGGTGCATCTAATTTTGTGGTGGTAGTCCAGAACACAAACTTGTTTCAGAATTCAGAGAATCATTCCCTAGTAGCTAGTAAATACAAAACACCAACAAAAGTGACAAAATGCATACTACTAACTCACAGAAATTATTCTGAAGCAACTTAATTTGTTATATTTCTTCTTTGGTGCAGATTTGTAAATTCTATTTCTTTAACAGCTGTTTTGCTTAGTCTGATATAACAAAAAATCACTTTCTTGAAAAAGCATTAGCATACATCCCCCTCCCCACTTAAATACTTCAATTTTAGATGCACCACAAAAACATACTTCCACAACAGTGCTGCATTAGTATAAAACTATTTAAATTCAATTAAAATGTCTAACTATCTATCCCAAACCTACCTAAACTGCAATTTTCATTCTGAGCACTTCCAACATGTTCTCAGTTTTGTTTTCTTTTATCAGCTTATCAAATCTGGTCCTGCATTCCAACTGTTGGAAAAAAATAGTCATTAACTACTACGTAACAGCTGATTCTCCAATTTAAAAAGTACACACAGTGTGTGTAAATATATTTTGCTATCTGAAACTACATATTAAAATTCATAATAGCAAAATGTTCCACTGCTCTAAGAGTCTGTTACAGCATTTAACTTCTAGAATGCAATCCAGTACAACTTTTAAAAGGATGGAACAAAATTAAAGCTAAAGCGTCCATGACTGTTACTACCACACAAGTGCGTTCAGGTGGGGGAAGTTCTGGTTGTTTCACAAACTGCCCCATCATATAAATATAATGGACGGCTAACTTTCAGCTCACAGTTAACCAAAAGAGTAATTTTATATGGTTATGGTTTACTCTCAAATTGGCTTCATACTCCCTTCCCCACACTTTTTTACTCTTTTTAAGTACCGTGAAGTAGTAGCAGAAAGCACAATATTTTAGCCAGTTGAGCATGTGGTATTCTCAAATTATCCCACCAACTGGAAGTGCTCTGTTACTTGTAGCTTTCAAAATTGGAGCCATTATAGTCAATCGCACAAATCCACATTTACCCTTTCATAAAAAGTGGATTTTTGACCCACTGAACTGGAAAGACTTCTGTGCAGTTTTACTGATCTTTGACAAGATATCCCACAACACAGACATGCCAATCTTGGTTGCATCTGCATTCAGTTGTTTAACACTTATTGTTCATAAGCGGGAACTGATTTTCCATTGTTGGCAACCTGATCATTTAAAAAATTGTAACAGTTGTAAGTAAATCAAAAGGTGAATGACTTGGTAATGGGTTTTGAAGCCTTTCACCTCTAGATAATACATTAACATTTGGATCACACTGATGGAAAGCACAAGTCACTGCTTTGGATGATTGCTTGGTAGCCTATGTAAAATGAATTGGTAGGTTTAACTGAATTCTAGGCAGAGAGGGTCTGTATCATGACAGCAGTTACCACAGTGTCAGCATTCTTGATGTCCACAGTGCTAATGTAGCTATGTTGGTCACAGGATATCAGAGATGGGTGAGTGAAGCAATATCTGTTAAACCAACTTCTGTTGGAGACACACATACATTCAATCTTATACCAAGCCATTCTTCAGGTCTGTCTAAGCTTGAAACCTTGTCTCTCCTATTAATAGATGCTGGCCCAATAAAGGATATTACTTCACCCACCTTGCCTCTCTAGCATTCTTGCTGGCAGTCTTAGCAGAAGAGCAAAATGAATCACAGCCAAGATTCTTGTATTAAAGGTGGTCTCTTTCCGTCAGACTCAGTGACATGGAGAAGCCATGGCTCTCAGCACCTGTTTGGTTTTCTTCTTTTATTAAGAGTTCTATAATCAGGACTTTTGACTCTTAGTCCAGCTCAGCAGCGCTACATGGACTTTAAAGAGCAAAAACTAAAAGCCCAAATCCAATGCTAGAGTAACAGCACCCCCGGCTTTTATTATAGAAAAGACATAGTAGTCATTAGACAGACAGAAGGAATAATTTAAAAAAGCATGCAGCCAGGCCTGCCAGTGGGGAGAGGAGGGGCAAAAAGGAACAATTGCCCAGGGGCCCAGTGATTTAAAAGGGCCCCATCTGCTGCTGCCGCAGCACAAAGAAACTAAGGCAAACTTCTTGCTCACCCTCCTCTTCCATATTGCTCCTAAAGAAGCCAGGATGTCCTGTGGCCCGTGGGGTGGGGGTTGTTGCTGCATACGGACCCCACTCTGAATGCTGACTCCGCAGCTCCTATTGGCCAGGAATTGCAGTCAATAGAAACTGTGGGGTGGTGGCACATGGAGGCCGTCCTCTCCTCTCTCCACTTAGGAGCCACTGCCAGAGGAGTGAGCTGGTCACTTCCAGGGCTGCCCAAGGTAAGCACTGTCCCCTAAGCCTCCCCACCCCCGAGTCCTAACACCTGCCCCATCCTAGAGCCTGAAGCCCACACCTGAGCTCCCCCTCAAAGCCAAATCCTTGACCTCCTCCTGTATCCCCTCCCCTAGCCTAACCCCACACCGAAACTCTCTCAGAGCCCACATCCCATCTTGCAGTCCAACCCCTATGTCTAAACTCCCTCCCAGAGCCCGCACCATACACCCCAACTCCCTACCTTAGTCTAGTGAAAGTAAGAGTAAGCAGTGGAATGAGCAGGACCTCTGAGGAGGGGCAGGACATGAATATAGCCTCATGGAAGTAGCAGGGCAAAGGTCTTTGGGTTTACATGTTTAGACAGTTGGCAACCCTATCAGGGTTGGCAACCCAGTTGGCAACCCTTTCAGGTGCCAGAAAAGCATGCCCAGCAGCACAGCTGGTATCTCATTGGGCACCAGCCAGAACGGATGCAGCACCGCCCAAATGACAGGTGGTCTACATCTGCATGGGCAACTCTTATGCATGTGTGTGAGGGAGAGGGAGGTGGCATTGACTATTCTGCCCTGGGGAGCCCAGGATTGCTGTAATCAGGCCTGCATACAGCTTAAGAACAGCTGTACAATTTATTTTAAATTCCATTCACACAAAATTATCAGACGTATCCACATTTGTGTCTCCGTAATTTCCAGATTAACCAGATAAATGCAAGCTAAGACGTCTGCTTTTCTGCTCAATTCTGTTTGTATTTTCATCCTCCCATCTTTAACCTAATTGTGTCTTTTATCCTGTCTGGAGCAGTGAAATGTTTGTTCCCCACTAGTGTAATGGAGCTCTGACCTCTTGAGTTCCCAGACACTACTCTAATACAAATAATTAACTGGTTTAATAAAAAGAGAATCTTTTTATAGCCATCAGCTCTGCAAAATCCAGCTAGGATTTCAGACAAGCTGTGCCTTTCCTTGTCTTCTAGCTCCTTCCATTATAAAGTTTCTGGATGCTACAGTATGCCCTGTGCAAACTCCATTGGGCCTGTACAGACCTAAATGCCAGTAATCTGTATTGGTGCACATGAAGAAATCGTACAGGGATTCCAAT
Source organism: Pelodiscus sinensis (assembly GCF_049634645.1). Lineage (NCBI taxonomy): Eukaryota > Metazoa > Chordata > Testudines > Trionychidae > Pelodiscus > Pelodiscus sinensis. Next base: position 210,919,019 of record NC_134712.1, on the reverse strand, counting down.
TTGCCCTAAAGCAGCCTAATAAGAATGATTGTGAACAGGGAGCAAACTGATTAAGTAAGAAGATGCTTTTCTAGAGTAGAACACTTTATATTTATTTATAAAGAAAGATGATGCTAAACTTCCAGTCACTAGGGAATTTTAAATTTGTTGGTGTTAAAGACTCCAAAAGGCTCAGTAAAACACAGTCATGAAAAGAGTTCTTATTTAACAGCTTTAAGCTGCATCTACATGTTTTGTTTAACTTACACATTTTTATGAATACGTGCCTAGTTACAGAACACTTATAACCAAAACTGAAGGTTGCTCACCTGTGAAATAACAGATTATTTGAGATGAGTATCCCCACAGGTGCTCTACTCCAGGCACTAATGTGCCCCTGCATCTTCGCCTACAAATTTCTGCAGCAGACCCCCGACCAAACCTTCAAATCTGCTTATTAGATGGTGAGGGTTGAGGCAACGAGTTTGATAGTGATCTAGGATGCTGTGGCCTGTGTCAATGTTGTTGGTCATATGATCTCTGGTGTTGAGAGTAATATGGGTACCTGCTTCTCCAGTATGTTTGGTATCTAAACTGGCATCTTGTTGTGGCAGGTGTCTGTATGTCCCGGGATTGCAGAGTGGCTGGAGAGTCCTTCAGTGAATGAAGCACCTCGCTGGTCATCATCGCAAACTGTCTCTTGGTGTTGAAAGGGAGATCTTCTACTGTGTGCTGGATCTCTCAGGGGAACATGATGGAGTTCCACCAGAATACCTGACTCAGGATTATCATGATAACTGTGGCTCAAGCAGCTGCATCTGTGCTACTGAGAGGTGCTTGGAGTGCGGCATGTGCAATCGCGGGTTCCTCTGTGACGATGGCTGTCTTTTGTCCCCTGGGAAATCCTTAATTAAGTCCATAAACTATGTGTAGTTTCTGTGGTTATATTTAGTGAGTCGTGTGGCATAATATGTGATCTTGAATTGGAGTGTGGATACTATAAGGTGTGTGCATAACTGGCTGGATAACCATTCTCAGAGAGTAATTATTAATGGTTCACAGTCATGCTGGAAGGGCATAACAAGTGCTGTTCCGCAGGGGTCTGTTTTAGGACCAGTTGTACTCAATATCTTCATCGATGATTTAGATGATGGCATAGAGAGGACACTTGAAGATGATTAAGTTTGCAGAAGATACCAAGCTGGGAGGGGTTGCAAGTACTTTGGAGGATAGGGTCAGAATTCAAAATGATACAGACAAACTAGAGAATTGGTCTGAGGTAAATAGGATGAAGTTTAATAAGGATAAATGTAAAGCACTCCACTTAGGAAGGAACAATCAGTTTCACACATACAGAATAGGAAGCGGCTGTCTAGGAAAGAGTATTGCAAAAAGGAAGCTAGGGGTCACAGTGGACCACAAGCTAAATATGAGTCAACAGTGTGACACTGTTGCAAAAAAAAAGCAAACATGATTCTGGGATTAACAGGAGTGTTGTGAGCAAGACATGAAAAGTCATTCTTCTGCTCTACTCTGCACTGATTAGGCCTCAGTTGACTATTGTGTCCAGTTCTGGGCACCGCATTTCAAGAAAGATGTGGAGAAATAGAAGATACAAAGAAGAGCAACAAAAATGATTAAAGGCCTAGAAAACATGAGTTCTGAGGGAAAGCTGAAAGGATTGTTTAGTTTAGCAGACAGAGGGGACATGATAACAGTTTTCAAGTATCTAACAGGGAGTTATAAGAAGGAGAGGGGGAAATTGTTCTTCTCAGCATTTGATAAGACAAGAATCAATGGGCTTAAACTGCAGCAAAGGAGGTTTAGGCTGGACATTAGGAAAAACTTCCTAACTGTCAGCATGGTTAAGCACTGGAATAAATTACCTACGGAGGTTGTGGAATCTCCATCACTGGAGATATTTAAGAGCAGGTTGGCTAAACATCTATCAGGGATGATCTAGATGGTGCGTGGTCCTGACGTGAGGGCGGGGACTGCACTTTATGATCTCTCAAGGTCCCTTCCAGTTCTAGTATTCTATGAAGTGTATACTTTGCCAGTCAAAGGTGTCCTGACTGGGTCTTATCTGGGTCTGCAGGGATAGCTCTATAGACTACTGTTTAGTCCCCTGGTTCATCACTTTCACCACTAGTGAATTAGGGGTGGAATGGGTGGAGAGATATTCTGAGCCCTTTGAGGAGGGAGGCCATAGTACTTGCAGTCTTCTCTCTTGCCTGTTGGTGCTGCAGTTGCTGGAGTGTGCCACCCTGATTTTGTTGAGTCTGCCACCCCACTGATTGTCAAAGCTATCTTAGCCAAGGAAAGTGGCTGCAGTATGTCCATCATCTTGTCTTGGGTTTCTGACACCTCCTCCACATCTGTGTAGAGTTATGCTCCCATCCATTTGAACAAGTCTTGGAAATAGGCATAATCATCCACAGCAAGTGCCTGTGGAGGCAGAGAAGCCTTACCTAATGGGAAGGCACCTCATTAGTGTGAGAAGATGTATCCTGGACTATGTTTTCTGGGTGGTTGTTGACATGTAAGTCCCATTCCCCTGCCTCAATGGTCGTGGAAGTGACTCTGGAGACCTGATGGTGCCCCATGAGGGGACGATAATCGTCTGTTGGAAGATGTATAAAGTCCCTTGGATTCCAATGTGGCCAGGGACCAGAATGGCGGGGGGTGCCCCTCACTGGTGCCCATACCACTGCAGTAGGTAGTTTAAGAGGGCTGGTAAATCCACTGTTTGTCAAGCCTGTAGGCTCGGGTGGGAGGCGAGTGGTGAGGAAAAGAAGCCTGCATCCTCATCGGTGGAAAAGGGAAAAGTCTCCCATGAGTAGCTTAAGTGTAGAGTCTGTGAGGTAGATGATATGGGTGCCACAAGGGCATGCTGGCACCAGGGAGACTCGCAGGTCTCTGTAGTAAGTATAAGTCTGTGGTGTGGTCCTGCTGCCGGGGCTGACAGAGCTGCATTGTTCTTTGCAGGCAAGGAGTGACGAGTCCCTGCATCACACTGCTTGGTGGGAGCAGACTGGCTATCATTGCTGAGTGTGTCTGAGATGCTGCCTGGGCTGGGAAAGTGACAGAGATGGTGGCCACGCTAGTGCTGTGCGGCCAAGTGAGACACACTGTGCCTGAGGTGACTGGATCTTCTATTGTTTAACAGTGCAATAAAACAGTGATTAATTGTGATTAATTTTTAATTGCAATTACTTTCGAGTTAATCATGTGACTTAACTGCAATTAATCAATTGCCCTATTTACAAGCAAACCAGCTAACTTATCAAATTTTGTTTGATAAGTACCATGCAATAGGCAAAATCCTGGTCACACGAGAGCAATGGTAAAACTCTTAGTAATTTCAAAGCAGGTAAGGATTTCATCCAAAAAGCTTAATATTTTTCCCAGATGTATTAAAAAACATCATGTACCAAGATAATTTAACTTTGCTACAATGTTCTATTAATCCCCAACCTCAAAATTCTCTCCCTTATAGAAACAAAAGCAAGATATCAGAGATGCTCAATCTATAGCCCAACAAAAGATTTCATAAGGATTGTGGCCTGCTTGAATCCAACATACTAACGGCCGATTCATGACTGTCATCATGCTTACACAAGTGCATCAGACAGTAATGTAGAAACACTATCTAAATACATATACAACAAGCTGAACTTAATCTATAGGTACAGGGGATTTAAAATCTTATTAAAATATATAGAATCTGTTTGACCCACACCAGGTTGTGCTTAGGTTTATGTGGCCCTCTTGTGTAATAAGATTGGGCACCTCTAGTTATGATTCATTTGAATATGCCCATATTTTATTGAAACTAGTCAAAAGCATTCCCACATTACAAAGAGGAAATAGATAATCTAGTAATTAAAAACCTCGATTTAGGAAAAGAACAATTTCTAAATGAGTGGTTCTCAACCTACTTATGGTAGGTCACACAAATTTATGATGAAAATAATAAATAGTATTTTTAAAATATATGGGTTATTTGGGTTGCATTCACACAACATACATATTATCTGGATGGCCCTGAAGATGGCACATGAGTTGCAGCTGTGCGCTGATTGGGCCACAAGCAGCCTATGAATTGAGAACCACTGTTCCAAACTCTAAATCCAACTTTATCACTGATTGGATGTGCAGACTTGGACAAATCACATGCTATCTTTGCATCTGTTTCCTCAAGTGTAAAATGTAGGTAATGGTTACCTGCCTCTCAGATGTGAGAAGGACTGATATTTGAAAAGGGTTCTAAGTTTTGTTATGACACATAAGACTCTTTAATTCACCCACTCAGAATCAAATATGAAGGTTATCTAACGGATTTAATTTTTAAATTTTGACATTTTTAGCCAAGCTTCTAAACTTAAAAAATGAGCTGTATGGTATAGAATTTCAAAGAGCTCTGACTCTTTAATGAGGTATTAAAATACTGTAATATAACAAAAAGGCCACACTGCTAAGTCTCTTAAACCCCTGGACTTATATTATCAGCTTTTATGTGCCTGTCAACACTCAACAGTAAGGAGCAATGGTTTGCTCTTTGTCTCAACTTTAAAAGCCAACTAAACTTCCTTCCACCTTCCTGCTGAGAGTTAACTCCTTGCAAACTGTTGAAGCTTTGACACATCAGCAGCAGATAAATTTACAATGTACGCAATGGCCAGATACAGTCTCAACCAGCCATGAGCTAAAACAGGTTGTTACTTCCCATTTCATAACTACAGCCTCTAGAAATGACAACTTAAAATCAATACTTTTTTGTACCATACTGCATGGAAGCAAACACTTCTTTAAAACCAATTATACTTGGTTACCTTTGTCTGAAGGACATAAAATTACATTTCTGTTATAAATGTAAAGGCCCTTTGTTTTTATTTTTACTAATTTTTACTGAAAATTGTCAAGGTTTTATAAAAGCTATTTGTATTTTACTGATTTTCATCCAAATTTTGGACCACTCAAATTCATGAAAATGCAGGTGTTAAGAAATCTAATATGTAGCATAGTAATCTAATATGTAGCATTAGACAAATCTGTTTTAGTAATAAGTTAGAATGTGATGAGGATGTTTTGTAAGACAATGTAATGAAGATAGATACACACAAAGGCATTAACACATGCATATATACCATAAATGTATAGTTAATTAAAAAAACACCATGTTATACTATTACTTTCAATATTTTCTTCTTTATTTCTTCCCTTCCATACCCCATGTTAACCTCCATATTTAGCTAGAAAACCATCCAGTTAATTTTTTGTCTTGAACTTTGACTATTTTTTATTTTTTTTGTATTAAAAACACAAAATATTCCTTGGAATATACCGAATATAATAAAAGCTGAAAATGAAAGTCCTTTTAAATACTTAAAAACTGAAGTGTAAAAAATAAATTCTGCAGACAGTTTTACAGAACTCAATTACATGACTAAATAGCTAAAAAGGAAAGACATTTTATCTGATGTCTAAAAAACTTATTTTTCCAATAGAACTATCAAATGTGTTTGTGAAAAAGCCAGAGTTGGATGACATGAATGGGATAATTCTATTTAGCAGAAAATATATTTATGCACTGGAAAATCCTAGATTATACCAAATATAAATTAGAATATTCACGCAATAACTTGAGATCTGGTGAGATTACTTTACAGTACTGCAGACTCAGATTAACTATAATTTTGTAGCAACAAACTAGCTATACATTTATAACCAGTCACTGAGTTCTCTTCCATCAGAAAGCAAATAAAGACACTACACTTACCAGCAATCCTATAGAGATTAATTCCTTCTACTCTCCAATGCTTAACTCTACAATTGAACAATATACCACATCCTGATTGAAATTTCCAGTACCAACTCAAGGGCTTAATCTTGCTCCCATTCAAAATCAATGGCAAAAACTCACAATTAAACTTTAATGGTGCAAGACTCAACCATTGAGAGGCAAAGTTATAATACAACAGTTAAATAATTCGCTGCTAAGGTAAGATCAACACTTCAATAATTTAAAAGGAAAACCCCCTCACTTTCTCCTTAAGTCTTTGTGATGGAAACCAGAAACTAAAAATGTCTTTCCTTACCTGTAGGTCATATATTTAGTGCATGTACTACTATTCATGCAGCATTCACTTCATTATTTGTTTTGCAGGAGAGCATCCCAAAGCATAAGCAAACACTGAAAATAAATATTTGTAACTTTCTCTTTTCCTCTTTCAAATGAGCATTTGAGAGCCTTCCAACCTTGACAGAGTTATTTTAAGAACCACCACAAGACAAAGTTCGTCTCAGAGGTTTCTTCATCACAAAAGGTAGGTCAGAGAAAAAACTGAAGCAGATAAATCCTTGAGTCTGAAGTTGACATATCCCTTGGCAAGCTCTTTTCTTACCACAAATCTCTAAATCACTTACTATGAGTTCAATACTTTCCCTTGAAGCTGGAGAATCTATAACCTATAATATGATGACAGGGCAATATTTTTACATTTATTGAGCACTAACCATGTTGAAACAAATCAAATGAATATTGTAGTAGAATCCAAGTTCTACTTTCCTTAATCTCAGTGAAGGAAATATTGTATACCTAATATGTAATCTGTGTGTATTTGTGTTGACAAAAAATTGACCGTGGGCTTTCCATTTTATACATTTATTACAGAATATCTCCATCCATAGTGAAACTGGTTAGTTCTTTATTATGATTTGTTAAAACAAAGGCACACGGAATGCATGTGATCCTATAGGTTGTTCTCTATTTCAGAGCTCCACTTACTTGGAACATTACTTAATGATCTTGAAACAACTAAAATTCTACATTCATATTTCCATATTTATGCAAGGTTTGGGTTTTTGTTCTTTTCAACATACCCTCTGACTCTCTAATAAAATTATCAAATAATTACTTTCTATTTGTCTGAATGGAAGCACTTTTCTTTTGAAATTCCATACTGTGAAGACTTATACGCTATATAAAAACTAAAACACTAAGGGAAACATTTACAGTCAGGATAAACCAATAAGAATTCAGTGCTAAAAACTGAAACTAAACTAATTCAGATTCTGAGTACAGAAACAAAAGATTTTTAATCATTTCAAGATCATTAACTAATATTTCTGGCAAGTAGGGCTTCATGGTTACACGCAGCCCTCTCCTCCCCCTCCCACACCTGCGCTGCTACTTCTGTATGAGCCTGCTCCCCACGAGCCACCTGCTACCCCTCCTCCACACTGCTGCCTCTAATACAGAGCTGCCTCCCTCCTCCACCCACTTGTAAATGTGTACCTTCTGAAAATTTCAGCGGGTACGCGCTACTAAAACAAAACACATTTTAACATCCCTGGTAGGATCACAGCATTCTGTGAATCTTTGTTTCAACAAATCATAATCAAGATCTAACCAGTTTCACTGTAGATTTAGACATTTATCACAGAATGTCTCCAATGGAAAACCGATGGTCAAATCGCTGTCAACACAAATACACACAGATTACATATTAGGCATGAAATATTTCCTTTACTGAGATAAAGGACAGTAGAAATTTTACTATTCATTTGATTTGTTTCAACATTTTTAGTGCCTAACCGAGGCTGAGCACTCTGCAGCTGTTAAAACAAGTAACAATTCACACAGAGCTAAAAAATGTTTAAATGAATTTAGACAACCAAACATCTATAAACCAAAACATGCCTACAGCTTGCTCCAGTGACCAGAAGAGCAAATGCAGCTTTTTTAAAAAACATTTGCCACAAACAATGGCAATAACAGAATCTTCCTGTTTTACATGGAAAAGGAAGGATGGGTGCATCTGTGGGTGAATATTAACTTGAAATAAAGGAAGCTTGCATAGGGGGTGTCACCATACATTCAGTTCAGAAGAGACACTGGCATTCACCCAATTTTCTTTTTGTGTCTGTCCACTCTCTGATACTACTAAGAACAAAGTCATACAAAGAACTGAATGTATATAGTAACATAAAACTCTGGAAGTAGCAATTTTTTAAAAAACCATAAGAAAAACTTTCTGAAGTGCAGCCCACTCAGATTATTCACAGCTGCTATTTGTGTATTTTTCTTCCTAATAGAATGGTAGCATGCATCTAGACAGGTGGCAATTAGTTCTACAGATGTCAGAAGCTGTCTATATTGTTTCTAAAAGTAAACAACCCCAATGACCATGGTGTAATGTGACACACATTTCTCATACGGAGTTGTCAATGTAAACCCCTCCCTCCAAAGACAAGACAAGATTCTCAGTAGGATAGTACTGAATTTTTTTTTTTTAAATCTCACAAATTTTTAAAAACTAAAAAAGGAAACCAACTTGAAATCTGCCAATTTAAACAAAAAATATTTAAAGTAACTTTGAGCCATGCTCACCCTCAAATGCCGTTGCAGATGGGTGTGTAAATTTTACAATAATTGTGCACCCCACCCCTGTTGCTATGTCAAAGACCCATGCAAACAAAAGAAGAAAGTGACTGACTCTAAAGAGGAAACAATGAAAAAGATTGCACACACAGACGAGTGCACAAACTAAACTAAAAAAATAATTTGTTCTAATAGCTTTCAGTTTAAACACAAGAGGTGTGTCTTGTAAAAATAAAATATTCTCAGGCAAAAGTCTGATTTTTAAGTTGACCATGTCTCTTTAATTTTATATATTTCAAAACTCAAATATAGTAAGTCTTACCGAAAGTAACTTCTCCTTCACCCGTTTTGTCAAAGAGTTGAAAGGCCACCATGAACAATGCATCTGGAGCACAGAGGACTGATTCAAATGCCACAAATTCTTGAAAGGATATCAGCCTGCAAATAAGATAAAGTGTGAAGCCAGTTACTCATTGAAAATATCACTTCAGGTTGATACGCCATAATCTGGACTTCCCTAGTCTGGCAATACCCTAGTTCAGCATCGTTGGGGTGACCAGAAGCCTTGCTAGACTAGGACAGGCAAAGAGAAGAGTCCTGGGCTGCAGTGGGGGTGTGAGGGAGAGCCCCTGGTGGCAGCAGGGCTGCCAAGTGGAGTGCAGCACAGCTGGGGAAACCCCTAATGGAAGTGGAGCCACGGGGCAGAGCGTGGAGTTTCTCCTCCAGGACGCAGCTGCAGGGCAACTGCGGAGCCCTGGGTGGCAGCAGAGCCATGGGAGGGGGAAGAGCAGAGTCCCATCCTTGCAGCAGAAGAGCAGAGCTCGAGGCATCATTGGGGTGGCTAGGAGGAAAAATGGAGACCCCGGTGCATTGACTCCCCCTGGCCTGGTAAATTCCCTATTTTGGGACCAGTCAGGTCCTGAAGCTGCCAGACCAGGGAGGTTCAACCTATACAATTTAAAAGAAAACTATGCAAGGTTAAGCTCAACTGAAGCACAAGAATGGTACAAGATATTCTCAATGCTACATATTCCAAAATGCATTAGTATAAGGATTGCCAACTTGCAGTTACACTAGTGAAAATAGTTCTCATGTCCCAGATGGCATACAGCCCAAGCATGATGGACAAAGTAGACTGAACGCAGTAAAATCCCACTGAAATTAATACATTTTTTTTAAATCGTTACTAATAGTGCAGGTGATTCACTTCTTGGCAGCACTGCAGAAGATGTAATTCTTTAAAGGGGATTTCAAGGAGAGAAAGAAGCACCTTTCAGATGAGAGTAGGCAGGGCATTCCATGCCTCCGGGAAGGCATGAAAGACTTAAAAATGGTTGTAAAAAGAAAACCAGACAAACAGGTTTGAGGCTGGCATTAATGGTACAAACAGTGATGTATTAGAAATACCTATACCAGAAAAAAAAAATCCATGAATTCTACAGAAAGCCCCAGCACGCAGCAGAAATTCTATAATTTAGTAATGTACTTCAGCTACTTTACATTTTTAAATAGTGTTACAAGCCCAATATTATTCTATACAAAAGGCAAGGGAGGTTGACAAATCATAAGAAAATAGTACATTCTGTATACCAGGCTAGGAGGTGATTAATAAAATTGCAAGCATTAAAAGATACAGCAAGAGTGTTTTTAAAATTTAGGACATATTCTGTTAGTACTTTCAAATAATAACCCCTCCCCCCAATAAACCTGAGCTGTATGTAGCTTATTTTAATCTATTTTTAAAAAACAATTATTCGTGGATATGGAAAGATTAAAAGTGTATGAATGTGATGTTCCAACTAGATATTACAGAACAGACATTAATATCTGCTGTGCCAGCTGAATTCAAATTAACCCAATTTTTACATGTTAATTAAACCAGCTATTTTCTTCTTATTGTATTTTTGCTCCTTAAGCAGACTAGCGATTCCCAACAGATCTATTCTAACAACAATGACGTATTCATTTACTTCTATTATGACCATACAATACAGTAACTGAGCAGTAATTTTTCAGTCAATTACACATGGCTCTTAATGCTTAAAGATGCTGAAATAATGTGCACTACACAGCCATATGCTTAAAGCTCTATATTGCACAAGGCCAGTTGCCTGGGTAACACATTTTCTTTCTGGTTTAGCATAACCCTTCATTGAATATCATTAGGTATCATTAAACAGCAGATATTAACATGAACTTCAATACACTACTTAAGTTATTTTACCTACATAAGTAAGTATTCATTTATAACATGAAAGCCCACACAGAGAAAATCCTAATAGTCCTGTAAATTTTAACAATGCAAAGAGAAAATAATAAAATGGTTACAAATTATAAGCCAAGCATATTTTATTTATTTGGCTGGTTAAAATATATCTCCAAACTCTCTGCCTCATTAACATCGGCAAATCTGTTGTATAACTTATTCAAGGAAATAATGAAATCCTGAATTTTAACGCACATATACTGTAGTTACCAACTAAATCCACCCACTGGATATAGCTCATCAAGACCACTATTTATCCATCCATCTGAGCTTTCATATTTGTGGTCATAAATGTAGAATCTGAGTCCCAAGCAGCTGTAATGCTTTCCTCCACCAGAAAAGTCCACATGCAGTCATGAAAAAGAAAAGCCATTACTTACTGTAACAACACATACAAATGCAATGATGAAGAGATTTCTTAAGTAATCAATGCATATGTTTGACTGTATCAGCATTTCAGGCATAACAACATAATGAGACACAAATTGAAGCTATATCTATTATTTAATGCTCCAACCTGCATAAACTAAGTATAGCATAAATTGGTGCATTAAATGTATCTCTATATCCAAAAATAAAGGAAAATGCTGGCATTTCCAAGTGTTATTGTTGAATAGTTTGTCCTTTCTATAAATAAAGCACATAGAGTATCTCTCAGTGACGTTTATTAGTTACTGGAATCCAAAATAATGGAGATATAAATTACTTATTTTGTTAGGAATTTAAAGTACAACAGCCAACAAAAATACATTACGTTAAAGGAAGTAGGACTTAACTGCTGCATCAGTGGCATCTCTTGGTACATACCAAGGTATTGTTGCAAGAGATTTTTAATTCAATCTGGAAGAACTCTTTCACAGGATACCCTTGCTGAGGCACATTGTTCTGGTGTGGGGACATAACTTTCTCTCCATGAGAAAGATGGATCCACAAAAGGCCAGGGCTATCTTTGTGGAAACCTTGGCTCTTCATTGCATTAGCATTAGCCTCTGTGGCAACCCTTAGCTCCTTTATCCTAGACAGTGCAACTCCACAGCAAGAGAAGTCTATCCACTGTTGCAACTGGGGAGATCCATGTAAAATACAATATAGTCTTGGGCTGCATTCTCTTTTCCAACTCAATTCTGGGAGAAGCAGGGTCAATGGGCAATCCCCACAGAATCCTCTCCATTTCTTCTGTACAGTCTATAATCCCAAGATGCAGAGGTATGCCACAGGATCAAGAGTTGAAGGGATAGCACCAAAGACTTACCTGATCCTCCTCCTCTGCACAGAAGGGGGAAAAAAACCTAAGTACAGCTCTGTGCACAGATCTCAGGGTTGCTGGGAGAGTGGGGAAGGGTGCATGCTAAAAGCCTCCACAACTCTCTGAAGTAATAAGTACTTAGCAATGAACATGTTTCTGCTACTGAGACTAGAGACACTTTATGGTCCTGCTTGCCCATCTGTCTTAGCACCCATTATAGTAGAACTGAATCTTCTCTCAGTACGCGTGATTGCAGTTAGCCATCCGGAGGGTCAGATGCTCCTTAAGACTGGAGTGACATCTGGAGGCAATGGAATGGCTGCCACGGTATTTCTAGAACACATTTATGCAGGCATCTACCACTCTGCACTTCCATATTGCATAGCAATTAAAAAAACACCAACATTAATTCACAATTCCTCCTGTAAGATACATTCCTTGTACATGGCTTGAGTTATACAGGAGATACAACTAGATCATCAATGGCCCATTCTGGTTTTGGAAGTGATGAACATTCATCAGCCAACCAAAAGCCTAAGCTAGCAAAAGTAGCCTTGCTTTTTTCCCTGAAGCATGCAAATCTGGTCTTTGGAGAAATGCCAGGATGCAGTGAGTTTCAGAAGAGAAGACGACATGTTGCCACTCCTAGAGAATTTCACTACAGAAACCAAAGGAAAAAGTGAGCCAAGTAAAACAGGACTGCTTCAGATTGGAGATCACGGAAGGCTTTAATTATCATCAACAGGATACTACAAACAAGTACCAAGTCCTTTTCACTTTCTGAACTTCTTCCATTCTTTCACAGAGTGATGTGTCAGATAAAAAAAGACTAAAAAATTTTCAAAAGATTCTCCAGAGACATGCCAAAGGCATGAAAATCCTCATGGTTACTGAATCACAAGCATAAACACCTACTCTAAAATTAATGCTAAACTCCAGTAGTGAAAGGTCAATATGCCAGAGTCATGAAATCCCAATCAGTTGATGATTTAACAGAGGCCACAGCTTTAATTTTGCTTTCTGTGACACCAGCCTTCACTAAGGTAGGATCAAGTTATGTATTCTAGTCACAATCGTCCTCTTGCAAAATGACTTGAAGCTTCACAATGTATAAAAAGCAGCTTTAACACACCAAACAAAAAAAGAGAAGAGTGGTGGAAGCCTGGAAAGGGTTTAGCATTTCCAGTTATAATCCATTTAAAGCCATCCTCACCACAATGTAGTTCTCTAACCTTTTAAAGAATTCCTATCCCAGAGATAGCAATCATCACGTTAACTTGTCTACAAGGTCCATAATGCCTAACCACAGGAGGCTTGGGAGGGTAGCCTGGGCAGGAGAAAGAGCACAAAAATGAACATAAAAGCACTGGTTCCATGTGTTCTTGCTACAAAGAGTGTATACTTTCTATTCATGCTTCATTTTTATCATATTTTATTCCACATAATCATTATGCAGCCCTGCTCCATGCATTGCTTCTCTTTTTAAAACCCACAACTAAGGACTTAAGGACTCGTTCCCCTCTATCCCCAACCCCCTTTATTTAGTCACCAAGATCTTAGGGGGAAAAAAAGGATAGAGCTAAGCGAAGAAGAGAAGAGGAGTGACAAAAGTAGAAGAAGCTCAAGGGCTGTGTCTACATTGGCACCCTTTTCCAGAAAAGGGATGCTAATGAGATAAGTCGGAATTGCAAATGCCGCGGGGGATTTAAATATCCCCCGCAGCATTTGCATGAACATGGCTGCCGCTTTTTTCTGGCTCGGGGCATTGCCGGAGAAAAGCGCCAGTCTAGACAGGATCGTTCGGAAAATAAAGCCTTTTCCGGAAGATCCCTTATTCCTCTTAAAATCAGGAATAAGCAGTGATGAGATGAGATTCTAGTAAAAGGAGAGTTTATATAACTTCTAAATTCATTGAATTAAAATAAACGTAAGACGTACCCATCCTTGGTCTGATCCACCACGCCTCCAAGGAGCTGCACTGTGTTTGGATTGGGCACCCCATCTCCTATTATTCCTAGGTACCGTGTGATAAAGTCATTAGGAGACATGAAAAATTCTCCATTTTTTTCAACACTTGCATACTGTTAAAAAAAAAAAAAGAGAGAGAGAGAGAGAGAGAGAGATTTAGAGTCCCAGATTAATTCTCTAAGCAATTGATATTTTTGGCATTTAGGGAGCATCTATAGGCTCAAATTAGGACTGGGGCCACTGTGTTGCACATGTACATATTAGCAGATTCCTGCCCCCAGAAGAGTTTGCAATTACATTAAAACAAGATGCAACAAGTGTAACAAACAATTGAAGGGGGGCAGGGAAGATATAAGAAAAAATGGTTACTTACCTTCGTAACTGTTGTTCTTCGAGATATGTTGCTCATGTCCATTTCTCTTAGGTGTCCACATACTGCGTGCACAGATTGTCGGAGAGTTTTCCCTTAGTGGTAGCCATCCGGCCAGCACGGGAGCCCCCTGGAGCGGTGCCACTATAACAGCACATATATACCCCTTCTGGCCCTCCACCCCCTCAGTTCCTTCTTGCTGGAATCCTCCCACGAAGGGAAGTGGGTGGGTGGTGGAATGGACATAAGCAACACATCTCAAAGAACAACAGTTATGTAGGTAAGTAACCATTTTTTCTTCTTCGAGTGCTTGCTCATGTCCATTCCATTTTGTTGACTCCAAAGCCAAACCGTAGGAAGTGAGGTCAGAGCCTACAGAGAGATGGGTTGCAACACAGCCCTGCCCACTGCTGTATCCTCCCTGGCCTGCTGCGCTATGGCATAGTGACTCGCAAAGGTGTACACAGACGACCAGGTGGCTACCCTACATGAGCACCTTAGCAACGAAGCTGGTGGAGCAACGAAGGTGGTGGAAGATGCTTGGTCCCTGGTTGAATGGGCCATGATAGGCAGGGCCAGAACCAGCATCAACTCGTAACATGCCTTAATGCAGGAGGTGATCCAGAACGAAATATGCTGGGCCAACACTGGCAGACCCTTCATCCTGTCTGCTATGGACACAAACAGTTGGGGGGGACTTACGGAAGGGTTTAGTTCTTATAAATAAAAAGCTGAAGCATGCCTAACATCTAAAAAGAGGTGTGTAGCTTTTCTGTCCCAGAACCATGAGGTTTTAGGTAAAAAACAGGTAGAAAAATGTCCTGGTGAACATGAAAGCATGATGGGTGCTAAGGTGGAGTGGGGTGAAGCCTGACCTTAACCTTGAAAAAGACCATGTACACATAGGGTCCACGGTTAGGGCTCGCAGTTCTGACACTCACCTGACAGAGATAATAGCTACAAGGAAGACACTTTCCAAGACAGGTGCAGAAGGGCTCAAAGAGGGGGGGGGGGGGGAGCATGAGCTTTGAGGGGACCAGATTCAGGTCCCAGGGGGCCAAGGGCTCATGCACCTGGGGGTAAACCCTATGTAACCCTTTAAGGAAACGGTGGACCATAGGGTCCATGAAAACAGCCCCCGCTGGGGACTCTTGAGCATTTCAAAGCAGGCAAGCCGCGTGCAGCCCGGAGTCAGCGGGACTTCCCACTGGCCCCAGGCTGTATGTGGAGTTCTGCATTCCTCCTTTGAAATGTACAAGAGCCCATAGTGGAATTTCCATCGATTAGTCAATTAATCACCTTTTAACATCCTTAAATACCACCCTCTCTGTTTATATAATACAGTGCTGCCGTGTTGTCCATCAAGACTGAAACACGCCTGTTTCAAAGCTGTGGCAGGAAAACACTACCCACGAGGCACTACCCACGAGGCAGATAGCCCTCAACTCCCTGACATTGGTGTGGAGGGAGAGGTCTGCGAGGCTCCACATATCTTGCATCCATAGCTTCCCGGGATGGGCTCCTCAACCCATATCAGAAGCGTCAGTCACCAGCTAGACAGACAGAGAAAGACTGTGGTACGGCATCCCTTTGCAGACCACCTGCTCACACAGCCACCAGTTGAGGGACTTCAATACATGTGCAGGCACCATCACCATTAAGTCCATATGCTGGAACGCTGGGTTGTGGACTCGCGCCAACCAGAGCTGGAGCAGTCATAACCTGAGCCTGGCATGATGCACCACATTAAGTGCAGGCCACCATTAACTCTAACAGCTTTGTGCAATAGGAGGCCGTCATCATGGGGAACAACTGGAGCCTTAGAATGGCCTCCGTATTGCCCTGAATTGCATCACGGGCAAGGAAGCCCTGGCCTGTTGCATCCAGAAAGGCCCCCGCAAATTCTATCCTTTGAGTGGGGGTCAAGGTGGACTGGCCTTGCTTAGGATAAGGTCCAATCTGAGAAAGGTCTCCCTAACAAGGGATGTGTGTTCTAAAACCTGAAAAGGGGAAGAACCCTTTATAAGAAAATCATCTAGGTATGGGGTAGACCTAGAATCTGTGCTTCTTCAGGAATGGGGCCACCACTGCCATACATTTTGTGAACACCCTGGAGACCATAGAAAGGCCAAAGGGGAGATCCATAAACAGATAATGACCATGTCCCACCGTAAAAAGTGAAGGAATTGTTGGTATAAGGATGCAATCAAAATGTGGTAGTAAGTGTCTTTGAGATCCAGAGCAGCATACCAGTCTCCTGTGGCTAGGGAAAGGATGATCAAGGCCAACGTTACCATGTTGAAATTTAACTTTACTATGAAAGTGTTGAGGCCTCTTAGGGTACGTCTAGACTACATGCCTCTGTCGCCAGAGGCATGTAGATTAGGCTACCAGACATAGTAAAATGAAGCGGCGATTTAAATAATCGCCGCTTCATTTAAATTTACATGGCTGCCGCGCTGAGCCGACAAACAGCTGATCAGTCTGGATCGCGCGGGGGTCGACATCAAAGGTATTTGTCGACCACCCAGGTATACCTCAGCTGTTTGTCGGCTCAGCGCGGTAGCCATGTAAATTTAAGTGAAGCGGCGATTATTTAAATTGCCGCTTCATTTTACTATGTCTGGTAGCCTAATCTACATGCCTCTGACAACAGAGGCATGTAGTCTAGACGTACTCTTAAGTCCAGGATAGAGCGAAAGCCGCCCTGGGCCTTTGGGACCAAGAAATACCAGGAGTAGAAAACCCTCCCCTTGAGGAACTTCCTCCACAGCCCCCAGATCGAGAAGCTGTTGCACCTCTAACCTTCGTAGGTGCTCGTGAGAGGGGTCCATGAAGAGGGACAGAGTAGGAGAGTGCAAGAGGGGGTCGAGCAGAACGGAATGAAATAGATGCTTTTTACCGTATCCAGGACCCTTTGGTCCACTGTGGAAAGGGGAAAAGTGGTTGGCAAAGAGCCGCTGGTTTGAGACTGGTGCGCTGTCCCCACTCACACCTTCAAAGATTCAGCCTGGGGCCCTGAGCCTTGTTCGAGGGCCCGCTCCCCGGTCTGACAAGGAGTGGGATGGCTGCCTGCCGTTTCTATTATTATTACAGCCTCTCTGCCTGGAGAAGTCTGACCTCTTCCCTTGTTGGAAAGGGTGGGATGGGGCCGTAGGGAGGGAGCGCCTCTGCGGGGCACGGGTGTGGATGCCAAGGGACTTGAGGTTTGCCCTGGAGTCTTTTAACCCGTGGAGGCTGGTGTCAGTCTGCTCTGAAAACAGGCCTGCCCCCTCAAACGGCAGGTCCTGGATTGTGATCTGGACTTCGGGTGGAATGCCAGACACTTGGAGCAATGTGCATCTCCACAAGACCAGGCCGGTCACCATGATGTGGGTGGCCACATCCGCAGAGTCCAAGGCTGCCTGGAGTGCCACATGGGACATGACCTTGCCTTCCTCTGACAAGGCCTTATATTCCTGTCCTGGGGCAGCAACTCTCTAAAGTTATCCATTGCCGCCCAGGAATTGAAGACATACCTGCTCAGGAGCACCTGTTGCTTAGCAATCCTGAGCAGGAGATCCCCAGAGGCATAGCCTTGCGGCCCAATGGGTCCGACTGCTTGGCCTTTCCTATTCTCTGGGGTAGGAGCAGGTTGTCCCTGCCGCTCTTGGTGGTTTGCAGCTTGCACCACTATCGAGCCCAGTGATGGGTGGAAGAACAGGTGCTCATGACCTGCCCGGGGAACAGGGGCGGTATGGATGTTGGCATTTACCATAGAGCTTTAGTAATCAGTTTTGTTCAGGGACAGTGGCATGCAAGATGGGACCTCTAAGCTGAGGATATCCACCGGAACATCTGAAGCCTGCTCAAGCTGCACTCCCAGACTCTGTACCAGTCTCCTGAGGAGTTCCTGGTGGGCTCGTGAATCTATTGCTGGCGTCGATAGGGAGGCCAGCCTCAGGGCCTCATCTGGGAAGGATGACGAGTACTCGCGTAGTGTCGAGACCTCATACCGTTGTGGCCGCTCCGAGGTCTGGGTGGGAGCCAGTTGGGTCAAGGGACCCTGATCTCCAGTTCCCTCCAATGAAAGGTCTGGGGGGATTTACCATGGCTGAGGCCTGATCCTGTGCTGGAGCCCTGCGTAATGACATGGCCAAGGGTGGGACCCAAGGCCCTGAATGCCAAGAACTGACAACAGAGGGAAAGCTCCCTTGGGCCTGATGATAAACCAATGGGGTCCAGAAAGGCCATTGCTCCAACTGCTGCCACTGAGGGGGCCAGGATTGCTGGAAGGACTGGCTCGAGGAGTTGTGGTGCGGCTTGTAGAAATGGCGCCAGGACCTGGAACGGTGCCAGGAGCCTGAGTGGTGCCTTGAGTGGAATTGTCGCCAGGTCCGGGAACGTGAGAGCGTACCTACTCCACATCCGAGTCTGTGGAGTAGTCGGACTCTGACCAAGGCAGGGCTGAGGAAGGGCCTGGGGAACGGTGTGGTGCCACATGCCAAACCATCACTGCCAGCTTGCTTTGGTGCCCAACTGGCGATGGGGGCATCAGCTGTTCCAGTGACATATCCCAGTAGTGCAACCTAAGGACACTGGAAGCTGAGCTCTCTTGCAAGAGCGTGGCCTCTGGCACCCTGGGGGCCACCGGTGCCAGCGTTGACGTAAACACTGGGGAGTGCAGTGCTGCATGTGCTACCAAGCCCATGGATGCAGACAGGGCCAGAGCTGATGCTATGCTCAAGCGCCTGCCAGAGTCCGGTGCCGTTGACATGGTGCGGGCTTGGGGCTCATCTCAGTGTCTTGGCGATGGCAAGGGTGAGCTCATGGTCAACTCTATTAGCTCCCACACTGCTTCAAAGGTGTCTGGCGTAGAGGGCCCATCAACAAGCACTGGCTCCTCCTCTGCACTGCATCCACTGGTCACACTCGACTGGCTATGCGCTGGTGCAGGTGTGTGTCGGGGCCGCGAAGTGCCTTCTCCATCCACTTCTTCTTATGTAGCACCAGTGATTGCGAGCGGTGCCAAGCCAAAGGGCGCCTCGATGCCAACAAGGCACCCGAGAACTCTGGGGCCTCCTGCACTGAGGGCGGTGCGTTGCAGGACTCCAGTGCAATCCATGATGGCCGGGTGAAGTGCCGATTACGTTAGGAGTATTTTTAAGCGTGAATCTCTCACTCTGAGTCCAGGGCTTAAAACCACTTCAGATCTTGCAGATGGCTGAAACGTGGGCCTCACTCAATCACTTTAAGCAGAATCGTGCAGGTCGCCACAAGACATAGGCTTAGCACAGTCCACGCAGTGCTTAAAGCCATGAGGCCCTGGCATGTCCCAGACACCGGGCAGGAAGGGGTGCAATGGGCAAACCCCAACACAACACAAACACTAGCTAACTATAATTATAAGAACCACGTAATGAACTATTAACAGGAAGAGTAGCTTCAAGGGAACAAAGGGACTCATCTAAGTGCTAACTAACTACTAAGAATGTATGAATACCTCTGGAAAGCACTTGCAAGCAAGTGAGATAAGAGCTCCAAGGACCACCAGGTGCAGTAAGAAGGAACGGAAGGGGTGGAGGGCCAGCAGGGATATATATGCACTGCTAAAGCAGTGCCACTCCAGGGGGCTCCCCGGCTGGCCCAACAAGTACTGATCAGAGAAAACTCTTCGACAATCTGGACATGTGGCACATGCACATCTAGAGCGGAATGGTCACAAGCAAGCACTCAAAGAAGAAAGTAACAGATATTAGCCCGAAGCACAATAAATATGTTCCAAGTCAAAAGATAAAAAACAGAAATATCAGCAATTCTTACACATTTAGCATAGAAACAGTATATAATTCTGCAATTATAAGGTCTTGATTCAGGAAGACACTGATGAAGCACATGCTTAAATTCTATTAACGTACAATGGTCTTAAGAATGCGATTTAATGACCTTCCTAAAAAAGGATTATTTCCTGAACCAAGGCTTACGTGTTTTGCCCAACGGGGAGATAGCATATGGCAGTGGTGGGGAAACTTCAGCCTGCGGGCCATATGCAGCCCACTGGGGTTCCACCTGCAGCCCACAGACCTCCAGTCTGCCACCGTCCCGAATGCATCTCTCCCACACCAGGGCACTGGTGTACCACATGTCTTTACTCCTCTCTCTCCCTCCCTCCCAGCATATTCAGAGCATCATAAATCGCCTGATTCATACTCAATCACAACTCCTCCGCCACCCCCCACGCTGGAACACCATGAATCAGCTGTTCGCGACTGTTCAAGCTCTGGAATAGCGCTTCCTTGGAGTCATCTTCCACAGATAAACCCACACCAGAATTACACACAGAGGTGGGGAACTGTTTTTGGGCTGGGGGTCACTGACCGACAGAAAAATTAGTCAGGGGCTGCACACGAATGAGAAAAAAAAACTCCTCACTGATGTGGTCCCCGACTGAGAAGTAGAAAGTCACTCCCAACATTCTCCTCCCACCAAAGCCTGGGTGAGGGGGAAGCCCTTCCCAGTAGATTTTGTGTGCTCTAGCTCTGCGGTGCTGCGGTAGGGGGCTGAAGTATCAGCATAGCCTCCTCAATGCTGGGGGGGTCCTGAGCCTCGGGGGCCAGATCCAGGCAAGCTGGGGGCCACATCCAGACCCAGGGCCTGAGGTTTCCCATCCCTGGTGTAACAGAACATGACAAGAAATCTTTAGCCAGTTATGTAGTCTCAGTTTAGCAGGAAATAGTTACAAAAAGTCAGATACTGTGCTGTGAATATCCCTCCTTTTCCAGTGAGTCATTTTATTAGCATAGATAACAATGTTTATTCACTCAAGATTTTACTTTTGGTTTTAAAAAAACATTCATGGTTTATTCATGTAAAAGTTGTAACTCTAAATGAAATGTAGAATACTGAATGAACAGCAGAAATGTTTAAATAGGATGTATGCAGAAAGTTTAGAAATATAAATAAGAGGATAGAAATCAGTAAGGGCCTGATTTTTCCACACCTATTCATATGGTGTTGTATCTTAGACTTTTCCTACAGAGAGAAATTGACCAACAGAGTTATTCCAGTATAATTTATCTATTCCAGAAAAACATCACTGAGAGGATGCTGTTCTGAAATACATTAGTTTGTTTCAGAGTAACGAACCAGACACACACCACAACCAAAATGCATACTACAAAAAGAAAAAAACGTGGCATTACTGTATATATTATCTTCCTTGGCGTAAGTTTGACATCAATATATTGCTTTTTCCTCTGCAATGAGGAATTAAACCCAGAGACTCTCCAAAAGAAAAAAAATATGAATGAAGAAATCAAGTACACAGAAGTGGAGACCTCATACATTCAAAAACAGGAGACTGGGAACTCCCAAACAGCAGGAGAGTAACAAAGAAGGGGATAGTATCCTCGGTATCAATGTTTGTTAAATACGCAGCATACCACTCCTGCAACAGTACTAGTTATGGCCAAACAGGTGAGCCTTCAGAGATTCCAAGCAATGAGGGGCAAGTATTTTAACAAAAATAATATTTCTGCTATAAGATTTCCTCTTCTTGTCACCACTGTGTTCCCTATCCTTCCAAAACTAAGTTAATGCCCCAATCTAGGTAATTTTGTGTCAGGATGCAACATGTATTACAGGTAAATATGGCCTTATTCCTCAGATTAGCTATAAAAAGTTTTAAGTAGAAAGCAAATTTAACACAATGGTTAAAAAAAAAAATCTATACAGCATTTATGACACCGTATGTTTGCTTCAAAGAAAAGAGATCTATACCAGGATAACAAATTTGCTGAACAGGAAAGAAACTTATTTATTTTTAAATGGGATGATAAAATATTACTACAATTCCCTATTGTGCTTTCCCACACTGAAGTAATAAAATAAATGAGGTGTCTATAACTATTTTGTACCGTACTTCAAAGACTAGGGATGTTAAAATGCGTTTAAGTAACCATATAACTGCTAAAAATTTGAGCAGTTACACGTGAGGCTGTAGTCAGCTCGCCAGGAAGCCAGCTGCCTGTATGCAACAGAGCTCCTACCTCTCCTCCCCTCCATGCTAATACCTCTGATACAGAGGCAGCCACATGGGTAGGCAGGCGGCTCCCCGGGAGCCTATGTGTAATCACAAATGTTAACGATGAGCCCAGACTCATCAGTTAATCATATACATAGTTACACTTTCACATCCCTATAACAGACATGCATTTTGTTTTACTTTGCCATGTCTTTCAGGGGAACAAAACCACCAGCTCATTTCACAGAGCCATACCGGAGCCTGCAGAGTACTGGTAGGGTCTACTCAAGCTACCTCTACTTTGGCATCCCTCCGACAATTAGGAGTATATATATATTTTTTCTAATGCTATACAAGTACAATAATATCCTAAGGTAAGTGTTTTACATTGGCAAAAATGATACAAAACGAGGAACTAACTTACATTGGCTAGTTAGCATTACTGGATTTATATTTCAATAGATACTTGTTTTTAAAGCACGCTCACTAGCTGAGATGCTGGGAAGAATTTCCAGTTGTATAAGAACTAGCAGATCATTGATTTCAAACGAGAAAACAATTTCTAAGAATCCCAGTCTCAAAATCTTTTAACACAACTGTTATTGAGAAACAAATCAAATAAATCAGCCAATATATGGTTCTAGATGTCATTTTTTCTTCCAGGCTGACTCCCTGCTAGGACACTCAACAGAACACAGCACAGGGGTTCAGTGTCCCCATTTATTGTCACTATGATTTACTCACGTATTTGAAATACAATCACGTACTCTGTACTACATATAGAAAATGACCTTGAAAAATGTCAGCTTGCTCATTTTGACTAATCTCATAGGGGTTATGGTAGAACAGATATAAAAAGTAGAGTTACTCTTGGAAATTTTCATAACAAAGGGAAAAAACCTCAATTCTATCGGTTTTGGAACAGAGGCATAAAAAATACGGTTCTTCACAGTCTTCTCTTTTCTCTACTTTGGCAATTATATACACAGAGGATTTGATTTAATATAATAATACTTAATAGTTTTTTGGTAACTTATTTCCATACATTTCAGATTGTGACACATTAACCAGTTCAGCCACATTTTTAGAAGACTTTAAAACATTTTACTCAGCATTTTTTTCTTTTAATTGCAAATGGCAAAATGGATTATAAACAACTAAGCATTTAGGTTGTGTTATGTGAAGCATTTAATTTGATAGCTATATTTATTTCTATAGTGTATATATACTATAGTACATTATATGGCAAAGATTATTTAACTCAAGTGTAATATGAAAAAATTACAGTTAAATTATATTCATAGATAAAAATCCCTCGGTATTGAGAGACAAACAGATTGGTCCCATCAGTTACATTCTTAAGAGGCAGCTTAATTAAGATTTGTGGCCATAACTTGTATGCAGTATAACAATGTGATGCCCTCACTCTTCCATCTCAACGAGTAGTGTAGCACTTTCTGCTTTATTGTGAGCAAAATGTTTGTGGAACACATTTCTTCTTCCCACGCTTTATCCTGGAGGAATTCTGCCTCACTGCACAATGCAGAATTTTACAGAAATTAACATTAGGCATACAGAATTTCCTTTTTCCCCCCACAGAAATGGGCTGCAGTGTTGCTAACTGACATGAGGGGCCAGCTTGCACATAAAAGACATTGCTGGGAGAGAAAGAGGGAGCTAGAGGATTCCTAGCAGCTACAATTTCCAGCCTGACAAAAGGAAAAGGCAGTGCACAGGAAACTCCATGCAATCCTGGGACCAACCACCAGCCTGGTTCTCCATCTGGATCCCCCAGGTGGGGGGGGGGGATAGATGATGCAGGTATCTGGATGCAGGGGGGGAAAGACAGGGACATGGCGGGGCTCTGGGCCTGAGTGGTGGGCATGAGAGGCAGAGAAACAGGAACTGGGTTGTTATAGTCATTATATGAGTTTCTTTAACTCTCTACTACTGGGAGAATTATTTTTTTGTGTCTGTATTGATACAGATATACTTGAGAACAGATATTTTGAAATAAATTACCAAAATAATCGAAACTGGCATGATTACGCAGTGTTATGTAGACAAATAAAATGTGCAGAATTTTAAAATATTGTGCATAGAATTTTTAATTTTTTGGCACAGAATTCCCCCAGGAGTAACTCTTGCTATAAAAATCAGTGGACTCCTTCTGGCTTGGCACCGCTAATTATTCTTACACAAGAACACCTCCCAGAATACCAGTTCTCCTGACAGAGCTTTTTCCCTTTCTTGAGAGATACCAGTACTGATACAATCTTCTATGGCTCACTTTTCATAACAATGTTTAGTTTCAGGTGCATAAGTACATAAATGGGCACTTGTATCTCCCCATTTGCCCCACAGTTATAACTCACAAGAGTCTACAATGAGCTCATGAAGGAAATGGGGTTGGGTAGAGTTGAGTACAGGCAGTCCCCGAGTTACGCGGATCCGACTATGTCGGATCCGCAGTTATGAACGGGGCTTTTCTCGCCCCGGAGGACAGGAGCGGCGGGACGCCCAGATGCGCCGCGGTCCACCGCCCCCGTCCTCCGGGGCAAGAAAAGCTGCTCCCCGTCTCCCTGGTCTGCAGGGAGACGGGGAGCAAAGTCTTGGAGCACGCCCGCAGCGGGACAGCCCAGGCGCGCTTGAGCTGTCCCCCTGCGGGCGTGCTCCGCAGCTTTGCTCCCCGTCTCCCGACCAGCAGACCAGGGAGATGGGGAGCAAAGCCTCGGAGCACGCCAGCAGTGGGACAGCCGCGGCGCGCCTGGACTGTCCCACTGCCCGCATGCTCTGCGGCTTTGCTCCGCGTCTCCCAGGTCAGCAGACCAGGGAGACGGAGCAAAGCCGTGGAGGACTTGGGCGGTCCCGCCACCCCCGTCTCCCTGGTCTGCTGGGGGGGGGGGGGTGCAGCAGCTAGTGCCCCCCCCCCAGCAGACCAGGCTTTGCTTGCCTACCCCTGGGGTAGAGCAGCTGGGGGCTGCCGGGTTGGTCCCGCAGCGCCGCTCCGGACCAACCCGGCAGCACCCCAGCTGCTCTGCCCCAGGCATCCTGATTCAGCCGCTGCTGGTCAGTTTCAGCAGCAGCTGAATCAGGACACCTGGGGCAGAGCAGCTGGGGTGCTGCTGGGTTGCTCCAGTAGCGCCGAGGAGCCGTGCTACTGGAGCAACCCAGCAGCACCCCAGCTGTTCTGCCCCAGGCGTCCCCAAGTCAGCCGCTGCTGAAACTGACCAGCGGCTGAATACAGGAAGCCCGAGGCAGAGTTGCTCTGCCCCAGGCTTCCTGGAATCAGCCGCTGATCAGTTTCAGCAGCAGCTGACTTGGGGATGCCTGGGTTTCTTAAGTTGAATCTGTATGTAAGTCAGAACTGGCGTCCAGATTCAGCCGCGGTTGAAACTGATCAGTTTCAGCAGCGGCTGAATCTGGACGCCAGTTTCGACTTACATACAGATTCAACTTAAGAACAAACCTACAGTCCCTATCTTGTATGTAACCCGGGGACTGCCTGTATTTGTATGTGTGTCTTTTAACACCTTTGTAAAAGAAGATAACATTCAAGAAATCACTCCATCTTACCATCTCTCCCACTCTACCTGTATAAACTTATCTGAAGGGAAATTTTTCTCTGCATCCAAATCCTTCCTGCTCATTACACATTCCTACTTTTTTCCATAGGGAAGCACTAGCTATATACTGATACAGTAATTCCTCATTTAACATGTGCCTGCTTAACACGCTTTCGCAATAGCATGATTTTTTTTTTAGGGAATGTTTTTTGAATTACACGACTGTCCCCGGAATAACTGATTTCTCCGGCCGGCTCATTGCCAGAGGCTGCGTGGGGCTTCTGGGCTCCCTGCAAAGTGGCGGAGGGTTCGCCACTCACCGCGTCGTTCCCTGCTGACTCCCCCTCACTGGATGCCTTGCTCCCTCTCCTCCATCCCCACTTGCAGGCTGGTGGCTGGGTTTCCCCAGCGGGCCCGTCGCTGGCAGCTGCAAAGGGCTTCCCCTGCCTCCTTGCAAAGCTGCGGAGGGTTCGCCTCTCGCCGCGCCATTCCCTAGCAACCCCCCCTACCCACTCTCACCGAACACACTGCAGGTCCCAGCAGACCCGTCACAGGGGAATACTCCCAACCCAATCCCCCTCCCCTCTTCACCTCTTCCCTTCCCCAGAGCTAAAAACACCTCCCCTCCCTGCTGTAACCCAGTCCCCTCTCCCCCTCAACCTTATGTCCCAGTCCCAACAGACACCACCACTTGAAACGCAACCCTCAACTTTTCCATTATTTTCAATGGGAAAATTGACCCCGCATAACACGTTTTCACTTAACATGATCACTTTCTGAAACATATCTATAGTGTTAAATGAGGAATTATTGTATATCCACTGTACTGTTAAGACCTAGTGCATTATTTTTGTAAAAAATATGTTAACTGCAGCCAAGGATAATAATCCAACCAAAATACATAAGCACGTACTTAGCATTAATCATATGAGAAATGAGGGTGAAATCAATGAGACTAGTTTCATGTGTAAGTGCTTTTCTGGGTCAGGGACTGTAGTGAGCCAGGGTGCCCACTCATGGACCCTAAGGGGGAAGAACTCCTCTCTAAACCTGCGTGGGATGGATCCAGTCCCGCCCCTTTAACTACCTGGAAGCCAAGGGGCAGGGTGAGGGGTATAAAAGCACAGCTCAGAAGCTCAATAAAGCTCCTGGAGGAAGCAGAGGCCTGCCCTGAGCTCCCAAGCTATCTTGCAGAGGCTGAGGTCTGGACCACCGGGCCCCTGATTGAAGAGAAGACATTCTTTACCCTGCCAGAGGGTGCAGATTAAGATGACCCTGAGAGCCAGCAGCCCATGTGGGGGCAGGTAGATACCAAGGGGAAGTCAGAAAGTGGCCTAGGGGAAGCCGACGACTTGTCAGGCTGATCTTATAGAACTTTAGAGTGGGTCAGCATGTTGCAGGCAGTTTCTCCCTCCCCTCTCTTGCCTGGGGAACTGTGTTTGTGTTGCTGCCCTCCCTGAACCAGGGCCTGGGCCTTAATAACTGTGGAACTCCATTTGTGTTGCTGGCCTGCACTGAACCTGGGCCTGGACTTATCGGCCGTTGAACTACTACTTGTTTGTGTCTGTTTGCTGGGCCCATCCTGTATACCGGGCCAGGGATTTAAAGGGGACTGCTGGGCATTTTACAAGTTTACAAGCCAGAGCACAGGTCTGGGGCCCAGGGCTAAGCCAGCTAGCTTACAGGGACTAAAGAAAAAAGGTAACAGTGTATTTCACACTTCCTTTTTCAGAGCCCCTTTTCACTAGGAAGCAAAACAGAGGTGGTAATTCTGTTGCACCTACAACTCAGTTATCGGTTTTCCAAGATTTGCATATATTTCTTCTTTTACAGCAATCTTGCTGTATTTCTATAGCCACTTTAGATCAGCTGATGTAACATCTCAACTGAACTGTTTTGTTCTGTACCTTTAAATTAGACTTATAGCCAAATTTTGAAAAAGAGGCTTCCATCTGTATACACAAACAATTACAGTAGAACCAGAGATTTACGGACACCTTGGAAATGGAGGTTGTCCATAACTCTAAAATGTTTGTAACTTTGAACAAAATGCCGCTATGGTTCCACTAGTTTACACTCCAAGCCAGGTTCCAAAGGTACTTCTTTCACTGACCCAGAAAAGGTTGCCCCCCACTCGGGATTAGGGTGAGTAGATAAAACAGGACCTCCTCCTCCCTGCCATGGAAGGAAAGGTGAAAGCAACACTTATGGCTTACGGGAAAGAAGCCCAGACCCCAGTGCTATTCCTGCTCCACCAGTCTGTGGGAGCTCACACCTTTGCCTATCAATCAATCTCAGTTACTTTATCTATTTATTTTCTAGTTTTCAATGGGTGTAGAGACAGGCAGCCCAGATGTGCCTACCTTTAAGATGCACTACAAGCATAGTACTGCAGTTTATTTGTCCTTTTTTGGGGGGGGGGGGTGTCTCTGCTGCTGCTTAATTGGTTACTTTCAGTTTCCCATGCTGTCCAGTTGACTGGTCACTAATTCCGATGTTTGTATCTTTGAGGTTCTTTTCTTAAGCACTATTTGCTATACATTAACACAATGATGTTTAAGTATAGATAGGCATGTGAAAGCAGAAGTACGATGAAACCCCCTGGCAAATTTTATCCTTAATAAGACTTGTGCATATAAAGTCTTAAGCCAGAAGTAGTGGTATGAAGATATACCATCATAAAATGCTGCTCATTTTGGGAACACAAATAAGGAAATGTACATTTTTAGTTAAATCTTATTGCTTAAGGAGATGGGGAAAAAAATAGTGATTTTTCTAAGTTTTCAAGTCCCATTTCTGAAATTCTTGGGGGAAGATGATCACTGGTCCTGCAAGTATTTCCATGGCACCATGCTGAAGTAACATGAAACTGACAAGTATAGCAATCACTGTGCTGATCCTAACCATACCTCCACGGGACCAGATGCAGATCTGTAACACCATGGAGGGTAGAAAACCACTTACTCAGTGGTCTAAGAGCAACACATCTTCACCAGCATTTTTACCCTGTGGAGGAACATTTTTGAAACTCCCTTCCCTTTTTCTGAACACTCACTTTCCAAGATATTAATATTTCCCTGGGCCAATACAATAATCACTCAAGAATGTATTTGACTTCTTGGTGAGCATTGTTCAATTTTGATAGTTGTAGTTAAGTCTAACATGGTAATAATACAGTGAATGATTAATGGTTGGAAAAAAAACCATCAAGAATTGAATGCTACAATAAAGGAGCAAAGATATAAAAATTTTAGTCAGAAAGGGTAAAAATATTTACTTTATACATACCTTCAAAAATATTGTTTTCAACTCAGCTGGATCAGCTCTCTTGGTTAGAGCCACCTACAAGTAAATATATTTTCATTAATAGGCATATTTTATACAAAAGGTGTCAACATGCCATTTAAAAAGGAAGAATTCAAATAATAGAATTAATGATTAAAATAAATGTTCGCCTTAGGTAAATTAGTGACTGATTTAGTTGGCCATGTTTACTAACTTAGCATTTACGCTAAGTAATTCAACATTTTTGCTGCAAATGTTTCTTCTATGCATTCTTCAATTCATGAAGCTGCACTAATAGGTTGCATATCTGCCAAAGTACCAAGTCACTCTAAAGTACTAATCTGCTGTAACTAAGCATTTATACCATGCTCATCACATAGTTTTGCACTTACTGCACCTATTATCTCAAGATTTCAAAGTGTTTTGTAGGACATATTATCCCCACTTTACACTGATGAATTACTCAAGGGAAAACAGAAAGGAATGGAAGGATAGAATTAAAACTTTTGTCCTAATCCTCTACTATAATCATACACCAGGCTGAAATATTTACTTTCTAAGTCCTATCATTTGAAAATGTATGGTCTTGCACCAGAGTTTGATACGCCACAGTAGGGATGTTAAAGTGTATTAGTGTAAACGTGTAACTGCTGGATTATTCAGTGGCTACATATTTATAAACAGATGGGGAAGTGAAGGCCGGTGCTTGTAGGGAACTGGTGCCAACTCCCATTCCCCTCCCGCCCCCCGCTCCCTCTGTATCAGTGGCATCAGTGAAGGGGTAGGCATAGGCACACCAGCTCAGCAGAGATCAGGTACACAGGTGGAAGGATTGAGACACCCTAACATCAACCTCCCACCCCCTGCTCTGCACAGCAGACAGGATGCTCCCAGTCTGGAGCAAACTGGCTAGCAGCAGTTCAAAAGCAAGAGGAGCAGGGGGAGAGTTAGGACTAGCCACAGGCTGCAGGCAGCTATAGAGCAGCAAGGAGAGGAGGAAAATTCTTGCTCCAGGCATCTCCCCGAGCAGGATGACCTGGTCCACCCACCCTGGCTCTGATCCTCATGCAGCAACAGCAGACAGGCCCTTCCTGTTCCCAGGTACACCCTGCCATCAGTCCCACTACACCCACAGCCCCACCTGGCACCATGCAAGCAGTTTGGGCAGGAGCAGCTGTGGAGGGGCACCCAGCCCCAGAAGCACACAGCAGCAGCCTGGTGAGCATAGTACCCTGGTGTGCAATTAATGTTTGTTAAAAATAATGATTTTTTATTATGAGTTAAATGCAGGTATTAACTGTGATTAACTGACAGCCCCATTTTGGACAGATTCATCCATTATGGATTAAAGGAAAATACAAGTCTCATAGACTCATAGACTTTAAGGTCAGAAGGGACCATTATGATCATCTAGTCTGACCCCCTGCACAGTGCAGGCCACAAAATCTCACCCACCCCTCCTAGAATAATCCTCTCACCTATATCTCAGATATTGAAGCCTTCAAATACTTTGAAGACCCCAAGATGCAGAGAATCCTCTAGCTGTGATCTGTACCCCATGCTACAGAGGAAGGAGAAAAACCTCCAGGGCCTCTGCCAATCTACCCTGGAGGAAAATTCCTTCCCGACCCCAAATATGGCGATCAGCTAAACCCTGAGCATGTGGGCAAGACTCATCAGCCAGACACCCAGAAAGTTCTCTATAGTAACTCCTATCATCCCTCCATTGACCTATTTCCCACTGATAATGAATGGTCAATTAGTTACCAAGATCATGTCGATATCAAGTAAAATCTTGTGAAGGTAAAAACGGGTCATCTATTTGGAAACTACATCATAAGTTATTGCTTGTCAGCTAAACAAACATTTAACTGAACAGCCCAGCCTGTCTGTCACCCTAATCCTTCCTATTAGTTCTAGGGAAAATGGGGGCATACCTATTAGGGATGTTAGATATCGTGTAACACTAGTCTACAATTTTTTAGAAGTCGTCTGCTTCAGAGATAAAATGTGCTATTTATTACGTATTTTGATGTGCTGAATTCAAATATGACAATTAAAACAACTGATTGGCAACTGTTTCTAAGATATGTAAGTTTTTACATTTTACGTCTGTGTATATTATGTAGATAGTAGAGTTTTAATCATAAATTGTAAAACTACATCTTTTCATGTGTTTATGGTTGCTTTACATGATAATATTTCACCTGTCCTGTTTATGTAATACTTTAAAAATCAGCAAAAGGGTTATATAAATAAAATTTATTACGAAACAAAAGGCAAAAACTATTATGTACATAGTTTAGTCCTATTCAGTGTCTACTTGGTGCTTCTTGGCTTGTCTCTTGTATTCATTAAATGGAGCATCTCTTGTCACTGTCCAGCAATAGTCTGCAAACATTGATGGGCTCCATTTGCCCTGATAGCGTTTCTCCATTGTTGCAATGTCCTGGTGAAATCGCTCGCCATGCTCGGCGCTCACTGCTCCGCAGTTCGGTGGAAAAAAATCTAGATGAGAGTGCAAAAAATGTATCTTTAGTGACATGTTGCAACCAAGGCTTTTGTATGCCTTGAGGAGGTTTTCCACCAACAACCTATAGTTGTCTGCCTTGTTGTTTCTGAGAAAATTTATTGCCACTAACTGGAAGGCTTTCCATGCCGTCTTTTCCTTGCCATGCAGTGCATGGTCAAATGCATCATCGCGAAGAAGTTCATGAATCTGAGGACCAACAAAGACACCTTCCTTTATCTTAGCTTCACTTAACCTTGGAAATTTTCCACGGAGGTACTTGAAAGCTGCTTGTGTTTTGTCCATGGCCTTGACAAAGTTCTTCATCAGACCCAGCTTGATGTGTAAGGGTGATAACAAAATTTTCCTTGATTCAACAAGTGGTGGATGCTGAACACTTTTCCTCCCAGGCTCCAATGACTGTCGGAGTGGCCAATCTATCTTGATGTAGTGGGAATCTCTTGCACGACTATACCATTCGCAGAGAAAACAGCAGTACTTTGTGTATCCAGTCTGCAGACCAAGCAAGTGTTGCAGCATGTGTGTGGGGCCCACCTCTTGTCCTGATCTCCAATTTTGCAGCCAAAATAAAGGTGATAGGCTTTCTTAAACCACAGTGGTTATACTGAGCTTTTGTGATGCAAAAGTCACTTCACCACAAACATAGCAGAAGTTATCTGCACTGTTCACACAAGTACGAGGCATCTCTGCTCACTTTGGCTAAACAGAAATGTGTCCCTTTGCAAAATCAAACACTGACAAATAAGAGAGCACGACACTGTATGATTTCTAGAGCTGATATATGGCAATTTGTTCATCAGAGTGATGTAAGCTTCGTTATGATTGCATCATCCATGACTTCTAGGAATAACATGATGCAATTCATATCATGTATGACGCAATACCAGCTTCAGATTGCATCATTCATTGTTTTGCCTAAAAAGCAAGTAATGTCCAAACCCAGTCATAGATGTATTCATAGATCCATTCAAAGATGTATTTTAGTCATTTCTGGCTTAAATTGAGATCCCTTCCCTTTATAACTCACTTATCCTCCGCCATTCGCAAGTCAAGGGTCGTAAATACTGACCCAATAGCATTTCTTGAAAACTAGAGCCAATCAACAATTTTAAGCATCATTTTCGTTCTCAGTGACCCAGAATTGGTAAAGTTTGAATACATTTATTTCAGAAGCATTTTGGCTGTAGAGCAGTGTAATTGATTAGTCATGTAACCGCATGAAACCTTAATGGTTACACGACTATGTGATAGTCCCCTGGGTAGGGAGGGTAGCAACCAGAGTGTTCCCAGCCCCACTCCCAGGGAGCCTCTGCCACTCTGTGCTGCTGCCTCTGAGCTCGGAGCCACCGCGTACAGAGGCTACTGCCACGAAGCAGCTTATATCCACAACGGGCCCAGCCTCACCGTGGACAGAGGCTGCTCTGTAGAATGCAGAGCAGCCTCTGTCCGAGAGGAGCTCAGAAACTGTAAAAAAAAGAAATTTCTTAATTATGTTAGACGGTGAAAAAAGTGAAAACTTATCGAAAATTGTATTTTGGGGGAAAAAAACTATGTGTAAGTATTTTTTCAAACTATAGAGTGGCTCTAGTGATTATTTTGCATCATCAGGCAAAACAACCAATAGGATAAAAATGACAATTACTACCTACTCTTAACTGAAGACACTTTTCATTACGGGGTCTAGGCAGAGACTCCATAGATTTTAACTATTTAATTACTTTACTTTGAATTATACAGCAGAACC
The DNA here is from genome assembly GCF_049634645.1 of Pelodiscus sinensis. Lineage (NCBI taxonomy): Eukaryota > Metazoa > Chordata > Testudines > Trionychidae > Pelodiscus > Pelodiscus sinensis. The sequence continues at coordinate 210,885,677 of NC_134712.1, read as the reverse complement.
TCACTTATGGAGATTGTCCATAATTCTGAGATGGTCTGTAACTCTGAACAAGGCACTAGGGACTTCAATGAGAGTGTTGGAGGGGAGAGCTCAGGGCTAGGTGGAAATTGGGGCTTCTGACCCTAAGGGGCTGTCAGGGCTCCTAGACAGGGGCTCAATGCTTCTGCCCCCTGGGAGTACCAGGGCTCAGGACTTTGGGGGGGGGAGGGAAAGAGTGGATGGAGAGGGAGAGGAGTACTGGAGCTTGGGACTTGAGCCCTACAGCTCCATTTCTGGCTTCAGCCATGCAGTACGGTATTTGCTCTCTCCCCCCCTCCCCCCCCCCCGCCCCCCGCCTGCCCCATCTACACTGCTGCCTGACTGAAAACTTCCGGTTTCACAGGGTGTCTAAGAGACTGGCAAGTTCAAAACACTGAGGTATATGTCTTTGAGGTTCTACTCTAAACACAGTTTTCACTCCCTCTCTCTCCATGACCTAAAATGTGCTTTAAAACATCCTGATTAAACTTTCTGTGGGCTTTTGCGTCTCATATTTTCATGACTATCGGAGAAAACAAACTTTTATTTAAGGACAAAATGAATTAGATTCAGTGACTTAGTTCAACCAATGCTCTCCGCCTAAGGAAGGAAAATAATTAGTCACTAGGACTATATGCACAATTGTGAGGTTGAGAATCTGAAAACATGAATAATCTATCGTCATCTTTTATTAAGATGATTTATTTATTTGAGAGCCTATGATCAAGGTCATCTATGCTCAACAGAAAACTAGATCTAATTTCTAGAGAAAAGACTCTTGATTTCTGCAGCATTTCTATTAGCAAATTAAATTAAAAGCCTGAGTAATATAATTAGTACAGCATTACATGCATCATTAATTTTGTCATTAAATTCAGTTTTATGCTACACCCATGTTATCAATTTGTGGAAAAAATATATTGGTAGAAATTGTTGGGTAAAGTGGGGGAAGAGATAAGAACTGGTAGTTTTGATAGCTATATAGGTTGGCTCATAAAGATTCAATTTCAATGGCATTAACAACTTCAAGAACAATCTGTGCTAGATTTCTCAAACTCCGGCAGCCATTTTTAAATACATTGATTAGATTTGCTCAAAGCAGATTTCACTGACGTACTGAGGAAAGCAGCTGGAGTTCACACATACAGCTATGATTTAGTCATAGGTATTTTTAGTAAAGTCATGGACAGGTCACAGGCAATAACCAGAGTGTCATGGCTCAAACTGTCAATAACTTTTAATAAAAATACTCCTAAGAGGGGCAAGGAGCGCTGCCATGGATGCTGCTCCTCTAGAAGAAAGGGGGTGTCCAAGGTAGGGATGTAAAATTTTGATTATTTGACTATTCAATTAGTCGATAAGGGCGCTTCTGTCTTTGAAATGTTGCAACAGCCCCAGGGTTTGAAGCATCCTCTTCTCTTCCCCCACCCTTGCTGCCCCCTTTCTGATAGAAGCAGCAAGAGGGGAGATGAGACTAGTCAACTAGCATTTGCTTATTGGATAGTCAACTAGTCATCACATTTCTAGTTCTGGGGCCCCACCACTGTAGTGAAGAAAGTGGGAAGAGGAGCCCACTGCAGGGCATCAGTGCTGCTCTCAATGCACTGCTCTGGGGTAGCACACAAGACCAGCTACCTGAGACTGCCCACCAAGGGTCAGTCATCTCAGCTGCTGCAGAAGTCATGGAGAAAGACTCAGTGTTATTCATGAGCCACCTATAAAAGCCAACAGTTCAACAAGACTGCTGCCAGTGCAGCTGAATGAGTGCTAGCAAAAGTAAAAATATTTACAGTTATTTATTTCCTAATCCAGAGAAGGTACACAGGCCTTGCCCACATCAGTGAAAGGGCCTGTTGCCCCACAGAGATTTTGTCCCGTGTAAAAAGGGTTTTGATCACACTTCCAGGATGAATAAAAATCAATGATTTTTAAAAAAATTAAAAATCAGATTTTAATTTAAAATCAGATTTTTGATAAAATGCTTTTTAGAGAAAAAAAATCTAAAGATAGTTTTAATTAAGATACATTATAGCTCAACAATATCTCATCATGAAATAGGGATTATAAATTCTAATTCTACAGCATGAGACAATATATTCATGTAATGTTTAAGAGAAGTTTTGTAAATTAGTTTCAATAGTTCATGTAGTAGGGACCTAATCTTACAGGGTTCCAGAGACTTCTGTAGAGATTAAGTTAATCTTTCTATTTACCCAAATGGTCTCATTGCTCAGTCTAGAAGATACCATCAGAGATCCTTAGTTTTGCAGTTCTCAATCTGTGAATTTGTGTCTCTAGAGAACATGCTTGTTAACAGCAAAAATGTTTTTAAATAAATAAATATATAGAGATGAGAACTAACAGACCTCAACTCTATTGTCCTTCTGAAAATTTGCGTACAGAAGTCAGTCCCTCACCTCTCCCTGAAAGTGCAAAGTTCCAAAAAGTTCAATGAAAAGAAGATGGTTGGGACCACAATAGATCTGGAAAAGAAGAAGTCTGGAAATAAATGTGAGAAGAGAGGGGCAGGCAGTAGAAACAAAAGCAAAACTGTTTGAGCAGCATATTCCAGAAGTCTTGAGGTCTTTCTAATTGTAGCCTTCATTGATTTTAGATATACCATTCCCTCACTAGATGGGAAAACCTATAATGGCAGCAGGCCGAAAAAGAAACCTAGTTTGAGAATATTTTAATGAAGTTCCTCTACCTAAGGGTAAGACAGGCATGCGTGTAAAATGCAATCAGTGCAAGGCTTGGCTGCCTAAATAAATCATCATCATGAAAGTGTTCATTCTCAGGAGGAAGCGGCATTGAATATGATAACAACATGTCTGAGCATGCAAAATCTTCAGGTTGGTAAACTTTCTTAAGGACTCCCTGGTTTTCCTTCTTGACTATTCTTCAATTCTCATGTTTGAGCAAAAAATATAAACTGGTACTCTATGGTACTACCATTTTAGATGCAGTGGTGATAAAAATAAATAGCTGAAATTGGCAACTCTTCCTCTTACACTTCAGCTTTAAAGTAGTACTGAGTGTCAGTGAATGCAATGAGTAATACTAAATGAGCAGTATGGTAATAAATAACTGCACTGACTTCTTTCGTGTAGGAGAATCCATCCTCAACATACAGGATTCTGAAGACTATCCACCCTCAAGATCACCATTATTTTCTATAGTTTCAGATTTCTGCCAGTTATAGTGTTTGTCACATCATGTATGTCAAGTTGCTACAGATGATATACTGTGACTACAAGAAAAAAATAAATCTCAATCATCCAGAAACAACTTTAGATAAGTTTTTTGTAAGAACCAGCAGATTACAAAAAGAGGAAATTGATTAAAAAATTGCCCTGTTTATGTAACAAACTCTCCTTTCCATATGATTGAGAATCCACACTTCATTAACATGGTTCAGTCATTAAGACCAGGATACAGTCCACCCAACTGAGCAGATGTTGCTGGTAAATTGCTGGATAAAGTGTATGAAAGAAAAATTGAAGTGTGCCAGAAATCTAGAGGGTAAAGCTGTTAGCCTGAGTCTTGATGGATGGAGCAATGTCCACAATGATCCTGTGTATGTGCTTGTGTGACAAAAGAAGGGAATACCTTATAGAAACAATTGATACATTAGGAAATGGACACACAGTAGAATACTTATAAGTAGTAGTAGTAAAAGCTATAACAAACTACTTGGAATACTTGAAAGATCGATGATTTCATCAATGCAGATGATCTTGCCACCAATGCAGATTGCAGCTTTTCCACACTGTCCTGTTTTCCACACTGTCTCGTCCATGTCCTTCCATGAATCCTCCATAAAGGATCCACCAGCTCAATGGACTGTGTATCCATCTTCATGACGTACTCTGGACAATAGGTGTTTTTCATTCACTTTGTTTTTCCAGTGAGAATGGTCAAGCCAATCTCCTTCGCATTCTTACTGATATGGTTGAGGAGGGTTTGCAATGTTTTGACACAATTAGAATGATGTTATCTGCGAAAAGGAGCATCTGAAGAATCTTGCCATCAATCAAAAATACATCTTTCACTTCTATCTTCCACAGAAAGTTGGCAAACTACTTTGGCGAATGACCCCCTGCTTTATGCCTCGCTTAACTTCGATGGATCATCAAAAAGTGTGATTTCCATAGTTGCAGCCATCATGGAATCTAGTATGATTCTAACATACACTAGGGAAACCCTCTGCAAAAGGAAAGCATTTAAAGTTGCATTTTGTTACACCAAATCAAAGGTTTTATTGAAGTCAATGAACAACAAGCATAGTGGGATCTTGTACTCTCTATGTCTTTTGGTAGATGTGGTCCACTGTGGAGAATCCCCTACAAAAGCCTGCCTGTTCCCTTCTCATGTTTTCCTTGAGGACTCCCTCAATGCTGGCAATCATTCTCAGAAAGACCTTATAAAGATGAGAAAACAGGCAGATGGGTTAATAGTCACGAATATGTTCTCAATCACCTTTTTTTTCAGCAGAAAAACAGTTTGCTATCTCTTCCAATCTTTCGGAATTCTCCCCTCTGTAGTGTATCTTGAGAATCTCTCATTAAGTGCTTTTAAGAATGTATCACCTCTCATGCAAAGTTCTTCAACATGTACTTGGTCTAAACCTGCTGTGTTTCCCAACTTCATCTTCTGAAGAGCTGCTGCTATTTCTTCATGGAGTACACCAGGTTCGGTCAGGAGTGATGGACCCCAGGCACAATGGCTTCAAAGCTGTTGCTAACTAAAATAGTTTGTTATAAAAGTGCTGGCAAATTTGTTCCATTTCACATCTGTTTGTCGTTCTTCTACTGTCTTGGTCAACAAATGCACTTGGAAGAGTTTGGCTTAGCTGGATTTCACACCAAGCTCTTCACAAATTTGTTTTCTCTTTGACTGCCTTTTGCTGTTTTGCAAGGCAATACTGCTCATAATCTGCTATTATCTTTCTTCTCAATGTTTTACAGACGAGCTTATACTCCGGACCAGTATCACCCTTGGCTGCCATGTCTCTCCATTTGACAAGAAAAAGATCAAGTAAGACTGTTACTGGACTCCTTTGGCTTCTTCACGTGGTAGCAGTTTTACATTTGTCGAACTTCGCTAAAAAGGGGTAGTAATCGGAATCAATTTCTTCTATTTCATCCATTTCCAATGATTCAGAGTCGACAGCATATTTAGACAGATCTGAATAGAACTGCTGTACCTGCATGCAGTGCCTAATTCATACCTTTATTCTATTCAAAATTATGTTTATTTTGACTCTTGTTCTAACCAGTTGATGATTTGACTGTATACAGATGGCTGATTCTGAAATGACTATTACATCTGTAACCAGTTGTCACGTTACTGGATCTTGAGGGGAGCAGCCAGATCACTGATGCACCCATAGGGTGGGGGTGTTGGCCCCAAGAATGGTATAGAAGGGGGCCATGTGAGGTATTGAATAGAAGCTTACTGTCTGCTGATCCTGTGTATGCTATTTATGTGAGTGTATAATGTCTGTGTGTGTAGGTAGGAATCTGTAATCTGTGTGGAAACTGAATATTTCTCTGCATGTGGTTGAGCATTGGGCAGAGCCTGGCCTATGGACATGATAATTAGTGAGGCCCTGTGGGACAATGGCACTCAATGGGCCAAGGACACACCTAAAGCATGAGGGCGGAGGCCTAAGAGCTGCAGCAGAGAGAGGCTGTCGGCCAGGTGACCGGCTGCGGCCAAGGAGAGGCCAGGAAGGATGTATAAAGAGGCCATGTGGGGGACTCCATTTTGTTCTCAGCTCAGCACTTCATCCCAGAGGCAGCATTGCAGGGATCGAAGAGCCCGGAAGACCTGTGAACCCATCCTGATGCTAGGATGTGCAACAAGAACTTTTAAACCAGCAGCTGTAACATTTCTGCTAGAGCCTGCATCGAGGACTGGGAGTTTCGATGCATGTAATGTATGATTCTTTAGCAACCTTACTCTCATGCTTTTCTTTCTTGTGATAATAAACCTTTAGTTGTTAGATGCTAAAGGACTGGCCCAGCGTGATTTGTGGGTAAGGTCCAAAGGGTAAATTGACCAGGGATCTGTGGCTGGTTTCTTGGAACCAGACAGAACTTATTCAGGGTAGGTGGGATTGGGTGCTAGGACCCCCCACCTGTGTATGAGGCCCGGGGCCATCTGAGGCACGGATATTGCTGGGGTGTCGGAGGGGTTTCGCTCAGGAGGCTTCAGGCAGGCTGCTGGAGCGCTCTGTGGGACTGGTTTGTGGCCTGTTTGGAGAGGTCACCAGTCTGGGGATTGTAAGGAGCCCCGAAGTTGAGCAATTCACCCTGAGCGGACACCCTCAGCTGTGCCCAGACACGGCCCGGTCCGTCACACCAGTCAATGCCATTCGGTGCTTGCCAAGTCCATCACCTTCCAATCCTCTTCTTTTTCTTTTCCAGATTATGAACCAACAGGAAAATGGAAGATGACTGAGCTGACTGCAGAAGCCAATATTGTATGTTTCTGATGTTGATCTGGCCAACATAGTAAATTTAATTTTTGTTTTACAAAAAATATGTATTTCATGTAACTATTTTAGTTAAAACAATTTTAACAAAAACAAACCTGATTTCAAAAAACCTGAATGTATCTAAATTAAAAAATTCATACACTTGTTTTGTTAAAATATTATATGTTTACTGTTGAAGAAATAAAATGCAGAATATGTTACTGCTGTTTTTTTAATTAAAAGCAATCTAAATGTCTGTCTGGTGATGTTCTCCTCTTAATAAACCCATGGGGCTGGAGCATACAAAATCTACTAACCTGGGCCCCCAGAGGCTCTGGTGTGCAAAGGGAACATGGGACAGGTCTTTTTCCTTCTCGGTCAAGGGCTTCTCACTTTACTTCTCACTTGTGTGTGGCCTCCGACTGATTTTTCTGGGGGGCCAGCAGCCCCCGACCCAAAAAGGTTCTCCACTGTGGTATCTTGTGCACCAGTGTTCCCTCTAAGCTGGCAGCACAGCTTCACAGGTGATTAATCAGCCCTGCCCAGCCAGTCAGCTCCATGCAGGAGACCTGAGCCTTTGACTAGGCAGGGCTGATTAATCACCTGTGAAGCTGTGCTGCCCTGCAGTTTAGTGGGAACACTGGTGTGTACCTTCTAAAAATGAAACCTACCTCTATTGCTGAGTTGTGAAGAATGTGTATTAAGGTTGTAACAACCAACAAGAATGCACTTTTATGTAGATAACCATGATTAAATTGAGTCTTCCTAACTTGTGATTTAAATCAAATCCACCCTGCTGAAAACTGCTGCATTCCAGGTATGTCAGTGGGACAGCTAACATGTTGGCTGACATACTAGAGAAACTAAATGGAAGAGTCATGTGTAGTTTTTTGGGAAAAAGGAAAAAATGAATGCTTCCAATCACTTTAGTTCTAAAATGTTCCACCTTCCCAGCTGCCATTACTTCCGATGTATCATCGGGCACTATCCAGGCTCCATAAATCCAGTGATTTCATACATGGTATGCCTACAATTTCCCAATACATACTCTCCATTGGAATCTCTACATGATATTTTTATCCTGATGTCTCAGGTGCACATTCATTATTTATCCCTCATAAAAAGCTAGTTTTCTGAAGTCAGGTGTCTGTTGCTGATATGTCCCAATGAAAGTGAATGAATTAGAGCTCACTAATTAAAGACATGAGAGATTGGGTAACTTGACAATATAGGCTTATCAAATCCTCCACAGAAAGCATCTGTGTTTGACAGCCAGAATGGTCAAAACTGAAAAAATTTCAACTTATCTCTCTATGTATAAAAAAGTTTTCCTGCTGAATGAGAGAATGTTTCTGCCAGGCGACAGAATTTCATCACATCGTCAGTGTCAACTGGCTCTCTCAGCAAAGCGAAAGCCACCGGGAGGTGGGAGGGGGAGAAGGGGAGCATAGTAAGCAGAGGGCACAGTCCCCCACTAGTTACTTTAAAGCAGGGCTACTCAACTTTGGCAGCCCCGGAGGCCACAATGATACTCACAGCACATGCTGAGGGCCACAACTTAAGTGTGGTTTCATATACATGTAAATATATGCAAATAGCTTCTTTCATACTGACAGGCATGAATACAAAGATTAAGGCAAGACTACACAACACACAGGCTCCATTTAAGTCAGTTCTACTGATATTAATCAAATGCCATATTTACCCGACTTCTACCCATATGACAGCACTTTTCACAAGCAATGACAGTCCAAAAATTTAAACGCATATCAACAGAAGACCATTATATTGGCTACCTTTTTGTTTTAACTCCCACCCGCGGGCTGCAAACAAACGGGCCTTCCCATGGGCCACATGTTGAGTAGCCCTGCTTTAAAAAAAAAAAAAAGAAAAAGTAATGTGTTCCCCCTCCAACTCCACACAAAATAGCAAACTAATGACAGGCATCCATCCACATCTATCATACTGGCATTCCTCATACTTGTAGAAACTGAGGTTAACTCACCCTCATCCATGTCGAAGTGCTGAAATGCATTTGGTGGCTTACATAACTCACTACATAACTCATTCCCCCTTTTGCTTTCTAAAAGTTGTACAGCATGGAACACACAGTAATACTTCTGAGGACATGATTAATTTCACTTAGGGAAGTTAAGTGTTGATTAACAGTTGAGTAACCGCATGAATTCTTATCAGTTGGTTGCCTATTCTATAGTTCCTTGGGGAGGGCTGGCAGCCAGTGTGCTCTGGCCTCACTCCCGAGGAGCCTTCTGCCACTCCGCGCTGCTGCCTTTGAAGCATCTGATAAAGAGGCAGCAGAGAAGGGTGGCAGTAGCCCTTGTCTAGGTGAGGTCTGAGCTCCCAGATCCAGTGCCAGGACAGAACTGAGCTGGGCTGCCTGCCTGCCTTGCTCCTAATATACTTTAAATGCAGAACTACAGCAGAGGTAGGTCTCAGACCCATTGCAAGCCAGGACTGAGCCCAGCTGTTGGCCAGCCTGATAAAAAATGTACTGGCAACAGAGGGTGGGAGGGAAATGCACGTGGTCTATAGCATTAACTTATAACTTTTGCTTATCGGTTAATCGACAACACTATTACAACCCTCATCTCACTAGTGTTAAAGATCTCTTTTTCAGTTTTCCAAAAGCACACTTTCATGTCATCATCTGACTTCCTGAAATTACAGAGAAGCACTGTTTCTGACTATCAAAGAACCTGGGCTACAGTTTTGCTACTCAAGGAAGAAAAGAAGAATCTGGATCCAGTGTAACAGCTGCCAGCTAATTCTTCTTCTATGAAGGGAACAGGAAAACAAGTGCCTCATTCTGCTTGACTACATACAAGAAGTTGTTGAAAATTGCATCATCACACCTTTTACCTGGTCTGCTGATGTTAACAAGAAGCTAGTATTTCTTCTCCATGAGAATGTAGTACGATGGGCATAAACAGGCAAACCTGCTCTGTCAAGAGCTCCTCTGCAAACAGAAAAGCATCACTCAAGTTCAACACCTCACTTTATAACAGGAAATGTTGTTAATGGCAGGACCACCACGTGGAGGAAATAGCCTATCTCCACAAAGCAACAGAAAGCCTGTTGCCCACAAGGAGAGCAGCTTTCCATTAGCAGCCTGTCACTGTGAGGTCAAACTTAAGCTATAGGCTCCGTTGCTACTCTCATCTGGAATTTTGAAACAAAACCATTATAAAATAAACAGCAGAAGTCCAGGTCAACAGATCTACATAATTCCACTAGCGAGCAGAATAGATTATATTCCAAATGTAAAATAATGAGAGAGACAGACAGACATAGTCCTCTATTTTCCGAGCTCACACAGCATCAGCAAATTTTCAGCAGTTTCACTAAATTGACAAGGAATTTTAGAATCTAAATGCAGACTACAAGAATACGATGCAATATGGCAGGGGTAGGGAACTTAAGGCCCAGGGGCTAGATACAGCCCCCAGCTTGCCTGGATCTGGCTCCAAAGGCTCTAGCCCCCTTGCCATGCCATGGTAGGGCTGGAACACACAAAAATTACTAGGCTGGGCCCTGCTAGGCTCTGGTGTGTGGGGGGGGAAATCTTTTTCCTTCTCAGGAGCCAGGTCAGTGAGAGTTTGTTTTTGTTTCTCACTTGTGTGCAGCTTCCAGCTGATTTTTCATCGGTCCTCATCCACAAAAAAGGTGCCCCACCACTGCAATATGGAACTACAAAATCTTGTGCAGCAACAATGCAACACAATGTGACAGCCGTGCAGAAATACTGTCATATGCATTAGGAATGTAAAATCCCAGTTAATTGACTGACTAGTTAAACATCTTATTTAACCGGTTAACTGATTAAGGGGGAGGGGGGAGCCGCTGGGCTGGAACCGGTCTCCCCTTCCCCGCCACAGGGTGCCCCACAGGTAGGGGCTGCTCCAGGCTGACTAGAAACAATGCAGAAGAATTAAAGGCTGTTCAAAGTATCAAAAACTTTTCTATTACATGACTTAACACTTTCCAAACTCCACTGTGTGAGGGAGCTAGATTTCAACACCGAGTCGCAACAAGATTTGTAGGCATCTCCTCATGCAGAAACAGATGATGACCCTGGGGTGGATAGTAATATAGTACAAGAGGAAATACATTTACAATTAAAAATGAGCCAATCTAAATTTACCAACAAGTCATCCTGATCATAGCATCACTAGAATTTAAGCATTCAAAATACCATAATAGGCATGCAATACCTATTTGCAAATAGAAAGGTCATCTACATCAAACTGTCCTGAGAATAACTGTCAAATCTTTATTCATGTCATCATAGTTGTGAATAAGCAGGAGAACTAAAATGGGCAAGAGAGAAAATTCCTATACATTAATGTCTCAACTAATAATTGTGTGACAGGAATTACGTAGGACTAACTGACAGGTAATGTATTTTGTTTCAGTGTTGTGTTTTCTTTTTTGATTGAGCACAAAAGTTCACTTTTAAAGATCCTATTTATAATCAAATCTGTCTATTCAAGTCTATTCAAAACGCTACACACCTCAGTAGCTCAGAATTGGGGAGGGTGTGTGAGTGGGCATGCATCCATATGTATGCATGAATCCATTTCTATGATCTTAGAAAGAACAAAAGACAACTGTATAATGGAAGCAGACAGCATCACACACAAGTAACAATGTTATTGTGCATTATAAATGGTACGAATAAAAGAAAATCTTAAGTCTTGGAGTCAGAAACCTTTCCTTAGTGCTGACAGAAGAACACTGGTATCCTAATAGAGAACCTAGAAACATATACAAAAGAGGAAGAGACTTGAATATGGATTTTTTATAACCATTTCAAAGCACCATCACTTGAAATTCTTAAAGACTACATTTTCAGTAGGCAGAGATTCACTTGCATATGCAGCTAGGAAAGGTGGGTAATTAGAGGTCTAAAGAACGCATTTGCACCTGCAATCAAAGTAACTCCATGCTGAAATGTAGCTGTGAACGTGTGCGCTTTTGCGTGTAGATTGTGGCTCTCATAAGGACTAAATTTGAGCCTAAGCACAAATTTCAGCTGCAAGTGTAAACTGTTTCCCAACCACTCAGGAAACAGGACAACTACAATGTGAGTGGGTCAGGGTGAGGTGTTAAATTGTCTTTTTTACACTTCAGAGCTCAGGTACTATGTCCGTGGTGTCCAACCAGTTCTGAAGCAGTAGCCACCATAGTGGCTACTGCTATAGCATACTAACCACACAACTGGGTATATAGCCACATCGCTACCATCTTGGACACCATGGTACTAAGTGTATTCTTAATGCTTAAATATCAGATTGTCATGTGTGACTAATGTGCATACATGACTTCCACATCACCACGGGGAGTGAGGAAGGCAGGCGAAAAAGTCTGAGCTATCAGGGAGAGTGCTTGGAAATAGCTAGCAGTCTTAAGCAGAGAAATAAACTGTCAGGGACTTCAGAGAACAGCATCACAGGGAGTTACTGATGTATGAAAGGACATGTTCCCACCCTGGTCAGGTATGGGTTAAAGCTCCTTTGGGCATAATCAAGTTGGTGCATATGTGAGGAATGGAGAAGGAGAACTCCTTAAAAGGAAGGATCCAAGCCTAATGCAGGATGACAGAACTAAAGAACAGAGCTTCCTAGCCCCACAAAGCAGGGGCCACTCACAAAGACAGCTGCTAAGGAGTCTGAGGCACTTGGACCCTCATTAGAGCCCAGATTGCTCAGCCTGGGCCCCTCAGAGAGGTAGGAATCCAGTCCTGCCACAGAACCTATTTCACTGTTGCCTTGGACTATTCTGTGGGCTGCAGGAGTATTTTGTTTGCCTTTTTTCCACATAGGACCGCAGTCAGGTCCCAACAAATGCTCCAGCAACACTACATCCAAAGATCGATGGTAGGGACGAGGGAGAACCCCAGCATCACCCCTCAGCAACAACATATAACACTAAGGCTATGTCTACACTACAAGGTTTTTGTGCAAAAACCAGCGGAGCATCCACACCTCAAGCACGTTTTTGCGCAAGTAAATCGACAGAACAGAGGCCTCCCCACGAGGAATAACTCCTTTTTGTACTACAGCTCTTGTGCAAAAAGGCAGGTGTGGATGCTCCGGAGGGGTTTTTGTGCAAGAAACCCCTATCGGCAAAAGCACAGGGGATGCTCTTGTGTAAGAGCGCCCATGCAGTGTGGATGCTCTCTTGCGCAAAAGCACATTGCTTTTGTGATGCGCTTTGAGATCTGGATGCGCTTTTGCGCAAGAAGTTTTTGCAGAAGATTTCTTCCACAAAAGGCTACTTGCGCAAAAACCCTGCAGTGTAGACAAAGCCTAAGTGGCAACAATCTCTGAGATGACAGGATGCAAGACCAGTGACAATCAAAGCTATGGAAGAGTAAATTATAACTTTCCAGGTTTTGCAAAAAATCAAGACTTGGCAACAGTAAACCTTTGGGGAAAAAATTAAAAATCTATTTAGCAATATTTCTGTTTGTAGCTCTTTTTCTCCTCTGCACATTGAGATTTTTTTTCCCCCAGTAGAAAACACAACCACTTTGTTAAAACAGTAATTTATTTTTAATGCTTGGTTCACAATATTTTTATGCCATCACCTAATCCCTAAGGAAATTGTGATAAACTGAACATTTTGATTTAAAATGGGGAATAAAGAAGCAGGAGAAGAAAAATCCTCTCTAACTTGTTTACACGCCAACACCTTTAGTGGTTAAAAATGAAGAAAGCAGAATTAAACCATTTTTATTTGCTGTTGAGGCACAGTAGCTTCACGTAAAATTTGAGGTATTGGTTTAGTGGACAATGAACGGTTTGAGATTCTAGAGAAATTCAAGTGCAATTGGGTTTGGATTTGTTTCTCTTTTAAAACTCATGAAACAACAGTTCTTCTATTTTCTTCCTTGGTCACACTGACATCATGATTGTGATGTCAAGAAAGTTCTGATCTATGCATTTTCATCCCATACTAGCAAACTGATGCTAGTCAATCTAATTACTCTTTTTAAGCCTAATTTTAAAAATGCAATAAAATTCCAGTAAAAGCTTTCTCCTAATAATTTAATCCAGCTCTTTGATGTAGTCAATATATTGGATTATATGACAACCACCTATGGCTCAAGATATCCACAGACCACAGAGTTCTGACAAGTAAACTCAAACTTGAAACTATTTACCTTTCTTCCTGCATCTTTTATTGATGACACCCTCACATGGAGTACTCTGTACTCCAGATTTGTAAAGATATAATGAAACTGAGGATCTACATGCATGATGTGTAAAACAGAAAGATTAGGGGGCAGAACTTTTCATCTTTTTTTGTTTGTTTTCCTCATTCTCAGTAGATTGTTAGTTTTTTCTTTTACCAAAAAGAAAAAAAATACAGCTAATTTAATATTTATTTTCTTAACTGGTCTACCTCACACTGAAAATGAAAATATTAAACCCACACTATTGCAGGTGTGGGCAATAAGCGGCCCACGGGCTGGACACGATTTGCCAGGGTTAGCCCCTAGTGGACTTCTAAATGCCTTATTTACCTAAGCGTCCACAGGCATGGCTACCCGCAGCTTCCATTGGCCAGGATTCACCATTTTTGGCAAACAGGAGTTGGAGGAAGCAGCACTGGCCAGGCCACCTCTTCCAGCAGCTTCCAATGGCTGGAAACAATGAACCATAGCCAACAAGAGCTGCGATCAGCCTCACCTGCAGAGGCTCAGGTAAATAAAGCTTTTGGAGGTCCGCCAGAGGCTAATCCTGGCAAATTGTGTCCGGCCACTTACTGCCCACCCACGCTTTATTAGATTTAATCAGACCAATGCTTTCATGCTTGTTTAAGTTACCTTTTCCTCCAAATTTAAATTATTGTCCAAAGCATGAGCACACCCATCTAATAAACCCAATAGAGAAATGTAAACAGAATTCTAAGTCATGATCACCCACACGTTAACTGAATTCCAAAACATCATCTGTTAGAATGTAAGGTCACAATATGGAAAGATCAAGAATCACTGCTCTATAGTGTTTGCTTTGTTCACAAACAATCCATATTACGTAACTAAGATATGAAAGCAGCAAAACTTATAAGATTTAATGTTCGTATATTTTTCTTATTTTTGAGATAACATTTGAGCAGCATCAACTTGGGACCAATTCATTATCTTCATAAAGCAGTTTCCATCTAGACTGAAACATAATGGCAAGCTGAATTATAAAAATGAAATGACAAAGAAAAAATGCTGATAATGTTGGTGACAAAAACTATGTTAATGTGAAATTACTCAAAATTTTGTTCACCTAGATATGTAAAGATGCGACTAACTGGATTCTAGTCCCAACCCCTCACACATTCTGAATCAAAGAATTCTTACATATGGGAATCTTTGTCCAGTAGCTTTTCACACATCTGAAAATTCTTACTGCATGAGATATTAAAATAAGATATATAAACTTAACACTTGCTAATTACAGAATTAAAGGCTAAAATAATAAAAAGCGTGGCCCAAAGGTTTCAGCAACGATGTAATCAGGTAAGTGCACAAATGGGTCGCCTTTCCTAGACTGAATAAAAAAAACACAGTGACATTAATGAAAAGCTTGCAGCTGTGTTTAGTAGTATGTCTTTGGGCTATGCTATATGCCTCGATACTTTAGTTTGGAGTTCTGTTCACAAATGTGACATGTATATTTTGACTTTGGGGGAGAGGGGTCAATCATTTGGGGTCACTATGGGTAGGGTAGTTTAAATGGTTTATTATGATAAAGAATGTGTCAAATATTTTTTTAATAACCATACCATGCCAAAAATGTACTCACTGCATCAAAACTATTACTCTTCAATTAAATATTAATTTAGGGCTCAAACTAGGGTAGGATAGAAAGGGGTCGCTTTTCCTTCTTTTTACTTTGATTCTTTAATGCTGCAGTAGCACCTGGCAATCTTGCACCACTACTTCCCCCATTGTATTTTCCAGCCCATTCACTAAGTATTCCTTTATGGGCTACTAAGGAAAATGAATGTCTTGTAGAGAAAAGAAGCTCTGCTGATTGAATTGGCTAGAATGTTACAACAGGACCAACAGCTAAGAAAAGTCACAGTTTCTTTCTGCTATACATTGGATAGTGACCACTTAGCTCAGAATCATCCTTAATACTGTCTGACCTCAGCCAAATATTCAATCAGTAAACACCATGAAGAAAGTAGTAGAAAAATCTCACAAGCTTATTGAGAAGCTGCCATGAACATAGCAGAGAATCTATGAAAAATTCAGTAGAAGTCTCACCTGAAGAAAACAGGAAATCTTTTGCAATGCAATGCAATTGCAATGCAATCTTTATCAGCTATTGTGTATTGACACCAAACAAATCTTTGTGTGACACTTTTGCCCATTCTATCAGATATTGTCAGTCATCACTGGAAACAAATAAAATTATATGACTACGGAAGAAGTTTGGTCACAAATATAAAGAAAGTAGGAAGAATTTTAGACATATTTGCCTTTGCCACTGTTGGCATAGGCAAATATCCGCATATCCGCATCAACTATAGGGGGAGAAAGAAAGGCATTTTCAGATTGGATATTACCCAAGTATTAGAAGTGGGCCATGTCAGCAGTTCTCTTCTTTAATTTGAGTATAGGTGAGCCTCTCTAGTCCAACACTCCAGTACACTCTGGTCTGGCAACATCCATTGCCTGGCATGATTTTAATTAGCCCATGTACACTTAAAGGAGTGCCCAAGTTTCCCATGGACCCATAGTTTGTTTACAGCCACCAAACCTGGTTCTCATTGTTCTGTGTTGTAATTTAGCTTTAATTTACCACTAACTGTCTAAGAGTTGGAAGTATTGGTAATGCTGCTAGACAACAGTTACCTCCCGTAGTTCAGTACATTCTCTGATTCAGCACCAATCAGGTGCTGAGGGTTCCAGACTACAGAAGTTCAACCTGTACTGTTAAGTCAAATCCTCAGCTCCTATCCCAGATGAGCACAGGTGCTCTTTGTGCATCTCTCACCATACAGAGTACACAAAATGCATTTATCAAATAGAGAGACATAATTTTAAAAAAAAAAAAGTCTTAGTTTAAACTGTCAACAATATGAACTCCCGGCTCATCAATGCACCCAACAGAGGAGAGATTCATAATATGAGGGTCTGAACTATCTTCTGCGAGTGACAGGTCATTCTGACGCCATCAGTGAGCAACCTTTTCCCTCACCTCTGCTCCCGGAATCAAGCACCAGGGGACTGGCAGTGCCCAGTAAGATACGTCAACTCCCTTCAAGGCTGCACCAACTGAAGCAGCCGAACAGGACTTTGGAGTACCTCTGAGGGAAAGCCAGGCCTAAGGCGCTGAGAGCATGAACACTAACATTCTGAACATCTGCACAATTTACTGAGAGCAGTATCTGATAGGGTTGACATTTGTTTTGTGGGAGGAACTCCATTCCCCTCCAATTCCCCTTTACACCATTTAAAATGTGGAAAATGACTGAAAATGGCATTGTGGGGTGATGTCAATGACTTCCATGGCAAATATATTGCATTTGCAAACAAGGATGCTATTTTAACTGCACATTATGCTCTCTTTTTTGGGCATATAACCAATAATAAAAGAGCTAAATCCAAATTAGGCAGTCAGTGATATGTGCAAACCCATTGCTAACAATGGGCAGCTGATTTAAAAAAAAATCAGTAAGCTCTGTGATACTACTAAGGAAGGAATAGAATCTCTCACTCTCACCTGCATAGGCCAACAAGGAAAAAAATGAGTAAAAAGCTTATGTTGTACCCAGAGTCACCAGATATAACACTCAAACTGCACAGGCAGCAGATCCATGGACAAAGAATGTTACTGTTCTAAGCAGACTCAGACTTCAATATAAGCAAAGCAATCACATGTTGCAGCAGCACAACTTGCTAGAGTGAAAATTCACTGCTACTAGGGTGGGAAGCGTGGAGTCAGGGTTGAGCTGTATAATGGGCTCAGGGCTGAGGTGTGGCAGGTGCAGGAGTGTAATGGCAGGGGACTGGGTGGGCCAGGCATCAGGGTTGAGGTGTATGAGGGGCTCAGAGCAGGGGAGGTAGGGGAGGCAAGGCAGGGTGCTCAGGGTGGATAGAGTATGTGGGGGTTGCGGTCTGGGGCAAGATGACCTTACTCTGGTTAGGGCTGGGCTGCTGCACCCAGGCAGCAGTGGCTGGACGAGGGGCTAGGCCAGGTCACCACAGCCAGATCGTGGCCTCCCCTCCCACCCATACCACAGCAAGACGGGGGAGAGGGGTGCCACTAGCCCTTCCTGTGGCTAGACCACAGGGCCTGCCCCAGAATCGGGGCCAGGACAGATCCTGATTGGGGCGTCATTGGCCAGGCTGAGTAAATCTTTGCTGTTTAAATGCAGTCTGGCTTTAAAACTCAGATGTATGCAACCTCTTTGCATTTAAAATGCAGTTGACACAGGTTACAAAAGGAGAAACAATGAATAAAATTATCAACTTTAAGTACTAATCTCACCCAAAACTGCCAAACCTATGGAACCCAGTGCCACTCTGATCTCCCTGCTGTTGCTTCCTATTTCAAGGGAGAAGGAATCCCTGTCAGTTGCAGCCCAAAGCTTTTGGCCTTATACAGCTACCCAAGACCTTCCCCTCTCAAAGATGAGCAACAAAACTCTTCCAGCCTCTAATATTGCATAGAGTGATACAGACCAATAATCAAGCAGTTTGCAAACATCTAGAACCATGGTGTCTAACCAGTTTTGAAGAAGTAGCCAAACTAGCCACACACAACTGGCCAAATAGCAACATGTGGATAGTGTGTTGGACACCACGGATCCTGAAGATGAATAAGGTGATGAGCAAAAATCATCCTGGATTTGTCAAGAACACAACATGACAAACGCATCTAACAGCTTTACCTAACAGGATAACAAGCCCTGTGGATAGGGAAGGGAGTAGTAGATGTTGTATATCTTAACTTCAGTAAGGCTTCTGATGCTGTCTACCATGACCTGCTCATAAATAAAGTAGGGTAATATAATCTAAATGGAGCTACTATAAAAAAGGTGCATAATGGATTGGAAAACCATTCCCAGAAAGTAGTTATCTATGGCACGTGGACAAACTAGAAGGCATATCAAGTAGGGATGTCAACATGTAGTTGACTACACAATTAGACAATAAGCCTGGGCTTATTTGTTAATCCTGTCAACTACATGCACCCCCACGCCTCCACTTGCTGCCTCTAAGTCAGCTCCCCAAGAGCACCAGATCCGCCTCTCCCCCTCCCTCTCCACACTGCTGCCAACTTGCTCTAGTCAGACCTGGAACCACCCTTGCCAATGGAGCCACTCGAGGGATGTTACTACAGCCCAAAGGCAGCAATATCAACTGGTAAGGAAAGGAAGAAAAGAGAAAGGAAGATGTTTGTTTACATATACTCCTAACATCCAAGCAGATTATGCACTCATCTTTTCCTTATTGACTATACTGACCTTCTTCAAACCAGCTCAGCCAGGAGCAGAGCCAGCATAAATCGTCTTCAGACTGACATATACACAGAAAACTGAAGAGATGGCACAGCCATTTAATAATGTGGCATATTTAATGAGATCTACTGTGAAGCTGCAACAAGTTGTACAGGAACTTTTGTTATTGTCACTAAAGCCAAATATACTAAATCCCACCCCAATTTTATTTATTTTATTTATTTTGGTTTTTGATTTCTAAATATTTTAATTCACTTGATTCAACAGTATTGCAATAAAAAAAAATCACATTGCACATCAAATCTATATCAAAAGCTACCGAGCTAACTATAAAAAAGTCTAATAATTACACCATATTCATGGTTTTACTCCCTTACCACTATCATCTCTCCTTTACTTTCCCCATACTTCTAAAACCACAAGAACGAGCTGCTGAGTATTAGATTTTCCTCAAATGACTGACATTAGCGGACTTTAGGCAGCAATCTTCTCTGTGTGGTGTTTTAGTCTGTTGCACTAAAATTGATTAGCACTGTTAGAAAAGTGTGTTGCAGATTGTTAGGCTAATCAAGGCAAACCTAACCATCCACTAACCTGAAAGATTCCTACTATTGCAAGTCAGTTAGTTTTATTTATGTTGCAAAATTATCACCAACATGTCAAAAATACTACACCAAACTATATGGCAGGGTAGTTTCGATTTGAATTTTTCACAGAATTTCAAATCTAAATTCTTGCTTCCAAACTTAGTTTAAAGTCTACAGATCATACTTGGAGGAGGAAGGAACCATCTGAACAGTTTACCATAGAAATAAAGAGGATCAACAGTTCCAAGTGGAAAAGGAAAAAAGGTTCCAATTTCTTTGTTTCTAAAATGTAACAGCTGATTACTAGTATGAATTAGGGATGTAAGTGACTAGTCGACTACCCGATAAGCAAAAGCTTATCAGGTAGTCAAGTAGGAACTCAACTAGTCGCTTCCCCCTCCCCTTGCTGCCTCTATCAGAGAGGCAGCAAGGGGGGAGCACGAGCTGGTGCTGGAGGAGCTGTCTTAAAAGCCGGTCCCCCTGCAGTATTGTCTTGGTAGCGAGCAGGGGAGGTGGGGGAGCAGGGAAACAGCACAAGCAGGGATTGAAACAGTCCTCCTTGCATTGGTCCTACTGCTGTTCCTTTCCCTTTGGAATATACACCTGTGGCTCTTGTACATTTCAAAGGAAGAGGCACAGAGGGGAACCCCTGCCAGTGGGGATTGCTTTGCTCCCCGCTGGTGCGGATTCCCGCTGCCTCTCTCCTTTGAAATATAGAGGAGCTGCCAGGGCTCTCTACATTTCAAAAGGCAGAGAGGCAGCAGGTTTCCTTGGGTAGCTCCTGTACATTTCAAAAGCAAAGGGAACCTGCTTCCTCTCTCCCTTTGAAATACACAAGAGCCGATGAAAGCTCTTCTACATTTCAAAGGGAGAGATACAGTGGGATAGTGACTAATATCAACTAATCAAGTAGTCGATGGAAATTTCACTGACTACTCAATTAGCTGACTAATCAAAATGTAACATCCCTAATCTGAATTTAAGAAACTGCAAGGAACATCATTCAAGTTAGTAGTCACAACATTTAATTTACTTCTGCTTACTTTCAAAGTTTATGTAATACAGCAGTTCTCAAACTTTATGGGCTCTGAAGCCCTTTACATGCATAAAAATTTATGCCGAGCCCCAGCGGTCCACTGATTGTATGTGTTGTATCTATCGATGTTTCCAGTTTGAAACCTCGTGGAGCCCTGGGGCTCCATGAGCACAGTTTGAGAAACACGCGCTCACACCCCCCATTCTCAAATATTTTTCTCTCTATATATATATATATAAAAAAACCCTTTTCCTGTGGGATGACAAAGTGACATCAACACGTCATACTGCGCCCGGCAGGAAAAGTTTTCATTCTGCTGCCCGTCCGCCCTCAGCCGTGCGGCTTCCCCTCTTTTTCCTCCCCAGCAGCCATGGGGAAGGAAGAGAGAGACAGGAGAACTGATGGATCTTCCCCCATGTCCAGGGTGATCAGCCCCAGCAACACCAAGGAGAAGCGCTCCTCCAGCAAACAGCTGCTCTGGGGCTGGGCTGGGCGGATCAGTATCAGCCTGCTTGCTCAGCAACTTCATGAGCCAGGGGCTCAAGACCCTCTCCACCCTGTCGCACTGCAGCATCGAGCCTGTGCAGGTCCCACTGTCCTCTTGCTTGCCCCCACCAAAGACAGCTTGAGAAGCTGCTTCCAGGCACAGCCTCTGCAGAGCTTCAAGCTGGAGCTGCCGCCCGAGGCAGTGGAGGCAGTGGCAGGAGGCAGTGGCAGGGCTCATCCCACTGCCAGGGGAGGGGAGGTGCTCCTTCCTCCCCCATGTGGTTGAGGCACTAGTGCTGGCTTCCTGCTTTGGGGGGGCGGAAGGGGAAAGGAGAAAGCCCCGAGCCTCCCTGTGCAGGTAAGAAGCTCTTCCCATCCCAGGCTGCAGGAACAGCAGTGTGCTTCTGACGCTTTTCCCTGCACTCCAATTGACCAGAATCCAGCTAACGGGAGCAGCTCCTTCCCTGCTCCCTCACTTACCTCCCTGCTGAGACCCCGTCCCCCACAGCCTGCTCCTACCTCCTCCCTCCTGGCCAGACACCTACCCCCACCCTGGCTCCTGCCCTGCAACCCCAGCCCACTCACTCACCTCCCCACTGAGACCCCAAACTCCCATCCCGCTCCTGCCCCTAGCCTACTCCTGCTCCTCATCCCGGCTGGACACCCTACCCGCTTCCGCACCCTACCTCCCATCCAGACCTCACACCCTCAGGCCCTCCTGCACCCCCATTCCTATCCAACACAGTGAGCCCCTCATTTTTGGTCCCAACCCAGAGTCTAGGGGGCCCACAAAATCTACTAACACTCCTGCGGAGCTTCTGCTTTTGAAATATTCAAGAGTCCCACTGGGGCTCTTGTTCATTTCAAAGGCTCAGGCACCACAGGGCATATGGGGCCAGTCCCCCGCTGGCCCTGAGCTCCCTGCGGGGCTTATGCTTTTGAACTGTAGCAAGAGCCCAGCAGTTCAAAGGCGAAGATGCCCTTATTGACTAACCAATTAGTCAATGAAAATCCCATTGACTATTTGATTAGTTAGTTAATTAAATTTAACACATGCTAGTTCTCTACCACATGCCAGAACAACATTTTTGGACAAGAACATGACTGAAGTAATGCTATTTACAATATAGTGAAATGAAGAAGTGTATGACATTATTTTAAAATGTTAAATGAATACTGCCCATGCATTCTCTGTAAGTGTTTTAACAAGGTTCCATTTAAACTGTTTTATTATTGTGAAGTTCAGGATGAAGTATTCATAAGGGCAGGTTCATCTCTCTGCAAACAATTGAGATGTACAGCTACTTCCCAGATCAGACTGTGCATCAGAAAAATGCATCTTTATTTTTTGACTGCAGACATCTCACCTCCTCGATCACCGGCTCTGAAGACTAACCACTAACCTAGACAAAACAGCATTACAGATTGAACCTCTAAAATCCGGGACTCTCTGGTTCGGGCTGGCAATGGGGAGCGCATCTCCAGCAGGGCTGGCATGGTGGGAAGCACAGCCCTGGCAAGGGCTGGTAGCAAGGAGCACAGCCCCAGCCCGAGCTAGAGGCAGCTGGGCCAGTGGCCAGAAGCGCAGCCCCACTGAGGCTGGCGAGGTGGAGAGCGCAGCTCCGGCTAGGTCTGGCATGGTGCAACACACAGCCTTGGTTGGGATTGGCACGGTGGGGGGCACAGCTGGGGTTGGAGGCAGCAGGGCGGGCAGTCAGGAGCACAGTCCTAGCTGGAGCTGGCAGCAGAGAGCGCAGCGATAGGAAGCACAGCCCCAGCCATGAGCAGAGACCTACACCTGGGCAGGGAGCCTTGATCACTTTGTGGTTCAGGACCATTCATGTCCCAAGGGTGTTGGACAAGAAACATTCAACCTGTATTACATAATATAGTATGGTCCAGAAACCCTAATCAAGATCAAGATTTGGTGCTGTAAACATATGCACTAGACTTTCCAATGCATAACTCAGCATTGTAAAACCATTCGATATAGTCTCACAAGCAGCAATTACATGTATAAAACCAAATTTAAGTCAAAATAAAGCAGGAAATACATCATCTTCCAGTAATTACAAAGTCAAACTGGCTACCATGAATAAATAAAATAGACATATACCTGAATAAATTTGCCAGAAGATACATTTTTAGCATTCTGGGATGTACGCTTTTCTATGTTAAACATGTTCTTTCTGATGCTGTGTATTGTATTTGCACTTCAAGATATTAAACAGTGCTCCTCTAACTTCCAGGAATGGAAAGCTGCACAGGAATAGGAATTTCCTAATACAGCGGTTCTCAAACTTTTTGGGCACCGGAGCCCTTTAGATGCGTAAAAATTTATGCGGAGCCCCAGAGGTCCACTGATTGTGTGTGTTGTACCTATCGATGTTTCCAGTTTGTCAACCTCGCCGAGCCCCTGGAGATGTCTCGCGGAGCCCTAGTGCTCCACGGAGCACAGTTTAAGAAACACTGTCCTAATAGATGCTAAATGTGTTTTTACCTAAGTTATGTCCAATTTTGTTAACAAAACTGCAGATGCTAATGGCAAGTTTCCAAAGAGTTATACAGGAAGTAGCGCTACACGTTAGTGTGATCTTAAGACAGTGTTTTTCAAAGTGGTCCTTGGATCCTCTCTGAGAAACCTGCTAACTGGCTGCTCTGGTTTGTTTATTTACCGACTCTGCAGCCACGGAGCCTCGTGACTCCCATTGGCTCCATTTTATTGCAGCCAAAGGGAGCTGCGGGAAGTGGCGCGACCAGGTCACTGTTTCCCATGGCTCCCCTTGCCTGTAAACGGTGAACTGGAGCCAACGGAAGCTGTGAGGCTCAGTGGCTGCAGAGCCAGGAAATAAACAAACCAGAGCAGTCAGTTAGCAAGTTTCTCAGAGTGGATCCACAGAGCACTTTGAGAAACGCTATCTTAAGAGGACTCCAACACAAAAATGAGCAAATTACAAAAGTTACTTAAAAGCCATTCCTCATTCCCATGTTCCTGAATATCTTTTGATAATCTGTGGGTTTACATCTCCCTATTTTAAAAAATTATTTTTTTCTCATTGCTATGTAAAAATATTACAGAGGATAAAAAGAAAAAGGACTACCACATGTCTAAGTCTTTCTAGATTAGGTCAATTTACATCAGCCACCGCAAATAACCACTGAGGTGGCTGTTGGCCACATACTACCCTCCTTCTATTCATTCTGCCTTATGACAACGTACGCAGCTCAGACCAGGACTTAGATATTAATCCTGTAATGAGTACTATGCAAAAGGATCCTCTGCTGAATAGAGCCCCAGAAGGGTAGCTCATGAGTATTTGAGTAGCCCATGGCTTTAATGTAACTACTACTATAAGTAAGTATTATACCCAGCTGTACAAGTTTGCAGGATTAGGCCCCCAACCAACCACATAAAGCAGGGGGTGAGCAAATACCAACCTATAGGCCGGCTCCAGTCCAGAAGGGTTAGCTCCTGGTGGTTCCACACTGCTATATTTACCTGCTCAGCCTAAGGATGTTAAATATCGGGTAAATGACTAATCGAATAGTCGATGCATTTTTGCATCAAGTATTCTATTAGTTGATAGGGCACCTCCGCCTTTGGCTCCCACATTAGGAAGGCAGGATAAGGGTCCCACTGAAGATAGGGAGGTGGAGTAGGATCTCCACTGAACTCAGGATAGGGCAGGGATTCGCCTGGGGACCTGGCTCCTGCACAAGGAAAGCAGGATAAGGGACCTTCTGAAGGGCTGTTGCTACACTTCCAAGGCAAAACGCGCCAAAGCCTGGAGTCAGCTAGGGAGTCCCCAGCTGACCCCAGGCTCCAAGCAGTGCTGCCACTTTGAAATGCTGCAAGGAGCCTGATGCCTGGCTCCCCGCAGCATTTCAAAGCAGCAACACTGCACAGAGCCCAGGGTCAGCTGGGGAGTCCCCAACTGATCCCGGACACCACACAACGTCGCCGCTTTGAAGTTCCCCCCCATTTTCTCCTGCCACCCTTGCTGCCTCTATCTGATAGAGGTAGCAAGGGGAGAGGGGGGAATTAACTATTCAACTAACCTGTCGACTAGCCGATAAGCATTTGCTTATCAGATAGTTGAGTAGTCCTTCACATCCGGCTGCAGGTACTGTTGATCATAGCTTCTGCTGGCTAAAGATCACCATTCCTAGCCAATGGGAGCGGCAGGAAGCGGTATCCAGATCCGCACCACTTCCCACCAGTCCCTTTGCCTGGGAACAGCAATCTACAGCCAACGGGAGCTGCAATCGCTGGTACCTGTGGCTACGCAGCTAAATAAAGTGGAAACAGGGCTAATCTTGGCAAACCGCCACAGTGTTATTGCCCACTCCTGACATGAAGGAAAATGACTTGACAAAAAGTGCTGTCAAATACATACAGTGAGCTATATTAAATGATGAAGAACATTTGGGTTTGTTTTCCAAACTCTCAGTCATCTCAGATATTAGTTCCAACAATGATAAAGTAAGAAACTGTCAAAACTGTGACTTAAAATTGACAGTGTCCCATTAGCAGATACTGAATGGTTTCATGAAAAGTCAGGATGCACATAACTGAAAAGTAGTAAGAAGCTCTATTTTTTTTAGTGTGTATATATGAAGAGATATGGAGAGCAGTTACTGGTTTAGGCCGTGATCCAACAAGTGACTTCACACAGGCACACGGCTGCATCTGTGCAAAGCCCCACTGACTTCAGGAACAGTAGCATTCTCACTTATAGTCACTAATGCAGTGGTGGGCAACAATTTTTAAAAGGGGGCCACTTCACAAATTTCACAAGTGGCCCCGGGTGGCCCCAGAAGGGGGTGGAACCTCAGGCAAAAGGGGCGGGGCCAGAAGACTTCTCATGCTCTCCCGCCCAGAGACCCTGATTGGCCTGGGGGTGGGGGAGCATGTGAAGTCTTGTTCCTCACTCTCAGCACCTAGAGAGAATGTTTTAAAACAGCAAACAGTTCTCTCTGGTGCTGCATGCCCCTGGCAGGGCAGAAGACTTTGTGCACTCCCCCATCCCCAGGTCTTGATTGGCCTGGGGGCGGGGGAGTGGCAGGGTGGCTGCAGGCCAGATCCAGCCCACAGAGGTTGTTTTGCCCACCCCATCACTAAAGGATCAGGGTCTCAGGTCCCAAAACTGCACTGAACCCCCTCCCCCAATATACCCATCAGGTGCTCCTTGCAGGATTTTTTAACATCTGTTGTTCAGAAAATACTCAGAAATAATATGATGGTGCCAAAAGGAATTTGTGGGAGCCAACTCCTGGAAGGTCTCTGAACACATTAATGCCATGAAAAAACAAGGGAAATGCAGAGCTTAGATCTCATATATTAGATGGGGGAGGGAGAATTAATGGAAAGCACTGTTATATTAGCTTTAATAGCAAGCAGCCTGAAAATACAGTAAAAAAATCTGATAGGTAGTAAAACTACGTTAAAAGACATTAGAAGTCTATACCAAATTTGTTAATATTCTTATGTAACTTGGATAAGACTCTCAAAAATGGTTGATTTTATTTAAATGTATATCAGTAAACAGCATAAAATATTTGTTACTTCGTTACATCTGAGGTCAGTTATTAATTCTGACAAGCCCCAAACCTACAAAGATTTATTTGTGTGCTTAACTTTAAATACACGCAACCTTCCACTAAATATTTGCAGACTTAATTTGTGCAACTATTGACAGAATCAGTTAGTTTAGTGAACAGTTGTTTGACCTATGTCTTTTTTGTTGGCTTACATTAACAACAAACTTAAGTAAATACACACAAACTGTACACATATTTAGCATAATGCATGCACCAAAAGTAGAGTATTATAGTAGGAGAGATAACTAACATGACAATTAAGGACAGTTTTCCATGCGGATGCTGTAATCTGCCAACATGCTATCAACTAAATTTGGAACCTAAAAACAGCATATTTTTTCCATTTTAAATCCCAGTTTTTAGATGTTTTCTGAAATTTTCACTTTTGTGTTGAAATTATTCAGATTTGGACATTGCTCAAGTGTGATTTGAACCAAAAACATTCAAATACATTTTTAGCTGTTCTGGAGTACAAAATAAGAAAAATACA
Source organism: Pelodiscus sinensis (assembly GCF_049634645.1). NCBI lineage: Eukaryota > Metazoa > Chordata > Testudines > Trionychidae > Pelodiscus > Pelodiscus sinensis. Next base: position 210,858,483 of record NC_134712.1, on the reverse strand, counting down.
CCTTCCCAATTATAAATAAAATCTTGCAACCATATGCAGAACAGCAAAAATACCAAAATGATAGTTAAAATCTGACATGGAAACAGCCCTCATTGAGAATTGCCTTAGAACTTTTTAATTAAATGTGTTTTAATTTCACAGAGTTGTGTCTCTTTTAAAATAAGAATTCACTTTATTAACAGTACTCAGCATGTTCACTTCATAGCAATGTCTGGAGGGAAGACAGATTGAACACACTGAACATAGGTCACTAATTGAGCTGTCCTGTATTTAAAAAAAAAAAGTTTGTGATGGGAAATCCTCTAGTTAAATTGTTCCACATTATGCAACTTTTTCTTCAGGAAATGCCACTCAAAAAGTGTAAGAAAATGCTAAGGTTACACAATACTCAGAAGTTAGGAAATGATGTGCAATACCATATATGCCCTGTGCATGCACTAAAATAAAGCCTTTACATAGCACAATCTTCAGAGAATGGGGTGGTTATGTAACTATTATGCCAATTTAGCTACAAACTTTAATGTACAATACACTCCAGCAAATGTTCACTATTACCTAATCCTTTTATACATCTGTAGTGCAAAAACATTTAGTGTTTTCATAAAAAACACTTTCATGGACTCAGAATACAGGCAGTCCCCAAGTTACGTGGATCCAACTTACGTCGGATCCCTACTTACGAACGGGGCTTTTCTCGCCGCGGAGGACGCGGGCGGCGGGACCGCCCAGACACGCTACGGTCCTGCCGCCCGCGTCCTCCACGGTGAGAAAAGCTGCTCCGCGTCTCCCTAGTCTGCTGGGGGGGGAACCCCCTAGCAGACCAGGGAGACGCGGAGCAAAGCCGCGGAGGATGCAGGCAGCGGGACCGCGGCGCGTCTCGGCGGTCCCGCCACCCGCGTCTCCCTGGTCTGCTGGGGGGGGGGGGCTCAGCTAGTGTGCTCCCCCCCCACAGCAGACCAGGCTTTTCTCGCCACTGGTCAGTTTCAGCAGCGGCTGAATCAGGACGCCTGGGGTAGAGCAGCTGGGGGGCTGCTGGGTTGGTCCCACAGCGCCGAGGTGCAGCGCTGCGGGACCAACCCAGTAGCACCCCAGCTGCTCCGCCCCAGGCGTCCCCAAGTCAGCCGCTGATGAAACTGACCAGCAGTTGACTACAGGAAGCCTGAAGCAGAGCTGCTCTGCTCTGGGCTTCCTGGAATCAGCCACTGATCAGTTTCAGCAGCGGCTGACTTGGGGACACCTGGGGTAGAGCAGCTGGGGTGCTGCCGGGTTGGTCCCCGCAGCGCCGAGGTGCGGCGCTGCGGGACCAACCCAGTAGCACCCCAGCTGCTCTGCCCCAGGCGTGTCCGATTTAGCCGCTGCTGGTCAGTTTCAACAGCAGCTGAATCTGGACACCTGGGACAGAGCAGCTGGGGTGCTGCCGGGCTGGTCCCCGCAGCGCCGCACTTCGGCGCTGCGGGGACCAACCCAGCAGCACCCCAGCTGCTCTGTCCCAGGTGTCCGCAAGTCAGCCGCTGCTGAAACTGATCAGTGGCTGATTCCAGGAAGCCCGGGGCAAAGCAGCTCTGCCTCAGGCTTCCTGTAGTCAGCCTCTGGTCAGTTTCAGCAGTGGCTGAATCAGGGACACAATATGTACCAGTTCCGACTTACATACAAATTCAACTTAAGAACAAACCTACAGTCCCTATCTTGTACGTAACCCAGGGACTGCCTGTACATACAATAATACACAATTTAAAATATATAAAAATGTGTCGTACTATGTAATATAAACTATATTGTAGTCAAGATTTAAGTTGCACATGGAACTCATACCTTGTCATTTCTTAATGTCTGAGTGTTTAACTATACAGTCTTAACAGACTTTCATCGTGTGTTTCATTTTTGGATGAACTAAATTCTTGAAGTCTTCTTACAATGCTAGCATGAGGAAACATTGAAAATGAGGAACAATTTATAAGTCTGAGGGGTACAATAAAAAAATGAAAGTAAAGCAGTCATGCAGGATACTAGCAAAGAAAAGGAATTTGTAGAAAAAGTTGTTCAACTCACCAGTCCATTGTTTGGCTGAGGTTAAAAAGGCAAACATTACTAAAATGCATCAGTGAGTAATCAGAACACAAACCAAAGCCCAATCCTACAAATACATGACTCTTGTATGTGCTTGAAGGACTGGAGTGCAGCTGTTACGGTATAGTACAGAGTATTACTTAAAGCAGTGGTTTTCAAACTATGCATCACAACTCAGTACTGGGTCGTGGAATGTCAGGCACTGGGTCTTGTTGCAGGGTGATCAAGGTGACCACTTGGGGTACGAAGGAAAGCTACCTACCTGTCCTGGCAACACAGACTGCACTGTGCCCCAGAAGCAGCCAGCAACAGGATCAGTTCCTAAAGGGAGAGGGCTCTGTGCACTGCCCCTGCCTCCAATATTAGCTCCACACTCCAATTGATTGGGAACCTGAAACTGACTGCTTCTGAGGTGTAGAATGGTCTGCAGCACCAGAAGAGGCAGAAAGGCTGCCTTAACACACCTGCTGCACACTCACCAGGAGCCACTAAAGCAGGGGTGGGCAATAATTTCTGATGGGATACCACTCTAAGATTTTGGAAAGTGGTTGAGGGCCACACTCTTCTATGAGATTAATGGAGATGCGGGGTCTGGAATAGAGGTTGGGTGCAGGAGGGATACTGGAGTCTGAGAGGGAGTTGGGATAAAGCAGACAGTTGTGACCTAGGGCAGGGGACTGGAGTGCAGGGGTTTGGGATGTGACCTAGGATAGGAGGGGATTGTGATCTGGAACAGGAGAGACTGGGGTGCCAGATCTGGGAGGGAGTATGGCTGTAAGAGGGGGGACAGAGGGTTTGGGCATGTTGAGTGTGGGGCGGAGGCAGAGAGTCAGGGCAGGAAAGGGCTGGGTGCCAGAAGCAGGCTGTGGCCAAGAGACTTACTTGTCAGCTGCCAAACTAGCCTGCCTGCAGAGCTTAAAATGTTTCCCAGACAGCCTGCTTGCCTGGCCATGTGCTTCATGAATAACTGAGCCCAGGAAAGCGGGTGTGTTTCTTCTTAGCTGCCTGTTATTCTAACAAACAGCTCCCAGAAACTGGCCAATGGGAATGTGCTGGGCGTACAGCAGCTCCTAAAACTTTTCCTGTCTCCTCCAGTTTTAAAACAGAAAGAGCTCCGCAGCCGCATTTCTGCATGGGGCTGCAGGACAAGCTGGGGACCCTGCCTGGGGCTCCCCACTGCCTCCACAGGCCGTATTTTGCCCAGGCCTGCACTAAAGGTAAACCCCTGACAGCCATGACCCCTCTCAAAGCCAGAGCCCCTTCCTGTACCCCTTAGCCCCACCCCAGAGCCCACACGCTTAGTCAAATTAAGTTGGATCACAGGCATCAACAATTTTCTTAAACTGGGTCATGAGAAAAAGAGTTTGAAAACCACTGGCTTAAAGATTTGCCACCAACTTTGATAGGACCAGGAATCTATTGTATTTGTTTAATTCTGGCCACTTCAGCCTACAAAGGTGAAAACTTCAAAGACTCACAATGCAGCTTAAATATTAAACTCAGCAGCTCACAATTTCAAAATAAGCTGTTACTTCACTTGAATCTCTCAGGACACACATGATATTTCAATCATTATCCTTTTTTTCAGAGGTTATCTAAGGAATGTAAATGTTGCAAGGCAAACACTATGGCTGTCTACAATACACCAATTGGCTACGTCTAGACTGGCATGATTTTCCAGAAATGCTTTTAATGGAAAAGTTTTCCGTTAAAAGCATTTTCGGAACAGAGCGTCTAGATTGGCATGGACGCTTTTCCGCAAAAGCACTTTTTGCGGAAAAGCGTCCGTGGCCAATCTAAATGCGCTTTTCCGCAAAAAAGCCCCTATCACCATTTTCGCAATTGGGGCTTTTTTGCAGAAAACAAATCTCAGCTGTCTGCACTGGCCCTTTTGCACAAAAGTTTTGCGCAAAAGAGACTTTTGCCCGAACGGGAGCAGCATAGTATTTCCGCAAAAAGCACGGATTTCTTACGGTAGGAAGTCAATGCTTTTGCGGAAATTCAAGCGTCCAGTGTAGACAGCTGGCAAATTTTTCCTGAAAAGCAGCTGATTTTCTAGAAAAACTGGCCAGTCTAGACACAGCCATTATGTTTATGGCCCCAGAAGAAGCAGATGAAGAAATTAGGTATCTTTCAGCAACATTTAGTTATTTAAAATTGCACTATATATAGTTTCACCTGTTCACTGTATTTAAATATACTGGACATTTATGGTTTTCCAATGTTTTCACAAAGAGCTATGGTCACTAGCCCATATGAAATTAAATTGAAAGCAAAACCACATTGTTCAGCAATATATCTACTAGGGATGTAAAATCCTGTTTAATTGGTTAAACGGTTAAATGTAGTGCTGACACCATATTTAACTTTTTAACTGATTAAAGGGGGGCTGGAGGGGTTGTTCCAGCCTGGCGGCTCCCAGCCCCTCCCCACTCCCACAGTTGATGGGGCTGCTTCCAGGGACTAGGAAACCATTTAACTAGCTACCTGTTAACATCCCTAATGTCTACTCAGTTTACCTAGTATAATTACTTCTATGACAATTTAGGACATTTTTAAGATACTGACCTAGAATGAATGCTATGTAACCAGAAAGACTCTAGACTAAAAATATTTGCAGGGAGATAAAAATGAGTCAACTATTCTTTATAGCAATAAACAAGAGCCATTTATGGAGAAGAAAGATGAAGGAGTTTCACAGACTGACTTACATCAAATTAACATGTTTTCATTGGAGATACACCTATGTAAGATATGACCCAAAATTTGAGGCAAGGGGATATACAGAATTATGAAGAATGGCAATATTTCCATGATTTTTGTTTTAGGCTTAATAAAAACCCAACACAGCCACTAACTACAGGGCTTGCAAGCACAGCATCATGCCAGTAAAACAAAATGTGAAAGTCCTACTAAATAGTCAATTTAGTTTTGTTTTCTATCTGGTGTTCATTACCCAAACAAAGGTAAAATACAAAAAAACCCACAGGGATTATGAAGTTACAGCCTGAGGCTACCTACAGTAGTAATTGCTGGTAGTACTGGGTCAAGAGTGTTCTTATTCCATGAGATTATTCACATCACTGTAATAAGCATTACAGCATTTACTGAGAGCGTTTGCAAAATTATAGAGGGGTGCTGGAACAATGTCTATAGTGAGAATGGTGATGATGGAAGCCATCCACTGACAGTACATAGGAGTTTATATGTGAGTTTATATTTGGAGAATCTAAGTTTGTAGCATGGAGAAAGACCTCTTTTAAATATATGGGGGTTTTTAAAACCCTAACACTGTTCCTTTAAATTCTTTACCCATGAGCTTGAGAGACACCCATTGTGAGGCTACTAGTTAAATGTGGTTTGGGAAAGGAATCAGGTGACTAATCAGGTGACTAATCGATGAAGGCACAAGCCAAATCCTTTCAGACTACGTCAGATCGCACCCCATCTACAGAAGTGCTGCGATAGGGGCAACATGCTGCCCTACACGTGCACGGGCAGTGCCATCACTGTACGTGGCGCTTGCCCCACACACACCTTGCTGGGGCGCCCCCCTGCCGCGGGGAGCTCCCCGGCAAGAAGATGCAGGTGGGAAAAGCCCCGGAGCTCCCGCCGCGCAGGAGCCCTTGCAGAGGCCAGCCCAGGCCGGGGAGCAGGCCCTGCAGAGATCAGCCGCAGAGCTCTGCGCCCAGCCAGGGCCCCGCGCGCCACCCGGGGGGGACGCTGCAGAGGCAGCCGGCGGAGACGCAACCCAGCGCAGCAAAGTTCCACCGCGGGCAGGCCCCAGCAGAGGCAGCGGCCCGGCGGCTGCTCCCGACTCACCTTGGCAGCCATGCTTGGTCCCGCGCAGCCGGCCCCTTCCTGTCCCAACGCGGCACAGGCCCCGCCCCGCCTGCGCACCAAGCCGGGCGCCGCCGCCAGCCCATTGGCTGGGCCGGGCCCCGGGAGCCAGCCGGCGCGCGCGTGATCCGTTGCTCCGGCAAGGCGCGCACGTGACTCCGGGCTGCGCTGTCCAGCAGCGAGGGGTAGCCGCGCGGAGCGGGGCGCGTGCCGGGGGGGGGGGGTGACCCTGGGGCAGCCGGGCCGGGCGCGCCTGGGCAGCTGCGTGGCGCTCGGCTGAGGGTGAACGGGAAGCTGGGGCTGCAGGTGAATGGCCTGCCTGAGTGTGGCCTGTGACAGCGACTCTGGAAAAGGGGACTCCAGGGCGGCGGGAGCCTGGTCATTGCATCGCGGCTGCAAGCTCTGCAGGACCGCTCCTGTGTGTGTCTCTACAGTGCATGGCACAGTGGAGACCCCATCCCGTTTGGAGCCTGAATTGAGCCAGCTATCACGGCAGGCCTTTAAGGTGCTGTGCCGCAATCGAAGATCCGGTTTGCATAGTTAAAGGATCTTTCCTAAACTGAACGGCCACATTTTCATTTGAGATCCATCTGACAGTAACACACACACAGTGGATTCTTTCTGGCTATTAGCATTAATCAAGTGGAAAGCAGTGGGAAGTTTCCCACCTCAGATGTCCAAATTCCTTTTCCTACTTCCTACCCACTCACAAACTAATACCACCTAATCAAATTATTTTAACAATACATTGATTTTCTAATTAAAATCTCACTAAATTAAGAAACTGAGTGCTTGGGTGGCCACCTGGGAAAGATTTGGGTGCGGCCCAGCTGATCAGCCGGCAGTGTGTGTTTTTACTGGTGGTGTACACTTGCACATGCCTTGGTGCACCTAGCAAAATTCATTCTGTACACAGATGGAAAAAATTAGAATATTGCTCCATGCAGACAATTTGTTCTTATTTTCTATTGGAGAAGTGGTTAATTAGAAAAAAAAATACAATTATACCTTACTGAATAGCCAGGGTCATGAGAGACAGAAAAGGATGCAATTCTGGCCTTTTCTTCCTCCAACATTTCCACTGACTTAGAGCAGGATCAGCCAAAAATGTACATTAGAAGGTGCTATGTCAGAAGAAAAAATGTGGAAACTTTGAGGATATGGCTACACTACAAGCACTACCTTGATACAGCAGTAGTACTGAACCTCTGCTGCTATAGTGTAGACCCGTGGTCACCAACCACTAGATCGTGATCTACTGGTAGATCTCAGGGGCTCTAAGAGTAACTCTTGAGTCCTCTCTAAACTGCGCACCTGCGCAGTACATTTACATTAGATTTCCTCATGCAATGTAGGGGGGGCTTCAAGGAAGGGGCAGGGCAGTAGATCTTCGCCTGTTCTGAGACTTAAAAAGTGATCTTAGGTATAAAAAGGTTGGAGACCACTGAAAGACACTACAATGATAGAAGGGATTTTTCTGTCTCTGTATATATTAAATCCAACCCCTCAGAGGCAGTAGCAACTGCATCTAAATGTTGGTTAGGTTCCCTAAGTGAATGAAAATGTTCACAAACCTCAGTGGTATAGCTAAATCAATCCAGTTTTAGGTGTAGACAAGGCCCGAGAAACAAGGGGAAATAATTCATTTAGTCTATGAAATCATTACTTGATCAGAAGAAATAAAGTCCTCAGCCAGTTTGGATATGTGTCAAGCAAGCAAGTAAGCTACAATGATGACTAGCTAGTGAAGTGCATTATTAATTTAATAGTAGCATGGTAAATATGTCAGTGTTCCTCCTCTCAATAAAAAAAGTTCTCATGTCCAATGCTGTGTAAGACCTACTCCTCAATACAAGATAGTTGCCTTCCTTGCCTAATGTCAGTGTACTACAGGCAGTCCCCGAACGGGGCTTTCTCGCCCCAGAGGTCGAGGTAGCAGATTGCTACCTGCGAGCTCCGGGGCGAGAAAGCCCTGTTTGTAAGCTGCTCCGCTGCCGCTTCAGTCCCCTGCCTGTGGTCTGCTGGGGACCGTCCCCAGCAGGCCACAGGCACCGCAACTGAAGCGGCAGCAGCGGGCGGGTTCCCCCGCTTCTGAGGCTTTGCCAGAGCAAAGCCTCAGAAGCGTGGGAACCCGCCGCTGCTGCCGCTTCAGTCACGGTGCCTGTGGTCTGCTGGGGACGGTCCCCAGCAGACCACAGGCAGGGGACTGAAGCGGCAGCAGCTGCGGTTCCCCGCGCTTCTGAGCCTTTGCTTTGGCAAAGCCTCAGAAGCGGGGGAACCCGCCCGCTGCTGCCGCTTCAGTTGCGGTGCCTGTGGCCTGCTGGGGACGGTCCCCAGCAGACCACAGGCAGGGGACTGAAGCGGCAGCAGCGGCGGTTCCCCGCGCTTCTGAGACTTTGCTTTGGCAAAGCCTCAGAAGCGGGGGAACCCGCCTGCTGCTGCCGCTTCAGTTGCGGTGCCTGTGGTCTGCTGGGGACGGTCCCCAGTAGACCACAGGCAGGGGACTGAAGCGGCAGCAGCTGCGGTTCCCCGCGCTTCTGAGCCTTTGCTTTGGCAAAGCCTCAGAAGCGGGGGAACCCGCCCGCTGCTGCCGCTTCAGTCGCGGTGCCTGTGGTCTGCTGGGGATCGTCCCCAGCAGACCACAGGCACCGGGACTGAAGCCGCAGCCGCGGGGGGTCCCGTGCCTCTGAGGCTTTGCCAGAGCAAAGCCTCAGAGGCGCGGCACCCCGCTGCCGCTGCGGCTCTGCTCCCTTATCCCTGGTCTCCTGGGGGGGGGGGCGCGGCTAGTGTGCCCCCCCCCCCCGCCCAGCAGACCAGGCTTTTGTTTTGGACCCTGGAGCAGAGCAGCTGGGGCGCTGCCAATTGGTCCTGCAGCGCCTTCTGGGCACTACTGGGCCAACCCGGCAGCACCCCAGCTGCTCTGCCCCAGGTCCTGATTCAGCCGCTGCTGGTCAGTTTCAGCAGTGGCTGAATCAGGACGCCTGGGGCAGAGCAGCTGGGGTGCTGCTGGGTTGGTCCAGTAGCGCCGAGGAGCGGTGCTACTGGAGCAACCTAGCAGCACCCCAGCTGCTCTGCCCCAGGCGTCCCCAAGTCAGCCGCTGCTGAAACTGACCAGCTGAAACTGACCAGCGCTGACTACAGGAAGCCCGAGGCAGAGTTGCTCTGCCCCAGGCTTCCTGGAATCAGCTGCTGATCAGTTTCAGCAGCAGCTGACTTGGGGAAGCTTGGGGTTCTTAAATTGAATCTGTATGTAAGTCAGAACTGGCGGTCAGTTTCAGCAGCGGCTGAATCTGGACGCCAGTTCCGACTTACATACAGATTCAACTTAAGAACAAACCTACAGTCCCTATCTTGTACTTAACCCGGGGACTGCCTGTACTAAGGGAGATTATCAAAGGCACAATGGCAGTTAGGTACCCAGGTCCAAATTTTCAAAGATATTTAGTCGTCTAACTCCCATTGAAATTAATATTATATGCTAAAAAAGCTTCAAGAATCTGGGCCAGTTGCTCCTTTAGTGTTTTTACACAACACTATTTTGAGATACTCTGAGACTGAAATAAAAAAATAAAATCAAACTCATTTCTGTTATTTTAAGCCTTAATTCTGTAAACAAATGTTTTGACTTTAAAATTGAGTAGTTCCAGTAAAATCAATTGCCAGATCCGAGGCTTAATTAGTAATTTTGAGATTACTAGTTCTTTAATTATAAATGAGTTAATATCAGTCCATTTATAAATAGCACAAATGTTTTCTGATCATTTTAACACTACTGCTTAGAGAAGGACATTCATAGAGAAACAAGATATAGTCATACATGTATTTCTACATAAATACACAAAAGTAAGGACATTTACGGTTGAGGCTGAAAGTCCATTTTAAATTGTCTGATTGAGCTTTATTATTGCAAAAACAGACTGCAAGGGAATTTATTCAGTTCCAGATTGCTAAGAAAGTATAAATGGATCATCAATATATATACTGTTGTATTAATTTCAAGAGTCAAAAGAGTTAAAATTAAATTCTTTCACTGTCCAACATTAAAACAGTGATGCAAATAAGTCATTTTTTCCCCTCAGAGACCTTTGTTTACTCAGTTGCATGGCAAACATCCAAAAGCATTCATTCTAAAATTGAAAGTTTATTCATCAAACACAAGAAAGACCAAGAAATTAAAATAAGCATTTACACTGAAACTGAAATTGAGTGATTATGTAAAACAATCAATCAAATCCTATAAAGTCTCTCTTCAAAGTATTAAGAGTTTTATTTTCAGACCAACCTTTCTTTGATTAAAAGGATTATTTTTTACTTCCTGGTCTCATGAGAAACCATCTCCTGTTTCTAGCAACTAGGAAAACAAAAGATAGAGAAGAGCTACGACAAAGTAGGTAGGGAATATATGGCTTTTGTTAGTGTTCTTGAAAGTCTGGAAAGCTGGCCAGTCATGAATGGATGCTTCAGCTAGCAGGCTGACCACACCACCTGTTATTTGGACCCTGGTTCACTTTTTGGATCATCATCTGGTTCGGTCTTTTCTTCTTAGACAAAGCAGGATTGTGATCATCTCATCTCACTGTGCTGGTGCAATGCAATTGATTTCAGAGTTTGTTGAAAAGTGGAGAGAGAGAAATATAGGATAGGAAATAATGTGGCAGAAAATAACACAAAAGGGAAGAGAAGCATATGCCTTTGTGAGTCTGGCAATTAGCTATTTCCACTGATGGGCTGGGGATTGGATGCCATGATGATATGATGATTTTCAGACTTTAGTCATGAAAAATAAAGTTCTTTGAACAAGAGCAAGGTCAGTCAGCCTTCCCCCTGGAAGAAAATCTCTTGTGTCTGAATTGCTACTCCAGTCTTGTGGTCAGGGGGAAAAGTGGTGGCATAGTTCATTCCCCTTATTATTTTGTGCATCAGTTAGGTCTAATACCTATCAGGTGAATTTTGATCCATTAACTTAGTATTCCAACATCTTCTGCTTTTACCAAGTATGCTTTCAAGATGATTTGTATCAGCAGGTTCTTTCTGTTTGGACTAAACCAGCTTCTTTGGTTTTCTTGCAGTTGTTTATAATGTTTATTTATTGAAAATAATAAAATATTTTCATGGTTAATTTTCAAATAGGCAAAAAATTATTGTAACATTTTAGAAACAGCCACTCATATCACATTTGAGCTTACACTAGAATCAAATTTCAGATCCAATAATCACAACAGTAACCAGAGGTACTTATATGCTCCTCATCACTGCCATAGCTGAGCACTTCACAGTCTTTCATATACGGATGTTGTGAGAAGTCTGAGGTAGGAAACTATTATTAGCCCCATTTTACACATAGGGAACTGAGGAATAGAAAGGTCATGGGTGGAATTTTCAAAAGAATCTAAGTGAGTTAGATGCATAACTCCCATTGGCACTTTTTATTAATTATTATTAATAATGTTTATCTATTTGTATTGGTGCCTAGCAGCCCAACAAAAATACAGTCCTTGTCCCTAAAGAATTTACAATGTAAGTATAAGAAAAAAGTGTCACTTTGTACCTCAAAGCGGCACCCTAGAATCGCCTTATTCACCATTGTCATATAATTATGATATATTTCATACAAAGCAGGCCATGTAAGATGCCATATGAAAAGCCATGATTTTCTGAAACTCATTGCTCTGCCCAAATATGTATATCGTTAGTGTGTATCAAGTTATGAGATTTTGTTGTACGGTGGCTACTGAAATATGTTGTAATTTTGCTAGTAATATACAAAGGAGGTGAACCACTTCCAGATGGGAGCATTAACGACCATTAAACAGCATGAGGAGTTGTACACAATATTATGAAGAGGGCTAAACAAGCATCACACGATGGAGAATTGTTCAACCCTGTGACTCAGCAAAGCCCACTGGATCATATCTGGGCTAGTGTTTTCCAGGCACAGGGACTAAGGATACAAAATAAGGAATAGTGGCATTTTTCTTTCTTTCTTTATCTCTTTCATGCCTATTACTTTTAATCACTTAAAATCTATCTATCTTTTCTGTAGTTAAAATCTGTTTTACTATATATTTTATCTAACACAGTGGCTGCGTCTGGACTGGCAAGTTTTTCCACAAAAGCGTCCGCTTTTGCGGAAAAACTTGCCAGCTGTCTACACTGGCCGCTTTGAATTTGTGCAAGAACACTGACGATCTAATGTAAGATTGTCAGTGTTCTTCTGCTAATACAATGACTCTCCCATTCAGTAAAAAGCCCTCTTGCACAAATGCTTTTGCACAAGAGGGCCAGTGTAGACAGCTGAGAACCGTTTTGCGCAAAAAAGCCCTGATGGTGAAAATGGCGATCGGGGCTTTCTTGCACAAAACCACATCTAGATTGGCACGGACGCTTTTCCGCAAAAAGTGCTTTTGCGCAAAAGCGTCCATGCCAATCTAGACTCTCTTTTCCACAAATGCTTTTAACGGAAAACTTTTCCGTTAAAAGCATTTGCGGAAAATCATGCCAGTCTAGACGTAGCCAGTGTGTTTTGGTTGAAGAGCTTGGAAAATCATTTCAGTTTACAAAGGCTTGCACATAGGGCTGGTTGACAGATTTCACCAGGCCCTGGTATGGGGAGCTCAGCTCCAGACGTCCTGGAAGGGGCAGGGTTTTTGGCAGAAGGTGTAGTGCTAGGGGCTTCCCCAGCCAGCCTTCAGCACTGCCCACACTGCAGTTAACGGGGCTCTAGCCACAATTTAAAGGGCCCAGTGCTCTATCCACTGCTGCTGCTGTGATAGCAGTGGTAGCAGGCCAGACCCCAGGCTCTTTTAAATTGCCAGGCCCCAGGGCAACTGCTCCCTTTGCCCACCCCTTCAGCAGCCCTGTTTGTGTTTCTCATTTCCACGTTGAGGGAGGAGCAGACTGAGTTATAAACTTACACCAGTCAGGCTTCTGAGTAGGGTAAGATGGTACAGCTCTGGGGTGCACAGCTTGGGGGGAATTTGCAGGTGCCTTTCTCTGTGTGATTCAAAAGCAGCTCTGGGAGCATACATGCAATATGGCTAGGTGTGGGTCTTCAAATGCTGTTGTGCTGCGTGATGACAACACCTGAAGAGGTTTGTTGCTTGTCACTAGCAAAGCATTGTTAGAGAGAGCCTAGCCTGGAAAATTAAAGGAACACAAGCCATACCCCAGTTCTAAGTTGTACCCTGGGGTTCCCATCACAAAATAGGTGGATACTGACAAGGAAGTATTAGGAATCAATGCAGCAATCGTGGTCAGCATGCTAGGTAGTGGTCTTGGCCCTCCAGCCATTTCACTGTAGTTAAGCTTCCTTGTGCGCTTCACATCAAAGGAGAGTTTTAAGGAGGGCTATAAAGAAGATCAATGAAGTGAGTTTCTAGATATTTACAAGGATTCCTCTCTCCCTTCTCTCCCCCCAGTATGACCAGCAGCATGGAGACAAATATAAAGTGCTTGTTTGAATAATTAAGAGGTAGCTGATGGAAGCTGATTAATCTTCTGATACTGAATAAGAGATGATAGGTAAGGACAGGATAGGCTGTGAAAGGCCTTGAAGGCAAAAATAAGCAGCTTATATTGGATATGCTAGAAAAGAGGGAGCCAGTAGAGAAACACAGAGAGAGGGTGACATGGTCAAAGTGAAAAGCTGGGAGAATGATCTTTGCAGCAGCATTCTGCATGGATCTGAGCAAGGCAAGATTAAACTTGTTAAGGCCAGAGAAAAGGAAGTTTCAATAATCAAGATGTGAGATCATGAGCATTTAGCTACATGGATAGAAAAGACAAAACTTTTGAAAATTGTACCCCAGAGTGGCATGGAACACCTGTGACAAAAGAAGACATTCCCTGGGTTACCAGGATCTTAGGGTAATGCCTTAGCCACTTGCCAGTCTTCCTCACTATGAGAGTTGGGCTTACTTACAATGCAGCGATAGGTGTTTCAAAATGGCCTATTTGGCTTATCCTGCAAACATAGAAACAGCAGAGTATTCTACGTATCCTTTTGGATATGGATCCAGATTCACTCCAAGAATACTTGGGAAAGCATGACTGAGGTTCCAAATAGTGGCAAATCCAGTGTGGAGGAACTTCACTATGGAAAGTGGTGACAACTCCATGTTAGTTAATGAAGAACAATAATTAGGAATGATTTAGTGCCTACCCTAGACAGCTTCTACCAGCTGAATCCTATACAACCCACACTGCATGTTTTCTAACAAGTAGAGAATGTACAACACCACCCTCCATTGAGCAAATCTGTCTTCCATAAATAGTGACACAAAGAGGGATTTCCTGCAAAAGTTTTGGTAGATCTTGGTCACTACCAGCCTGACCCTGAGAATATCACAATAAAATCCAGCAAATAGTATGATTCAGACTGAGTGAGGTATTTACAAGAAATAATTCCTCTCTTCCTACCTACGAAATATCTCCAGCAGATTGTGATTTAATATATTTGTTAATCTGATGATTATTTTAAATAATCTGACCATTGTAATTCACAGCTTTTTACTGTACCACAAATATTTGCTATTTGAGCTGTGTTGTGCCATTGTGGTTGGTCAAAACCATGTTTCTGGTGCCTGACTGAATTAGTACATAAGACCTTCACATGCAAACACTTGCATACGCACAATTAAAATTCAGTGTATAGACATCTTTGCCCATGAAAATAGGTCACTAAATATATAAAGAACATAAAAATGGCAAAACTGGTGAGACCAGAAGTCTATCTCTCAATATCATGTCAGGAACTTCAGAGGGAGTAAATAGAACAGAGCAATTACAGAGTTATTCCCTGTCGTCCAGTCAAGGGTTTAGGCAAACTTAGAGCATGGAGTTGTTTCCCTGGCTATCTATAAACTTATCTTCCATTAAATTGTCCAATTCTTTTAAAAATCCAGTTATATTCTCAGCCTTTACAACATCTCCTGGCAATGAGTTCTACAGATTGACTGTGCATTGTGAAGTACTTCTTCATGTTTATTTTATTTAGGGAAAGAGGATATAAAAGCAACAAAAACATGGCTAACGTGAATTCATTTTAAAAAACCAAACATTGATGGATATCTAGTTGCATTATTTGCCCACCTCAAATTTTGACCCACAAACCAGCAGTGTATTACACTTACCGAGGGCATTAGCATTCACGAAGATCAAGGTGGTGAGTCAGTTTCTTCACAAATACATTGTTGTTAAAAAGATAATCTTAAATAAAGCAGTAAACTGATCCATTACTATTGATTATACTGATCCATTAATACTGATTA